>NC_142588.1:85020647-85672731 GCF_965207765.1 Zootoca vivipara | reverse complement strand
AAAAGGCAAACTTGACTGCTTTCCCACACCTGTCTTTGTAGAAAAGGTGGATCACGCTATGGTTTGTGATGCTGGTTTAGCACTCATGCTATTTTTTTTTTCCTGGTTTGGACCTCACAGCGAGCTTTAACAAACAAATAAATCTTCTATGAAGCTAGGGGTTTGAGGGGAACAGGGAATGCTCAGGGGCATTGCTAATTTGTGATCCAATGAAGCAAAATTTATTGGACTGGGAATAGGACAACAGAACTGGTTTATTTGGTCCTTTGGGGTCTACCAAATTTTGGGGGGTTGGGGATCCAGAATTCAGCAGTATTTTTGGATGTTTGGCTGAATCATAGAATCATAGAATCGTAGAGTTGGAAGAGACCACAAGGGCCATCCAGTCCAACCCCCTGCCGAGCAGGAAACACCATCAAAGCATTCTTGACATATGCCTGTCAAGCATCTGCTTAAAGACCTCCAAAGAAGGAGACTCCACCACACTCCTTGGTAGCAAATTCCACTGCCGAACAGCTCTTACTGTTGAGCTGAGCTGACCTTCTGGCTGAATTCATGGGGACAGGGGAAAAGGTTGGTTTATAGTCCAAATTAGGAGGCTTAGAGGGCTAACCTCCTTGATTTGCACTCCTGGTTTTCCTCTAAAACTGTTATTCCACCTCTTGTCCTCAGATTAAGCTGGGACACAGCTACCACCATCCTCAGCTAGCTGAGGCCAGGGATAAGGGTAGCTGTAGTCTAACAACATATGGAGACCCAAGGTGGAAGAACACTGTCCTCAAAAGCATTAAGCTCACAAAACTTTCAGCTATCATTTTCTACCACCCCAACGCACAAACAAGCCATGTAGGGTTTCCTCAATTTCTCTAATAGCCTCTCCTCCGCTTCCGAAGAAATGTTTTATCAGTAGGGTAAGGAAAACAAAACTCTGAGCAAGGAATAGAGGTGAGGAAGTTTAATCCTGCACAGTGTAACAGTTTAGAAGAGAATTGATATTTTTTTTAGAAGGAATCAAATGCACTTGCCCTGTGCAAAGGAATTAAGGCTGGCTTTGCACCCAGAGTACAGAAATGTGGGGGTTCACAAAGCCAGTTTCCCCATCTAAACTAGAGCCCTCCCCCTTAAGTAAAATAAAAGTAAATCTTGTAATAGATCCCCTGCATCTTGTCTAAAAGCAGCTTCTCTCGCTCCCGCCCTCTGGCTCAAGATAACAACACACCTGGGTTGTTAAATGATTCTAGAAACCAAAGCCTGTTTTCCGCAATCGGGTTCCAAGATCTGAAGGGCATACTGTGCGTCTGTCTACCTTGCCTACCCTGGAAGATATGCTTAGGAACAAAACAGCAGGAAAAAGAAGCAGTCTTTGCTCACTGGGTAGGAAGTTCCAAAGGAGTTCAAAATATGTATCTCCACAAGGAGGAGATGTTCGCTATCTGCATAGGCCAGGGGTGCCCAAACTTTTTTCAAAGTGGGCCAGATTTGATGATCTGAGCACGCGCAAGGGCCGAGCAAAGTTGTTGAGCTTTTTTTAGGATTGATGTTGTTGAGTTTTTTTTATTTTAAACAAGTGTACCGCAAAGTTGCTGAGCTTTTTGGGGGGATTTTACCCTCGGACATATACCGCCACGGGGATTAAATCGACTGGCGGGCCGGATTAAGCCCCCGGAGTGGACTTTGGACGTGCCTGGCATAGGCAAATTTCTCCTGCTTCTTGGAGAAACCATTTTGAAATGTCCTCCAGGTCAGAAGTGAGAGCTGCCAAGAAGGAATCAGTGGAGCTAGCTTTCCTCTCTGTCCTCTTCCAGTTTCAGCGTTCTCCTTGTAGAACTCGGCAGAGAGGAGGATAAGGGACAAAGCCAGATTTTGTCGGCTCTGCCTCTACCTACCATTGGCCTCCTTGCCTTCTGCTCTGCTGGTCCCAATGGTTGAGCACCAGCCTCCACGAATGCAAAAATAGCTGCTTCTTGGCACAACATGTCAATTATTGGGTATTCAAGCTCACGGGCAGTTTCAAAGCAAGAGCTAGGAATTACCGGTAGGTACCTAGTTATGTTTTCTCCATCAGCTCTCTTGAAAACAAGCTCATTGGCAAACAGCATCATCATGTGGTTTGTGTTGCAGGTGCATAATGCCCAGGGCTACGCTGCTGCCACATCCGTTTTGTGGAATTTCAGAGAATGGTCCTGGTGATTATTTTATTGTATTATTTGAAAAGAGGAGATATGGTACGTTTGTGTAATGTCATATTGGGCCAAAGTTGCATTCATTTCCTTGAAGAGGTACCAGTTTCTGCACATGACTTTTTAAGCATCTCCCATTTCGTACTCACTGGAAGTTTTTAGCGTGCAAGTCTGGAGTCTGACCTTTTAAGAGCTATCACAAAAAGGACACGGCACGTTACGGAATAGAAATACGAACCAGATCTTTAAACGGAGATAACCTATTATTGATTGTGGAGCAATTTTAAAAGCTATAGAGCCCAGCGTTCTTATCTATGGATTGAACTAGCCGCAATTTATTTTATTTTAGCCATGCTTTAACCACAATTTTGCCATTTTCTAAATAGCATGCAGTCGCCATTAGGATTCAGTCTTTCTTATCCATTGTTTTCTTAATGTTCTAAAGTGACTAATGGATATGAATGTGTTGCAAAGTGAAAATGTGGATTGAAAAGAGAGAGGGAAAAAAAAAATACAACTCATGGCTTTATACCAAAAAGGTTCCCTCTCAAGGTAGGACTGGAAAACAGTGTTGATGACCAGTGCTGGATTTACGTAAAGCTAAACAAGGTCCCCATAACCTTTAAAGCCCTAAACGGCTTCGGTCCTGTATACCTGAAGGAGCATCTCCACCCCCATCATTCACTCCTTCTGGCGGTTCCCTCATAGCGAAGACAGAGGGCCTTCTCGGTAGTGGCACCCACCCTGTGGAACGCCCTCCCAGCAGATGTCAAGGCAATAAGTAACTATTTTACTTTTAGAAGACAACTGAAGGCGGCCCTGTTTAGGGAAGTTTTTAATGTTTGATGCTGTACTGTTTTTAATATTCCGTTGGAAGCCGCCCAGAGTGGCGGGGGAAACCCAGCCAGATGGGCGGGGTATAAATAATAAATTATTATTATTATTATTATTATTATTATTATTATTATTATTATTATTATTTCAGTAGCTTAGGGCCTCATAAAACCTAAATCCAGCTCTGTCGATGACAGTCAAGGTGGGCTGTGCTGAGGTAGACAGACCAGTGTTTTGGCCTTGGTGTGGACAAGCAATTTGCCCTTCACATAAGTCCACAAAAGGTATTGACTCACAAACTTTCTAATTAGTGAGCATCCAGATGGGTGATCACCTGAGAAACACATGCCACAGAGGCCCAAGTGTCTTCAACTAGAATTTTTGGCATTTCACACCACCAGTCCCATGTTATGCAACACTCTTCCAACAGAGATGCTGCAGGTATCCTCACTTCCAGGTCTCCTCTCTTGAATCATAGAATCATAGAGTTGGAAGAGACCACAAGGGCCATCCAGTCCAACCCCCTGCCAAGACCGCTTTATGCCGAATGGCCTTCACAGCTGTTTATTTCTTATCTTTTGATTAGCCAGTCACCTTAACGATTGTCTGTATTTTTGACCTTTCTATGCTTCTTTGTAGCTTCGACAACGCCACGCCACCCTGCTGCTTTAGGATAGGGTGCGATAGGTATACTTTAATAAATAAATGTACACTGCCTTGACCCCCCCCCCCAGGGCAGAAGAAATTGGGCAGTACAGAAATTGGGATACAAATGTAAATAAATAAAAACCCCAAATCTGGTAGTTTGCTGAGGATGGTGGATGAGATGGGCATTTATTTATTTTTGTCTTGATACGTCAGGGCTGCTCTGCTGAAGATTGCATAGTGCAGCGAATAGTACTCAATTTTCTCGCTTTCATTTCAACCACGAGGGCTTTTTGGCATCTTCCTTTTTTTTCTTTTTAGTTCTGCCCTCTTTATCTCCCGTCCTCCGTCCCCACAGAAAATCTGACCCTCTGTTATTTTATGAGAAGCAGCAGGCGAAGTCAGGATGCAAGCGTTCCTCCACAGTCCTTTGACCTGCTGCATCTCTGCCCAATCATATTTCTGTTATCTTTGCCAAATCCCAGCTACCTGAAAGGAGCCATTAAATGAATAGGATCACATCACTTTTAAAATGAAGGCTCTATTACCGTCACCGAAAACAGTGGCTGTTTCCTTGTGTTCTGTTGCGTTCTGATCCTTTTAGCAGTAGATAAAGGGTGTGTGTGTTCTTTGTATCCACAGAGGGTTTTAAATGTATATCTGTAACTGATTTACGGCCTCGGAGAGGGAGATTGCTTAATAACATCAATTGCACATTGTACCAGCTTTTCCCTTCTTCTTCATTGTTGTTGGGTGAAATAATTTTAGAACGGCCAGGGGGCAATGTGAATTGAGGACAGCAAGTCTGTAGGTTTTTGTGGTATTAACATTCCCTTCTCCCTTTCTGCAGAGGCTCCCCACGCTATTGGGGTCACGGGAAGCCCCACAGGCATGTAGGAGGGGATCGTTATTTTATCAGATTTGTGTACTGCCCTTCATCCATAGATCTCAGAGCATAAAGATGCAAGATAATGTGGCTGGTATTCTAGGATGCTATTTTAGTGGCTGTTGGGTGTAGCTCCCAGGAGCTCATCTGCTATTAAACAACCTCGATTGATTGATTGATTGATTGATTGATTGATTTTATATACCACCCTATACTCAGAGATCTCAGGGCAGCTCACAGAAAAGATCTCAATATATAAAATAAAAATAAAAATAATAACTCCAGGGCCCCTAAACCCAGAGGGGCCCCAGAAGTGACTTTAGTCCACACTGCTTTTAAAAAGTTCTTTTAAAAAACGCACCATGCACATATATAGCATTTGTCTAATTTTACCTAATTCTCACCCCAGAATCATAGGATAATTGGAAGGTGCCACAAGGATCATCTAGTCCAACCTCCTGCAACGCACGAATATTTTGCCCCACATGGGGCTTGAACCCATGACCATGAGATTTAAGAGCCTCATGCTCTACCAACAAAAACTATAAGGCACGGGAAATTTTAATTCACACCAGTGACTTTGACGTGTGAGAGAATCCCGTACAAAATCTGAGATATAGTAGCTAATTTATTTATTTTTTAAATGTTGTGGAACAAACATGTTGAAGAAAGTAAGAGTGGTTACCCAGACCTTGTTGCTGGTTGCAAAGGGGACCCCCATGACAGTTCAAGCTCCAGGACTCCCAAAATGTAGGTCCGCCAGTTGTAGCTCCCCAACCTTTTTGTGGATATATTCTCCATTGCCTTGTATGAGGTATGTGCTGCATTTCAAAAAATGGCTGGTGGAGGGAGGGGTGCGAAAGGAAAGCCTCCCCCACCACCAAAGACTTTTGAGGCAACAGGAGTTGGGGGTGAATTGCCCAGTGCCCCGTTCCAGGCTTCCCCATCACTCCGTTGACAAGCAAAGGCAGAAAAATGTGGCACATTGGGGTTAAACTGAAAACGGGCCCAGCCTCACACAGCCACTTACGGCTGCAGTTGAAGAGGCAACATGGTTTAGTGAGGAGGAAGAGGCTGCGGCAGAGAGAAGTCCAGAATCAGAAGCTGGAACAGGAGAGGAGAAGAGGCCAAGAGGCAGAGGTGAGTCAGGCTGGTGAAGAGGCCAAGGCTTCTTCTTCTCCAGCTGTGGCAAACTCCCCTATTAGTCTCCCAGGAACGGGAGAGGCATGAAGTGGGAGGAGCAAAGGCAGACATTCAGGCACAGTCTCGGATTGCTTGAAAAGGACTTGGTTGGGAGAGGTGAGACTTGAAGTAGCTGCAGGAGGGTGGGGACCTTCAGCCTCCATGACTGCCTCATAGGGGCAAGACCTTACCAGGAAGCTCCCCATGAGCTGGCCTGGTTTCTGCTAATAAAGATAAACCACAGAGCCTAGGGCTTGCCGATCAGAAGGTCAGCAGTTCGAATCCCCGCGACAGAGTGAGCTCCCGTTGCTCGGTCCCAGCTCCTGCCCACCTAGCAGTTCGAAAGCACGTCAAAGTGCAAGTAGATAAATAGGGAAGGTAAATGGCATTTCCGTGTGCTGCTCTGCTTCGCCAGAAGCGGCTTTGTCATGCTGGCCACTTGTCCTGGAAGCTGTACGTCGGCTCCCTCGGCCTATAGAGCGAGATGAGCGCCACAACCCCAGGGTCATTCGCAACTGGACCTAATGGTCAGGGGTCCCTTTACCTTTACTCTGTGATTTATTTTTGGCTGGCTTCCTGACACATAGACATACCCTATAGATAGATAGATAGATAGATGATAGAGAGATAAAATGCAGCTTACATAATAATATGTAAAGGACCCAAATGAAGAGAGGTGCATTTTCTCATTCGTGAAACTGTGCTGTGAACGGCCGCAGCAAGCTTAGCTTACACTGTGGCGGACGGCAACAATATTTGAAAAGTTGTCTCATGTCATTTGTCTCATTCATATATATGATGCCTTAAAACTGAACTGAAAGAGCTAGTTACAGTCATTACCTCATCCCCTGGAAATCTACAGTGGAGGTCATTTGAGGGGCAGTTTGGAGAAATTCTTCCAGCAGCTGCAATGTCTCTGCTCGCCTGCGGACAGAGGATGCCTCCTGGCTGCATTGCTTCTCTGGCTAAGAACATAAGAGGGGTTTGGCTGGATCAGACCAAAGGTCCATCTCATCCGGCTTCCTCTTCTCACGGTGGCTGACCAGATGCCTCCAAGGAGAAGCCCCCACGGAGGACACAAGTACAACAGCAGTCTCTCTCCCCACTGCCACTGCTTTTTCTCCGTAAAACAGTGAAACCTCCTGTTGTGCAGCAATGTACAGACACACAACACCCTCACATTAGCCTGCCACTTTGGTTTTCTCGATCTCATGCAAAATCACATGGTCCTGGGGCCCAGATGGTCACGGGTGGGCAATAAACCAAGAAGTTTACCGGCAGTTGCTCTAGTCATTCAGTAATGTCCCAAGCGGGAAACGGGGCGCTGTAAACAATTCCCCTTTTCTGCAATGCGTCCCAGAACGTCTGTACCCAAGTTTCATTGTTTTAACTTTCCGTTTTGGTGGAGAGAGCATGCTTGGTAGACAACACAGAAGCTCCTGGCCATTCCAGCTACCCAGTGTTTCTTTTTGGATGCCCCACTGACACCTGTGGCATGGGCACACCTATCGCCAGCAATTCGGCTGGTGCGCCAGCCGTGGCCCCTGCTTGCCCTTCTCCAGAGTTCCTTACTGCAAAACCTTGCATGGGGGAGTGCTCTGGAAAAATGTGTCTAGAAGCTTGCTATTTCTGAATGCAAAGGCTATTGACAGGAACTTCTGCCGGCTCTGAATACACTACTGGCTGCTTGGAATACACCTCCTTCAGCAAATTTAATAAGTAATAGCAATAATAATGCTGATTCACCAGTTCCAGTTCATTCCTAGGTAGACTTCAGGTTACGGTTGAGCAAAATAAATAAAACGACCCTCTGCGACTCTGGCCCAGAGTATCTATACTGGCTGGACCTTTGTAATATCTGTGTTGGAGTCTCTGGTCTCTGGGTGCTGGAGGTATAACATGCAGTGGTGAGAGGAAGGTCTTTTTTGGGGGGGGGCCTTCACTGCCCTAGTTCCAGAAGGTTCTTTCCAGAAACACATGGTTGGTGTGTACTTTGCTAGTTTTTATTTTCCAGGTAAAGATAGTTTTATTATCCTCAGCATTTACCTTTGAAGGTGACTCGGAAACTGCAATTAATCCAGCTAGACTGGTGACTGGGAGTGGCCGCCGAGACCATATAACACCGACCCTGAAAGACCTACATTGGCTCCCAGTACATTTCCGAGCACAATTTAACGTGTTGGTGCTGACCTTTAAAGCCCTAAATGTCCTCGGCCCAGTATACCTGAAGGAGTGTCTCCACCCCCACCATTCAGCCCTGACACTGAGATCCAGCACCGAGGGCCTTCTGGCGGTTCCCTCACTGCGAGAAGTGAGGTTACAGGGAACCAGGCGGAGGGTCTTCTTGGTAGTGGCACCCACCCTGTGGAACGCCCTCCCAGCAGATATCAAGGCAATAAGCAACTATTTTACTTTTAAAAGACAACTGAAGGTGGCCCTGTTTAGGGAAGTTTTTAATGTTCGATGCTGTATTGTTTTTAATATTCTGTGGGAATATTCTGTGGGAAACCCAGCCAAATGGGTGGGGTATAAATAAATTATTATTATTATTATTATTATTATTATTATTATTATTATTATTTAGTGCAGGGTTTCTTTTATTCTAGCTCTTTTTCTGCTGTTACTGCTTTTTTAAAAACAACAATAAATCATGTTATAATCATTTCGATGTTTCACTGTTTTAATTGTTAAAATGTAATTTTTTATTAGTTGCCTGGAAGCTCTTGCCAAAAATCTTCTAAATAAATATTATCCTGGGACAGAGTGTTCTGCAAGTTGACTAAGGGCGGCTTTAACAAGGTTGTGAGATGTGAAGCGAATTTAATGAGGTGTGATTCCGCCATGCGCCAGTTGAACGGTTTTGATGTTCTTGCGTGTCCATCGTGTTTGTCTGGTATCTATTATGAAGTAAACAATGATGATGGATCTGTGCTTTTTTGTTATGGGAGGTAAAAAAATGAGGCGCTGCTTCTGGGATCTTGATAACAAGTGTTGTGGGTGCCAGCACAAAATGGCTGCTGTGGGTGGTTAGAAAAAATATATGGCAGAACTCAGTACTAGTACTGTTGAGTTGTGTGACATAAAAATGCACTGATGATGGCAATAACAGCCCGTTCAGGAAGTCTAAAGATGTGGTGATGGCATTCAGCTACGGGCACCAAATGGGCATCAAAAGTTATGTAAAAAAAATACTAACGGTTATTGCGTGATGCAAAATTTTGTAATACAATGGAACCTTGGTTTTCGAGCGTCTTGGAAGCCGAAGGTTTCGGAACTCGAACACCAAAAACCCAGAAGTAATTGCTTCCATTTTCAAACGTGCCTCAGAAATTGAATGGCTTCCGCTGCGTATTTTCCCATTTTCACCATTGAAATTGCCGACAGCGCTTTGTGGCTCAGTTGTTGAATGTTTTGGACATCGGAATGGTATTCTGGAACGGATTACGTTCGACAACCGAGGTTCCACTGTGTTATTTGGAATAATTAGGCATGTTGTCAGGTTGTGCAAAGTAGGAGCAGCAAGCAGTGGGAGAAACCGTTCAGGGGAATTCAGGGGAGTAAAGTTTCGACAATGAGATGCGCTTCCTCTTCTTTTCTTAGCAGCACATGTACACAGTGAGGAACTTCAGTAGAGTCTGAAACAACTTGGAAAATAAATATGTCTTTTGTCTGCTCTGTTGCCTTTTGCTCTTTCTCCCTGTTCTCTTTGGGGGTTCCTGTTTCTCCTGCGCGTTATCAGGGTGGCAGATGAAAAGCCCGACGTGGGCTTGCTCTTAGGTAAGCCTTGAGTGAGCAGCAGGCTAGGCAGAGTCAGGACCCGCATCCTAAGACAGCATAGAGCCTTTAGTGACTGAATTCTGCCAATGGAAGGAAGGATCTGGGGATGCTTTTTGCCAGCTGCCACTGATTGGACATCAGCCTCCAGCAGGTTCTCTTACGCTTTTTGTCCTGCGGTGTTTTATCGACTCATCGTAGAGCATCAAGAGATAACCGAAGCAGCAGCGTGCTTTGCGTCGAATAGTGGTGCCAGGTCCCCAAGGAATACAATTAGGAATACACAAACGCACGCACAAACATACACGTTTTTAAAAAGGTTAATTATGGCACCATGCCCATTTCCTTGTTTTGTTTTTATTTGTTAACTGCATTTCATGCCAACTTCACAAATACGTTCACATCCTTACAGAAGAGCACACACCGCAAAACAAGACGCAGCAAAACTGGAGCCTCCCCAAAACCGCAGCGACAATAAAAGTAGCAGCCGCTCAGCCGGACCGTAGGCGCGGGGAAGTTGTAGTCCCAAGAGAGCCTTGAGCACCACAGTTTCCCTACCTGCCTTTCTGTAGTTCCTTCTGTACGGATGTCCACCTGAGAAAAAACATGCTATCAAAAATACAAAACCCCAAAGCCATTCCCGCGGCGCAATTGTCCAGCGTGCTTGTTCCTTTGCAGAACTTTCAGATAAGTGCTGAGACTGCTTTATGTTTTACCTGCGAGGCGCAAGGTTGTAACACCAAGGGTGAGGGGCCGAGGGCCGCATTGCCTTCTGGGCAGCCTCCCAAGGAATGCGAGCGGTGGCCAGGGCAGAGAAAGATGGATTTTTTTTCCCATCTGGTTACTGACTGGCAGCAGCTCTATGGGGTTTTCAGGCCCCGGTCTCACCCACCCCTACCCGCAGATGCCAGGCATTGCACCCTGGCACATGCTGCACTTCTGAGCTACAGACCTGAAGCTGACCTGACTCATGACTCCTTCCTGTTCCCTCCCCCCCCCCCAGACCATGAGTGGGTTTCTACTAGCCTGTCCCACCATCACAAGGATTTCCACTTGTGCAACAGGATTCCTGGCCCCTCCTTTGTCCACGTGTGTCTTGCACCCTTTCGAAATCTCCTTCTGAGGTTCTAGGGGCATGTGGAGAGCATTTGGTTGCACAAGCCGAAATCTTTGCAGTGGCGCAACAGTTGTCTTTGCGCTGCATTGTGTTCCATCGCATGTTTGTCGTCCGTTTGAGTCAGTTGCCATTGTACGCAACAGTTCTCTACTTTTCTCGGTCAGTGAGTAAGAAATGCAATTACCGTAATACTTTTTGTTGTGGCACCCTGTTCCTTACTAGAGGTTCCTCCTCAAAATGGCTCCCTTGGCACCATATTGGTTATCGGCGCTCTAGGAAGAACTTTTAATTTGCCCTAGCCCTTGTTTTAGATCTATCATGTTTAATTTTATTTTATTTTGTGCCGGCACACTTAATACTCTGCTGACTTACCATACTGCATTTTAAATGAATAAGCTGCCCCTGAGGTCTTTTTGTGCCCATGCATGCGCTGAAGAACAGCAGGTGAATTTTCCAAACCAATAACACTTTCGTAAAACCTGGTCACCTCCATCCTGGGAGCAGCTAGGCCAGGCTGAATTCTAGCAGTCCCACAACTGCTAAAGGCACAGGAGCTCTGCCAATTATACAAAGGTGGCAACCTGCACCTACTGTCCCAGGAAAGTAACACATGCGTCTTTTATGTCACTTTAGAAAGTTGGGGTTTTATTTGCTACCGTAATTCTTCCTTGAGCTGTGGGTCAATAGTAGCTTTTGTGCGTATAGGCTTGTTGCAGCTATATGACTAAGCCTTGCTTATGTGCTTACATCCTCTCAGTTTCCGTGCAATCATGTGGATATATGATTGCAACTCCCCTCCCATTTAATGACATTTTAGCTTAGGAAGACTGGAGCTGTGAATTTTAATTCTCTGTTCCCGTTACTGTTGCTAAATAATCTTGAAAGCCCCCAGTAGAGGGGGGGGGAGCTTGTCTGATAGATAAAGTTAAATTTATTTTGGGTCTTCTGATTTTTATATCCTGGGGTGGTCGTCTTCTTCTTCTTCTTCTTCTTCTTCTTCTTCTTCTTCTTCTTCTTCTTCTTCTTTTTCTTCTTCTTCTTCTTCTTCTTCTTCTTCTTCTTCTTCTTCTTCTTCTTCTTCTTCTTCTTCTTCTTCTTCGAGCTTCGAATTGCAAATGCTATACGTTTTGGGTCATGTGGCTTAATCTCATCATAGCTACATTCCCCAAGTGCTTCAGACATTAATATCAGGGCTATTCTTGCCTCCCCCCGCCCCTCTTAAAGTCTAAATGACATTCTATTTCTAGTGCTAATATTAGCAAGCAATAAACGGCTTGTTTGACATCAGCCCAGGAGCTGAACTGAATGTAATACGGACTCCAGCGCATACACAAACATTGCTTTCCGTATCCCCAAGCCCACTGGACTGATCTTTGCAGTCCAGGTGTCATTGGATAGTCTGTGGCACAGTGACACAGCTGAGGGGTTTTTAATTTCATGTGGGTTGCTCGGGGACTTCAGGTCCCATATTCGAAAGACGTCAAAAAGACTTCTAAGGATTCAGCTGACCCGGGCCAGCAAACTTCTGTTCCTGACATGAGAGCAGTTGGTGGCAGCCAACACAGCCAGGACTTGGGGACCTCTGTTGACATCAGGGCTCCACCACCCAGCAAGAGAGTAGAAAAGGGGGGGATCTTTGGACAGAAGCCCCCAAAAGTATAGTGGCAAATTCAGATGTACTTGATCCCTTCCTGACAGCCACAGTTATAAGATTACGCAACCTTCTAAAGATTATACAGCAATTCTACAACCATACAATTATAATAATTGCAGGTGCATTGCAGATCTTCATGCTTTGACTTTCAGCCGTATCTACTGTTTTCTGTGCACACACACAGACTTGGAGCTCTCCAATATCATCTTTTGGTTTTCCATGAAGTTGTGTTGTATGCAATAGAACTTGCACACGCCGTTCTCTTGGAACTGAAGCACACCTTGCAACTGAGCGTTCAGAGGCTATAAAGCTGCCCTTTCAGACTGATTGGTTGGCTCTCGGAAACAGGTTTTTGACCCCGTCACCATGGCTTGCGCTTCTTCCATTGTGTCCAGACAGGGATGCGGGGAAGAGGCGTGTGTATCTTCCCTTCTGCAAAAATGAATGTTCTTTGTGCAGACAAAACACTTGCTTTGCTGCAAGAGACCTGTGCCTATCACTGTCCACCCCTTTCCCCAAATTCATCACACTTCACTTATCAACATTTCAAGCGGATTTCTGAAGCTGCCCAGAGAGAGAAAGAGATGTGCCTCTTTTTAAAAATAAAAATAAGATTTCTGCTTTTGATGGTTGTTCTTGTTTTGGACAGCATTTTCCTCTTTTTTGTGGTTAATGTCCTGGAAACAAGGACACCATAGAATTTCTATAGTATTTTTGCAAAACCTATGGCTCACCTCATCCAATTTGACCCCCCCTCTCCTGCTGGAAGAAACTCGTAATTGCTTACTGGAATCTTTGGTCATCAAACTTGGTTCGGAGAAAATCTATTTCTCTATGTCTATATTGTACCTCCGCCTCCGTGGATTCAGGGGGATTTAGTGGAGTTGGCAACAGTTTGCTAATGCTGGTCACCAACTTGAGTCCAACATTCTCTTTGCTGGCATGAATTGCTGTGAGAGTAAAAGCCTCGTGTGCTTTTGCCACAAGGCTCATCATGTTTTGCCACCTGAAGCAGAACGAGGAAGGTCCACCTGCAGCCAAAGCCTTTCGGGGTCACGTGTTGGCGGTCTCCGGCGAGTCACAAGATCTTGCCGGAAGTTGTCGCTAGGGGCAGGAGGGGAACCCGCTGGGATTCACACACACACACACACACACACACACACACACACACACACACACACACTGTGGCATCTACAGTGCCTCATATGCGGGCCAGCTCCGTTCGCCATTGAACTCAGCAAGGGAGAGTAAATATCAGTGTTAGAAACAGGGCGCCAAAGCAAACAGGGCGCCAAAGCAAAGTGTCTAATCACATTGAAAATAAATCCAGCAACACTTTTAATCTTTTTTTAAATAAAATAAAATAAAAATAAAAAGCAAAAAATTAAAAAAAATAAAAAGCATGAACTAAAGATGGTGGTGTTGCGTGACCCAGGTGATCTGCAGGGCACCGGCACCGAAGGATGCCCATCTTTGGGTGCTGCGCTGTCCCACAGATCAGCTGACCGGCGTGGCATTGCAGCCGCAGCAGCCGGTCAGATGGAGACGTTAGGCATCAAACCTGGCAACAACCAGGCATCTCCGCTTCCTCGCAAGAGGCCGGTCGCTCGTTGCAAGACGCGCCTTGCGCCCGGCTAATTTCAAACGCTGGTAAAATTTGTAGGGCAGGACAGAAGCTGATGAAAGGAGGAGGGTTTTTAAAAAAGAAACAGGTGGGAGGTGGAGGAATTTAGAAGTTGGGTGGGTATTTTGAGGGTGGAAAGATAAACAGGAAAAGATTATTGCGGTAGTCAATAGAGGTCAGGTCTTATGAGTGAAGAGAGGGATAGGGAGATTGAAACCCCCTTTATATATTATAGCTTGGATTGTGATGCAATAGGTAGGCCTCTCCCACGGGAGGCAGCTGTGGCTCCTTAGCCCTAACCCACCTTCAGGGGAAAGCCTGAAAGCATGTAGGCTTTCCACTGCAGGCATCCCAACCAAATGCAAGGATATTGGAGATGGAGCTGAAGAGCTACACCATGGATCCCTTTTCTTAGGGAGCTCTGGGAATTGTAGCTTCGTGTAAGGAATAAGGGTTTTTCAGCAACTCTCTGCACCCTTAAGAAACTACAGTTCTCAACCTACAATTCAATGCTTATTTAAATGCATAGTGCCGATGGAGCCTAAGCTCGGGGTGGGGTGGGGTGACACACATCAATTGGTGTGCCCCGTCTCATCATGTGAGGACTCTTATGAGATGGGGGGAAATGGAAGGGTTGCTAGCAGAAAATGAAAAGAGTTCACAAACAATGTGCTAAAAAGCAAAACACTGAGTTAAAATCCAGTCAGATGGATTTCTGTGTTTAGAGTAGCAATGTCTTAAATTCTGAAAATTGTGGAATGACAGCCCCCCCCTCCAATTGTGATTTTGAGTTGTAGCCTGCTCCCCAATCCAACTGTTTTTCCTAGCAACATATACACGGCTGGTTCTCGGAGCTGAAATGATAGCAGGCAAGCAAGTTTGCAGTTTTTAAGTGCGGTTTAATCTGGGGCTGCATCACCTCCCCCAGTTCTGTTTCATTTCAATTTTCAGAGTGCAGAAGACCCAACTCATTTGCGGCAGAGCGATCTGCCTCTTACCCCCCCCCCCAAGTTGTTGTGTTGTTTCCATTACGGTGTTTTCTTGCGGAGCTTTTCCATTTCACCCTTCCTTCTTTCAGAGACGGTAGTTAGTATTCAACAGAACACCTGCCTTGGGAAACATTTGGCAGCTTCCATGCACTCGGCAGAGAAAATCAGAAAAAAAAACAGGGTTGGAGAGGGAAACCAATTTCTGATTTGCAACCTAGAAACTGCCTGGGCTGGTAAAGTCCAAAGCCCTTGGGAATAACAGTTGTAGGAAGAAATCAAGCTTAATAACATGGAAGTATGCCAGCTTTATTTGTGTTTAGAATAGTTCAGTCCCTTCCCTCTCCTATTCTGCAAATGGAGACACACAGTTCCTGCCTGCGTCTCCTACCATGACGCAGTTGTCTGTTTCCATCCCTGCTTTCTGAGGCTGCCAGCGCTGCCTTGCCTAACATGCATGTATTGCATACCCCCTGGAATCTCGACGGGGAGATAAGATGAGGGCTGCCACCCAGTGATCTCTGTATTTATGCATTTACTCTATTTATGAATAAGGCTACACAGTAAAATTATATCTCCTAGGCAGTGCAGAGCAAAAACTTGGTTTAAGAATGTGGTATCATAAAAGTTGTCGCTAGCGCAAGTATTCACATAGAGAGCTGTTCTCATGGACTTATTTCGGAGGTATTTGAACTGTTTGGCTTTGAGATATTGAGTTTCACATACAATATCGTTATTATTTTGGCATTGTGTAGGCCTGCCATACGTCTGGAATTTCCCCAACATAGCTGGGATTCGCCCGTCAAAAATGGCGTCTGGGTGGAGTTTGTGAAAACCGGCTAAAATGCCTGGGAAAACCTGGGCATATGGCAGCCCATATTGCAAGTGTTGGTTTTTTGGGCAGTTTCCCCCCATGATAGCAAAACTTCATTTTTACTGGAGATTTTGCAAAGAGAAAAGCTCAACAACTTTGCCTCCCCCCCCCCCGAAAACCTAGCAGTGTATCTATTATTAGAATCATAGAGTTGGAAGAGACCACAAGGGCCATCCAGTCCAACCCCCTGCCAAGCAGGAAACACCATCAAAGCGTTCTTGACATATGCCTGTCAAGCCTCTGCTTAAAAGGTAATGGTAAAGGGACCCCTGACCATTAGGTCCAGTCGTGACCGACTCTGGGGTTGCACGCTCATCTCGCATTATTGGCCAAGGGAGCCAGCGTGTGCTTCCAGGTCATGTGGCCAGCATGACAAAGCCGCTTCTGGCAAACCAGAGCAGCACATGGAAACGCCGTTTACCTTCCCGCTGTAGCGGTTCGTATTTATCTACTTGCATTTTGACGTGCTTTCGAACTGCTAGGTTGGCAGGAGCTGGGACTGAGCAACGGAAGCTCACCCCGTCGTGGGGATGCGAACCGCCGACCTTCTGATCAGCAAGCCCTAGGCTCAGTGGTTTAACCACAGCACCACCTGGGTCCCTCCCAAGCCTCTGCTTAAAGACCTCCAAAGGAGACTCCACCATTAAGATGCCATGTGTTGAAATGCCATCCAGTCACGTGACCTGTTGTAAATTAAGGTAGCAAAAAGGATGGTGACCAGCTCAGCCTAGCACTAAGCCCCAGTTATGAATGGAGTGGAGTTTGCAAGTGGCATGTTTCATGCCGACTTAATTTAAGTTGGCGTAATGTACGTTGGCTTTGGATTGCTCCCTAAATATCGGCATCATTGAGGGCGCGTGAAGGCAGCTGAAATAACGTCGTAATGCCAATGAACAAGCGAATACCTTTGCAAAGAATGCTGAAAAGAATAAGTGGAGGGAAGGAATTATTCATTGTCGGTTTTTGCCCCCCCCCCCAAATGTTGGCGGTGGGAGGTGGTTTGTTTCTGGATCTGCCCTAACTCCTATTACAACTTCACAAGGAATTTGCACTCCAGAACTGTGCTTAATATTCCAGAGGCGTACTCTACAACAAGATAGTTGCACATAAAGCATATCTCTTTATAACTTTTAATGCTAACTGCACAGCCTTATGGGAGTCCACTGATTGAATATAGAGCAGTATCTTATTAACCTCTGGCTCAGATAAACCATTTAAATAAATACCTTAATATAAAGTCATTAAAAAGATATTTTTAGCTCAGCAGCCTTTAGCCATTAAAGAAACTTGAATGCAGATTGTATTTACTGTGTTTTCCTTATTTCAAAGGACACAATTAAAGACAGGGCCAAATGGCAATGTATGCCTTTTCATTGGAAAATATATTATTTGGTTGCTAAACAATTGCATTGTTTTCAGAATCACTGGTGGGCAGGTGCTGGGTTGGGGAAAACACAAGTGGCATCTAAAAATTTGGTACTGGAAGTTAGAAACATCAAATATTTATTATAGTTGGTACAGGACCAACTTGAAATGTGGTATTGATTTTAAACCGTTAAAATCGTAAATAGAATTGCAATAACACTTGTAGTTCAATGGTGAATTTTGGATATAATGGAGATGTAAAAGATTTATTTATTTTTAAATGTGGTGTTGATGGTAGGGCTGGGCGATGTCAGCTTTTCAACATTGTGGTGCATCGCCAGCCAAACATCATGGTTTGTTGATATACCGTGATTTTGGGGAAAACAAAAACAAAAACCAAGCTGCTTTGACCTCTGCCCACAAAGGACCTGGTGAAACTTGCCCCAGCTCTCAGCTCGGGAACTGAGGCTGTTTCACCCAGGCGCTCACGGGCTGGGACAACGCAGCTTGTTTGCGCAGCTCAGCTGGGGATCGCGAAAGTTCCCCCTCTGCAGCTGAGACAGCCCCAGCGCTCCTGCCACTCATGGATGAGCGGGCAGCGCATAGGATCTCCTTTAACAGCTCGCTGTGGGGAGCGCCAACTGTGCTCCTCTCAGCTGAGCAGTTTCACGGAGCGCCCCCGCCACCGGCTCACAGGAGCCAGCGCCAGGCTGGGGGCTCGTTTAATTGCTCGGCTGAGGTAAGAGCAGCTGCACACTCCTCAGTCGAGCAGTTTAAAGATACAGAGGGAGGAACAAGCTGTATTGGCGCCTGTTTCTCCCTCTCCATCGTATGAGAGCAGAGTGCGGTGGCGGTTTCACTCAGCGATATATTGCTGGTGAAACTGCCACTGCTCCTGAGTCCCTCTGCTAGCAGTGCCGCTGGAGGAAGGAACTCTAGTGGACGCTGCTAGCAGGCGGACTTGGGAGCGGTGGTGGCTTCACCAGCGATATACCAGATATATTTCGACTTCCGAAAACGTTTGACAACCAAAGCAAGGCTTCTGATTGGCTGCAGGAAACTCCAATCGGAAGTCGTGGAAGTCGCGTTGGACGTTCGGGTTCCAAAGTACCTTCACAATCCGTAACACTCACTTCCGGATTTGTGGCGTTTGGAAGCCGTAACGTTTGAGTCGCAAGGTGTTTGGGATCCAAGGTACGACTGTATATCAATATATCACCCAGGCCTAGTTGATGCCTAGGAGTTGGATGTGTTTTTCATTCTGTACTATAGACACATAGTAGCACAGGTATGCTTGGTGGTTGATTTCTTTTTCTAAATCTAACACAGAAATTCATTTAAATTACTATTGGATTACTAATACTAAACAACCCCATGGTTTTGTTTAGTTCCGGTTGTCAACTCCAGGTCTCCCCACTTGCCCTCTCTGTGTGTGAAGGTGACGCCTCCCCTTCGCATTAACATCCCGGCACAATCAGCTTGATATTTGCAATCTTTATTAAATATGTACAAGAAACAGCTACAGTTCAGGATTACGCATCCGAACCCGTTGAGTCAGATTTGGGGAGTGGCTTCCTTCGATTCCCGCGCGAGACGTCTTAGAACCTTACTTTTCATTTCCCTCCTTGTCTGTGCTGGTTTGAAAGCCCCCTCCCTTCCAGAGTCTGAGCTCCCTTCCCGGGCCTCTGGGCGGTGGAAGGGCTCTGCAACATCCCTGAGCCCTTCCTCCTCATGGCTAATCTCCTCCCTCTCTTCTGCTTCCTCTGTCCCTGGGTGGTTTGAAGGCTCCACAGCATCCCCGACTCCCTGCTTTTCTGTCACTTCCTCGTCCGAATTCTCCCTGACACTGTGGAATCCTTCACATTTCACCTCAATTTCAGCATGCTCAGAATTTAGGCATTCTCGTTTCAATATCATTCATCGTGGGAGGGGCTGTGAATTAATGGTATAGATAGCAGGTGCATGGCCTGCATAAGGTTGTGGGCCCAATCCTTGGCATTTCTAGTGGGCAAAATAAAAAAATAGAAGAAATGGCGGGGAGAGAGTCAGTTGGTCGATACTGTGGAAGAACTCTGCTCATGACGTGTGTGTGTGTGTGTGTGTGTGTGTGTGTGAGAGAGAGAGAGAGAGAGAGAGAGAGAGAGAGAGAGAGAGAGAGAGAGAGAGACCAAATTAATCCTCCTGATGTGTACTGTGCTCTAGGAGGCTTAGTTTGGTCAGAATCGAGAGCACACTTCCAGAACACCAAATACAATACTTCTGGTAAATGAGCCACCATAGCTGCCAGAGGGCCATGAAAATTTCTGTCCCAGGCCTTTTAGACTTGGCTACCCATGCTATCCAAAACCAAAGGGGCACATTGGTTGCCAGATGTGAAATATATACTGGTAGGTGTTATTTTCATCTCTTCAACCCCACTGTCTTGAAAACTGTAAATCATAAGCGGCTGAAATTTCGGGACCCTTTTATTACTGTGCTGGTGACAATGTCCTAGAATGGGCTACATTGCAAATATACTACCTGTACGCAATCTGCGTAAATTGGATGGCACCTTTTTAGTGGTACAGTGAAACCTCGGCTCGTGAACACCTCTGTTTTGGAACATTTTGGCTCCCGGTTTTAGAACGTTTTTCGGAACTTGAACAGTCTTCCGGAACAGATTATGTTTGAAAACCGAGATTCCACTGTACCAATATGACAAATACTTTTGCATAAAAGCACCTCCTTTTGCATATCCCTTCCAGAGAGTTTGCGACCCGTCCGCCCCCCTTTACAGACAAGAGGCTAGTGTGAAGAAGAGCGTTTTAATAACCCAGCATCTCATCCCCTTGCACTTTTCCTTGGTCACCAGAATTTTATCCTTTCGCAAAATGTCAGCAGGCTGCTACGAAAAAAGATTCCAATCCAGTTCTGAACTGGAAGGTGGTTCAGAATTCCGTCTAGATAACATGGACACAGAATTCTCCTATATCACTTATATTTCCCTTGTTCCTGAGGTTGGGGGTGGTGGGTAGAGCCTCGTTCAGTAGCCAGAATAATGCTTTGCTCCAGGCATATTTGAAAAGTAGATCTTATCTGCATTTTCACCTGTTAAATTCAAGAGTGATGTGACCTGATCATGGGATGTGGTTATCATTTTTAGTGTTTGCTTTCCCTTAAACTAAGCGCTCTCTAAAAAAAACCCCCACCACCCTGTCATTTTCTTTCTTTAGAAAATTCCAAACTGGCTGTGTCATATCACTTGCTTCCTCCGTTCAGATTGGGCCAGGGAGCTGGAGCTGGCTGCCTTAAATTAGGTCACAGAAGCTTAAGAGTATGATCAGAGCTGTATGTAAGCCCATGCAAACACACACACACACTGCAGCAAAATATATGCACTTCAGCAGCATATGAAAATAGGTCCATTTGCTTGCTTTGCACAATTTCTTACATGCTTCCTGGGTTCAGGTTTTTCCAAGACATTGTGTGTATTTTCTGGCAAGGCACCCAGTGCAGAGTATATATGTTGGGAATAATGCAGGCTTGTAGGGGGAAGGGGGAAGGGACTGCTGGGTCAGTGAAGTGCCTATAGGGCTGCGCAGACAGTTTCACAGCTCAAGCTAAACAGGGATAAGAGAGTGCCTGGGGTAAAACAACAGAAGCATGCTGCTGCTAGGAGTAAATAAATGATGAGTGTGGGGAGGGGAAGGGACGAAAAATGGGCACCTTGTTGATTTGAAAATCAAACTATTAGAACAAATGACTAAAAAAGCAACTCATGCTTCATTTGCCTGCCCGAAATGAGAATGAAGGTGAATCACGCCCAGTTACAAAAGATCTTGGGAGTGTGCATTCATTATTATTATTTTTACACTCCTTTGCCTTTGGAGAGGCAGTGTGTGTGCCTAAATAACAATGGCTGACATCCACATGGGTATTACCTTCTGGAAGGTGGATTTATTACTTTATTTCTTTATTTATTACTTTATTTCTTTATTTATTACTTTATTTCTTTATTTATTTCCCGCCCATTTGACTGGGTTTCCCCAGCCACTCTGGGCGGCTTCCAACCAAACATTAAAATACAATAGTCCCTCAGATAGTAAACGCTTCGCTAAACAGGGCTTCCTTCAGATGTCTTCTAAAAGTCTGGCACAGTGGTGCCTCGACTTACAAATTTAATCCGTTCCAAAGGCACCTTCGTAAGTCGAAAAATTCGTAAGTCGAAAAATGCCATTGGAAACGCGATTTTCCATAGGAATGCATTGGAAACAAAAAAAATCGTAAATCGACGCAACCCTATCTAAAAATTCGTAAGTCGAAAAATCCCTATCTAAAACCGCCGTGGTTTTTCCCCGGATGTCGAGACATTCGTAAACGTGCGGCCATTACCTCCATTCGTAAGTCGAAAAATTCGGTTGTCGAGTCGTTCGTAAGTCGAGGTACCACTGTATTTGTTTTTTCCTTTGACATCTGGTGGGAGGGTGTTTCACAGGGCGGGTGCCACTACCAAGAAGGCCCTCTGCCTGGTTCCGTGTAACTTCGCTTCTCGCAGTGAGGGAACCACCAGAAGGCCCTCGGCACTGGACCTCAGTGTCCGGGCAAAACAATGGGGGTGGAGACGCTCCTTCAGGTCTACTGGACCAAAGACTTTGTGTTTAATGTGTTGTTGAAAAGGCATTGGCTAAGGCAGAGATGGGGAACCGATGACCATCAGGAAGTTGGTGGACAGCAAGTCCCATCGTCCATGACTGTTGATCATGCTGGTGGGGGCTGATGGGTTTTGGAGTGCAGGCACACCTGGAGGGCCACAGATTCCTTGAGATCCTAGAATGAGAAGCTAGAAGAAATGGTAACAACTGAGGCTGTCCATCTCAACCAAGACTGAGCTACAGCTTTTGCTTTAGACTGTTCCTAATGTACGGAATTTGTGGAAACACTTCTTGGTTAAAAAGGCATTCCCGGACAGAGTTTTAAGTATCACGGTGGACCAAGGCTATAAATAGAAATCAAAAGTGCAAGCTTTCCGCTAGCAGCTTCTCTCAAAGCTTAGAAAAGCACCTCACAAAGCCCATGTGTTCCACACCCACGAAATATTTGAAAGCCCGAATGCAACACTTCGGAGGAGTCGATCAATAACATCTAGCAGGAGGCAATATTTAAGAACTTAGGAGGAAGTGGGGGGGGGTGATGTCAGTCCTAATTCAAATTGATACCTAATAAATACATCCCGATAAAGGATGTAATGCATTTAAAATGTATGAACCACCTATTCATTATACAAATTTGCTTCCTTAATGACTTTTAGATGGATGATTCCACCCAGCTTCATTTCTGCTTTGAGTTACGCTAGGGCAGTTTATTGAAACTTAAGGGGAGGCTCATTGGAAGTTATCCTTCTGCATAAACTTGGCGTAATTTATAATAATGCTTTGCGGATAAATCAGAAAAAGGCCTTGATCCTGTCACCGAATAAATTGCTGTTGAAACGTCTGTGGTGTGATGGGAGCGTGCATGGGAAATTTGGCCATGGGCTGTAGCTGAAGAGGTAGATGAGTGCCAGATTATCCATTTCCAGCTGGCTTTCGCTCACCTTTCTTTCTAGCAGTCCCTGATCCCCCACCCTCCAAAAAGTCTCTCTTTTTGGGGGGGGCATTATTAATTAATTAAATCTGAATATTGCCCTTCATCCAAAGATCTCAGGGCAGTTCAATGCATAAAAATAGGAAATGAGAATACGAAATGCAGAAATAAAAACATACCAATAACACACACGTACACCCTCCCACCAGCACGCCTAAAAAGCCAATGTAAATCAGCTGAATGCCGCGTTGAAGAGAAATATTTTTGCCTGTCTCCTAAAGATACGTAATGAAGGCACCAGGCAAGCCCACCTGGGGAGAGCATTCTACAGATGGGGAGCCACTGCAGAGAAGGCCCCGTTCTTTTTGCTGCCACCCTCCGGACCTCTCGTGGAGGGGGCACACGAAGAAGGGCCTCAGATGATGGCCACAGGGTCCAGGTTGGTTCATATGATCAGAGGCGGTCCTTGGGGTATTGTAGTCCTGGGGCATTTAAAGCTTTATAGGTCCAAACCAGAACTTTGAATTGGGACTGGAAGCTAATTGCAGCCAGTGGGCAAGGATTGTTGTCGCTTGCTCAAACCCATTGAACAGGGTGGCTGCTGAATTCTGTACCACCTGCAGTTTATAAACCATCTTCAAAGGCAGCACCATATATAATGCATTGCAGAAATCTAACCTAAAGGCAAAGCAATTTGGAAGAAGTCAGGCAGGCACACGGAATAATTGATTTTTGAACCCAGAAGACTAGCATCTGTCTCAGTTTTCCTTCCTTCCTTCCTTCCTTCCTTCCTTCCTTCCTTCCTTCCTTCCTTCCTTCCTTCCTTCCTTCCTTCCTTCCTTCCTTCCTTCCTTCCTTCCTTTTTATCTCAATGGGATAAAATAAGCTTAAAGACACAACTTGCATCACCTAGAAAGCTTCAGCATGCATTTCGAACTTGGGCCTCCCACAATTAAATCTGCATACAGTGGTACCTCGGTTTGTGAACGCAATCCGTTCCGCGGAGGCGTTCGCTCGCTGAAGGCACGCTTCTGCACATGCGCAAAGCACTTCTGCGCACATACGTGCTGCACAGATCGCTTCTGCGCATCCGAGCGTCGTGGAACCCAGATATAAACACTTCGGGTCCACGGCGTTCATAAATGGAGGTGTTCATAAACAGAGGTAGGCGTAAACCGAGGTTCCACTGTACTCCTCCCTCTGAGAAAACATGCACACACTGAGTAACATATTACGCAACGTCAAACCACAACACCTGTAGTTGCAACTTTAAAATAGACCCTATTTCCCATAGCAGTGGAGGTAAGATTCTCTACCACTAACCCATTGCATCTTTTTGCTCTGAGCGGATCGTTTTATTGAAGGGAAGAAAACCTGACGACTCTCACAAAATCCACCTCTGCGATGTGTTGCAAAAGACTTCCCAGCCATAACTTTCACATCCTTAAGATGTGAAGGTCATTGTCAACACTTGATGCAGTTTACAGTTGCTGTGATGCATTATGTCATTATGTCAGCATTTGGGGAGGTTACGTTCCTCTGTTGGGTATTAGATATTTATAATTTGGCTATAAAAGCTACCCAGGACTTGAATCTTGGCACCAAGGATGGAAATCTGAAGTAACTGTTTATCATTCTGGAGCAATTTGGCTCGCCCAGCCAGAGCTGCTGCTGTGTGGCCCTCACCCATTGACAGCCAGGATGGGTGTATAAGCAATAGACTTGGACCAGTCCCCAGTTTAATGGGTGATTTACTGGTCATTCACTATCTCCCAGCCTAAATCCCACCTCTGCCCCAGGTTGTTATGAAGGAAAAATCGGGGAAGGAAATGTGTAGAAACGCTCTTTGTGATTGGGTTGTTCCTTGCTGTAATTCCAACACAATGATGTATTGTATTGAATATAAGAAGTGCAATTGGGCAGTCTTCATACAGGAACTGCTCCAAAGATTTGAGCATCGCCCAGCACAAGTCCCAGCTTCCCTTTCCGCCAGGGATCAGGAACCTGTGGCCCTTCAGATGAGACCATATTCCAATAATCACCAACCTCTTGGCTGTGCTGACTGGGGCTGATGGGAATTGGAGTCCAATAACTTCTGGAGGGCCACAGGTTCAGCCTGATGTCAACAGAACCTGAGTTGCATAGCTGCCAAGTCTCCCGTATTCCCCGGGAAACCCCCGTTTTTCCAGCCATTTCCCGCTGGCAGCCCAGATTTAACAAACCCCTGTAAATCCCCCGGATTCTTACTAGCCCGGGGAGGCTCCTTCCGCACATGTCTGGAGTCTCTGGACATGCACAGAAGCGATTTTGGAAATGGGCAGAACATGCGTAGAAGCAACTTCCAATGCTGCTCTGCCCAGTTCCAAAATGGACACAGCACGACTTCGGCGCTGTGGCCATTTGGAAATGGGCAGAGCATACGTAGAAGCAACTTCTGGTGCTGCTCTGCCCAGTTCCAAAATGGACGCAGCGCGACTTCTGGTGCCGATCCTGGATTTTTCAATCTGGGAGTTGGCACCTATGGAGTTGTACCAACAAAATCTTGTACCAACCAAAGTTAGGCCCCACAGCCATTAAGTACAAGCAGATGGTAAAATCAGTGCCCCGTTAATTAGGAGAAGAGGGGTTCTTTGCTCTAGTTGAGCCTCCACCAACATGGCTTCCTGCAGATGTTTTGGATGACAGTTCCTATCTGCATGTGCTGGCTGAGGCTAATGGAGGGTAAACAAAGGCTGGAGAGGCCCCAGAAGGGTGCATTTTCCAAACAAATAATCCTCTCTTTCCTCATCATCCAAACCACAGCTCACTTCACTTCTGCACCTCTGGGAAATTCACTGTCTAATAAGCTATGACCCGCAACTTCCTGAGAACATTGTCAAAATTATATCGTGTTACTTTTCCTTTCCTTTCTAAGAGATGGGCTGTAACAGGTTGGCTTTTAATGGAACGGGAGTTGTGATAATTTCCCACAGATGCTCTTCAGTTTGTGCGGGTCATGTTTTAGTGGGGTTAATGCAGGTCCAGAATCAATTAAGGGCCAAACACCCAAAAGGGGGAGATAACTACTGAATGTGCTTAGAAACCTTTCTGCAGGCAAGAACCATGGCTTATCGGGCTAACCAACTATGGAACTCATTTTCAGACCTTATCACACAAAGATCTGCTGGTTTGTACCCATAAAGCTTTTAACAGCCCAGGACCGCAATACCTCAAGGACCTATGAACCTACCCAGACCCTGAGATCATATTCTGAGACCCTTCTTCGTGTGCCTCCATGAGAGGTCCAGAGGGTGGCAACACGAGAACGGGCCTTTTCGTCAGTGGCTCCCTGTTTGTGGAATGCTCTCCCCAGGAAGGCTGACCTGACACCTTCATTATACACCTTTAGGTGCCAGGCAGAAACATTCCTGTTCAACAAGACCTTTGGCTGATGGACATCTGACGCCCATTTCAATGTGTTAATGGCAGGGGAGATTTATGTTTTGTTCTTATTTTTATTACGTAGTTTGTGGTTTTTTTATATTTTAATTTTATGTTGTGAACCCCCATGAGATCTATGGATGTAGGGCAGTACACAAATTCTAGTAGTAGTAGTAGTAGTAGTAGTAGTATTGCAACTTAAGCCTGCAGGCAGCTATTTTATCCCCATGAAACTGGGCTCCAGATCATGTGAAGAGCGTACATTGCTGCAGAAGTCCAGAATGTTGGGATCGTGCGAGGGTGGGGGATGACGACAAAGGAGCAGAGTTTAAGAGTGATTGCACTGATGTAATCTTTTCTCATTTGAAATTTGCACATCAGGTGTACACCAGAGCCTCTGTTATAATGGTTTGATGGACTTTAACTTGTGTGTGTTCTTCATCCTATTGACCTCCGCGCGCTGCTGCTTAGGATATTTGCAGCCCTTTAAAACCAGCAAGTGTATGTGTCTACTCGTGAGTAAATTTAGCCAGGCCATGTGTTCTTTGTACTTTGAAGATTGGGAGAGAATGTGTTCATTGCAATGGCTGCCCAGGCACCATGGAAAATATTTTAGAAAAAGTTAGTATCTCTTTTAAGAGATAATGGCTTTTTTCCCATAGCACCCACCCATAAAGGGAGAAGGCCTGGTCTCTGAAGAGAGATGTAAAATATACTTTGAGCTTTTTCCTCTTGTTCTCTGGAAGACCAGAGTCCCAGCCCCTTGCAACAGTGTGGAGAAAAACATCTCTCTAAAGTTGTACCGCAGGCTGGAGGGTGTGCTGGGGAGAGGACCTTGTGCTAAGCGGGTGGGTTTATATCTAAACTTATCGCTTCCCTTGTTTAAAAGATAAAAGGATCACCTTGGAGGGAAGGTGGAATATTTATTTTGGAAGCCCACTGAAACATTCTAAATCTGCACACATAGATTAGGCAGGTATAAGCAGTTTGCACTGTGATGTCCTCCATGGGAAAATTGCCCATTCATTTCACAGCCTTCCTTTTTTTAAAAATCCTCCATTCACCATTAATTATTTTCATCTTTTATGTTACACTGCCACCTTTTGTCCATTGGATAGGAAACCTCTCGTCTGCTTGCATACCTGCCTGGTTTTTTTAAAATTATTATTAGTCTTCTTCCCTGTTTTCCTTGATCGGTATTGGAAGAGAACACTTTGATCCAACCTTCGCAATATATATAGATGAACGATAATGCCGTGCTTTTAAAATATTGTGACGACAGCCTGAGTGCCGAATCACTCAAATTCTAGTAATGTGCAGTGCAAGTGAAATATCCTCGATGCTCCCCAAATATCGTCCTTTACCCGTGTGGTGTAGAAACTGCTTCCATGGGCCTTACCTCGAACATTTATACTTGTAGTATCTGGATGGAGGAACAGGGAGCGTAGATGACATAATTTCTCCATGTATAAATGCTTCCTGGCCTTTTCCCATCTGCTGCCTTGCCTTGCCTTGCCCAGAAGGCATTGGTTGCAGTTACACCTTGAAGTCACTTTTGCAACGGCAGGCTCTGCATTTATTTATTCATTTAGAACCTTTATAGACCGCTTGTTCGGACGAAAAATTCTCAAAGCACTGTACAAGTCAATGATGATATATATTTAAAAAATGACTAAAATACGCAGACCCATTTAAAAACGCATAAAATCGTCATTAAAAACAAAGGGGTAAATCAATATAACATTAGAAGGAAATGTAACTAATCCATGTGTCTGGATAGGCTTCCTGGGAGGGAAAGATTTTCAGCTGCTGTCTAAAAGAATAGGTGGCTGCCTAATTTCAAGAGGCAGGGAGTTCCACGGTACAGGTGCTACCCACACTAAAGGAGAGACTTCTTGTAAAGGCAGAATGAACATTGTGTGGCACCTGTAAAAGTGCAAGTTTATGTGCCACTAAGTTATTATTTATGTGTATGTTTTTAGAGACAAAGAGCAGTAACGTTTACCTTCAGATTCTTAACCTGCTGTGTTTTGCTTTGTCCAGGGTTATATCCTTCGTTGTGACCTCATGGTTTAAGCGGGCATAAAGATGAGTATAAGCAGTGATGAGGTTAACTTCCTCGTATATAGATACTTGCAAGAGTCCGGTGAGTATTTGGCTAATAATTCTTTGAGGGATCCGTTTTGGGGGGCAGCGTTTAAGATAAAACGAATATTCAGACATACTGCAGGATCTGTATTGTGTTACATGCATGATAATAATAATAATAATAATAATAATAATAATAATAATAATAATATATTATTTATACCCCGCCCATCTGGCTGGGTTTCCCCAGCCACTCTGGGCAGCTTCCAACCGAATATTAAAAAACAGTACAGCATCAAACATTAAAAACTTCCCTAAACAGGGCCGCCTTCAGTTGTCTTCTAAAAGTAAAATAGTTGCTTATTGCCTTGACATCTGCTGGGAGGGCGTTCTACAGGGCGGGTGCCACTACCGAGAAGGCCCTCTGTCTGGTTCCCTGTAACCTCACTTCTCGCAATGAGGGAATCGCCAGAAGGCCCTCGGCGCTGGATCTCAATGTCCGGGCTGAATGATGGGGGTGGAGACGCTCCTTCAGGTATACAGGACCGAGGCCATTTAGTGGCTGAAAGACCGGAGTATGACTCACCAAGGCAATTTCTCTTATCCAAACTCCCATCTGCTTGCAAATCTCCAGCATGGGGATGATGACAATGGCCTACTTTAACATGGTTATGTATAAGGATTATTACAAGTCCGTATTATCCCAATTTTTGCCAATTTATGCCTTAAGATCTGCAAGGGAAGCTCCGCCGGTGGTCCTGTCGATGACAGTTATTTATTTGGCGAGGGTGTAGAGCAGAGCCTTCTCTGCAATGACACCCTGGTTGTGGGATTAACTCTTTGGGGAAATACAAATGTCAGTTGGAGACATTTTTTGCTCCTCCAGGCCAGTGTTCCCCAAACTTGGATTTCCAGCTTTTTTGGGACTACTGTTCCCATCGTCCCTGATCACTGGTCCTTCTAGCTAGGGATGATGGGAGTTGTAGTCCGAAAACAGCTGGTGACACCCAAGTTTGGGAAACACTGCCCTAGGCAATGAAGGTGTGTTTCCTGTTGAATGACATGCTGATATATGTCTACTGTTGGTTTTGGGATACGTTTTAATACTTCTAATGTTTTATGACTTTTAATGTTTTATTGTTAAATGTTGCATTTCGTTTTAGATGTTACAGGCAACCCTTTGAGTTGAAGGGTGCTTTGAATATATAATAGATATCTAGAGGGTAAAGCATTTTTGCTAATCCGAACTGCTATATGGAGGCTAAATATTGTTCTTCCTAGAGCTGAACTTTCAGTTTTTCTTTTCTCCCTGCTTTGTGTACAGTGGTACCTTGGTTTACAACCATAATCTGTTCCGGAGGTCCGTTTGTAAACCACAACCGGTTGTAACTCAAGGCACGCTTTCACCAATGGGGCCTCCAAAAAAATTTTGTTTGTAATTTTTAAAAAATGAGTTGTAATCCAAAAAAAGGTTGCAAACCGGGACACGCACCTCCAGGTTTGATGTGCTTGTAATCCAAAATGTATCAAACCAAGACGTATGCAAACCAAGGTCCCACTGTAATTGTTGAAAAGCACCAGCATTTTTCAGTGAGGTTTTGACTACCCACCGGAATTTAGTACATTGGCAGAATGCTCAAGAAGATTATTATTCCAAAGCAGCTGTGAGATGCATTGACCAGTTTCAAGAGAAATAATTTCCGGGGCAGAGGCCTTTTTGGTGGTAGCCCCTGCTCTTTGGAATAAGCTTCCCAGAGAGTCCTGCCTGGTACCTGGTAACAGGATATGGTACCCCCAAGTGGAAATTGTCATCACGAATGGTTCTTTTTCTTGTGGAAGTATATTACCGGGAGAGGAGTAATAAGGGATAAAGCTACACAGAAATAAATTGCTCAGAACTCAAGTTCTTTCTGACTAGGGGTCATGTTTTATACTTCAAAATATACTTTTAAAAAAGCATGCACTGGAAGTTTTGTTAAGACTTACCTAAAAAAAGTGTGTGTTCAAGTGTTGATTCTTTTCCAGTTTTCAAACAAAACTTATTTTGGCCCAGTGTGCATCTTGAATGGCACGTTGTATATAAAATCGAAACTTTCTGTGTACTCTTTCACATGGTGTTAGATCCATTTTCTGTCTCTTCAAAAGATACTGAGAAAATAATGAAAAACCACAGGGAACACTGTAAAAGGGGGTGTAAAGGCAATATTCATTGGGGAAGGGGTTCTGGGACCCTTCTTCGTACCTGATAAGAACTCATCTTCCTGAGCATTTTGGTGAATTGTCTGCTCTTTTTGCAAAAACGTTTGAGGTTAAACTACAGATTGACTACACTAGTGTGAATCAGACAAAATGGAGAGACCTGGAGCTGCAGTGGGGACTTCGGTCTACAACAAATTGTTGGGAAGTTTATCCGGCCACTTTTAGAATTGCTGAGATATCGCTAACATGGCTCACATGTTGTCGGAACCATCTCCACATCCAAGGGGGGGAAAACCTAACAAAAGCAGAATAGAATATTCCCTTTAATTTTAATTTTCTTTGTAAACTGAGTTGTGGTCGACCCAGCTCATTTCTGGAGCGAGAGTGGTACGTAAGCGTGATAATAATTCTGCGGGTTTTGCCGCAGTTACATGGATTCCTAGTGGTTCAAGGCTCTTCATTCTACTGTGTTACATTTTTATATGTGTTGGAAGCCACCCAGAGTGGCTGGGGCAGACCGACCAAATTGGGGGGGGGGGGTTATAAATAATAAAACTATCATTATGACTATTAATGGAAGGGACCTGTAGTTAATCCAAATTAAAACAAAAGAAATCCGAAAGGCCATGAGGCAAACCCCACCCCACCCCATTTCCTCCCCCCTGGTAATCAAAGGACAACAAATTTGCTGCCAGGCTATCCTCTTTGTGGAGAACCTCACCTCTTGAAGTGAGGGAACCACCAGAAGGCTCTTGGAGCTGGACCTCAGTGTCCGGGCAGAACGATGGGGGTGGTCTTGATGGACAGGCAGGTTCATGTCTGTCCCACTCTTTTCCGGATCCAAAAGGACCTGCATGTTGGTGATTGCACGTCAATTGGACACACCTAAAATGGTTGCTATCTGTACTGGGGTCATAGCTGCCAAGTCTCCCGTTTTCCCAGCTGTTCCTAGCTGAAAAAACTGAATTTTTTTGTTTCCCCCCGGTTTATTCTGGCGTGGCGGCCATTTTGGAACTGGGCGGAGCATGCTCAGAAGCGACTTTTGATGCTGCTCTGCCCAGTTCCAAAATGGCTGCAGTGCGACTTCTGGCGCGGCGGCCATTTTGGAACTGGGCAAAGCAGCATCAAAAGTCACTTCGGAGCATGCTCCGCCCAGTTCCAAAATGGCGGCAGCGCTACTTCCGGTCTGCTATTTCCAGCCTGGTCCCTTATTTCTCTGACAGCAACTTGGCAGGTATGACTGGGGTTTTCAGCTCAAGACGCTGTCCTCACAGGCTGTGAGCTGGAGATCACATCTCCTGGCCTAACCTAACTTGAGGTACCAGTCCTAACCGGGACTTCTAAGCTCTCACTTTGTGTGGATGAATTGCTCAGTAGGATGCAATGTCTATCTTCGAAAAACCCTACTCTTCAGTTTTTTCCTGCAGTAGTGGTAGCATTCCGCTTAATTCAGCCCAAACTGGAAAACTTATCCATTCCCTCTATTGTTTGCATGTTAGCCCAAAGCGGGAGTAAATTGAGTTCCCAAAAAAAGCTCGCTCCAAAGCCCTCCTCGTCTGATTGGACCTCCTTCAAGAGAGGGTTGCCTTCACGGGGGAAGTGTTTGGAAAGGGAAGCGGTTTTTTCAGAGAGCTGCAATCCTGGCTCTGCGACCCTGAAAATCCTGCGTGCGGTGTCTCCATGATAAATCACAGCAGTGCCAGCTCAACAGTGGCTCATTAGTGCTAGCGAGTGCAGCGTCCAGGAATGAGATGAATACACACATTATTTCCAGGGATGGCAGAAAGCCGGCAGCTGGCAGCTGAACTTAGTGGCGTGCAATTTTTAAAGCCTAGCTACCCACAGAACCTTTAGTAATGTTTAGGTCCTGCTTATAATACCTGTTTTAGTTACTCAGTGAGTGCCAAGGCAACTGAAAGCAGTGTACCTGTGGCAGACAATCTGAAGGGGTCTTCACTCCTTTACACTGTCCTGCCTTGCTCCCTTGTAGTCTTGTTTACTTTTGAGAAAGTTGTCTTTTTAATGAGCCTCAACAAGTCGTTCCTCTCAGGCCCAGATTTTTTTAAACAACAACAACAACAACAACCATAATCCATAAGATTGATGCTCGCTGCATTTACGATAATTATTGTAATTGTTAAGAGCGAAATTCTGTTTAATTATTATTTGGTGTTGTTTTGAGAGTTAATTTTATCGTGTACTATTACATTCTATTAGGGGACCCAGGTGGTGCTGTGGGTTAAACCACAGAGCCTAGGGCTTGCTGATCAGAAGGTCAGCGGTTCGAATCCTAGTGACGGGGTGAGCTCCCGTTGCTTGGTCCCAGCTCCTGCCAACCTAGCAGTTCGAAAGCACCTCAAAGTGCAAGTAGATAAATAGGAACCGCTACAGACAGTGGGAAGGTAAACAGCGTTTCCATGTGCTGCTCTGGTTTGCCAGAAGCGGCTTTGTCATGCTGGCCACATGACCTGGAAGCTATACGCCGGCTCCCTCGGCCAATAATGCGAGATGAGCGCGCAACCCCAGAGTCGGTCACGACTGGACCTAATGGTCAGGGGTCCCTTTACCTTATTACATTCTATTAGATTATTGGCTATTACATTATTTGATATAAAGCAATCCATTTTAAAGTTACATTTTATTGTGGCTTTTTGTGTTGGGATCAGATTATTGTAAGGTGTTTGTCCTTTCTTGTATATTTTGTTGCTGTAAACCGCCTTGTGTAGTATAATAGACAAAGGTGGCACACAAATAAAAAGTGAAATGATAAGTTTCACATACAAATGCAATAGGCTTGTTTTCCCATTGTCTTACTTGGGGGGCTGACCTAGATATGTCCATGGTGCTCGCGTGCACCGGATTTTGGAATTCTGAAATTTTTGAGCTGCAGAATGCTGGCGTTCTGTAGCACCTACATATGAAAATGTGCAAGGAAATTTACATTTTCCACATTCCTTTTTTTTAGGAAGTTCTTGGTGGGGCAGATCATTGGACCCAAAAGAACTACAGTGGTGCCTCGCTTAACGAATGCCCTGCTTAACGAAATTTCCACTTAACGAAAGGATTTTCCGAGCGGAGGTTGCCTCGCTACAGAAATTCGTTTTATGAAAAATTCGTCTAGCGAATCACGGTTTCCCATAGGAATGCATTGAAATTCAATTAATGCGTTACTATGGGCAAAAAAAAATCAATGCATTCCTATGGGATTCGCTAGACGAATTTTTCGTTATAAGAAAAGACCCGTGGAACGAATTAAATTCGTCTAGCGGGGCACCACTGTAGCTTGATGATGTTGGGTTTCCACTACCCTACACTCCTGCTCCTGCTCCTAGACCCCAACTCACTGTCTTTTCTGGATTCTTTTGTTTATTCCCTTCCAAATTTAATTCATTAAAATATGTATAGATTGCTTTCCCCCAATTGTTCAGAGTGGCTTTCAACCTGTAACTTAAAACAACAGCAACAAATGAAACGAAAGCTCTGGGAAAGCTCAACTGGTAGAGCATGAGGGTTGTGGGTTCAAGCCCCACGTTGTGTAAAAGACTCCAGCATTGCAGGGGGGTGGACTAGATGGTGCTAATGGTCCCTTCCAACTCTACAATTCTATGAAAAGTTTCAGCAACAACATCTCTTGGAGCAAAAAGAAGAGCCTGCTGGATCCAGAAGCCCATCTGGTCCGCAGTCCTGTTCTTGCAGTGGCCAACCAGATGTCTGTGAGAAGCCTAAAAACTGGACATCAGCAACTGATGTGTAGAGTCATACTGCTTCCAGCAATGGAGTAGTAGAACATAACCACAAAGACCAGTAAACAAGGGCAGTCCTGTCCTCCACGAATTTCATTCTCTGTGCACAATTTTAATTTTTTTCATCTTGCCTGTGCAGAATCTCCCAGTGTCCGGCTTCATCGGAACACATTGAAGGGAGAGCAGGAGGAAAACTTCTCTCTTATCCATTTTAATAATCCAATAATCAAACCGAAAGGTTTCAATCGAAGGCCATCCATGGCAGGGCAGATAAAGGGGGGGGGAGTCTTGAATCCCCTATGAAAAGAACGCCACTGGGTGGCTGCCCTGGCATCTTCTGGTGGGTCTGTAGCTTTGAAACAGCCAATGTGCCAGACAGGGCTGACAGCCTGTGCAATTCCGTAACATTCAAATCCAGATCCTATTACCAATGAACCAGATTTTTAGTTACAGGTAGGTAGCCGTGTTGGTCTGCTGTAGTCGAAACAAAATAAAAAACTTCCTTCCAGTAGCACCTTAGAGACCAACTAAGTTTGTCATTGGTATGAGCTTTCATGTCTCTAAGGTGCTACTGGAATGATTTTTTTAATTTTGTTTAGAACCAGATTTTTGTGGAGGGAAATGGTTGTTTGCGTATAGCCCAGATCTGATTGTTCTTATAGCCTCACATGAACATCCAAAACAGGGCAGGTGAGCCTCGGCGCTCGTATTAATTAGCTGATCTGACCAATATCAAAACTGATAACACCTAGCAAAACGGAATGTCTAGTTGCCATTTGGGGGCCAGATGGCTCGAAAGTCATATTTTCCAGAACGACTTTGTGGTTCCTGAAATTTGTTCAGATGATGAAGACGATGATGATTACAATTTGTCTTGTGCAGATAAAATACAACGGATAGAATTCTACAGGATGTGTTGCTAGTGTGTGAAAACAGGCAAGATCCAAGGAGTCCTTAGGGCTGCACCTCCAGATGGTGGAGATGTCAGGCTCCATCTTGGCTCCTGGGCATTTTCACTTGGTCGTGAGTGGCCAATAGCCAGGTGGAAAATGCGCCTGGCAATTTCAAACGCTGGTCCAAGATGGAGAGCAGGTTTTGGCCTAGCGAGCTGTATTTTTTTCCTATTTGCATAGCCCCACCCTTTAATTTGCATAGCCCCATTCTGCCTCCTGGGTCTTTATCTTGTTATCCTTACTGCTGCAGTACCTGTGAAATCGCTCTCTCTCTCTGTTCTCTGGTATCTGTGCAAAATTCTGAATCCCAACGGCTATAAAGCAACTGTTTCTAATGTCCCAAAAGGGGAGCTTTCTGAGGTTCTAATTACCTACGAGTGGAAAACCGTAACAACTTAAGATGAATCACTTCCTCACAATGGATTTACCTTTTTCAGGGCAAGCAAATAAATAACACTGTTAGCACCCAGTAATCCCAATTTTCGTATTTGCAAAACGATAATTATGCTGCCCTTGAAACGGCACACAGAAGAAAATGCACGCCTGGCGCTGGTGTGCTCACGCAATTAAAATGCTTTGTCATGAAGTTAATCCTCCCTTCTGTAGGCATATATTCTCCCTTGTCCTATGCAATTTAGGAATAAATGGAAATGCGGCCACCCGGGGGGGGGGGGAGAAAGAGAAATAAACAAATGAATTTCAATGCCACACCAGAGCCTTGGGGGGTTGATAGACTTGACCAAGGTTTATAAAGGAAATAATTGATTCACAGGGTAATGGCAAAGCAGCATAACTAGCATGACCAGGTAAGATTCTCTGCTGTGGCCTTGAGAACAAATCCTGCCATTGAGAAAAAGTTGATTTGTGCCTTTTTTTTTGCAGTGTGTGACACTCCAGGCCACACCTGCTGGCCGCAGCCTGACAGCCTAAGGCAGTGATGGCCAAACTTGGCCCTCCAGCCGCTTTGGGACTACAATTCCCATCATCCCTGACTACTGGTCCTGTTAAGCTAGGGATGATGGGAGTTGTAGCCCCAAAACGGCTGGAGGGTAGAGTTTTGCCATCACTGGCCTAAGGCTTCTTGTGTGTGGATGAGCACATCCTTATAACCTCCCCCTTGTCTTTAGGGTTCTCTCATTCAGCATTTACCTTTGGTATCGAGAGCCATATCAGCCAGTCTAACATCAACGGTGCCCTGGTACCCCCTGCTGCTTTGATTTCCATCATCCAGAAAGGCTTGCAGTATGTAGAGGCGGAAGTCAGTATTAATGAGGTAAGGCAAGTCTCTTGTTGGCTATAGACGGTGACAAGGGCTTTCATATACCTGCAGAGGGTTTCATTACGTTGGGGAAGTGGGTTGCTCTCTCCTCCTTGACTTTCCTGCTAGGATGGTTTGCTGTCACGCTGGATCCTCTGTAGGTTCTGGTCACCAGACCTTTTCTTGTCAAAGAAGGTTGGAATAATACAAAGTTCTATGCGGGCTTCAATCAGGGCAGTCATTCATTGCCATGTTGGGTGTGTTCGTTCGTGTGTTCCTTTATCAGACTGATTGTCCTCCAGAGATCAGATATTAAAGTTCTTGCAGTGTTCACGTGAGCAGTTCCTGTGTGATCAGATTCTGGGTAAGCCTAAGAAATTCAGAGAACGTGCAGAGAGAAGCACCATCACCTGCAAAAGCGTGGCATGCAGTTGACAAAAGCTCGGAACTACCTGTCGCAGTGCACGCATAGCCAAAGCATTGATATCTTTTCATTTAGGAGGTCATGCACAAGCGCCACCAGCTGTGGTCATTCAGACAACACCAATGAAGCAGTGGATCAAATTGGGGAGGGAACCCAGTTGGTTGTGGGGTTGTGGGTTTTTTAGGACACACTGGTTTTGATTTGCTCTCATTTGGCCTAGTGAATCTTGCCCAGTCTTTTTGCAAAGATGTTTCTGTTTTGGACACACACACACACACACACACACACACAGCATTATCCCAGAGACAGGAGTGGAGAACCTCAGGCCTGGGGGCTGAAGGCAGCCCTAGAGACACTCCCCAGGCCACAGCCCCCATCAGCCCTGTCCCACACACTCCTTGAGGGCTTTTGCATGGCTGGAATTTGCCTTTAATGTTTCTTGCTTGCCTGGGAAGATGATGGAGAGGCGGTAGGTTTGGGTGGAGGGGTGTATAAACTGTTTTTGCGTGTGGCTGGAATGTAGAGCACTGCACAGAGGTAAGGATCATGTCCCACTGCTCTGCCTCCATCCTCTTTGGTCTCTGGACACACCCACCTCTGCAAAAATATCTTAGCGTCATTGTCCTTGGCTTTCCTAGTCTAATGGAAAGCGACGCACCTCACCGTTCTCCTCACTAACCCTTCCATACAAAAATAAATCATTTTTTTAAAGAAGTCCCCACTCAGATTATTTCCTCTCCCCTCCCTCCTTCAAGATGCGAAGGTTTCTACTTTTGAGACCTTGGAAGTTGTGAATGTTAGCCATTCCCCCTCTTTACCAAGCAGGTGCTTTACCAGAGCCCCTTATTTCTGCCTAGTAACTCAGGTGGTCCCTTGGCCTTGCACAAGAAGAGATTTTTCAACGCTTCAATTGCGGCCCAGCGGCCATTTCCGCCTTCCTTTGATATCCCTCTCCTTTCCCTTTGACTTGGAGAACAGAGAGAGCATTCACCACTCTTGCGGTGAAAAGAAATCTCTGGGAAGGACACGAGTCCAAGGGAAGAACGGAGAATAAATGAGGGAAGCAGCCCGCCACAAGGAGTCGTCCCGTCCCCCCAACTTCTAAAAACAAGCCAAAGGACATGTCTATGTAGGCAATTTTTGAGGGAATACTTTCAAGTTCAGTTTGGTGTGTCCCCTGCAGTACTTAACAAAAGCAAATGTATGCATTATTATATTGCCCTTAAACATATTTCCAGAATTTTTTTGTGTGAAAATACATTAGTCCCTGCGCTGAAAAGCCAGGCAGATTGTGCTGGGCCAGGTCTGGCCTTCCTAGTCCTTCCTCCCAGTTCTCAGATCAAGCTACCCCCCCCCCCCAATCCACGATCAAATAGTGGGTGCAAATGTGCCAACCCAGTTTTCACTAACAGCAGCACTAGGCTGGAAGGCTGACTTGCAATTCCCAATGAGAGGGAATCTGCCTGAAAAAGCTCTCCGGTCTTATGGTCGGAATAGTTTCTTTTTCCTTTAAAGTCCTGGAATTCCAGGGCCATCTGCTAGGGATGGGGGTCATACTTTTGTTTGTATTTGGGGGGCTCTTCAACCTGGGAAAGTAGCTCATCTAGGAGAAGATACCCACCTTGTGGGATACCTTCAAGAGAAGAAAAGACTAAAGAGTAAACCCTGCCCGGTTCTAGAGTGCAGTCCCTAAGACAGTTGACTGGTGCCTTGTACGCCTGCGTCCAGCAACTTCTGCAGCCCAGCTGGTGCCAGACATATCGCTCTGCTTTCCTTTGGGCCATGAGGTCACGAGTGGGGTATTGTCGTCTGGGCAGCCCAGGACCTCCAATACACGCTGCCCAGGCTTGCGCCCCAGGTTTCTGCTAACAGAGCAGTTTGGCTTCGTCCCCAGAGGTGCACTCCATGATCTCTTGAGACAGACAGGTGCCAACAACCTAAGGGTGCCAACTTTGAATAAAATATTGTGGGTGGGGGCAGGTAAGCCTCACCCCGCAGAATTCATGCACACCATCTGAATGCTAGTGCTCATCAACTTTAGGGGACAGCCTGGGTGAAATGAAAGTAGCCCGGGGGGCTTTTGCCACCGACTCTGCTATCGGGCAACCCCAAGGTCAAGGGTGGGGTCTCCCCTCAGATGTTGGAGGCAGAGTAGACAATACCAAGCAATGGACTGACTCTTTGCAAGGCATCATCATTTGTTTACAGACAGATACTATTCAGTAACTTCACAGGACAATTGGCCCGAATACCCATTCTGTCCTCACCCCGTGACGCCTTTTTAGAGGGCTCCCAGAGTATACACACACACACACACACACACACACACACACACATATATATATAGTGGTACCTCGGTTTATGAACACAATTGGTTCCAGAAGTCTGTTCATAAACTGAAGCGTTCATAAACTGAAGCGAACTTTCCCATTGAAAATAATGGAAAGTGGATTAATCCGTTCCAGATGGGTCCGCGGAGTACTTAAACTGAAGCCTTCATAAACTGAAGCATGGGTGTAATTGGCTCCGGAAGTCTGTTCAGAAACTGAAGCATTCAGAAACTGAAGCGAACTTTCCCATTGAAAGTAATGGAAAATGAATTAATCCGTTCCAGATGGGTCCGCGGCGTTCATAAACTGAAAATTCAATCAATCAATATACTTTATTCGACCGATAGTCAGAAACAAAAACAAACAAACAAACATTTCTCAATACAAAGATAGATAAACATATAAAACTGAAGGCACGAAAATTCATAAACTGAGGTGTTCATAAACCGAAGTTCCACTGTACACACACACACACACACACACACACACACACACACACACAGATCCTGAGTTCTCTCTTGCTTTAAAAACACATTGCTAAGTACTCTGTGCAGAGGTCAAAATTCATCATTGTCAGGACAGGTTTGTTTACACTCCTGCCCTGAGATTATTGTTGCAAACTTTGACCTGCCATTTAAATGCTCGCTTTCTCCCCCACCCCTCTCTTTCTCTGATCCTCAACCTTCGACCTCCAAATCAGGATGGTACTTTGTTCGATGGTAGGCCGATAGAGTCTCTCTCGCTGATAGACGCCGTGATGCCCGATGTGGTGCAGACGAGACAGCAGGCCTACAGGGACAAACTCGCCCAGCAACAGGCGGCGGCCGCTGCGGCGGCGGCGGCTTCGACAAACCAGCAGGGGTCTGCAAAGAATGGCGAAAACACTGCGAACGGCGAGGAAAACGGAGCCCACACTATAGCAAGTAAGTAAGCTGGCATGCAAGAAGGATTATGTGGCTGTGCTCTTGCCGTTAAGTTCCGAATTTCACGCAGAGCCGTGCATGCAGCAACTCCATTTGCTGCTGCTTCCCAGTATTCGAGCGAACAAATTTGTGATTGGGACACGGCTGCACCAAATGTTTGTAAACATTTTAAAAGAGTGGGGTTTTTTTTTGGGGGGGGTGGACAGTGTTGCTCAAAACACCGTGTTCCCAGTGTGTGCACACTTCTATCTGCAATACTTCCCAGTTCATGCAATTTGTTGAAAAACGCCCAAGGGTGCCTGCTAACCCCCAGAACTCTGAGTGTCCTCCGGTTTGCGCAAGGCTGGAAAAGGCATCTCCCCTCTCATCCAGTGCGCTCAGTGACATAAACCACCTTGATTTATGCACACTAACCATCTAGCATAACACAGCAAGAAACGTGAAACATCGTAGTCTAATCTACTATTTATTTGCACACTATGTACAGACCACAGCATAATGGCGACCCTTCTTTTCTGCTCCTGAGAGAACAAACGGAACAAAGTAAAAGCAAAAGTACATTACAAAAGTTCTTCCATTGAAGGTCCGAGACACAAAGCACATTCTTCACGAAACACAGTCGAAAACCTAAATTCAGACTTAGCAGAGTCCCACCTTGTGTGGCCTGCTTCTTATTTACTACTGTGCCTACAATCTACTGATTTAAAATACACACAAGAGCGCCTTGCAGGATCAGACTAGCGTTGTTTGCAAGGATCCCAGCAGCAAGTTGGCCTCTGCTGGCAGTGGAAGGTTTACTGAGCCCAAGCCCTCCCCTAAAGAATCCTTCCAACACATGGCTATTGTTTGCATTGGTAAACCTGCAGAAATGCACATTCTCTTAAAACTAATGTCTTCATTCCTTTCCATGTTGGGATTTAGAAGCCAGGGTGATTGTTGGTGCTCCCCCCCCTCTTCTTTTTTTGCTTGTTAACTGTGAGTTGCCGCTTATGCTAGAAATCCAGACTACTGGTCTAAAGATAATGTGATTTACCAGCCACCCCTACTGGCTGAAAACGCAAATGATACCTGCTCTCTGTCTGCCTTCACAGAAAGAAAGATTTATGTAGCTTCTGTATCCAGTGCCAGGGACACTGAGATGACTTTTTAAAAAAAGCGCTGCCCCTCTACCCTCTATCTTGCATGTGTGCTTTTTGCAGACAGGTCACTCTTAAATTAGTCACCAGACTTGCAAAGCTTGTGCATAGATCTCCAAAATATGAAATGGGTTTCATTTGGTAACCACAACTTTCTGTCCTTAGCTCCCTTGGCTTAATCTGATTTAACCTTTTGGAGTTTCCATTTCCTTTTGAAGTACTAGAAAAACATCGCCACCAGCTTAGACTCAAAACTTGACTTTTGCTTGTTTAGACAGGCCAATGTGGATTAAATATGGTTTCCTTGCCAAAGTAGATAAAGCAACTTACTGTACCTTGTCATGATTAGCCACTGGTTCACCACATACCTCTGTGGAGTTAGTTGGATATGGCAAAATGATCGGGGGGGGGGGGAGGAGAGTTTGCCATTACAGAGTATGTTTAAATCAGAGTTAAGGTGGTCTTGTCTAGCCCTCAGCTCTGCATCACCCTAGAAACCACCTCTTTAGCTTAATAAATACACAAACATTGAAGATTTAAAAAAAATGCAAGCAGTGACAAATACATACTTTTTATGCACACAAGAAATATTTTGGCTTTGCTCTAAGGCAATTTGTATTCACTATTACTAAAACCTCCAAAGATCTTGAGATAGCATACATGCTTTGTTGGGGCATATACAGAGTGCCCATTCAACACGCCAGCAGAATGTTGCAATGAAACAGAAAAACACCAGCCAGTCCCTTTATGGGCAATATAAAGCAGATCCACAGCTTAGCAGTTACATACAGTTGTAGTACATGGTCTTTCCAGGAGCATATGGTCTTGCAGTGTTCCAACACAGACTAGGCTCTCGCCCAGGGCAGTAGCCAAGAGCAAACTCGCTTCAAACACAAGGGTATTTATACTTTAGGTTGTGCTGAGTCACTCTCACATGCTTGCTGACTCACTCGATAACATGGTTAACCAGTTGAAGGTGCAGGACAAAAGTGCCAAAAATTAACCAGCACACCTAAATATCCCTTTCTTGTCCTTTTTCTCTCTGCATCCTTATACGTCAACATGGTTCCCCTAACTTGTATATTCAAAACAGAATTTAAAAATTCCTTCCAGTAGCACCTTAGAGACCAACAAAGTTTGTCATTAGTATGAGCTTTCGTGTGCATGCACACTTCTTCAGATACACTGAAACAGAAGTCACCAGACCCTTATATATATTGAGAGGGTAGGGAGGGGTATTACTCAGAAGGGTGGTGGGAATGGGTGATTGGCTGATAGGTGTGGTAAACTTGTTGACAACTGTTAACGACTGCAATTGGTCTTACAGGAAAAAGCAAGGGGTGAGATGGCTAAAAACTTTACTTTATACTTTATCATGTATAATGAGCTAAGAATCCAGTGTTTCTATTCAGACCAGGTCTCTCCATGGTTTTAAGTTTGGTAATAAGTTGCAATGCAGCAACTTCTCTTTCCAGTCTATTTCTGAAATTCTTTTGGAATAAGACAGCTACTTTGAGATCTCGTATAGAATATCCTGGGAGATTGAAGTGTTCTCCTACTGGTTTCCCTGTCTTGTGATTCCTGATTTCAGATTTATGTCCATTTATCCTTTGGCGTAGGGTTTTGCCTGTTTGTCTAATATAGAGAGCTGAAGGGCGCTGTTGGCATTTGATGGCATACACAATGTTAGAAGATGAGCAATTAAGTAGTCCTTAGATGGTATGTTGGATGTTGTTGGGGCCAGTAATGGTGTTGTCCGGGTGTATGTGGCAGCAAAGTTGGCATCTGGGTTTGTGGCAGGCTCTGGTACCAGTGTCCATGTATAATCAAAACAGTCCTCTGAGGTCAATTAAATAGGGGGGTTGTGACTGGTCTAAGGTTTCTCTGACCTTCATGGCCAGATAGGCGATAGAAATCCCCATCACCGCTAAGTCCAGCGTTCTGTCCACTACACCACTCTGGATCTCCACTCCCAGGACCCCATTTGGTGGATTGAATGCAGTTCAGTTGCACCAACCTATAGAAAGGGTACATTGCTTCTGATGCTCAGGTGTAGGAGGGTGCACCAGAAGGCCCAGTGATCTAGGGAAGCAGTGAAGAGCCCAACAGAATATGTGCTCGGAGTGAATGGCTAGAGTGTGGAAACTTGCTGAAAACCAGTGGAGGTTGGTGGGGCAGAGCAGCAATATTTTTCCTTTTCCCTGGTGTCGCTGTGCTTACCAGGAAGGGAAGAGGCATCAGGGAGGTTGATGCAGTGCAAGTACACCAGCATGAGTGGCGGATTGGCTCTGCTGGTGCATTTGCACTGTGCTGAAATTTCATTTCACTTTTAATCCGTACACCACCCTTTCTATATTACTATACACAAGACGGATTTGTGAGCTGAAGAAACAAAAAAGCAGACTGCCGAGATCTCACACGCCTAATAATCTGATCCAATAAAAAAGTCGTAATAAAATAAATACCTAACCTTAAAATAAGCCACTTATATAAATTAAGGCAATGTTCAATAATCAATTTGAATAGCGTTAAATTTATCATCAAATACTAGCTCACACTAAACCATTACAACAAGGAATGACTAAACTGGAATCAATTAAAATTATCGGCCAGTAGCAATGCATAAAATACCACGAAACATTCAAAACCACGAGCAAGGATCAAACTGAGAAGCAAGTCTGCCCGCTTGCTCTCTAAGTAGCAGTGCTGGTGAGAGGTCAGAGAAGCAACGCCACGCTCCCTGATGACTACTGCTGCTCAAAACTGTGCCCTCTGGTCCATCAGCACTATATGTAAGATGGCGGTGGGGTTGGGACAAAGATGTACCAAGCAACCAAGGTGTGCTGTCCGTGGTCCTGCAGGCAAAAAGGTAGGATTCGAGGAAGGAGTGGGACCATAGTAACACACCTGACCCCCTGTTGTTGTCCTCTGTTCTGCAGATAATCACACGGATATGATGGAAGTAGATGGCGACGTCGAAATCCCTTCTAACAAAGCAGTGGTGCTGCGTGGCCACGAATCAGAAGTATTCATCTGTGCGTGGAACCCTGTTTGCGACCTCCTGGCCTCTGGGTATGTTTCCCCTAAAGAAATGTACAGAGGCAGTTCTTTACTCCGGTTGCACGGCCTTTTCTTTAAGCACGAGAAGGCGGGGAGGCCGCTTACCGCACATCTAAATGGCCTCAATCCAGTATACCTGAAGGAGCGTCTCCACCTCCATCGTTCTGCTCGGACACTGAGGTCCAGTGCCGAGGGCCTTCTGGCGGTTCCCTCGCTACGAGAAGCCAAGTTACAGGGAACCAGGCAGAGGGCCTTCTTGGTAGTGGCACCCGCCCTGTGGAACACCCTCTCACCAGATGTCAAAGAGAAAAACAACTAACACACTTTTAGAGGACATCTGAAGGCAGCCCTGTTTAGGGAAGCTTTTTATATTTAACAGACTGTTGTATTTTAATACTTATGTTGGAAGCAGCCCAGACTGGCTGGGGAAACCTAGCCAAATGGGTGGGGTATAAATTATTATTATTATTATTATTATTATTATTATTATTATTTGGCATCTGTTTGTTTTGTATAAAGAAGTAGAGTCTTTTTAGTTTTAGAGACTTCTTACCCGTGCAGAAAGTTCTTTTTTAAAAAAATGAAAGGAAAAAAGAGAGAGAGGAAGGACTTACTTTAAAAACAAAATCAGTAAGCATGCTGTTCCAAGGCTCTTGATAACCAACTTCCACAGCTTTCCTGTGCTTCAAAATCCCATGGGGTTGTTTAAGAAGCATGCTGGATAAATGCTTAAAGGAAAGTCTAACACCCAGAGCCACCTCACTGTTATAAAGTATAAGCTCAGCCTAACACCCACCAAAATTCTGAAGCAATTGTGGGGCGGGGGGACTCCCTGAGAATGAAGGAGAAAAATGGAAGGCTCGCTTGAAAGGGGAATAAACCTTTTGAAAAATTGGAGGACAGCTTGTGGCACACTGCTAGTTTATTTGCTAGTTGTCCCCATATATTTTGCACACTGCGACAGGTGGTTTGGTATCCTCCACCTGCGGATACTTTAATTAGCAGTCCCAGCTCTTCTCTGAAGACCCTGGGAATATGACTGCTTGAATCACACAATGGTGTCGACAAAGTGGCATGTTTTAAAAGTGGAGTTTTTGTGTGTTCATTTTGGCACAATCAACCATAGCTTCTTGGCTCTTTGCAGTGGCGAAAGTGGTAAGCACGTTATTTTGGGCAATGTAAAAGCATTCCCATTCAAAACAGCAGAATGAGGTCCGTGATACGTTACTGCACACAGAGGAGAAATGCGAAGGACTGATTTGAATGTTTATAACAAAAGAGCCTGTAATTCTGGGAACGGTTGTGACCAGACAGTGTTAACCACGTCTTTTGCACTTGCAAGCTGGTGGTAAATTATTGGCTCAAAGAAGCCAATGTGAACCTTGTTTATTTTGCAGATCGGGAGATTCAACGGCAAGAATATGGAACCTTAGTGAAAACAGTACCAGTGGATCCACACAGCTGGTCCTTCGGCACTGTATACGAGAAGGGGGCCAAGATGTACCGAGCAACAAAGACGTGACTTCCCTAGATTGGAATGTAAGCAGAAACTCCCCGGTGCTCCAAAAGTACTTTGCAAAACCCATATTTTCAGCTTCCAAGTTAGTGGGCATCCACGGGGGTGGGGAGGGATGAGGGAGTTCTTTTCTGAACTTTCCACTTGAATTGTGAGTTGACTGTGTCCCTTTTGTCGCTACGTTAATGCCACCAATACCCATGGTAGCTAGTAAACCGTATACCTGCTGAAAGGTCAACATTTGCCATAGCTGGGATATTATCCGGAAGGCTGAACTTTGCAACCCCATCAGGGTTCAGGAAGTGCTTTCAAGACTCAGTGGGCTTTCAGAAGTGTTTTATTGTGTACTGGAGTTGTACGCGGTAGGCATGCACAAGCCCTTGAGCGCACTGAAATCAGCTGTCTGGGCAAAGAAACTAAAGGCAGGAAATGCAAAAGAGCAAGTAAAGTTACAAGCGAGCTTTATAATAGTCCCAGACCAGCAACAGAGAAGCATAACAAAAGAAAAAAGACACACAAAGGTATGGGTCAGGGGGGTAGGGGACTCATAACTCCCATCTGCCCCAAGCAGCATGGCCAACAGTCAGGGATGATGGGATTACAGTTCAACAATATCTGGTGGGCCTCAGGTTCCCCAGACCTGGAAAAAGTGGATGAGGAGTATCTTGGTGAAGAGACCTTAAACAGATACCGCACTGCACCGCACCACCCCCATTGGTGCAATAAAGACTCACCCTGGAATAGTATTGGAACGGGCTTTAAGAAAACCTGTTGGTAGTTCTCAAGCACTGAAAAGGCTATTAGAAGGGGGGGAGGGAATAGGGAGCAATTGGTGGAAGTTCCATTAAGGAGAGGGCAAGAAGAAATGGAGGATTCCAGCACACGAAGGTTGATGACGAAAAGCAGCTGCCTGTTGCTTACCAGGAGTGCAAACTCGACGTTTCAGGCATTCTGGGTCTCCTGACATTGCACCTGCGGTGCTGTGACCTCCCTGCTGTGTTCCCTGCTGCAATCTTCCCAGTAAGCCACAGCGACCCACCTGCTGGGAACTCCCATATTCCTCAATGTAGATTTCGACATAAGAAGATTCCTAGCTATATGGATCAACATACCAACCACAGTGCCCCTGTGATATATTTGCACCATTCCTTATGAGCAGGAAGTAGGATGACCGGCGATTTCCGCCCCTCCCAAGATGAAATTTCAAGGTGTGCTTTGAAGGGCCCAGCTCTGGGGGAATGCCCAATAAATTACAAGGGAAGCACAATTAAAGAATTTTGTAAGACTAGGAACATTTCTCAGGGGAGTTCCACAGTATCAAGGCGGGCTGCATTTCTTCAAGAAGCGCTGTTTTCATTTGGGAGAGTGGGGGTTGCAGAATATGCGGGCCTGAACAAGCAAGCACACAGGAAGTAGTCTTCAGGGGGAACAAGAAAACTGTGACTCAGTTTTTGGAGGTTGGGCCCAGATCATGCAGCTTCATGGTACACATCACAATCTGAAGTGTGTTGCTTAGGAGGGAAGTCCCAGTGTGAGTTCACTCCCATGTAAGTGTGCATCGCATTGCCCTCAGTTTATATTCATCCCAAAGAGAGCAAGCTCCGCGAGGAAGTTGGCCACCTTAGCTATGTTCTGTGACACAAAATAGCATAGCATAACACTCTTAACTCTTTCCAGTGTGGTGTAGTGGTTAAGAGCGGTGGACTCGTGATCTGGTGAACCGGGTTCGCATCCCCGCTCCTCCACATGCAGCTGCTGAGTGACCTTGGGCTAGTCACACTTCTCTGAAGTCTCTCAGCCTCACTCGCCTCATAGACTGTTTGTTGTGGGGGAGAAGGGGAAAGGAGAATGTTAGCCGCTTTGAGACTCCTTAGGGTAGTGATAAAGTGGGATATCAAATCCAAACCCTTCTTCTCTTCTTCTTCTTTTGCCCCACAGAGCGAAGGTACGCTTCTAGCAACAGGGTCATACGATGGATTTGCAAGGATATGGACTAAAGATGGTGAGCACACGCTTTTCCAGTTCTCTTCTCTCTCTTTTTTCTTTTGTAATTTTACGTAATTTTGTTCCAGTGTCCTTTTCTTCTTCTTCTGTTGTGCATAGCACAATTTGTTTCGATCTTTCGTTTTCCCATTTTAGAATTGTAATAAATGCTCTCTTTATTGTCCAGGTAATCTCGCCAGCACGTTAGGGCAACATAAAGGTCCCATATTCGCATTAAAATGGAACAAAAAGGGCAACTTCATATTGAGCGCAGGTGTGGACAAGGTAGGACAGCATCTGGCTTATTCAATAATCCCATTTGGGTGAGATCAAATTATGGGGTGCACCAAACAGGTTTAGATTCGAAAACCCAGCAGAAAAAAAAGACAGTAAGGCCATGTGAGAGCCTGCCTGGGTTTGGAAACAACAATCTTCACTATGTCTTGATAGCCCTTAATATAGCAGGTGATTTATGAGCATTCTTGACAACAAATGTAGTCTCGTAATACTAGTGGAAATTGCTGTTCGCTCCAGTATGGTGGGGGTGGACTGTCAAATGGCGAACTTGTGAGAGCAAGTGAACATTCCCAAGGCTGGAGCAGCTTAATATGAGAGCAGACAAGTATATGGAGGATCGCAGAGAACATTTCCTGCAGTTTACGCATTGCGTCCCCTTGGATTTCCCTTTGCTTGCTTACGGGCTCCTTCATGCATTTTGCAGCAGGAAACCCAAATTTGCTATGCTGTGTGCACTCGACAGGGAGCCTGCCACTGATCTCCCCTGACCCAAGAGGACAAATGTATGTTTCACATTCACAGGAAGTTTTAAGCAGATGCTTAAAGGATGAAGCATTTAGTCTTATCAGTTGATTTGAATCACTTAAAAGGCTTTTGACCGGTTGAAAAGGTGCCCTCAATTAACTGGGCAGCAGAATAATAATAATAATAAGTTATTATTACCTACAGCAAAAATAATTTTAAATACATTAACTTGGAAAATCCACATCACAAGGCCATTATGGGAAATGTTGTGTAGGTAATCCAGTCTGACGTAACTTTGCCAAATAAATGCACTCATTTACAATCTCTGAAAAGGGCAATTGGGATAGTCTCTCCTTTAAATATATTAAGGGATCCTTGTGTCGTTTTCTCAGTACAGAAAGGATGGGAAGGGAGCGCATGAGCCTAAAGCTTGTTGATTCAAATTTTGTCCTAGGTAAATCACTGTGTGTGTGTGTGTGTGTGAGAGAGAGAGAGAGAGAGAGAGAGACAGACAGAGACAGACAGACAGACAGACAGACAGACAGACAGACAGACAGACACACAGACACACAGACACACAGACACACAGATTTCTCAAACAGGCCAGGCCAGAAGTCATCCTCTTTGCAGGAGCTCTTAATCTTAAGAACATGAAGGTTTTCTAGTCATTATATGTCACAGTGAAGGCAAACAAGTTTTGAACCTTGCACAAAGGAAAGGGAGCTTGTGTTTGATTTAGACTGGATAAGCAGCTGGTGGAGAAAGGGTCTCTACTTCACATCACCCACTCCCGAAGCCGCTTTGGGGGCAGGAGGGAGCTGTTGGTGTGCAAATAATGTGTCGGGCACTAAGTGGTTAGCTGAAGGCAGACGCTGCAGCCTGCAAATATTTGAAGGGAGATAAGCTAATTAGGAGATTACAGACGAATAATATGGCTTTTAGGAACTGCTTTCTAAGAATGCAAACTTGTAAGCTTCACCTGTCTGGAAGATAAACTTTTGCTTGGGGCATTTTAAAATAGCGAACCTACAAAACATACAATCTGAACAGTGTTGGTTTGGCAGATTTTAGCAACGAGTGAGATCTATAAAGCAATTTTATGATTTTTTTGCTGTTTGTTTGTTTGTTTTTTAATTCAGACCACAATTATTTGGGATGCACATACTGGAGAAGCCAAACAGCAGTTTCCTTTCCATTCTGGTATGTATTTCTTTTCAAAGAACCAATTAGTTTTGAAAACTAGGGGAGGGACAATTAACAGCGGAAGACACTGCCTTTTAAGGCTCAGTTGATCCTGATTGAAATCAAGATTATTCATACCTCTTTTTTTTTTAAACAAAAGCACGACTGTGCACAAAATCTCTTTGCTACATTATCAAAAGAAGATTATATTTAGTACACCATCCATTGCACCTTGCATTTGAGTTGGTTTGGCTTTCGAAAACCTGCAGATGGAACCACCTTGTTAAATCCCGAGTCTCTGGCGTGTCAATTCAGACCTCATCTTCCTCTGGCCTTGCCCTCTTCCAAAGAGCCACCCGGGCTAATTTTTGTATTCCTCCTCGGTTAAATCTGCATTGTTTATGGCAACGGATGACACAGTCTCAGGGTCTCAGGATCTATTCTTTGAGAGTAATGACTTTAAGTTTCTGCTTTACGCAGAACATCTTAATCTTGGGGTCGTTGGGCATTGCAGCAGGTTGGACTGTAGAAGACCTTCGTGGTCCCTTCCAACTCTGTGATTTATGATTTTATGATATTAAAATATCATCAGTCCTGGGCAGTAGGTTAGGTTGGGCAATATCTCCCTAAATATACATCTCCATTGAGCTTTATAGCTGAGCAGCAATTTGAACCTCGATTTCCCATATCCACACTGCTTCCTTGGTGCAGGCCAAGGGGACATTCCCTTCTACACTCGCTTTGCATCCTCCAAGGCTTGTAGCGTTGGTGAGAGTGGCTGTGATGACACATATCCTTTTAAACATCAAAGGATTCCAAGGCATGTGAAAGAGACCTCTATCCAGAGTTCATTTCATTTCACTTTTAATTTGTATACCGCCTTTGTATATTGCTATATTGCAAGGCCGTTTACAAATTGAAGAAAGAACAAAATGTACAGCAAACATCACACTTCTTATAACAATCCGTTCCCATGCAAATAAGTCATAATAAAAATATGATATAAGTTGTTAAATAAACAACTTATAGCAAATAAAGTACAAACAAAATGCCTTGTGAGTCGAACGTTTTGGCTCCCGAATGCCACAAACACGGAAGTGAGTGCTCTGGTTTGCGAACGTTCTTTGGAATCCAAACACCTGACGTGGCTTCCGATTGGCTGCAGGAGCTTCCTACAACCAATCGGAAGCCGCGCCTTGGTTCCCAAACGTTTTGGAAGTCGAACGGACTTCCAGAACAGATTCCGTTTGACTTCCAAGGTAACACTGTGTAGTATTCAGTAATTTCTTAGAATATAACAGTAGACTTTAAAATGAACTTGCAGAATATCAGCAAATAATAATTAAGCAGAAATTCACTCTCAACTATTGCTGTGAATTGTTACTTAAATTATTGTCAGTAAAAATAACAGCAAAATTGCAATACATAAAAATACCACAGTACAGTGGTACCTTCGGTTACGAACTTAATCCGTTCCAGAGGTCCATTCTTAACCCGAAACTGTTCTTAACATGAGGCGCGCTTTCGCTAATGAGGCCTCCCGCTGCCGCCGTACCAAAGGCACGCAACTTCCACTCACATCCCAGGGCAAAGTTCGCAACCAGGAGTATCTACTTCCGGGTTAGCAGAGTTCGTTAGCCGAAGCGTTCGTAAGGAGGGTGGTACATAACCCGAGGATCCACTGTATATAAGAACCATATAGAAAGATGAAATTGAGTGACAAGGGCAATCCCCTCTGGATTTTACATTCTGCTCTGCTGTAGGCTGATACCTTGATACCGTTTGCTCATGAATACAGGGGGGAGGTTATGTTTCTGCTTCACGTTTTGTCTGTCTGTCTGTCAATAGCACCAGCATTAGATGTTGACTGGCAGAGCAACAACACATTCGCCTCCTGTAGCACAGATATGTGTATTCACGTCTGTAAACTAGGCCAAGATAAGCCCATCAAAACCTTCCAAGGCCACACCGTAAGTATAGCTCTGTTCTGTTTTTAAAAGCAATGTTCCACTTGTTTAGTATAAGCTGTACATATGGAGCAAAGTTAAGAGATGTGATCCTGCTGTCGGAGCTCAGAGCTTTCCTGCTGCCGTGTCGCCTCAACCCAGTACCATATGTTACTTCCACGAAGGACCTTGGATCTCCAAGCTGCAGTTCCGATAAGATCACGGCGTTTCCCGTCAGTTCATGAGAGATCTGTTCCAGATTCCAGGCATGAATTCTTGGATTCTTGAAAGTTGTGAATACCTTACAGATTCTTACATTAGCTCAGCCGGTAGTAAGGGGAGGCATAGCCTGTGTGCCCCATACAGCTTTTGCGTTGACAGTACAATTTGCATATGCAAAGATGCTGCCATGATGCTGTTATTAAGCTAAGCATCTTTTCCTGCATAGGAGGCCCAACTGAATTAGGAAAACCTTTTCGTAAGTGTGCTTCGGATGCAACCTGAGTAGCATTGGGCCAAGCCCAATAGAGCCTGCTGTGTCCATTGCCCGTCTCTGAGTAATTTCAAGCCAGGCATGTTCCATCAAATTTCAGCACTGTTTTCTTTTTGGATTAATGGTGCCGCTGAGTTGGAAGAGCCTGCCTTTTATTTCCCTGTCCTCTTATGTCGATTAAATGGGAGACGACAACTGGGAGAGCCAGTGTGGTGTAGTGGTTAAGAGCGGTAGACTTGTAATCTGGTGAACTGGGTTTGCGTCCCTGTTCTTCCACATGCAGCTGCTGGGTGACCTTGGGCTAGTCACACTTCTCTGAAGTCTCTCAGCCCCACCTACCTCACAGGGTGTCTGTTGTGGGGGAGGAAGGGAAAGGAGATTGTTAGCTGCTTTGAGACTCCTTCGGGTGGTGATAAAGCGGGATATCAAATCCAAACTCTTCTTCTCTTCTTCTTCCCTCTTGCTCTTAAATTTCAGAATGAAGTTAACGCAATCAAATGGGATCCCACTGGCAATCTTCTGGCATCTTGTTCCGATGACATGACTTTAAAGGTAAAATGTGCAACGCCGGGTGATCTGGGTTTGTAATGAACCATTTGTGCTATACTTTTTCAGTCACATTCTCAGGTGGAGTATATCACTATGTATCCAAGAAGGCTTTGGTCTTCTTTTGACTGGCAACGTTGTTAGTCGTCTTTGGCAAAATTGGACCTGGTGTCCTATAACGCCATCAAAAACATCTTGCTGGACCAGCCCATCAAGTCAAATCTCCTATTGGATGCCCCCATTCTCTGTTGCTTGTGACAGGAATCGGCCTAAAATCCTAGGCACTCCATGTCCTGATGAATAGCAGAGTTGCAGAAATGTATATTTGGAGTGAAAATGCATCTTGGAAGTAATAAAACATGCAGAATCAAAGGTTCATCAGTAAAAGAGGAATTTTCATGTAAGGCAAACACACACACACACACACACAAACAACTTCAGAGAAATCTGCAAATGTGCAAGGTTGAAAATGAAAGTAAGAAAGAATTACCAGTTCGCTGAGCATACAAATTTATCTCTCCCAGCTCAGTGTGACCTTGAGATAGCCAAAACATAAAACATAACATTTCCAACTGTATCAGTAGAAAAAGAAAAGAACCTTCTAGAATGAACTAGTATCTTCCAACATTTTCCAGTTTCTGTCCTCAAAAGACCCTAGTCATGACAGCTTGCTCCCCAGTATTGAGTATTGGATGATACTTGGCCAATAGTCATTGATTAGCCTGTCCTCATGAATTTGCCACCTATGCCAATCCCAATCCCAACATGTTGAGGCTTTGTTATGTGTTCAATGCCTTGATTTAGTGTTCAATGGAAGACATGCTTTCTTTTCCTTGTGCTACCCTTACCTGTAAGTCAATTTAATTGACTTGCTTCATCTTCCTGATTTTAAAAAAGCACTTGGTGTGGCTATTAGCTCATATCAGTCCCTTGTTTGACTTGTTTTATCGTAACATATTACCCCAGGTTGGCATCCAGCTAAATTTTACTTGTAGTGCACTCAGTGAAATTAACGGTACCCAACTTGTTGACGTTCATTAATTGCAGTGGATATATTCTGAGTAAAGCAAACTTAGTTAAATACCACCCTGGTGTCTTCCTTGAGCTGCTACCTTCTAGAACGCAGAAAAGGAATTGTCACTGTTCCAAAGGATTATAGTCTACAACGAAAGGAACAGGAAGCTGAGTCTAAACAGAGTCAGACCATTGGTTCATTTAGTTCAGTATTCTCCAGAACTAGCCAATACGGTTCCCTGTACATGAACCCAGCAGCAGTTCTGCAGGTTTTTAGAGAGGGATACTCTGCAGCATTTTTAACCACACACTGGAATTTATTTGTTTGTTCGTTTTTGTTTCCGTCCTATGAAAGCACATTCTCATCCCATACGCATGTGCAGTTTAGCAATTTTATGATTCTGTGTTGAGATCCCTGCATCGCAGGGGGTTCGACCAGATCACCCTCGGGGTCCTTTCCAAATCAACACTTCCATAGAGAACACCTGGAGTTCACTGCAAAGGGGAGGCTGCCTCCGTGAAGCAGCTCTCCACACGTTTTTTGCATTTTCTTCCAATGCTTCGCGACGAGCCTCCTTTGGCGTGGGATGCTGTGGAAATTGCCACAACTGTGCTCAGAACAGATTGTGGAACGGTGACCGAGCGCCTGCAACTGCAGTGCTGAGTTCACATAAGAATTGGGCTCGAAAACCCCAGGAGCAAAGTGCCTTCATTTGCACTTTGTGTTTCTTTGTGTTCTCTTTGCTTTGGCATTGGCAGAAGGAAGAGGGTTGCAATATTTGCCGGGAAACCCTTTGCACAGAAAGTTAACACGCTCTTTCTTCTCTCTTGACCTCCCTTAGATCTGGAGTATGAAACAAGATAGTTGTGTCCACGATCTACAAGCACACAACAAAGAAATTTATACTATCAAATGGAGTCCCACGGGGCCAGGAACAAACAACCCAAATGCCAATCTTATGTTAGCAAGGTAATATTGTCACGGGGAGACGGCAGCGATGCTAAGGCATCAAAATTCATCCTCGGCACATGAAGGATTAAACTGGGGACCCCCCCCCCAATGCAAGGGGGGATAATCAGGGTCCACAGATTGATGGGCCATCAATTAGGGTTTCCTCTCACGGGGAGGTCTCAAATCATGCTCAGTTGAACACCTTAAAATGCACACACTTCTTCAGATCTCAATTGCAAAAAGATCTGAAGTTTTGGATGGGGCTTCTATGTGCATTCCCCCTTGTCCCCATTTCAACTCTTTGCATGTTCTAAGAAGCCTGCTATTATGCTCATTTGTCTATCTGAGCATGTGCTTGTCGCTCTCCTTTGGAGGGCAGACGGAACCAGCTACAAGTGCCTCATCCTATTTTGAAGGTCATGGCTGCACCGAACGTTTAAAGCCCATGACTTCCTCTCACCCCCCCCCCCAAAGAATCATGGGTACTGTAGCTTATCCTTAACCAAACGCGGTTCCTGGCTTCCTTAACCAAACGAGGTTCCCAGGATTCTTCGGGTGAATCCATGCATTTTAAACATGTTGCGGGTGTGACCGAATTCAGGAGTGCCCCAGGATGATACGTCCTAGGCCTTTTCTTGGAATACTGCTTGTTTTGCAGAACGCTGCAATACTCTCAACCTAGGAAAGTGCCAGCTAGCTCGGGGAAATCCAGATACAGATATTTAATCATAATGAAACAGGTCATTATAATAATGAAGCTAAAGTCTATATACAGTTACGATTGTAGGGTCCAAGGTAGCTGTTACATGGGCAGGCGCCCTATGAAAGATCAGCCCTTTTAATGCATGTTTTCTGCTCTACCTTTTCCTTATTTTTATTTTTACTCCCCTCATCCTTTTTGTTTTTCTTCTTTTCTTCCTCCACCCTTAATTCCCCCAGTGCATGTTTTTTAAAAAAATAAATAAATAAATAAATAAAACAAAGCATAGATAAATACATTCTAAAGTCAGTATTGAAATGATAGCAGTTGCTTCCCCCTCCCGTTCTTTCCCTTCTCGGCAGTGCATCTTTCGATTCTACAGTTCGGTTATGGGATGTAGACAGAGGGATCTGCATCCACACCTTGACGAAACACCAAGAACCTGTGTACAGTGTAGCTTTCAGTCCTGACGGCAGGTACCTGGCCAGTGGCTCTTTCGACAAATGTGTACACATCTGGAATACACAGGTGCGTCTATTGGGCGATTGTTGTGCTTAGCTATTTTATTTAAATTCCTCCCTTTCTTAGTGCTCTTGCCCCACACTCCTCAATCGGATTTGCCAGGGCAGCTTTTAATATCAGGGGCTAAGTTATGGTGATGATTATGCCTTTCCGGATGCTTGGGGGCTTTTCCTTCTACGATAGCAGCACTTGTTGATAGGTAACATGGCCCGTTATTGCTGCTGAACCTCCCAACAGCAGTCCTCACCATTCATATCCAGCATCTCCCTCTTGAATGCTAGCGGAACCTTGCGCATTTTGTTTTCTTTTTCTCCCAGCCATTCCTCTCCTTTGTACCAAGGATTTCCCCAGTGTTTGGGATTGAGAATGAGAGAGAGAGAGTACACATGTTGCCAAGAACAGAGCTCCCATTAAAATGCAAGACGCTAAGAGGGTCTGAACAAACAGGGTTATCTAAGAAGGAGGGGGACATCAAAAACAAGAGTTGGCTGTTCCTCAAGCTATATCGTTGCCACAGAAATGGCTTCTTAAGGTGAACTGATAGATTCATAAAATGGGCTCCTGGGTGCCAGTCAGACCCTAGTCACAAATACAGTCTCAGAAGACTAGTTCCCATGTAACTTTACCCTTGCTTTTAAAAGTCTTTATTAACACAGTGTTATTTCAGAGGCGGTTTTTTTAAGGAACCAGAAGAGTTTGCATTGTGCATATGCTTTTTTTTCCTGGGTCTGTGTATTGATAATCTGCTAGCTGAACTATAATAGTGACTGGCGGCCCCATTTTAGAAGTCCTGCTTAAGCAGAATGCCGTGGCTTGTTAAGAGAGGGCATATAAAACCCTTGGAGCTCATCTGCACCGGTTTCCAATTTGCTTCTGGGCTAAGTTCAGAAGCACTAAACAGGCTGAGCACAACGCATTGTTCCATTTGTTTGTTCCCTTCCTTGTGATCAGCGGTGAATTCCTGCTCCAAAACATGACACTTGCAAATGGAAGGGACCTCGTAGAGTTCCGCCTTGCTCTCTGTCTCCCCCACAGGCACAGAAAGGCACTGCAGAGAATGGTCCATGTGCTCTTGTCTCTGTTGTCACCCATCCTCTCCTTATTACTGGAGATCTGTATCCCACACAGGAAAAGAACGTGTTTAGAATATAGGTGGTTTCGAATGCATGCATCCTTAACAGAAAATCAAGTGGTATGTGTTTATATTAACAAAGATGGCAATCTATTCTAATTACTTTCTATCCCCCCCCCCTCTTTTTCAGACGGGTGCTCTAGTGCATAGTTATCGGGGAACAGGAGGCATTTTTGAGGTTTGCTGGAATGCAGGAGGAGACAAAGTTGGAGCGAGTGCTTCAGATGGTTCAGTAAGTACACAGGTTCTTGCAATTTGTCACTCCTGGAATATCCAAGTGAGCTTGGCAATGCAGAGGCTGTTAAAACAAACCAGAAGACTCATTGCTGTGTGACAAGCTAGATGGGACTGCAACCTAATGCAGCGCTTCATGAAACCAGTAAATGAAAAAGCAAGCATTCACTGGGGCATCTCCCTAGGTAGTGAATGAAGTCTTGCCAGGCTTAGACCAACTCCACCCATCTAGGTTGGCCGTTGGACCCTCCCAAACAGGAAGGACCATTAGTGGCTTCCTGTTTGAGTGGAGACAGTAACGGGTCTTCCTGCTTGCCCTCTTGTTTCCTGTGATCCTGTTTCCTGACAGCCCCCAAATAAGGTCCAGTTACTCTGCCCCCACCTCACCCCGCTTCTTACAGGGACAAGCAAATTGCCACGCCTATTCAGATTTGACACAGAGAGTTCAAGTGTTAATCGTTTCCAACCAAGCACTACCACAAAACAAGAATTTCCAATCATTCTTTTGAGATTCTCATGACTGCATGCAAATGTGGGGAAGAAGCAGGTAAAATTGAGTAAAATTGACTACACAAGAAATTATTCCTCCATAAAGCACATACCGTGTTTCCCCTAAAATAAGCCATACCCCGAAAATAAGCCATAGTGATAGGCAGTTTAACCTTGTAGGTTAAACTGTACCATACTTAATATAAAAAAGACATCCCCTGAAAATAAGCCACCGTGTGTTTTTTTGAGGAAAAATCAATATAAGACGGTGTCTTATTTTTGGAGAAACACGGTAGAACAAGAGAAGACTTTTTCCTGTTTTGTTTTGTTTTAAAAGCAAAATGCTCAGGTTCACTGCCAAGATCCATTTAACTCAGCAGTGTGTACAGCAAGGAGGACCAGCAACGAAATGTTGCAGTGCTCAAGCTCAGGATGCCAGCCATGCCCTTTTACAAGGCACACCATCCCATTCCCCCTCCAAGCTTTCCCTTTTCCTACCGAAAGACACTTAGCATTCTGCGTGCACTGAGCATGCTCAGTCCTCTTTGGGGCTCAGGTTTTTTGGGGTCCCCCTTTTTTGCCCCCCCTCCCAAAGGCCTTTTAGTACTTCTGGAAACTTTGGGCTCTCGTAAGAGTCCTGATGCCGCCATCTTGGGCTGCACCCGGAGCTCCCTGTCTGCTAGTTCAAGGACTCTTTTGCTACTTTTGATGCTGTGCAGCAGAGGATGCGAATGCAACCGTTTTGCGTGAAGCTCACCATGCAATGGGTCGTGCCTACAGCATTATTACCAGCAATGTACTTCTGTGTTACCTTGTGCAGCATCATTCTGCAGGCAGATAATGTTTAGCCATCTGAACGAAATCAGTGCTTGCTAATAGCAGGAGGGAGTACACATAGGTCCAGGGCAACAACAAGAGTTCATCCCCTCTTGCGATTCCCTAGCACATTCTATACAAGATCTCAAAGTAGCTGTCATATTACAAAAGAATTTCAGAAATAGACTGGAAAGAGAAGTTGCTGAATTGCAACTTATTACCCAACTTAAAGGGACGCAGGTGGCACTGTGGGTTAAACCACAGAGCCTAGGGCTTGCCGATCAGAAGGTCGGCGGTTCGAATCCCTGCAACTGGGTGAGCTCCCGTTGCTCGGGCCCAGCTCCTGCCAACCTAGCAGTTCAAAAGCACGTCAAAGTGCAAGTAGTTGGTAGTGCAAGGGATGGTAAACGGCGTTTCCATGTGCTGCTCTGGTTTGCCAGAAGCGGCTTTGTCATGCCGGCCACATGACTGGAAGCTGTACGCCGGCTCCCTCGGCCAATAATGCGAGATGAGTGCCACAACCCCAGAGTTGATCACGACTGGACCTAATGGTTAGGGGTCCCTTTACCTTTACCTTTTACCAAACTTAAAACCACGGAGAGACCTGGTCTGAATAGAGACATTGGATTCTTATCTCATTATACATGATAAAGCTATTTTTAGCCATCTCATCCCTTGCTTTTTCCTGTAAGACCAATTGCAGTCCTTAACAGTCGTCAATAGGTTTACCACACCTATCAGCCAATCACCCATTCCCACCACCCTTCTGAGTAATACCCCTCCCCATCCTCTCACTATATATAAGGGTCTGTATCTGAAGAAGTGTGCATGCACACAAAAGCTTATAGCAATAACAAACTTAGTTGGTCTCTAAAGTGCTACCGGAAGGAATTTTTTTGTTTTGTTTTCCCTAGCACCCGTGAGTCAGATATATCCTATCTGTGGAAGGCAACAATAGGCCTCTTCTCTCTTGTATGCAACTGATGCTCTTAAGAAGTAATGTATATTCTTGTGGATGAGTCCGTTGTTTCATAGACTTCTAAACGCCCCACTTTCTCCCACCCCTTCTCTCCTCCCCCTTTGCAGGTTTGTGTACTAGACCTACGGAAATAGCGCTATTAGTTGGAAGCCATGGACCGACTATGAATGTGTACATAGCCAAAATGACTGTCCCCTTGACCCATGTACTGCTATAGTCCCAATTGAACCATGGCCAGTTCCACTACAGCCAAACCCAAGAAATAATTATATACATATACTGTGTATTAAAAAAAAAGCGAAAACAGACAAGACACACGACAAACGATTAACACCCTGAAGAAGACGACAAGAGGTTGTTGGGTTTTGTTTTTTTTGTTTTTTTCACAGCTTGTGAAGCCTGTTCACCAAGTGCTGGAATCTGCTGTGCCCCCACCCCACCCCCACCCCCACCCCAAAACAACGTGAGCATCTTTGAAAATGGAAAAGCAATAAACTAAACTAAACAGGAAGAGAAACAGAGAGAGAGAGATGTAACCGTAGAGGAGCAGCTCATTTTGTGTACCAAATTGGGAAAGGTTACAGGTGGCTGCCTCCCGCCTTCCTTACCCCCCCCCCCCCCGTTCTGCATCCCCTCCCTTCTTCAAGGTTTTAAAAAATGGAATTCCCCCATCGTCTCCCCTCCATCCTTCTTTCTTCTTTGGCTTCCTTTCTTCGTAGCTGATGAGCAGTTTTTGTGTACATTGCTTTTTAACACCCCCTGCCCCCTTATTTTTGCTCAGAATTGGGGAGGGTGTGTGCGTGTAACGTTTTGCAGCTGTCCTTTCCGAATGCGTTATTTTAAAGGTGTAGGGACACCTCGAAGGCGGCGTGGTTCCCTGTCCACAGCTTAGGCAGGGAGGCAAGGAAGCGCAAAGCAGAACCTCTTGGAACATTTTTAAGTTTGACATTCCTTTACATCGATGCAAGATCCATTTAGTCACGGGCTCACAGGCCAGGGGGCCGGGGTGGCTTGGCCTTTAGAGATAAATATATCTATAAAAGTGTGTTCCAAAAAGCAGTCGTTCCTTACTTGAGACATTTCAGGCAAACATCAAAGGGTACATTATTTTATTTTTATTTTTTGTTTCCATTAAGAAAGTGCAGGTGTGTGTTTATGCACACACACACACACACACACACACACACACACACACTGGTGTTTGGAACACATCCCCATAGTGGAGGGATCAGGGTTGTGCCATTTGCCCCCGCCTGAAGTTTGTGTGTTACGTTTTATATTTGCATAGGGACCTGCACACACAGACACAGCCGTGGTGTATCTGCAAGGAGTGGCTCTAGACTGCACCAGTCCTGGTTCCATCAATGCATGGACATTCCAGAACATCAGCACAGGACTAATTAAGCTTTTGTTGTAGCTGTAGCTTGACAGTTTCTTTGAACCCATTGCTATAGTCTTAGAGCCCTAACTGCGCAACTGCTGTGAAGGAGGAAAGAAATGTGAGGGGAAACAGATTGTTCAGTTTGCACTCAAATTCACCTGGGCAAGTTCTCCCCCCCCCCCCCCCGCTACAACATCCGGGCAACTCTTTGCCCGTTCCTTCTCAGATGTCTAGTGTCACCAAAGTCCTAATTAATTAGAAGTATTTTGAGTTCGGGGTGGGTGAGTAGGTGTGCAACACAAGACACATGCACACACTTTTTTTTCCTTTTTAAATGTTTTATTATTGTTGTTTTAAAAACTACAGAAATGTATTTGCCACCTCATTGCTAATACTGGGACAAGGTAAGCCGTTTGCTTGCTCACGGAAGTGTCCTACTGGAGATTTTTGTCCATCCAAAATGTGTCGGAGAGAAGTTTTTATGCCTGTGCCGAACCATTCTTGTCGAAAGTGGCCCCTTTTAGATCTGAAAGGAAAGGGGGTGGGGTGGAGGAAGAGGGTGGAATCTGAGAATTGTTTCACGATTTATTTCAAGATGAAGCAATTTGACTTCTATCAGAGGCATGGATCTCGCCCTGCTGCTTCCATTCCATAATTTCCATATGGGCTTGCGACATTTCCCCCCCCCCCCAAATCCCCCACAAACTCCAACGCAAAAATGCAACCACTACTAATAGTGGTGTTTCTTATCTCAAGCGTTGCTTTTCCTTTCCTTGCAGCGAGAGGTGGCCGTGGCAGAACTGCTCTCCGCTCACATATTTGAGTAAAGCAAAAAAACACCAGTAGCCACAACGCCCTTGCTTTGTGAAAAGAGTGGCGTGAAAGCAGATTTTTCCACCAGTACTGTACTACTGATGCGCAGTGTTTTCATGCAATTCCCCACCCCGCCCCTTTTTAAAAGCGAATTTCCCCCTCCTCTCCCTGGAGTCCGCTTCAACCGGCCCAACCTCTCTGCTGCTTGCCCCTTGCTAACTAAACCCCATTTTCTTTGCAACTCTGCCCTAGACAGCCGCGGTGGGGAAACCTGCAGATCTGGACTACAACTCCCATCATCCATAACCATTAGCCGTGCTTGTTGGGGGCTGATGGGAGTTGGAGTCCCAGCAGCATCTGGACAGCCACAGGTCCCCCCACTTTTGCTTTATATAGCTCGTTGCAGATTGACCCTAATGCAGAGGAGTCATTCTTGTTTGTCTCTTCTTTTTAACTGAGAACGCTTTGGACTTTTTAGCGTTGATTTCTGTGCACACGAAACCACGTTTCAAGGCAGTTGGGAGTCCAGCTCAGCCTTACACGGCATGGCAACCATTTTAGCCTACTTTTAATACACACAAACAACACATCAGCTATTACTAATGGGGGAGCTGTTACCTTAATGCAAAACAAGCAAAAGGAAGATTTATACCCACAAGGGCAGTCAAGTCACCTGATACGGCTCTCTACCAGCTGTTTGTATGGTTTGGGAATAGGCTCAAGATGTTCAGAAACAATTTCCCTGTGAATTTTGATATGTAAGAAACTCTTAACCTGTTGAATATCTGGCACTTGAAACATTTTTTTTGGTGTGCTTTTTATTGCTGGAGGTCCAGGACTGTTTGCTGACCTCTGTCACTATTAAAATAATTTTTAAAAAAAAGTTTTAAAAAATGTAAAATGGAATAAAATAAAAAATCTGTGCAATAATTTTAAACTGTGCTCCCAGAAATAGACACAAATGTGTTTGGGGATTTTTGTTTTGAATATATTTAAACGGCTCCCCACCCCACCCCTTTTTCCCCTTTAGCAACGCAAATGTCAATTGCACTGAACTTAAATCTTAAAAAAAAAGAAGAAGTCAGAGGTGATTCTTGATAATACTTTTGTATTTTGATATGGACAGTCTGTTCATTTTTCATACAAGTTGTTGAACGGATATTTCAGCGGACTTTAAAAACTGTATAAAAACAATGATGGTGTTGGAACTCTTTTGACACAGCTGCAAGATTCCCCAGCGACGTCCACATTTCTGGTTTTGCGACCGTTTAGCTGCTTTTCTTTCCGTTTTGGTTTTTTTCCTGTTTGTTTTGTGATTTGATTCTAACCACCTATGTGCGAGACAGCATGCAGACATTACCGAAGCTTCATTATCACCAAATCCTGGGCTGATTCCCCCTTCTCCCCTCCCTGCTATTGCTTCTAACACAAGTCAAGGTCGTTGTTTAGTTGTGTGTGTGTGTGTGTATATATATACATGTGTGGGGCGCCAGATGCTCAGCCGCTCTCTCTCTCGAGATAACGTGGGCCGGATCCCAAACTCCAAAGCCACGCACAACTCAAGAGGGGGGAGCGTTATTGTCGTGGGCCAAAACACCCGAGCTGCAAACTCCCCCCCCCCGAGTGCTATGCGCTTATTCCCACTGAAGTTGTGACAGTCGAGAGTACGCAGTAGGTTCCGCAAGACTGTAGACGCCCCGGGCTGCACTTCAGAGAATAAAATTTATCAGATAGGTTTGTCCCATGAGCCTTCCCAACACCACCCCCCCCCCGCCACCTTTCTTGACATGCAGCCTCTCCATCTCACTAAATCCCCCAGTGCAAGCTGCTTTTGAAAACCAGCTACTGGCACAGGTGTTTTTGCGATAAGACCACGAGGGCAGGGAAAAGAGCCCTCGTCACCTGGCTGTGGTCTCTTGCAGGCGTGGGCTGCGTGAACCCCAGCCCTGAAGTTGCCTGTGCTTTTGCTGCTGTCCTTTTTTATCGATGTGCCACAATGCTGCTCCAGTTCTGAACCAGGTTCTCGTCTTCAGCATGAGATGGGCATGTAAAAGATGGCATTTGACCGGGGGGGGGGGGGGGCGCGGCGCGATATGATTAGAAGGAACTTCTCAAGTGCCAATGGTTCTATACAGGAATTCCAGGGAGGGAAATCTACACCACCTGGACCTATTGAGGTCAGCCCCCAGACATTGGCGCCTCCCAACCCTGTCTTTCACTCATTAACGGTGGTGTGCGTTTACAGAAGAGATGCATTTGCCATGGCGCTCTATACTCTTTCCCCGAAATCGACTTTTAGGGCATCTCTTGCAGGAACATCTATAGAGGGGCATCCTGACCATCAGTGGTCATGGAAAGTCATTTTTAGAAATAAACTTCCCAAGTTAATGCAATTATTATTATTTAGTATTATTAATAATAAAACCTTTATTTCATATCCTGCCCTCTGCGGCCGAAGTCGGGCTCAGGGCGGCTAACATCAGATATATAACATTGGTATAAAATCAAACCACAATTAAATTACCTCCTAAAAACAGGTCAAAATCAAATTAAAAGTCTTAATTAGGTGGCTTTCCGCAGGGGTAGGGTTGGGAACAGTGAGTGCTCCGGCTTTTGCATCTGACTGGCATTTTCTACCATGTGTTAAGAGGGAAAGTTTGGAGCATGGTTTTGATAAGCATTGTGTGGGTGACAGAATGCCTGGCAAGTTTCAGCCAAACCATCATAACGATGGCTATACTGTAGACTCAGTCTCAACAGCAAGCCTTGTAGGTACACATCTGTGAGGCTTTGGCTAAAAACAGATCCATCTTTGCTGGGTTGCATCATTAAAGTGTCCTGCTGGCAGAGAATATGACGGGGACTTAAATTGGTCACAGCATATTCTAAAAGCAAAGATAATTTTGTTGGCCGACAAGAAAAATAAACAACCCAAAGTCCCCACCAGGCCGGTACCGTTATTTTGTTTGGCTTTAACATATGCATTGCCCTAGTATTCTAAATTTGCTCTCGAGGGTCTGCAGCCCTAAATGTATTTCTGAAATTGGGCGGTATGGGTTTTTTGTTTTTGTGTTTCTCACTACTGCAACTGATACATGAATGCATCTAAACCCCTTCTGCGAGGGGCGCGTGCAAGAAACGTTGCAAAATAGAGAGGATCCATTCCGCAATTCCTGCTGATTTTCCAAAGGGAAAATGGCAGGAGACCACTGACCCCACCCCCACCCCCGACTGTAGGTGAGAACGAACTTGCTGCAAAGGTTGACCTTTCAGAAGCAGCGAGCCGAAAAACCACACAAGCTGAGCAAGGAAATCTGGAAATGGCTGTCTGCCGTAGTCATTTGGCTTAATTTAGTAATTACTTCCAGAATTGGTAGAAAGGGGGCAGCATTATGGCATATGGATACCAAGACAGCGAGAGAGAATATCCATACTTCGGATCTAAATGGAGGTGGGTGTGTATTCAATGCACAGACAGCCCCCGTCCCCACCCCTCCAATTTGTCAAAGCCTGCGTGGTTCCTCCTTTCCATGCTGAGTTTTGTTTTTTGGAAATAAAAACCCTTTAATAGGTACCACCTTTGCTGGCTTCCTACCTTTCGGGATTCATGCACATGAGCCAAACTGGAGTCGTTTTCTGGATAAGCCTCTCGGTTTGGGGGACAGCAGCAAAGGTTTGATATCGGGAGCCTTTAGTCTTGAGGAAGAAGACTCTTGAAGCTACGACAGGGATATCCTGTAAGGTGAACTGACACAGGATCTTTAAAACAGCTGGGTTCAATGATGCAAAGTTGGTCAGTCCCAACATTGTGGCCAAGCCTGAATGTGCTCCTATAGTTTTAATTTTGGGTTTGTTTCTTGCATTTGTGGATGAATTCAGGAAGTCAAACACTTGTTTTGTGGTTGCTTCTCCTGTGCGCTTTGCGATAACCGTTTCTCTCGACAGGCCGTGGGAAGTCAATCAGTCACCTATAATACAAAAGTAAACTCTTCGTTTCCTTCTACTATTCTCTCTCCTGACTTTGACATTGTAGTTGTAAAAAAAAAAAGACAAAAAAAAAAAAGGTTCCGATTTGGAGTTGCTAATATTTTGGGTCTACTTCTGTGAGCCTACCTATAGCACTGGATAATAAAAAAAAAGTCTTCATCACTTCTTCAGTTATATATCCAGTTAAATTTACAAATGTTGTACAAGTGTAAAACCAGCCCATGTGACAGGTTTTTCTTTCTTTTTTTTACTTGTTCAGAAAGACTTTTTATTGTTCAGTTTTCATGATTTATTGTCTAAAGAAGACTGATATAGATGTTCTATACTGTCCTGGACCCATGTTAATTACACCTTTTATGATGTACTTTGGTTCCACATCACAATGATTTTGTCTTCTCAAAAGCCCTTTTCTTAAACTGTTTCTAGGCACATTTTTTTTTCTGTTGCAGTTCCCCCCTTTGCATTGTATTGCTCTGACAAGTGTAATTTGAATCAGATCTGAAAGAGGTCCAGAATAAAATATATTTTGATACGATGCTGGCTATATGGTCTCTTCACATTCAGTTTCACTTACATTTTGTAAAAAATTATGGTATTCCAAACCGTCCAACACAAATGCCCTCTGGGCAGCTTTCCCATCACAGAAAGCAAAGCAGTAAATGGCAATTCCAAAATAGAATTGTAATAAATCAACACAAAAACAAGCACTCAATAACTTTAAACAGGGATATGATAACCTTAAACCAAGCCTACACTGCAGATGAACTCACAGGTTCGTTAAGTGAAAGTTGCAACTTGCAATCAGTTTGAAAGCTGATCTAGTTTTCACCAAAAAGCTGAAACGTAGCTTGACTTATCCTTACAGTTAGCTTATGTGCTGTGTTGTATAACCTAAAACTGAATCCTACTCGTGAGTTTGAGCCAATGCTCTATGACTTTGTGACCTGAAACTGACTTTACCACTGGTCATCCTTGTGGGATATCTTCAGGAGAAGAAAAGACTAAGGAGTAAAACTGGAGGAGAGTCCCTAAGATAGTTGGATAGTGCTTTGTACGCTTCTTTCTGGCAACTCGGGTGCAAAACATATTGCTCTGCCTTCCTTTGAAACACATCAGCAAGGCTGAGAGGTCTGGGCGGCCCAGGACTTCCATATACCCTGCCCAGGCTTGTACTCCAGAGAAGTCATTTCGATGCTGCTAGCTGCTGCTTTGGCAATCACTCATAGCTAAGTAAGATTGTCTTCCATGAACAATTTTAACAGTGAGTCCATAAGTGACTGGAGACCAATTCTGGATCCATATGTCCTTCCACTGTGGGGACATTGGTTTCCGGATGGGAGCGGATCGCAGAGAGGGTTTGCCAAGCGTGCCTTCCTCTTAGCACGTTTCTACCTTGCACCCTGAGTTTGAGTGTCTTCAAAGCCCATGACACCTTTGGTAAAGGATGTTCTGCAATTGGAGGACTCGCAGGCCAGTGTTTCTCAGTTGTCGGTGTGTATACAAAATTTTTTAAAAAAAACTGCCTTGAGAGAGTCTTTAAACCTCTTATTGACCACCAGCATTACGTTTTCCATTTTTAAGTTTGAAGATGCTGCTAGCACAGCACTTTTGACTTCAACCCTGGAGGCGCGCTCAGTGGCAAAGCAAGCCAATCAGATGCCTGGGGTGGCGGCCGTGCCCTGCGCCCAGGGGCGGAGCCAGCCGCCCACGGGATAGGGCCAGCTGGGGCAGGATGCTCTGCGGGGCCTCCAAGGAGTCTGCCTGCCTTCTCCCACTCAGCTGCCCTACAGCTGAGGGGGAGGCAGCAGTCAGACTGTTTGGGGCAGCGCGGAGCCTGCGGGCGCCCAAGCCACCGAGTCTCCCAGGAGACGTGTGACTCAGGTACGCTGCAGGCCCTGCGGTGAGTGCCGCCCGGCATTTTGTCACCCCCAGGGCGGTCCACCCCCAAAGCACCCACTTCCTCCACTCTTGGGCACACTCTCAAGACACAAAAGCCTACAACAACCACTGTAAAACTATATATTCATAAACTATACATTACCCTGTCTCTAAAAAGGGAGGGGGTTAATCTAGGTTTCTGGTTGCGGTTTACTGTGCCCCCTCTATGGCTACCCTGTTAGGGTAGAACTGAAGCCTTAAGTTTCCACAGGACTTAATACCGCTAGAATTGTGCTCCTGGCATATGGTTCTTTTGCTGTGCCCCTGTGGCAGTTTAGCTGGCGCTTTAGTAAATAAGTCAATGGATGGCATTTTAACTCCAGTTGCCTAACTCGTTAAGCTTTTGTCACAGATGCTTCATCGGCTGGAGCTCCTGTTTTGCTCCTGGAGATCAGACAGGAACTAAATCTAGCACAGGAGCAGCTAATTTAACCCAGTTTAATAGCACCCAAGGATCTCTCCCCCCCTCCCCTCCAATTTTCTGCTTTAAAAGCACAAGTCAAGGTTCTTGTAAGCCGCTTACAAGATCATCGCCATATGTGTACACATTATTTGGCTTCTCTCTTAGTGAGAAGGTGGCAAAGGCCGTACCACCTTTCGAATCGTGCTTAAAACTTCATCTTGCCGCATTTCATCTCAGTTCAAGTCTCCAGAGATGATTAGCGGACTCTTTCTTCTTCTAAAGCTGCTGATGTGATTCTTCTGAAATGTTGCCTCCGCTCATCTTTTTAACGATCTGACGATAATATTTCGGCAAAGGTGGCTTTTTGGATGTCACTAGGCATGTAATAATCACTTGTGCTTCATTACTTTGCAAGTTGATGCAGTTTTACTTCCAAAGCTTTTCAAAAGGCTAAGGTAGGTGTGTGTGTGTGTGTGTGTGTGTGTGTGTGTGTGTGTGTGTGTGTGTGAAGGCCCAACTAAAGAGGTGTTAGGAGACTCCTGCTCTCGTCCCAGAACTACAATTCCCAGAGTGGTGTGATAATGAAATCTGAATTCTAGCTCTTGTGAGGGGAAGAGGGACTCCTAGCAACTCTCAGTATCCTTACCAAACTACATTACCCAGGCGTCTTTGTGGAAGCCGTGGCTGTTAAAAGTGATATCACAATGCCTCAAATGCACAGTGCAGGTGTAGCCTTAGAGCTGGAAGGGCCTCAAAGCTCATCCAGCCCAACCGCCTGGCAATGCAGAAAATCCATTGTACAGCCACCTCGATAAGCAGCCACCAAACATCTGCTTGAAAACCTCTAATGGAGGAGAGTCCATCTTCTGAGGCAGTCTGTCCCACTGTTGAACATACTGTATCACCAGGAGACTCTTCTTACTGTTTAGCTGAAGTCCCACTTGCTTTTAATTTGAACTGGATCCTCCGGAGTAACAAAACAAATGCCTCCCACTTCCATTATTCCAGACCAGGAACAGTCCCAGATTTGCAGAAGCCATCCCATTTTCTGACTAAAAGTCAGCATGGGTTTCTGAAAAATAAGTCATGTCAGACTAATCTGATCTCATTTTTTGTCAGAATTACAAGCCTGGTAGATGAAGGGAACGCTGTGGATGTAGCCTATCTTGATTTCAGCAAGGCCTTTGACAAGGTGCCCCATGATATTCTTGTAAAGAAGCTGGTAAAATGCGGGCTAGACAATGCTACCATTCAGTGGATTTGTAACTGGCTGGCTGACCGAACCCAAAGGGTGCTCATCAATGGCTCCTCTTCATCCTGGAGAGAAGTGACTAGTGGGGTGCCACAGGGTTCTGTCTTGGGCCCAGTCTTATTCAACATCTTTATCAATGACTTGGATCAGTGTTTCTCAACCTTTTTTGGGCCAAGGCACACTTGTTCCATGAAAAAAATCACGAGGCACACCACCATTAAAAAAGTTAAAAAAATTAACTCTGTGCCGCCCTATATTGACTATATAATTATGACTGTAAGAAACACTTGCCAATTGCTGTGTTGGTTGCAATCTCCTGTAATAAGGCTTCACAAGCCGCTGATTTCTCTGCCAGCACAATCCTTTGCTCAGCAAGTTTCAGGTTGAGCTCATCCAGCCAGCTTCTTTAAGTTTGTCTAAAACCACCCTCCCGTGGTGGTGGCTGTCGAGAGCTGTGCTCGCCCCGCGTCGTGACCCGGCCGGCTTCCTTTCCGGCGGGTCAGTGTTGTTTATTGGCAGCCGCCAGGCACATGACAATGCAAATTGCCCTTCTCGTCGCCGCACGTCGCGGCACACCAGCCAGCGTCTCGCGGCACACTAGTGTGCCGCGGAACAGCGGTTGAGAAACGCTGACTTGGATGATGGGCTTGAGGGCATCCTGAGCAAGTTTGCAGATGACACCAAATTAGGAGGGGTGGCTAATACCCCAGAGGACAGAATCACACTTCAGAATGACTTTAACAGATTAGACAACTGGGCCAAAGCAAACAAGATGAATTTTAACAGGGGGAAATGCAAAGTACTACACTTGGGCAAAAACAATGAAAGGCACAAATACAGGATGGGTGACATCTGGCTTGAGAGCAATACATGTGAAAAGGATCTAGGAGTCTTGGTAGACCACAAATGTGACATGAGTCAGCAGTGTGATGCAGCAGCTAAAAAAGCCAATGCAATTCTGGGCTGCATCAATAGGAGTATAGCATCTAGATCAAGGGAAGTAATAGTACCTTGATCTATTCTGCTCTGGTCAGACCTCACCTGGAGTACTGTGTCCAGTTCTGGGCACCACAGTTCAAGAAGGATACTGACAAGCTGGAACGTGTCCAGAAGAGGGCAACCGAAATGGTCAAAGGCCTGGAAACAATGCCTTATGAGGAACGGCTTAGGGAGCTGGGTATGTTTAGCTTGGAGAAGAGAAGGTTAAGGGGTGATATGATAGCCGTGTTCAAATATATAAAAGGATGTCATATAGAGGAGGGAGAGAGATCGTTTTCTGCTGCTCCAGAGAAGCGGACACGGAGCAATGGATTCAAACTACAAGAAAGAAGATTCCACCTAAACATTAGGAAGAACTTCCTGACAGTAAGAGCTGTTCGGCAGTAGAATTTGCTCCCAAGGAGTGTGGTGGAGTCTCCTTCTTTGGAGGTCTTTAAGCAGAGGCTTGACAGGCATATGTCAAGAATGCTTTGGTGGTGTTTCCTGCTTGGCAGGGGGTTGGACTGGATGGCCCTTGGGGTCTCTTCCAACTCTTTGATTCTATTATTTGATCCTGGAATGTCCCACTTTTTCTTAGGACATCCCTATTTTCATTGGAGAAATGTTGGAGGGTATGGGAGGAAGTCCCTATTTCCATCACAGGGTAGGATGTTATGTGACCTCCAGGCCAAGGAGATAAGTAAGTTAGAACCTCTAGAAGACATCTGAAGGCAGCCCTGTATGCGGAAGTTTTTTAAAAAAATGTTTTATATTTTATTGAGAAATGTTGGAGGTTATGATAGTCTGTCTTAACTGATTAGAAAAGTGATGTTGAAAGACACGACTGTGAGGAAGGACAGCATGGAAAGGGCATGGCTATTCCATGTGTATCCCCTCCTTAAATCTCTCCCTCTTCCCCTCTGCTCATTTTGCATGTGACTGGCCTGGATTTCAAGAGAGTGGCCAGCTACTGTCACATTTTGAATGGGCCATATGTGAGAGAGTCACATCTCCCACAAATGGGCGAGAATGTGTTTTAATGTAACCTCAGCACGTTTGCTGTTCTTGTTCCAGCACTGCCAGCTTTCAAGTGAATCACGACTTGGATGAATACAATTGTGAGTCTCATACTAGTGGAAAAAAAAAAACACCTGTTGATGACAAACACGCTTCTTGTCATGGAAACGGAAGACAGTGACGTGGATCTAGATCGGACAGTTGTGTTCAGAGACTTGTGGAGGAGAGAAATAAATTGTTGCTGAGGATAAATGAGGCAGCCAGGATCTGTATCTGATACAGCCATGGAGATACAGAAAAAGAGAGAAAGACGCATTTCTCTATGAACTTATGCTGAGTTCTTAATCACCATAACGGGGTATGTTTAGAGAAGGCTGCGAGGTGACCTGATGTTGTTGTTGTTTAGTCGTAGAGTCGTGTCCGACTCTTTGTGACCCCATGGACCAGAGCACGCCAGGCACTCCTGCCTTCCACTGCCTTCCGCAGTTTGGTCAAACTCATGTTGGTAGCTTCGAGAACACTGTCCAACCATCTCGTCCTCTGTCGTCCCCTTCTCCTAGTGCTCTCCATCTTTCCCAACATCAGGGTCTTTTCCAAGGATTCTTCTCTTCTCATGAGGTGGCCAGAGTATTGGAGCCTCAGCTTCACGATTTGTCCTTCCAGTGAGCACTCGGGGCTGATTTCCTTCAGAATGGATAGGTTTGATCTTCTAGCAGTCCATGGGACTCTCAAGAGTCTCCTCCAGCACCACAATTCAAAAGCATCAATTCTTCGGCGATCAGCCTTCTTTATGGTCCAGCTCTCACTTCCATACCTGATAACCATCTTCAAATATGTGCAGGTCTGTCGCATGAAATAAGGAGCAAGCTTGTTTTCTGCTGCTCCAGAGGGTAGGACCTGAACCAGTGATCCAAATTATGAGAGAGGAGATTCCGACTAAACATTAGGAAGAATTTTCTGACAATAAGAGCTGTTCAACAATGGCACGGATTTCCTCAGAAGGTGGTGGGCCTCCATTGGAAGTTTTTTTAACACAGGTTAGCTCACCATGCATCTGGGATTTTTTTTTTAGCTGTGATGAATGTGTTATTACAGGAGTTTGGACTCAATGACTCTTGGGGTCCCTTCAAGCCCTACAATTTGTTGGATTCTAGGAAATTAAAAAATTCCTTCAGTAGCACCTTAAAGACCAACTAAGTTTTTATTTTGGTATGAGCTTTCGTGTGCATGCACACTTCTTCGGCTACCTACCTGTAACCAGAACTTTGGATTCTAGGGATAACCACTGAGCCTAGGGCTTGCTGATCAGAAGGTCGGCGGCTCAAATCCCTGTGACGGGGTGAGCTCCCGTTGCTTGGTCCCAGCTTCTGCCAACCTAGCAGTTCGAAAGCATGTCAAAACGCAAGTAGATAAATAGGAATCGCTATAGCGGGAAGGTAAGCGGCATTTCCATGTGCTGCTCTGGTTTGCCAGAAGCGGCTTTGTCATGCTGGCCACATGACCTGGAAGCTATACGCCTGCTCCCTCGGCCAATAATGCAAGATGAGTGCGCAACCCCAGAGTCGGTCACGACTGGACCTAATGGTCAGGGGTCCCTTTACCTTTACCTTTTAGGGATATTGTAGAACGGGCAGGAAACTTCAAACAGGGGAGGCGTGGCTTATCCAGACTGCCAGGGCTACCAGATTGTCCTTGGGATTCTCGTGGGCCACACCCCCTCTCTTCTCAGGACACACCACTCACTGGTCCCACGATGTATCCTTGAGTGCTTTGGCCTGGAACGGACGTGTCCTTGAACTGTGATAATGCATTCTGGGATGGAAGATAAAGAGGTGGTGTGGGGAGTGTCTGTGTGTAGAAGCACCTGAAATTTGCATGGCTGGAATGTACAACAGTAACAACAACAACAATTTGGTGGCTTAGACTAGCCACCCACCAAAATCAGCATCCGATTCTCACAGGGTGCCTATGGGAAGCCTGAAAGCAGGGCAATGGTGCAATAACATTAAGATGCAAACAAGATGTTCTGTCACTGAGCGATGGCCTTCTCCAGTCTAAGGACCAGAGGTCCTTGGCAAGGCAGCCCACCTGTTTGGGGAGCCCAGACATCAGTGATGTAACTAGTTAGGGTGGGAAACACAAGGGAAACAAGTCTGGGGACAAAACACAAGGTTTTCAGTAGCCTCCCTTTGCAGAGGTTGCTGAGAAGATGGATCCACTTACACTCAGGAGTCCTCAGGCGAGTTTGTGTTCCAAGGCAATTCACACCAGGGCAAAAGACGGGGAAAGTTTTTTCTCAAGAACTCGAACGTGGCCCGACAGTGGGAGGGAGAATAAATCTTTGCACCTTAAGACCCCGGGAGGTCAGTTTGCTGCCCTCTTCCCATTATGCACATAATTTAATTTCTTATGCTTACATGCCAACCAATATCGTATGGCAATAAAAAGGGCAAGACATATGCTAATCGACAGCTCCGATAATTACAGAATCTTCAAATTAATTAACAAGCCAATGGCAGCCAAACATTAGCATTTAGAAAGAGCTTTGCTGCATTAACCGCTAATGAGTTCGTTTTAAATCTATCGCGCAGCCCATTTTGGAAAGCGTGGGCCATATTTAATCATATTCAATCAGATTTAATAATGAAAATCCTTAACATCAGGCATTGTTGAGTGCGAAATTGCCATGGGATTTTTAATTGTTAAAATGTGAGGCTGCATTTTTTTAACGGCTACTCTTTAATTGAATAGGAAGTTCCGGTGGAAATTGGGTCATACACGTATGTATGTGAATGGGCACAGACCCTCCAAGTGTCCCTATTTCCCATGGACAGTCCCGGATTTTCATTGAAGCCTCTATTTTCATTGAATAAATGTTGGAATGTTTGGAGTTATTCAATCCCCAAGCCATCGGAAGGCAATCCTGTATAGGGAAGTTTTTTAGAAAATGTTTTATGTTTTTACATTTGTTGGAAGCTGACCAGAGTGACCGGAGCAACCCAGTGAAATGGGCAGAGTATAAATAATAAAACTGTTGTTGTTGTTGTTGTTGTTGTTGTTGTTGTTGTTGTTGTTGTTGTTATGGAATAGGACGTCCCTATTTTTATCAGAGAAATGATGGAGGGGTGGATCTACACACGGGGGCGGGGAACGCTATGAATAAGTCTGAAATTAAATCATTATAACAAAAGAAAAAACTATGGAAAAATGCAAAAAAATGTCTGCCATCTGGTGTTGCATGTTTATAACGCATCCATAACATTTTTTTTTTACTAATGTAGCTGAGTCCAGTGACACGGGTGGCGCTGTGGTCTAAATCACTGAGCCGCCTGGGCTTGCCGATCGGAAGGTCGGCCTTTTTAATCCCCGCGATAGAGTGAGCTCCCGTTGCTCTGCCCCAGCTCCTGCCAACCTAACAGTTCAAAAGCACGCCAGTGAAAATAGATAAATAGGTGGCGTGAAGGTAAACGGTGTTTCCGTGCAATCTGGTTTCTGTCACGGTGTTCCGTTGCACCAGAAGTGATTTAGTCATGCTGCCCACATGACCCAGAAAGCTGTCTGTGGACAAACGCCGGCTCCCTCGGCTTGAAGCGAGATGAGCACTGCATCCCATAGTTGCCTTTGACTGGACTTAACCATCCAGGGGTCCTTTACCTTACCTTTTACCTTTACCTAGGTGGGCATCGACATGCAATGGCATGGGTCTGGTACTGCTCTTCCCCTTCCCCTTTGTGGAAGGGATTCTGAACCAGCAGAGGCTCCCACTGCCATATGGGGTGGGGGACTAATTTTAGCAGCAGCAACAACAGGACCCTCCTCCTTGCAACCCCCTGTTTCACCTTCCCACTCTGCTCTGGAGTGCCCTAACCTTCTGCAACAGGTGGTGTTGAAGGGGCAAGGAAGCCCATGGCCAGGAAAGGCAAGGCAATAGGCTTCTTGCTGCCCACCTGCTGGTGGCTGGGTATACCACCTCTAAACCTAAACATACAGTCATTCTGACTTATAGCTATTGGTTGACCTTCTAAAGCATGGGTAGGCAAACTTAAGGCCTGGGGGGGGCCGGATCCGGCCCAATCGCCTTCTAAATTCGGCCTGTGGACGGTCCGGGGAATCAGCGTGTTTTTACAGGAGTAGAATGTGCCCTTTTATTTCAATTCAAAAACCTTTATTAGGCATAATAGACCAATGCTTTTCGAACATATTATATATAAAATATTTAAAATATGGACTCAACAAATAAGACTTATATTAATTAAATCATTAACTCTAGAATTCAATACTAAACCATAAAATTAAATTAAAACGTCTCATAATAAATCTTAGTTAAAACAAAAATTGATATAAATGATATAACAATTTTATAATGCCACATTACTATTTAACTAAGATCCCTAATCCTCTTTGTGATAGCTTAATCTTGATATATGGACTGAACTTAAAAATTCAGCTACAATTGAAGTAATTTTATCATTACTATCCTTTTATTTAAAGTGCATCTCTGGGTTATTTGTGGGGCATAGGAATTCATTCTCCCCCCCCCTTAAAAAATATAGTCCCCCCCACAAGGTCTGAGGGACAGTGGACTGGCTCCCTGCTGAAAAAGTTTGCTGACCCCTGTTCTAAAGCACTAGTGGATCTTGGGATTACAGTGGTACCTCGACTTACGAACGACTCGACAACCGAATTTTTCAACTTACGAATGGGGTAAATGGCTGCACGCTTACGAATTTCTCGACATCTGAACGGAAACCACGGCGGTTTTAGATAGGGTTTTTTCGACTTACGAATTTTTAGATGGGTTTGCTTTGACTTACAAATTTTCCCGTTTCCAATGCATTCCTATGGGAAATCGCCTTTCCAATGGCACTTTTCGAATTTTTCGACCTACGAAGGTGCCTTCGGAACGGATTAAATTCGTAAGTCGAGGCACCACTGTATTGCCCCCCGGTGTGACACCTCTCACCTACCATTCTACCTAACAGTTGTGGCTCCGCTGAGACTGTGCTCCCAGTGTGACCAAACCGGTTATGCTCCCCTAAATCTGCCTCTATCTAAAGCAACAGCCTGCAGATGTGGTTGGTCAAGCACAGTCTAAAGAGCCCAGTAGAGCAGGGATGGGCCTCCCCGATTGGCTGGTGAGGCTGCTTTGGCCATGCCCACCTGCCCTACCTCAGCTGATTGACAGCACTTGCGAAGCACTGCACAAACGTATTTTCCCACAGGCAAAAAATGGGGTTGCCTGACTTCCTTGAGAGTGTGGAGCAAGAGGCATGCCTCCCCAGATTGGAGAGGATTTAATTTGGGCCCCATAATCTAAAGCTGTATCATACCACTTTAAACAGTCATAGTCTCCCCCCCCCCCGAAGAATCACTGGATTTGAAGTTTGCTAAGGGTGCTGAGAATTGGTAGGAGAGTCCACTGGAGCTATAATTTTCAGAGTGGTTTAACCGTCGATCCCTTTTCCCAGGGTAATCTGGGAATTGCCGCATTAGCATCAATGAATGGATGCCTAATTGTGAGTAAAAATCAGTCAAGCGTGGCCATTTCCAAGTCTTTAGCTTTGCTGGCTAAACACAAGCGAAATGAACATGTTGGATCCGATAAAGACAAGAGCTTTTTAAAAAAATAAATTCTTGAAACAGGCTAAAAATATCTGATGCAAATTACCTTATGCAAGCCACGTGATTCTCTGCATAGGAAACATTTCCAATTAAAAAACTTCTGGAAAATCTGCAGCAATGGCAGGCAGAAATAATTTTGGGTTTCCTGCTGGCTGCCATTGTTGGGATTCCAGCCAGAAGGGGGCACTGTGAGGCAGCAGACCCACACTGATGCCACTCTGCAGGTGATGGCCAAGGTGAGTACAGACATCTCCGTCCAATACAAGTACAAAGGGGGGAGGGGGTTGGATTGCTCCACCTGGTTGAGATTCCTGATACAAGATCTGACCTTCCTCCTCACCCCAGCCCGCCTCCCCCTGCCCTGCATTGCTGCTGCCCCCCCCCCCAATAACCAGAAATTCGAAACCCGAATCTGGAGTTTTGCCGCTCCGGCGCTCCGGTGTAAATTAAATGAGAGCTCCTATATCGTTTGTGAGGATCTGTGTCATAAATATCTCCATTAAGTAGCAATTAAGATGCTGGGATTTAGGCTCTGTGCTGTTCTAGGAGGTAATTATAAAAGAATTGGATTAATTAGCCACTGAATTATTTATGTAGACATAAATATTGCACACGCGATTAGTGCTAAATAGGATACTGCTGCCCCAAAAAGGCGAGGTAAAGATAAATTGATTTCCATGTTGCTGCTTCAGTTCCCTGCCCACCAAATATAAAGCCGGACTTATTGAGATTCGTTTTTTTCAAAGCAAGCCATTTATTCTGGTAGAGTTTGCGTCTCAAATGGCTACCATTTTATGTGTGCAGGTGCTTTTGTTAAGGGCAAGCTCACTCAAGGAGCTACAGTTCTCAGAGTGGCCTCTTCCCTTGGAATTCTGGGAATTGTAGCTCTGTGAAGAGAAATGGGGGGGGTGTCATCTCCTAACAACTCTCAGTGCCCTTACCAATTACACTTCCCATGATTTTTGGGGGGAAGACTAGGGTTTTACTGAAACCTGCAAAATCGTTGAGCTGCTTTTTTTAGGAAGACACACCAAAAAATTGTTGAGTTTTTTTGGGGTTTCCCCTGACATTTATTTTGCCAGTTTGGCAAAATCCCCCCCACCTGACACCATTTTGACACCCCCAAGAACAGGGCATAGCGTAGATGGGGCATTGGAGGGTAGCAGTGGATGGGTCTATAGGTAAAATTGGGTGAAGAAACAGGTGTGTAACTCCTACCTTTGAAGAGTAAGGTACATCCCAGCCATGCAAAAGTCAGAGGTTTCTGTGTACATGTGTGTAAGCCACTGGTAGGGTTGCCATATGTCTGGGAATTCCTGGAGATGTCCTCTTTTGGGGGTCCGACATGCCCATCCGGGGGGAATTTTACATTTTAAAGCAAATGTCCTGGATTTTGGGGTTTGGCTTGTTTTGGCGTGTATGTGGGCTGTTCAGGCTCGGGCTCAGCAGCAGTGGCGATTGCCCTAAAAAAGCTTTTTGTGTCTGGATTTTTACCCCTTGAAATATGGCAACCCTGCCCACTGGTGTATATTTCTTTAATGGAGGTGTTGCTAACCTCTGACTAATGGGCACATTTCAATTTTGAGAGAGTGCTGGGGGGCATCAGTCGTAAAATGGCTGTCCTGGAGCAGGCAGGGCATAGCACAGAATGAGAGGGACAGGCACCTCTGATAACAACAACAACAACAACAACAACAACAACAACAACAACAACATACCTGCCAAGTTGCTGTCAGAGAAATAAGGGACCGGGTCGGAAATAGCAGACCGGAAGTAGCGCTGTCGCCATTTTGGAACTGGGCGGAGCATGCTCAGAAGTGACTTTTGATGCTGCTTTGCCCAGTTCCAAAATGGCCACCGCGCCAGAAGTCGCACTGCAGCCATTTTGGAACTGGGCAGAGCAGCATCAAAAGTCGCTTCTGAGCATGGTCCGCCCAGTTCCAAAATGGCCGCCGCGCCAGAATAAACCGGGGAAAAACAAAAAGAAATCCGTTTTTTCAGCTAGGAACAGCTGGAAAAACGGGGATTTCCCAGGGAAAATGGGAGACTTGGCAGCTATGAATAATAATAATAATAATAATAATAATTTATTATTTCTACCCTGCCCATCTGGCTGGGTTTCCCCAGCCACTCTGGGCGGCTTCCCACAAAAGATTGTTGCCGTCTAATGCTGTTGCTGTCTAATAACAACAGGGACCCCCTCCCCCCCCAAAAAACCTTTGCACCACTCTCATCTCACAAAACTAACTTAGAAGGTACCTGAACATTTTGGCCCATAACAACCCTTTTAGCTGTTGACTGGTTCAATGAAGTTTCCTGACCTCCCTCAGGGATAATAACAACCAACTGTTACATCGGCTACAAGGTCGAGCCATAACAAATGAAGGAGGAAAATGTATCCACCCATTTGTAGTTGGAAAGGAAATTGTGTCTAAGCCACTAAAACAGCCAATTATATTCTAGTGTGCCAAAGCCCACAGAGCATTTGGTGAGGTCCACTTGCAGTATCTTTGCTTCTGAAGAAATCGGAATATAGATATTTTTTGCTCCCCTTCAGCTGTGTGAATGGGTAATTAAAAAGAGGTGGCTTATTACACAGCAAGGGCCTTATAAATCAGGCAGCAAATAGGAGGACGGGGGGACCATTAGTGCCTGTGTGCTAATAGTTATCCTTCTGTACTTGCTATTATGGAAAGAAATTTCATACCACATTTATTATCCCATCGACTGGCTGTCACTGATACTTCATGTTCCTGATCGCATGAGGGGGTGAATTTATTCCTTAATGACAGGCGTGGGCTTGATAGTGAAGATGGATACTGTTTTAGGCTGTGCTCCTATCCTATAGCTGCTTACTTGGGAGTAAATGACATTGCACTCGATGGGACAAACGCCTACCTCTGTGTTGGCATGCGCAGGATTGCACTGCTAGTGTTGTGTCACGACCAGCCTTGCCACAAAGCATTATGAAGCGCTTGCTTCAGCCAGGCAAATTCCAGAAGGGACTGGCTTTTATGTCTGTGCATCATCCTACAAGAATGGTGCTGTGGAGAAGGTGCTAGACTACAGATTAATAATAATAATAATAATAATAATAATAATAATAATAATAATAATAAAGGAAATCAGCCCTGAGTGCTCACTGGAAGGACAGATCGTGAAGCTGAGGCTCCAATACTTTGGCCACCTCATGAGAAGAGAAGACTCCCTGGAAAACACCCTGATGTTGGGAAAGATTGAGGGCACAAGGAGAAAGGGACGACAGAGAACGAGATGGTTGGACAGTGTTCTCGAAGCTACGAACATGAGTCTGACCAAACTGCGGGAGGCAGTGCAAGACAGGAGTGCCTGGCGTGCCATGGGGTCATGAAGAGTCGGACACGACTAAATGACTAAACAACAACAACAATAGATTCAGGTAGGTAGCCATGTTGGTCTGACCCAGTCGAAATATATATAATAAATAAATAAATTGTCCAGTAGCACCTTAGAGACCAACTAAGTTTGTTCTTGGTATAAACCTTCATGGTATCTGAAGAAGTGTGTATACACACAAAAGCTTATACCAAGAACAAACTTAGTTGGTCTCTAAGGTGCTACTGGACAATTTTTAATAATAATAATAATAATAATAATAATAATAATAATAATAATAATAATAATAATATACCCCGCCCATCTGACTGGGTTGCCTCAGCCGCTCAGCCAGCAAAATAAGAAACCACAATAAAGCATCAAACGTTAAAAACGAGGACTGCCTTCAGATGTCTTCTAAAAGTTTATTTCCTTGACTTCTGCTGGAGGGCATTCCACAGGGCAGGCAGCACTACTGAGAAGGCCCTCTGCCTGGTTCTCTGTAACTTTACTTCTTGCAGTGAGGGAACCAGCAGAAGGCCCAGGGATCCAGCAGGCTCTTTTGACCTTATTGCAATAATCTGAGCAATATCGCCGACCACTCCTTCTCGAGTTATTGCAAGCAGGATTAATACAATACAGGCAGTGGGCATTCATATAGTCTTTCTGCAATGCTGAGGCTTCTCTGCAGTGCTTTCCCAAGTGCTTCTTAAGCATCTTTGAGTGTGCAATTTGGAAAACTCGGGAAAACACCTCAACGCTTTTTGCAGTGAATTGGAAGGGCGCTTTTCTAGATCCAAGCAATCTTTCACTTGAAAAGGAATTAGAACAGGCATCCCCAAACTTCGGCCCTCCAGATGTTTTGGACTACAATTCCCATCATTCCTGACCACTGGTCCTGTTAGCTAGGGATCATGGGAGTTGTAGGCCAAAACATCTGGAGGGCCGCAGTTTGGGGATGCCTGAATTAGAACATGAGATTATTCACCTGAATGCAAAACTGTGCATTATTTCGTTTCACCAACAGCTCTTCGTGGTTAGGTTGTGTTTTAGTCTGAAACGCTGGCAAGCTAGCGCAGTCCTGTTCCTTCTATGAAGCTTTCCTCACTGCCAGGCTGCACTTTTCTCTTTCAGCCACTAGGTGGCACTCATGCTCTACAAACATCCCCCCCCCCAAAAATCCGAACACCACTTGGGGAGCCCTGCTGACTGCGGCTTCATTCTATTTTTGAATTCCGTATTTATTTTATAATATCAGGGCTTTTTATAAAATACCTAATTATCTCTGCTAAATGGGCAGGGTCTCCAAAAGACTTAATCAGTGCAATTTTGAAGCAAAGATATAATATGGCTGTATAATTTCCCCGCCACAATCGGCACAATTTCGTTTTATTTTAGTGCGAGGCCTCTGGGCACACTATTTTGAGAAGAGGGTTCTGGGTTTTATTTATACGCATGGTGAGCAATCAAGGGACGCGTTAAGTGGCTTTATGGAAGCACAGGGTGCCGCTAAATCACAAACTGAGTGCAAATTTTCCAATTTTTTCCCCTCTTGGGGTTGGTGGGATGGTGGAAATGTTGGCTGGGTGTGTAGATTGTTCCCTCTTCAAGAAACAGTTGAAAAAGAACATGCAGATTTCTGACTGCAGAGTTTTATCCCCCCCCCCCCCGGATACTTGGAGTGGGCGGATCTTAGCTCAGGTTTGAAGGGATTAGGTCAGGCATCGGCAACCTGCGGCCCACGGGCCGATGCCATTTAACCAGCACATGAGCCAACCCAGAACTGAGCTGCCCGTTTGGCGAGTCCCTGTGCCACGCCGCTAACTAGCGTGGTGCGGTCCAGGGACCCGCTTCTGAGGCGTCGGAAATCGCATCTGACACGCACAGATGCCGGGAATTGCGCCTGCGCATGTGCAAACTCACGCAGTTGCCGGAAATCATGTCAGTGCATGTGCAGACTCATGCAGACACTGGAAATCATGGGTGCGCACGGTCACACATGCTCTCTATCCGGCCCACGGAGGGGGCTCCGCAGGACTGATCCAGCCCAGGCAAGGTAAACCTTGCTGACCCCTGGATTAGGTCTTGGAAAGGGGTTGAGCTGGAGCAGAATAGCTGGAACTTAGCAATGGAGAATCTTTGCTGAAGTCCCTGTCTCCTGCATTAAAGGATCTCAGGCAGAATGGCTGGGAGATATTACTCGCACAGAGCATAGTTAAACTATTGAACTTGCTCCTCTAAGAGGCCATCAGCTTGGATGGCCTTAAAAGAATGTGGCTGCCAGACCGGTGACAGGGAGTGGCCGCTGGGACCATATAACACTGGTCCTAAAGGTTCTACACCGGCTCCCAGTACATATCTGGGCACAATTCAAAGATAAACAACTACCCAAAAGCATCTGAAAACTGCCCTGGATGGGGAAACTTTTAATGTTTGGAAGCCACCCAGAGGAGCTGGGGCAACCCTGTCAGATGGGTGGGGTATAAGTAATTAATTTTTTATTATTATTATTATTATTATTATTATTATTATTATTATTATTATTATAGCAACAGGGCAATTGTACCAAGTGGACAATTCCCTGCCCAACTGCTTTAACTTTTTGCAATTCATCACTGCTTTTACATTCATTCGGAAGGTCGCTCTGAAGGCATCAACTTCTCCAAATGCATGCTCAGACCTACCTCCTCACCTTGCCCCTAGGATGTCCCCCTCCCTCCCTCCCTCCCTCTCTCAAAAAAGCACCTCTCCTCTGGGAGCGATCATGTTTGAAAGGTGAAATCAAACACGTAAATATTTACCGGAGGAAACCAATTTCATGTCGTTCCAAACTAAATTGCTTTTTAGAGGTGGGATGGATGGGAGGGAGGAGAAGGTGGTTTTTTTTTGGGGGGGGAGCAATGCTTCAACAGGAGCTGTTCAGTCCAGACTCCACCAGAGCCGCTAGGTGGGTGGAATTTTTTTTTGAGCCTGAGCCTTATAGATTCCTGCTGACAATGCTAAGGTTGTCTGAAGGTGCAGGCATTACCGGCTATGCAAAGAGCCAACACTTTCCCCCCACTTGTTCATATACTGCCCAACTACATCGGCGTTGAATTGATATTTGTGTCCCAGCCAGGATCGCTGTCAGAGTGGGATTTTGCTAGGAGCTGTTAACCCACCCCCTTTTATTCTTAGACGCTGGTATGCTAACTGGCAATTTAACCTATGTGCCAGTAGGCATCCGGGAAGCTGTTGGAAAATTGGTATGCATGGGTGGCGGGGGGGGGGGGGAAGAGACTTATCTTATGCAGGTTTACAGGGAAGTAAATTCCAATGGTTTTTTTTAAAAAAAAAGCTTTTAAAAAATAATGTTTTTCTATTAAATAAAATATTCCCCTTTACTAGGGTTGCCATATCTTGAAGAGCAAAAAAGAGGGCCACTCTCCCAAGCATGCATGTGCCCCCAAATCCCCCCCAATGAAAACCAAAAACCCGGACATTTCTTTTAAAATGTAAAAATTCGCCCAGATGGGCATGTTGTCTCCGCAAAAGAGGACATGTCCGGGTTTTCCAAGACGTATGGCAACCCTACCATTTACAGGTGCTTTTTTTTTAAGGAAGTGGAGCAAACACTTTAAAATAAAGAGGAAATGAACAAGGCGGAAGGCACGCTCATAGGATGGGTGAGTGGGTCAGTTTCAGGAGCTCCTGGGAGCCACATGAAATGAGGCCGAGGGCCGCCTGTAGTTGCTGTCCTGCGCTATAAAGCCTCCTAGCACCTGAGATTGCCCCCCACCCGTATGTTTATATTGCACTGAGTTGAAGGACACTTTCTATCGCATTAAGGAGAAATCTTTTACAGTATCGTATATATAAAAAAGGAGGAACCTAGCCCTGTTTTTCCAAAGCCACCAAGAATAAGTGCCATGCCTCGCTGCCTCTAAATTAGATCACAAATATTCTGGCTGATGGCAGCATCCTTGCATTCTCCCTGAAGGCAAAGATCTGAGCAAATCACGTTTTAATATCGCAGGTTCATTTGTCCAGGCTGAAATTAAATGGAAGCAATGGGGTGGGGTTTTTTTGGGGGGGGGTGCTGCTGAAGTGAATTAAGACATACATTCAGTGGGCTCAGAAAGAGGAAATGTCATCGATAGAAACCGAGGTCACATCCACCTCCATCCACTTAAAGCACTCTTATACGACTTTAGCAGTCATGGCTCCACAGACTTCTGGGAACTGTAGTTTAAGGCTGCTGACACAGTGCTACAATTCCCAGCTCCTTTAATAAACAGTGGTTCCCAGACTCTCCATGGCTGTTAAAGTGGTACAAGAGTGCTTGTAATGAAGCTGGTTGCTACAGAACTGTGAATGGCTAAAACTTCAGTACTTTGGCTTCTTCTGTACAGAAGAGGAGGAAGAAGATTTGGGACCAGCGCAGTCACTGCCATGAATACTAGTGGCTCAGAATTAACTTTTGATGGATTCAAACAAGAAGGCTGGCTTGCTACACAGCAGGAACTTTTAAAACGGCGAAATATTCCAGAACATGACCACTCTCCTGCTGAAGTGGTATGGTCCAGAATTCTACTGTTTTTAGGGTTGTTGTTTTTTAAAAAAAATTATTTTATCGTGTGATAAAATTCTGGGTTGGAATGAGATTATCTCATTATTCGCCTGTATGATGGGAAATGGAAAACCAGAAAGAAAAATAAATGAATAAATGCTTTTAAATAAACATAACAAGTGAAAACAATTGCAGATCCAACACCACTGCAGACAAAGATAAAGACCTCCATATAAAAGGCTTGTTGAAAAAGAGAGGCCTTCAACAAGTGCTGAAAAAAACCATAGAGACAGCATCTGTCTGGCATGGAACAGAAGGGACTTACTTTCAAGGAGTGGGTGCCACCACACAAAAGGCCCAATCCTTATGCTGTACACCAAGCCAAGATTCACTCCCAGATTTATTTTAAATTAGTTTTTGTTAAATATTTTTTTGTGTTACAAAACAAACATACAAACACACAAACAAAAACAAACAAACAAACAAACAAACAAACAGGGAAAGGTATACATCTATCATCTCCACTTTCAGTTCACAGTCTTTTTCACAGTTGGTTTATGTTTATGTTTAGCAAGAGACACATCTTGCAACTGGGGGGGGGGAGACTGGGTATTGTTCTTTCATTCAATTGCCCTATTAAATATCTTCCAGGACGACGACAACAACAACAACAACACATGCACATGAATAAGGAACTCATATGTCACTTACCCTCAGCAGCTAGAAATATCGTAACTAGACACTGGAAGGACCTATCAGGAGTGAACATAGACCACTTGTCTGGGACCGTGCTGAGGAGGGCTGCACTGAGGAGAAATGGTGGGAGCCACTCCCTCCCCCGAATCTTCCCAGGAGCAGGAAGATAGTATAGATTTGGAACAGTGGTTTGCAGAGGGGCATAGTTCAGAAGGCAGAAGCTGGGAAATCCTGGATGGGTAACAGCTAGCAGAAGAAACACTGGAAGAGAGAGAGTTAACAGATTCACAGTCTCTGGACAGCATTCACACACCCCTTCTCCAAAGACACAGAGAGCTCAGAGAAAGTGTTAGAACAGAAAGTGCAAAGGTTACAGGCTAAGTTTACAAGATGTAGGAGTGATGTAGATTAATAAGGACGGAAGGGGGGAGGGACCCTTAATTGAGAGCACCGCCATTTATAGTAGACGTGTTCTTTGTTCTCTCACTGTGATTATTGAATATTCTAACAGGTAAGGCATTCCTTTTGTATGATCTTCTTATCTACTGCCATAGGGGGAGAAAGCCGATTCCCCGAAGTCTGACACCACTTGTACCATGATGCATGGGAAACCCCCCTACTAGAGAAGTTAACCAACAAACTTAAACTAGCACAGCAACAAGAAGAAGATGCCTTCACCCTGACGGGGTTCCCGTTTATCACATACGCAGCACAACAGGACAATGATGAGTCCCCGTTTGTTGACCCTCACCCAGCCCACCTCCGAGTCACTGCCATTCAGATCTTCTTTCTCCAGGCTGCAAGCTTTAATTGATACATTTCTCAAAGATGAAAGCGAAGGTTCAGCAAGTGGCCACTGGCGATTTTTAAAATGAAAAGTGCTTGGTCTCTTGAGGCATGTCAAACTGGGATGTTCCTTCCTTAGGAGATATTAATGTCAAAAAGCTGCAATGATAGCAGAAGGAGAGATGCTGGCAAACGTCTCCAAAGCTGGGCTTTGAAAAGCCAAAGGTTTATTTGGCTGGAAGGCATTCATTTGTCCGTGTGTGTTTGGCGTGGGGGGGTGAGAATGGCCCTCCTTTTAAGGATCCCTTGACTTCAATGGGATTATATTCACATAAGATGTGTCATCACTAGGATGCTGATATACAAATACTTGGCTAGCTAAGAGCAGGCAGTTGCAAATATACAGGGAACTTTCCCCAAAGGGGGCCTTTCTCTTACATCTACATGAAATGAAGTGAATGTATTTATGGCTTGAGTCAGGAAAGTACCGTATTTTTCTGTGTATAAGATGCCCCCATGTATAAGAGGACTCCTATTTTTTTAAACCCAAAATTAAGAAATTAAGTTGTTTAGCTTTTTGGGGGCGTGGGTCACTTCTGCCAATCGCTCACCCGCCTGCCCGCCACTGCCAATCGCTTGCCACAGCCACTGCCGGTCGCCAATTGTTTGCCCGCTCGCCACCACCAACAGCCCACCCACCCACTTGCCGCAGTCGACAATCGTCTGCCCAATTGCTGCAGCCAATCTCTTGCTTGCTGCTGCCATTAATCCCACATCCCCCCTCTGCATTCACTAGCTGTGTATGACGACACCCAATTTTTGCCTAATTTTTTTCCAGCAAAAAGCATACACGGAAAAATACCGTATAAAGAAAATCCCCACTAAAAATTGACTTGCTTTGTGACACTTTGTCATAACTGGCGCATCAGATAAGCAAAATGAAAAATTTGGCTATTTTTTAAAAAATTACAATGGCATTCCTCTACTTCATCCTACAAAAACAAAGCCTTATTGATTCTATTCCCATGTTTATAAACACCAAAAATAAAATGCATGCACACCAGAAATAATATGCAGCCTACAGCCCACAGGCTGCCTGGCTGGTTCAAATCTATATATGGAATTTAGTTTTTCCATTTGTACATGCTGCTTGCTGAGGAAATGTCGCAGCATTTCAGCCTTTAGGTTTTAGAGAAAAGGCAAGTAAGAAGTATATAAAATTCTGGATATCATGGAAAAAGTGGTTAGAGAAAGGTTTCTTCTTCTCGTGGGCATCCAATGAAGCAGCAAGTTGGAAATTCCAGGACAGATTTAAAAAGAACTTCTTGCAGTGCATAGTAAAACTATGGAACTCAGTCCTACAGGAGGCAGTGATGGCAACCAATTGCTTGGCTTTAAAACAGGATTAAAAGCAATGACAAACTTAGACAGCATCTTAAAAAGCAGAGACATCACCTTGCCGACAAAGGTCCGTATAGTTAAAGCTATGGTTTTCCCAGTAGTGATGTATGGAAGTGAGAGCTGGACCATAAAGAAGGCTGATCGCCGAAGAATTGATGCTTTTGAATTATGGTGCTGGAGGAGACTCTTGAGAGTCCCATGGACTGCAAGAATATCAAACCTATCCATTCTTAAGGAAATCAGCCCTGAGTGCTCACTGGAAGGACAGATCGTGAAGCTGAGGCTCCAATACTTTGGCCACCTCATGAGAAGAGAAGACTCCCTGGAAAAGACCCTGATGTTGGGAAAGATTGAGGGCACTAGGAGAAGGGGACGACAGAGGACGAGATGGTTGGATGGTGTTCTCGAAGCTACCAACATGAGTTTGACCAAACTGCGGGAGGCAGTGCAGGACAGGAGTGCCTGGCGTGCTATGGTCCATGGGGTCACGAAGAGTCGGACACGACTAAACGACTAAACAACAACAACAAACAAGTTCAAGGCTAAGAGCAGACACAAGACATGATGGCTATGTTCTACTTCCAGAGGGAGCATGGCTCTGAATAGCAGTTTCAGAAATCGCAGGAGGAGAGATGACTGCTGTGCTCATGACTCTCTTGCAAGCTTCCCGCAGGCAGTGCTTTTTTCTGGGGATACTCAAGGGTGCCCAGTACTGGCACCTTCTTCTCTAGAAGATAAGCACTGCCCACAGGCATCTGGTTGGCCAAAGTGAGAACGAGATCCTGGACTAGTTGGGCCCTTGGCCTGATCCAACAGGCCCGCCTTAGGTTCTTAGGCTCCCACCCACCCACTGGGGATACATTCAATTGTGCACGCCCTCCAACATGTTGAGACCCGAAACCGGGACGTGTGTCTTCCCATCCATGCTCCTGTGTGAGTCACATGACCAGCAAGAGGTTGTGGAGCCCAAAATATGCACTTTTGAGGGACCATGCTTTCACAGAGTCCCAAAACGTGATTGCGGGCCTGAAAAAAAAACTTTTTCGAGGTCAAGATCACAGCGCTCAAAATGGCCGTGGGGAAAAACCCAGGATGTTCTGTTTGTTTCCAGGACACTTGCAGGGTATGAATCATCATCATCATCATCATCATCATCATTTTATTTGTATCCTGCCCTCCCCTGACGGATCTGGGCTCAGAGTGGCTAACATCATATACATAAAAACAAACAATTGATTAAAATGCACCCCAAACTTAATTCAAATAAATTAAGATTAAAATTAGACTGGACAAATGGCCACCCTCAAATGAAAGTGGTTAATACTCGCCTCGACCAACTATTTCCACTGATATAATAAGGACATGTGAGTGGGCTGGGAAACCTCCTTCGTTCTTGTTCTTATACAAAGAGAAAATGAGTCAGACTGAAGGCCTGGCGGAACAGTTCTGTCTTGCAGGCCCTGCGAAAAGATGTCAAATCTCACAGGGCCCTGGTCTCTTGTGAGAGAGCGTTCCACCAGGCTGGGGACATGACCGAAAAGGCCCTGTCTCTGGCCGAGGCCAGTCTGATCCCTCTGGGGCTCGGGATCTTCAGGGTGTTGTCATTTGCAGACCATAAGCTCCTCTGTGGGGCACACCAGAAGAGGCAGTCCCATAGGTACGAGGGTCCTAGGCCCTATAGGGCTTTAAAGGTTAAAACCAGCACCTTAAACCTGATCCTGTACTCCACCGGGAGCCAGTGCGGCTGGTAAAACACTGGGTGAATGTGATCCCACAGCAAATTCCCCGTAAGGAGTCTCACTGCGGCATTCTGCACCCGCTGGAGTTTCTGGGTCAGTTTCAAGGGTATGTGAGCTTTCCACTTGCAATTAGTAATGGTATGGCCCAGGCTCAGGATTTACCATCTCTGTTGAACGTACCCCATAAGTGCCCTCTGGGAGCACTTATATAGCTGTGGGAACAACTCCTCCCAAACGTCCTGGCTTGGCCCCTAAAATCCTCAAGGGAGGCTGGTGCTTTGCCTCAATAAGGCCACCCAAAATGTGCATCAGTGTGGTCTTTTAACAGCAGTGCCCACACAAATCCTTTTTGCCAGAATGCTCTGGCAAGGGCTGTGCTTGCTTACTTTTTTGCCATCACCTGAAAACATGTTTGTGGTTGTTGTTTGTGTTTTCAAAAGCATTCTCCGGTGCTCGACTTGCAGCTTGAGCTGGAGGCAGTTTTAATATCAAATCCGGCAGCTCACTGCCCCACTCCAATGTTTTATATGAGGGCTGCTTTGTTTGTTTACCTTGAGTGTTTGGCTTCTAGGAGTTTCACTGTGATTTTCAATTGTTTTTTTGTACGTGAGGTGGTGAGATGCAGAGATTTCAGCTAAGGCGTTCGAGAAGTCTAAACAAACAGACAAACCGCACGTTTGGTGTACTGCAGGCAAACATTTGCAAGTGTCTGATTCTTGCAGTCCTTCAACTTTCATGGATTCTATGAATTTAAACAAAAAAATAAAGGAAGGAAGGAGAAAATATGTGACTGTGTAAAAATTGTGGGAGTCAGTTGTCTGCATGGACATGTTCAGTTGTATACAGATATATGTACCTGTGAGGGTTTGTATAAGCCCTTAGTTGTAGCTAGTCAGTAATAAAAATAATATTTTTTTTAGTAATGACATGTAAGGACCATGTCATAAACCCCTCTATCTCACTCTCCCAAGCTGTGCCCTGCTGTTTTTGCCTGGCTGGAATGGGCCCTTGAACTCCTGCTTCCCGAGATGGAAGCTAGAGAGTGGGGTGCAAGTGCCTATAATAACTAGTCTACTGTTTCCCCAAACCTGGTTCAGACTATGGCTCAGCCCAGTCGGGCCAACCTCGGCTCTTTTATTTACCTTCACTGATTCATGTTGCTGATGCTTTTCTTCTTCATTCTTTCATCCTGTTTGGTGGCTATTTAGTCATAATATGTTTTTATGCTCTGCGGCGCTGGCTGCTTTGAGGATCAAAAGGTGGGATGCAAAAAGGCCTTTCTCCCTCAGTACAGAACTGAGTAAGATTACATTGCCTGTAATCTGCCCATCCACCCACCCATCCATCTGCACTGTGCTGACAAGTGGTTTTCAGAGCCAAAGCCACTTGTTCCCGAGTCGCGGCTTTCGAGCCTGAAAGTAGCACTTAATTAATTCCTCTGTGGTCCGGCCTCTCTTGTGCTGTGCAGCGAGTTGTCATAACTACGCACCTGCTTTATTTAGCTTCTCCTTTATTAAGAGATTTAGTCAGCAGAGAGGACCATATCGGCTTGCTTATATGCTCGGCATTTTCATTACTTCTTCATTACTTTGGGCACTATTGTCGAAGTCCTGCGGGAGCCTGGAAATAATGATATGGAAACACTGGGCTTATCCACCTTTCCTCCATTCTTTCTTTCGCTCCCTGTCCAAGCACCCTTTCTTTTTCTTGTTCCGAGATTTTCTTCATGGAAACCTGCTTCTTAAAATGCATTTGGAGCACAGACGATAATCCGCAGAAATCCTGAATTTATGCTCTGATTCTGCTATGAAGAGCTGATTTTTGTGAAGAAAGCTTGGGGCAATACAACAACAACAACAACAACAACAACAACAACAACAACAACAACAACACTCAGACACAGAGTGTTAAAGTGCCACCTTCTGCCTGGAAAGAGCAACGTAAGTGTGGATAAGTGAAGTGTAGGTGCATTCCCACAAGGCAAGGCACAGTGATAACAGCAAGAACCTTTACTGAACACACAGAACTGGACAACAAGGGCAAAGCAACTGCTTATATACATTTCTGGAGGCCTGGGCCACTCCCACTCCCAACGTGATTGGCTGTGTAAAGTTCCAAACTGCGAATCATAAGTCAGAGTTTAAGGGCCAATGGCAGAGGCCCAAATTCTGAAATGTTCTGTGATTGGATATAATGTATCAAATCAGAACGCAGGGGCTCAGATTCCTTAGTCCAGACTCAAGCTGTGCGGGTAGAGCACCAAGGAGTTATTCCGTATCCTGTAGAGCTAAGAATTTAGGAACACTAAAAACACAAGTTGTGTAAGTTCTGTTACATACAGTGGAACTTCAAGGAAAACAAATCTTAAGTCTTCAAAATTCCCATCTCCAAAATCTCCAGTGAACTGTGCAGGGTACACCTGGTTTTGTGTGTGTGTGTGTGTGTGTGTGTGTGTGTGTGTGTGTGTGTGTGTGTGTTAGAGAGAGAGAGAGAGAGAGAGAGAGAGAGAGAGAGAGAGAGAGAGAGAGAGAGAGAGAGAGAGAGAGAGAGAGAAGCTGTATTCTCAGGTTTTCTCCTTCTCAGAAACCAGTGCATCATGGGCAGCCAGGAACCCAGAGTTCTCCACCAGCCAAGATCGTTACCAAATGCCTCTTTTGAAAAACTGCACAAAGAAATATTTGTCATAGAAGCGGAGCAACTCGATATTGGATTTTCTGTGTGTGTCAAAGAATCTTTGCTGGTTTTAGATTCCTTGTGTTAAAAATCAATATTAAGTGCCCTGTGTTTTGTTTCAGTTTTTGTTTCCAAGTGGGGATATACAGGCACACTTAAATTTTAAGGAAATAGAAAATGTGCTGTTTTCTTCCTCTCTTATGTTTGGATATATATTTTGTTCCTTTTCTGGGAGTAGAAGTTAATAGAACGACAGATTCCCTTCTCTGGGGGAGATACAGCATTTCCTGCTTTCTTTTTAGTGCCTTTAACATCAAAGAAAAGGTTTTTAAACCTACTGCAAGTCTAACAGCCATGGGAAATTTGTAATATGTTAAGGTGTTATATAAGTTGAACAGCATTCCTTCCTTTGGGGTGCCCTTTGGGGGTAGTAAAATGTACACACTGACCTCTCTTGTTTGTTATTATTTCTTGAAATGAGTCCTTTATTTTTAAAGTTTCAGGCCAATCATCTTTCACTGTCAAACTGGTGGCGAGAAAAGCTCTCCTTAACATGGATCCTTCTTGCATGTGATGCAGTTGTTGCAAAGTTTTAAAACAATCCTTTAGGACAGGGGTGGCTATTCATGTTTGGGGCCTGAGGGCCACATTCACCTCTTCCCAACCCTCCAGTGTGGGTGCAGCCAACTCACAGACTTGCATGCTCATATGAAGATCATGTAAGGATGGGGGATTGTCACTCCCATTCTGCTTCTTAATTGATTCATCTGGGCTTCACAAATTTTTTTAACCAGATCAGACCCAGTCAACAGACACTTGGTGCTCAGTAAAGTTATTTTATTCATTAGCAGAAAATAGACAACAACGCCCTTTTCACACAGCAAAGACTTAAGACATACAAGATCTTGAAGCAAGGTAGGCAGAAGAAGAACCAATTCTTTGTCAGCGATGGATCATGGACCACATCATGCTCATAGGTAAAGGTAAAGGTAAAGGACCTCTGGGTGGTTACGTCCAGTCAAAGGCGACTGTGGAGTGTGGCACTCACCTCCACTTTCAGGCTGAGGGAGCCGGTGTTTGTCCACAGAAAGCTTTCCGGGTCATGTGTTCCGCATGACTAAACAGCTTCTGGTACAATGGGACACCGTGACAGAAGCCAGAGTGCATGCTAATGCCGTTTACCTTCCCACCACAGCGGTACCTATTTACAGTATCTACTTGCACTGGTGTGCTTTTGAACTGCTAGGTTGGCAGGAACTGGGACAGAGCAACAGGAGCTCACTCACCCTGTTGCAGGGATTCGAACCGCTGACCTTCCAATCAGCAAGTCCAAGAGGTTTAGTGGTTTAGACCACAGTGCCACCCGCGTCTATTTATCCTGCTCATATCACAGCAACACAGAGATATGCTTCAGGTGCCCAGTGAATGGTGCTAAACAATGGCTGAGTTCTGCTTTTATATCTTCTTAGCTTATAACTATTATTTTCTATGCTAAGTCTGCTAAGCTCATTGGCTAAAGAAAGTCTCAACCTCAATACACCTCTCCGTTTACAGTAAGCAGCACACTAGGCCAACCCCCTCTTTCCAGTAAATGACCTAGATCGTTTGTTACCCAAATATTCCCAGAAGTCCCTAACTGTCCAACCTTAGGTACCTCTTATTTTGACCACATATCCAGGAGTTCCCTCTTTTCAACATCTAACTGCTCATTGTTTTTAACCACAAAATGGTCTTGTAGCTGTTGACACTCTATATCCAGGAACTGACAGTTAGGCCTAAATGGGTGTTAGAAGCCAGAACCAAACCTTTAAGATCTACTCTGCTTTCCTATACCTATTTGCAACTAAATGCTGAAATAAACCATGCAGCACGGTTAATGTGCATAGAATACAAGAATACAAAAGTGTGTATACATCTTTCAACACACACGTTCATAAAATCCGACACTCCAATGCCTCTAAAAGGAGGATGTGATTTGCATCCCTATCAGTACTCTGGACTCCATCCAACCTGGCTCTGTCTACTTAAATTGTTGCATTTCCAAAATGGAGGTTGGCCTTCCTGCCTTAGGATGAGGGTGGGCTATTTGTGACATGTTGGAATTTGGTATATATATAGGAGGGGAGCGCAGAAATAAATAGTCTGGTAAGATGACTGGTTGCAACAAGAATGAAACTGGAGGTTTATTACTCCTTGCAAACAAAGCTATTCCAAGTACAAGCTGTTTGTGACCATCATGAATTCAAAAGGTTAAGTCCAACATTAACTAATTGAAGCAGCAGCAGGAAGTAGGGAGTGTGAGAAAAATAATCAGAAGGTATTGTTTCATTTTGCCAGTAGTGATGTATGGAAGTGAGATCTGGACCATAAAGAAGGCAGATCACCAAAGAATTGATGCTTTTGAATTATGGTGCTGGAGGAGACTCTTGGGAGTCCCATGGACTGCAAGAAGATCAAACCTATCCATTCTGAAGGAAATCAGCCCCGAGTGCTCACTGCAAGGACAGATCGTGAAGCTGAGGCTCCAATACTTTGGCCACCTCATGAGAAGAGAAGACTCCCTGGAAAAGACCATGATGCTGGGAAAGATGGAGGGCACAAGGAGAAGGGGACGACAGAGGATGAGATGGTTGGACAGTGTTCATGAGCTTGACCAAACTGCAGGAGGCAGTGGAAGACAAGAGTGCCTGGCATGCTCTGGTCCATGGGGTCATGAAGAGTCGGACACAACTAAACGACTAAACAACAATAATTGTTTCATTAAAGAATTACCGAGGGAGGAATAAGCTGGCTTTCTGTCTATCACCCCCTGCCCCCGGTTCAAGTAACTTATTGCAAACTATGTTGCTTTATTCCTAGCATGCTGTTGTTGGAGTCCAGTTCCCTTCAGCTTCAGTTAGCATGGATGATGGGAGTTGGAGCCCAGAAAAAAAATATCTGGAAGGCCACTCCTGTTCCTGGAAGAGGCTAGAAAACACATATTTTTTTCTAACACAATGAGCTATGCATTGCTCATTTTCTATCCTGTTTCTCATGCCCAATCTCAGATCAGGGATGGCATTATGAACCCAGACGGCACACGCCAAATGTTTTGCAGCGAGAGAAAACACCATCTGCTCACATTCTCAGCACCCAAACCCCACACCGAAAAAGAGGCTGTTCCTTTCCAGAGGAGGCCAGAGGACAGAAGTCCGAAAGAAGCTTCCATAATCGCTTAGCATATGTCTAGCATGCATTCACAGTTTTTGTACAAGCCTCAGGCTTTTCTAAGTCAAACCAGCTTCCCAGCTCCTTCAAATCTGAAAGGAAAACATAGGAGTGGGGGTCTTGCCATCTTCTGTACAGTGGCACCTCGGGTTACAGACGCTTCAGGTTACAGACTCTTCTAACCCAGAAATAGTACCTTGGGTTAAGAACTTTGCTTCAGGATGAGAACAGAAATTGTGCGTTGTGGCAGCAGCGGGAGGCCCCATTAGCTAAAGTGGTACCTCAGGTTAAGAACAGTTTCAGGTTAAGAACAGACCTCCAGAACAAATTAAGTTCTTAACCCGAGGTACCACTGTATGACAGCTTTGTTGCACACCTCAACAAAATGGACAAAGGTTTCAGAGGTCCCCTTCAGGTGTGCATTTTGCAACGTCATTGACACAACAAATTGAGCATTGGTGGTGGAGCTATTCTGCCCACACATCATTAGTTGTTCTGTAATGCCACATTTTTGCTGTCTGGAGGGGCACTTTTGCACCATAGTACAACAAACGTGGGACACCCCCCTCCTCAGAGCATTTGTGGTATAAAAAATGCAGGATTTCAGCAGGAAGTTGCACACAACACACAACAACGGGAAATGAAGCATTATGTTTCTTCCAAACCCCTTTTCTGTATTAAAGATGGCATTGCATATAAATACCCTGCCACCATCAAGAGTATAATAAACATGAAAGCACAATAATGAAGACATCTGGAGGGGCTCCCCAAAAGGAAGACATCATGTGTGCATGCTTTAAATGATCTCTTAGAACACGTTAAGGGTGCCATCCTAAGGCTAGATTTGCTGCAATGAGTGGGGTTAAGTTCCAGTCAATCTCAGCTGATCCAGATGGTTTCTGGCTACACCAAAGTAGCTCCCCCATTCTGACTGACCTGGAAATATACTAGTGTATCTCTCCAATCCCAGTTAATCCAGGACCCAAGTCTGGCAATGTCCCCTGCCTAAAACCTTGGAGAACTCTGCCGTTCAATATGAGTTGGATGGAGCAATGACCTGTCTCAGTAGAAGGCAGTGTCCCTTATGAAATGCTCCCATTTTGCCATGGGGAATGAGATGACGCATACTATGCTGACCTCTTCTTCTCCAATTGTATGGTCAGTTATCCCAATCAAGTCCAAATGCGCATGGAACCACATTCTGACATGTGGATTTTCTTGATGGACTGGGAGATGCCTGAGTGGATTGGAGACCGTGGATTGGCAATGCATGGCTCAAATGGGGAATGTTTATTTCTGCCTCCAGTATAATGTGCCTGTGAATGTATACATATCCATATCAACTGCCTCTGGACACTGGGAACTTATAGTACATAGAGTTCCTCTGGGCCAGAACCAATATTCATCTTCCCTGCCTCCTGTTCAAATGGGAAGGTATGCTCCCAATTTTGTTTTTCCTTGCCTGGCTGAGTTCGTCGCTTGATGGGTTGTTCATCTGACCCAGTTAGTTTGCACAGCACTTAGGTTCTTCCAATGAAGAATGATTGTGTCTTTTCTTCTGTGCCTGCACCATGGGACTGTAAAACCATCCGTTCTGTTTACCTTCCGATTCATATCCCAACCCTTGGTTCACTATCAACTATATGCAGTTCTTAACATGCTGAATGCTCTTGATCATCATTAGGAAGCCAGGATGTCTTCAGCGTAGTAATGTAGAGAAACTGCTAGTGTGACCTTCTAAATGTTTAGTCATTTACTGATGCACCGTGAGTTGATGTAGGTCACAATACTGAGGCACCACCATTCCCTCCTCCTCTAAAATGTTTATGCCATTTTAGGAGGAAGAGGAGGGAAATGATTGATGCTCAGCGATGCAGCAGGTAGTTTGCATGCAGAAAGTACCGCAAACTCCATCCCAGCTTCAATCTCCAGCATTTCCTAGGGCTAGGAAAGACTCTTCTCTAAAATGCTCGAAAGCAGAGCTTTCCAAACTGTGCGTTGCAACACATTAGTGTGTCAGCTGCCGTGTGTGGGTGTGTTGTGAGGATGCTCCCCACGCCCCTCCAGGGGCTGGAAAGGAAATTTGACCTCTGGTTTGCTAGTAAAACTGAATTACTCTTCTTGCGAAATGATGCATGTCTAAAAGGTGTGTCACCAACATGGAAAGCTTGGAGAGCTCTGCTCTAAAGTGTCACTGCCCATCAGAGCAAGCAATGCTGGGCTAGATGGATCAATGGTTTGAGGTATAAGGCAGCTTCCAGTTCTAAAATAGGTTAATCCAGGGAGGACATTTTCAAGGTGCTGGACACCAAAGTGAGGCATTGACCAGTGAGGCATTGACTAGTCCTGGGACCCATCCAACCAGTCCCCTCCCATTGGATCTTACTAGTCATGAGGAAAGGGATTGAGAGGGCACGCCCATGGCCTCGCCTCTTCAAGCATCCTGTTTACATTGTCAGGTGGTAACAACTGAAACTGATACCACAAACTGTAATTCGATAGCGCTCCAAGGACCTCCAACAAGCCTGAACCAATTGTGGCATCATGCTAAGCACAGATCTGAGTGATTTCTCCCTCAAAGTGCATCACAAATCTCTCAGAACAGGCTATTAGGCTATTGAGTGGTCTGTTATGAATGATGCCACACTGATCTACCATTGAGGATGCAATAGAGCAGGCACCCCCAAACTGCGGCCCTCCAGATGTTTTGGCCTACAACTCCCATGATCCCTAGTTAACAGGACCAGTGGTCAGGGATGATGGGAATTGTAGTCCAAAACATCTGGAGGGCCGAAGTTTGGGGATGCCTGCAATAGAGGTTGAGCGATATGCTGTCTTCACTGCCACATGTCAGGAACATCTATGCACTCATACCTCTGTTTGGTCATATTGATGTTGAGACATGTGCTACCTGCACTCTAGCCAACATCTGGCTTGCTTCATTGTCTGGAACTCCTCAGTAAACCAAGAACTCCCCTGAACTCCCCATGCTACCTGGAAAATCCCCCAGAGCATTCAGAAATACCTCAGATTTTATCAGTTTCTGGGGGCAGACTGATCTAACTGGTCCCCCCCTGTCAGTCACAGACAATCCCAACCTCACGAGGGGGTGATCCGTCCATGGAAACATGCTCCAGAAGATCCTGGGGTCCTAAGCTGTACATCAATTTGAATCAGGCACAGATACATAAAGTAGTTGTTCTGTGCTATGTTGTTGTTGTTGTTGTTGTTGTTGTTGTTGTTGTTGTTGTTGTTGTTGCTGTTGTTGTCAGTGGCATAGCATGGGTTGCCAGCATCTGGGGCTGTGTGGAGGGAGGAAAATGGACAGAGTACACATACACATTCAACTGCCTAATGGCATCCACGTCACCCAGGAGATTGCAGCCGCAGAAATAAGAAAAGAAGAGTTGTTGTGCTGTCTGGAGAGGTTGTGCATGGAGAAGCCGTTTTTAACAGAGCCCCACGATGGAAGTGTGCAGCTGTAAGGAGGCAGGACCGGGTGTTGAAATTTTGTGCCCCTAACGATTTTGTGCCTGGGACAACTGTCCTTGTGCCCCCCATGCTACGTCACCGATCATCATAATCACAATCAGAATTATTACCCACCCTTCCCAAGGCAGGTCCCAACAATTTACAATTAAAAACAGTTAAAACAGATTACAATCACAGGAATACGATAGTTACAGGTAGGTAGCCGTGTTGGTCTGACGCAGTCAAAATAAAAAATCCTTCCAGTAGCACCTTAGAGACCAACTAAGTTTGTCATAGGTATGAGCCTTCGTGTGCATGCACACTTCTTCAGATACACTGAAACAGAAGTCACCAGACCCTTATGTATAGTCAGAGGGTGGGGTGATGGGAATATGATAGGCCCTGATAACACACATCTCAAGGGTCAAAGGCAAGGATAAAGAGGGGCCTCTTCAGCATTTGCTGAAAGCTACATAATGAAGGTGCCGGGTGCACCTCTATGGGGAGGGAGTTCCACAACTTTGGGGCTGTCGCAGGGAAAGCAATCTCCTGGGCCATCCACTTGAGCTTTGGAAGGTGGTAGAACAGCCAAGAGGGCCTCCTTTGTCAATTTTTGCACCTCCTTCCTCTACCACACGTCAATGGTTTGAACAGGGCTTTCCAATGAGAGCCCTCCTGAGCTCATGGAAGAGCGGGCAGCAAAAGTTTCTTTTGAGAAGCGGAGCCGATATTTCTGCCTGATCTACCTCCGAGAGCCTGTCTACAGCAAGCATCCGGAAATGATTGTTGCCGCAGAGGACAATAGCGTATGCCATGCCCATCTTCCTTATCTGGCGCCCACACCACATGCATTAGCACGCATCCCCATGGCAAATCTACTTCACTGAGGTTGTTGGGGTTTTTTTTTTGCTTTCGAGAGTCAGTTCAGGTTCACACAGTAAAAGAAGATTAGTACATTGGTTAAATGCTTCAGTGATTTACGGGAGAGTCTAAATAATAGGCTCCGAGCAGCTCTGAGCTGCTTCATTTCACATGTGGATGAAACTGAATACTTTGCCCCTCTGCGCTGTCGTTTGCATTTCAGAATCGGAGCTGACGTCTCGAGGTGTTTCTGCTCATCGCCAGTATGACTCTTGTGTTTATTCAAAGAACATGCATTGTTATTGTCAGATGATATGATGTTGTCAGATTCCAGAAGAGGTCCTGAAAACTTCTCCCATTGTTTGGAGTCATCCTTTTGTTTCTTGTTTTCTAAATGGCTGTCAATCCACCGCAAATGAATTTATACCAACTTTTCGACCCGCAGTGATATTTGCTTCTTGAGGGGTAGCCATTAATGTCTAGGCCCAGAGATTGGAGTTAATGGAACCGTCTCGGAAAGTGTTGCAGAAGCTATAGAAGAAATTGAGAAATTTGGCCAACTGGCAGGATTTAAATTAAACAGACAAAAAACAAAGGTTATGGTAATGAATATGACGAAAGAGGAAAAACAGGAATTACAGCTAAAATATGGTTTCGACGTGGCAAAAAAAGTAAAATACCTCGGAATATGGATGACAGCAAAGAATATTAATCTATACAGTGACAATTATGAACCAGTATGGAGAGAAATAAAGAAAGACCTGGAAAGATGGACTAATATGAATATGTCATTCTTAGGAAGAATAGCAGCAATAAAGATGAATATTTTACCTAAAATGTTATTCTTATTTCAAGCTATACCTGTTGTGAAGGGTACAAGACAATTCCAAGAATGGCAGAAGATTTTGTCAAGATTTGTCTGGCAGGGGAAAAAGCCTAGAATAAAACATAAAATTCTGGTAGACAGAAAAGAAAGAGGCGGATTCTCTCTGCCCGACTTGAGACTTTATTACGAAGCGTCTTGTATGTGTTGGATAAAAGAGTGGATAACTCTAAAGAATACGGACCTGCTAGATCTGGAAGGTTTTAATAATAGATTTGGATGGCATGCATATTTATGTTACAATAAAAAGAAGTCTCATACAGGGTTTACAAACCATGTGATAAGAAGATCTCTGTACGAGGTGTGGGAAAGAAATAAAATGCTGTTAGAGACTAAAAAACCATGGTGGGTTTCACCAGTAGAGGTATTAACAGTTAAGAAAGTAAACATGGAGGGGAGGTGGGCCACGTACGAGGAAATTTTGACAAGGACTGAAAAAGGATGGAGACTTAAACCCTATGAAGAAATTAAAGGAGATTTAACAGGATGGATACAATACCATCAAATAAATGATGTTCTTAGGGAAGATAGGAAAATAGGTTTTGAGGACAAAAGGTCCAAATTTCAAATAGAAGTGCTAGAAGGCAAAACAAAGCTTCTGTCAAAAATGTATAATTTGCTGTTAGAGTGGTACACAAAAGATGAGTTGACAAAAGAAGTGATGATTAAATGGGCAAAGGATTTTGGGCATAATATTGAATATGACGCGTGGTTGAAATTATGGAATCAAACCTTAAGATTTACAGCATGTACTGCCTTGAAAGAAAATGTGTATAAGATGATGTATAGATGGTATTTAACACCAGTTAAATTAGCTAAAATGTATAGAATGAGTGACAAAACTTGCTGGAAATGTAAAGAGAGAGATGGTGAATTTTATCATATGTGGTGGACATGCGACAAGGTAAAAAGATTTTGGGAGATGTTGTATAATGAATTGAAAAAGATGTTTAGATATACTTTTCCAAAAAAACCGGAAGCATTTTTGTTAGGAATAATAGGAGGAGAGATTAGAAAAGAAGACCAAGTATTGTTTATGTATGCGACAACCGCGGCTAGGACATTGTTAGCCCAAAAATGGAAATTACAGGAATTACCAACAATTGAGGAGTGGCAGACAAAAATGATGGATTATGCTGAACTCGCTAGGTTGACTTGCAAGATCCGCGACCAAGGGGAGACGAGGTTTCAAAAAGACTGGAGTAAATATGTGGATTATATGGAGAAAAACTGTAGATCTTTAAAAACACTTGCAGGACTGAAATAAATCCTACGAACTGATTAAAAAAGTCAAAAAGGAACTGCAAAAATGGAGTTAACAAGAAACCCGCATGAAGGGAGGGGGGGAAGTCGTAGCTCGGCAGAGCAAGATGTAAGATGAAAATTTAAGATGTTTTGTATAAAAGATTGTCTTTTATTATTTTAATTGGATAAAGTGGAAAATGGAATAAAAGTTATTTAAAAAAAAAAAGTTAATGGAACCGTCTCAGCCACGGGCTGTGTGAGGAGTGATTGCCAGGTGCAAGGGTTCTCTAATTGTGGTCCCCGATTAAAGAATATCATCTTTTCATTCCCAAATAGCCGTCTTTGTTGTGTGTTTTGCCTCATGACTTGCTGATGTGGAGAAACAGCATAATAAGAAATGTGTCTTTCTCCCACAAAGTGAAGGGGATAGGCCGGAACCTACTGTGTCTGCTACATAGCTAATTTAGATTTTCAATTAATTTCTATTCCAATATGTAACCAAGTAAAACAGGTTCTAATCTAAAAAGTCTGAATTCATTAGGAATTTCTTCTGGAGCGGCAGTGGTATTACTGGTACACCCAAATCAGCCTGTTGTAAAAAGATAAAATTCACATGTGTTGACCTGCACACTTTTACCGCTGGCTCTGCTGACCCTGGCCTGTGGCCCCTGGAAGGTCATGCAAAAGGATATATGGCCCTTGGGCTGAAAAAGTTTCCCATCCTTGGCCTAGTCCCTACTTTTCAGGGGGCAACTTATTATTGGCATTTGTTAAGTACATTTTGCATGATGCTAAGGTCCCTTCTCTCATGAGAAGAGAACAATCCTTGGAAAAGACCCTGATGTTGGGAAAGATTGAGGGCACTAGGAGAAGGGGACGACAGAGGACAAGATGGTTGGACAGTGTTCTCGAAGCTACGAACATGAGTTTGACCAAACTGCGGGAGGCAGTGCAAGACAGGAGTGCCTGGCCTGCTATGGTCCATGGGGTCATGAAGAGTCGGACACGACTAAACGACTAAACAACAACAACAACAACAACAAGGTCCCTGGATGGAGCAACTCCCCTCCCTCACCATCTGTAGATGCCTGTGGTCAAGTCTCAGGCCACAGCAACTCTAGGTACAAATGGGAAAGACTCGTTGCCTGAAACCCCAGCCAGTGTAGACAGTGCTGAGCTGGATGGTCCAATGGTTCGGCTCAGTATAAGGCAGCTTTGTATGTCCGGGGAGTGGTGGTGGGACAACACAAGAAGACTGGGAAGAAGAGGAATCTGAAGCTTAACAGGTAACAGGGCTTAGTGAGCAGAGGGAGTCGGTGGCAGGGAGAAGTTCAGAATCAGAGGCAGAAGCTGAAGCTGGCGAGCGGAAGGTGGGAGGCCAAGAGGTAGAGATGAGTCAGGCTGGTGAAGAGTCATGGGTGTCTCCCCTCCTGCTGCGACAAGCTCCCCTCCCAGCACCAAGAGAGGCATGAAAGAGCAGAGGAGAGGTTGGCTTCACTCAGGTGCAGTCTCCAGTTGATTGGGAAGAACCCTGGAGAGAAGGGTACTTAGATAGTTGTGGGGAGGCAGGTATCTGAACCATGGGGCAAGACCAACCGGGGATTAGCTGCTGCCAAGTCTCTGCAGATTGTATTCCTGCTTATAAAGAGTTAACCCCAACTTGCCTGGGGTGATTTACTGCCAGCTCGCTCCTGGCAGCCATCTAACTCTAGTTTTGTCCCTATCCTCCTACTTGCTCAGTTCGAGGGCAGCACTGAGATAAAGGAAAGAGGAAACTGACAGACTAATGCAGGCAGGTGGAAACTGGGTGATGAAAGAATGAAGTTGGTGGTCCAGTATCTGGGGCCAGTGAATAATATTAGGCCTGTCTTTTCTGTAGCTTTGTCAGGCTTCGCTAACTTCGCCATGCGAAAATCTAGAGCCCTCTTGAACTTTAGCACAAATTGCACAAAGCTAATGAAATACTGTTTGTGAGTTGCCAAAGTGAATTATTCACCGTTCCCAAATGGCACGAGACGGAATTCAAATATTCATCAAAGGGGAAGTAAATACTTCAACCTGAGATCTGAGCATTTGAAGGAGACGCCTTTCATTTTGTTTCATTAGGGCCTTCATTCCGGCTCGACGTGGAACGTCTCCCAAGGACACTTCATCCCTGACATTATTACGCCGTGTTATGTAGAGCATTAGCACTCCATGTTGCCTTAATTAGTTTACCAGGCCACACAGAGTAAACGGCACGTGATGTTTGCGCCTCACATGCTCAGAGTTGTCATGCCACTTAGATGAGTAATTGAGTGCAGTGAGAATAGCACTCTAGACGTGTTAACTGCCAGGAAATTGAGGCATTTTGTGGTTTTAGCTAAGAAGAGAAAGCTAGACACAAACAAGGGGACAAGATAGATACTACAGCTGCAAGGAGATGCTCCCCACTCCCCCAAAGCTTTTCTTAAATATGCACCAATTCTCAAGTGCACATAATTCTTTCACTCTGCCACTCAGTTGTGGAATTCTCTGGTGAGACTCACTCTACCCATCTCTCTGCAGCCCTTGGGATTCTCCCCAGGCCACACCCCTCACTGAGCTGGCTCCACCCACTCCTTGAGTTCTTTTGCCTGGCTGGAATGTGTTTTTGAACTATGATAATGTCTCTGAACATTTTTACACATCACTTGGGAAGACAGGCAAACTAATGCCAGTGTACTGGAAGAAGCAAAAGTCACCAGTGTCAAAGCAATGATTCCTCAACATCAACTTCGTTTGGACTGGTCATGTTGTGCGAATGCCTGATTATCGTCTTCCAAAGCAACTACTGTATTCCGAACTTAAAAATGGAAAGCGCAAAGCTGGTGGTGAACAAAAGAGGTTCAAAGACTCTCTCAAGGCAAATCTTTAAAAATGTAGTATAAACACCAACAACTGGGAAACACTTGTCTGCGAGCAATCCAATTGGAAAACAGCCTTTACCAAAGGTGTCATGGGCTTTGAAGACGTTCGAACTCAGGACAAAAGGGAGAGACCTGCTAAGAGGAAGGCATGTTTGGCAAACCCTCACTATTATCAACTCCCGCCTGGAAACCTATGTCCCCACTGTGGAAGGACGTGTGGATCCAGAATTAGCCTCCACAGTCACTATTAAGACCGTGTTCATGGAGGACAAATCTTACTCAGCTACGAGTGATTGCCAAAGAAAGAAGAAAATACCTTCCACCATTTCTCCAATGAAAATAGGGATGTCCTAAGGAAAAGTGGGACATTCCAGGATCAAATCAGAAACTGGGACTGCTTCTGTAAATCCGGGGCACTTGGAGGGTCTGGATGCATGAAGAGGGATGTGGAACCCTCTGACCTTTGTGTGGTTGAAATGTTGCCTCCTGTAGAAAGGTAGAAGTCATATCTGTTGCTCTGCCCAGCTGTCCCTCTGACTCTTCCTGTCGTTGGAGAGTGCCGCTCCCTAGAAGGTTTTCCACAAGGGACATAAAGGCTCCTGGGAAATGATTTATAGAGAATTAAAGAAAGTCCTAAAATATTCATTTAAGAAATCGCCGGAATTGTTTTTGTTGGGAATGATGCCAGATGACGTCAGGGTACAAGACAGATGTTGTATAAGCTATGCCACAGCAGCGGCAAGGATATTAATCGCGAAAAACTGGAAGTCATCAACTGTCCCAGAATTAGAGGATTGGCAACAAAAGCTATATAATTATTATAAAATGGCATCAAAGTATGAACAAATTAAAGGGATTAAATCAGAAGAATCAAATAACAATTGGAAACTTTTTTTAAATTATATAAAAGGCAAAATCGAAAAACCAATTCTCATTTCAGATATCTAACAGCTCTACAATTAACTTAAAGATCCGGACAAATTATAGTTTTACTATATGCAATGAATGAAAATAATAGAAGTTATGGTATATATAAATGTAAATGTTGGTAATTTAGAAAAACGGTATGTAGAGATTAAGTAGGAAACAATACAGGGAAAAACTCAACCACGGCTGAGAAGTTGTTGGGGAAGGGAGGGAGGGTTTTTTGGGGGGGGAGGAGGGAGGGAAGGGTTTCAATATATAAATAAGACATTTGTAACACATAGTTATAGGTGTATTTTATTTCGATTGCTTATTGTTGAAGTGTTTTAAAGTGATGTACAATTTGAACAAATTAAATAAAGAATTAAAAATTTAAAAAAAAAAAGGCTCCTGCACTAAATCAAAGCTAATGGTTTAAGATAAAGAAACTGTGGAGCTGGTCTTCTGTACTCGGTCAATATTAATGTTTCATGATTTCGGTCAAGGCCATAGCCAGGGATCAGCAGAGATGGGCATGTGTTGAGGTCCATGTCTGAGCATGGGGCTCACCATCAGCAACCCTATGGTTCTGGTGTTCACCCAAACCCCTGGCACAAAGTGGAAGAACAAGCAAGGGGAAATGCCAGCAAAGATAAGGAGCAAGCAGTGATTGCTGTTCTTAGCTTGCTCACCAACACACACACACACACACACACACACACACACACACACGTCACAGGTAGCCCTGTGATGGAGCAGAACATATCCTTGGGGGTCTCATGCACAAGGACCTCCAAAATCCTGGCTGCACCACCGTTCTTGGTAGCAAGGTTGGGTAAAATAATTAGTATACTGCTCACCTTGCCAAGTTTTTGGAGCAAAGTGACCATGAGTGCATTCAGGCATAGGGACTATTTTGCTAGGAACTGGGTTTCTATTCCATTTTCTAACATTCCTTTCATGCTGCGGTACCTGTTTCATTATAGAACAGTGGCTTTCCAGCCGATATACCAGCAAGTCTCCCTAAATTTCATTCACGCTGGTGGGTGGAGTGTGACACAGCAACAAATGTCACTGGACAACATGGCTACTTGCCCACCCTTTCTACACATGTGTGCTTCTATTCCCCCATGAAAACAGCAGGAAATAACTTTATATATGCTGATATGCTGCCCCAAATTCTATCACTTTACTCCCACGATTTTCTGGGTTAAGGAGGTTGCAGACAAAATGGTTACGGAATCAAATAACATAGAAACGAGAGCTAAAAATGTGCTATATTCCACTAGTTCTCCAGAAGTGCCTTTCACAATCATGTGAAAAGTCAAAATACAATGCAGGAATTAATAGTTAGGGTTGGGGAAATGTCAGGAAAACAGAACAAACTGCAATGTGAATGCAGTCTAATCAACAAAACACAATTTTTGACTGTGGGAGTGTGGCATGCTCACTCTCCCCTTGTTTCATCTCTGGCTAGCAGGTTTTTATTGCAAAACCTGCAATGCCTGTTTGATCAGATATAGTGTGTATATAATGCCTTTGTCACAGCACCTCCAACTTCCTTGGATTGCTTCCTTGAATTGAGAGAGAGAGAGAGAGAGAGAGAGAGAGAGAGAGAGAGAGAAAGAACCCAGTAAGTTGGTGAGGACTTGTTACTTAAAATATTAATACTGACAAAGTACAGAAGACCAGCTCCACAGTTTCTTTATCTCAAGCCATTAGCTTTGATTTAGTGCAGCCATGGAAGTCTTTTGGAAGCCTCCTTAGTATCTTCTCACTCAAGTTTAATAGCATTTGTTTAAATGAGGAGTGGATTCGCAAGCAATATTTCTCTTTAACAGGCAAGTCCCAGCACAAGGTAATAAGTAAACTGGGAACAATATATTTTAGAAGAAGAGCGAGATCCTGCCAGCTCAAGTGAGAGAGATATTTATTGCCTGCAATTTTTCAACTATTTTCCAAGAAAGTAGTATAAAATGATCTTCCTTAAGGAGCAAAAAAGAAGGGGGGAAATAGTGGGTGGGTTGGAATCTTTCACTATCGTTAGGAGTTAATGCTTCTTACTGCCTGTGTGCTGCTGAAGTAAAGACATTACTTACAAGAGTCAAAGACATTGCTATCGGGAGTCTGGGAAACTACAGCTATGAATCTTCTAGTATTTTTTAACTCTAGCATGCCCCAAACTCTTAATGATCCTGGAAAAAAAAATATAGCTGGGTCCAATCCTTGGGCATAATTCCATCTTGTTTGGCTGGTGCATAGCTGCCAAGTTTTCCCTTTTCTCGCGAGGAAGCCTATTCAGCATAAGGGAAAATCCCTGTAAAAAAGGGATAACTTGGCAGCTATGGGCTGGTGTGCTGTTGTTGTTTTCATTAGATTCCCCCCCCCCTACACAGCCATAGTATTGGGGGACATGGCTAGAGTTGGCTACCAGGAGCCCTGAAGAGCGGGGTCAGGGAGTCTCCTCCAGCCTGAGGACCACGCATGAACAAAGTTCAAGGCACTTGAGGAGATCGCCAAGCAAAGCTGGAGAGGGGCGTGTCCAGTGTGGGTGTGGCCTGGAAGAGTCCCAGGGTCCATGTGAGAGGCTTGGCAGGCCTCATCCAGTCCCTGGGTCTGAGGCCCCTCAGCCATGCTGTAGAGAAACGTCTCTCTGTAACATTTCTATCCTGCAGAGGTTTCGCCTGCTGCTTTAAAGAATTTCAGTTTGGCACATGTGGGATTGTCAATGAAAGTACCTGCTGATATTAGCAGATCTGTGTTTCACTCACAACTCTGTTGCATCATGGGTTTCATGGTCTTAAAACAAGGATGGGATTTCATTGTTCGTGTCCACATATAGGCCACAAATAGGGCTGCTGATCCCTCTTTCTGCTACAGCTGTTCTGTAGCCTAGCTGAAGACATTTTAATTTCTGGTGCTTTTATGGAAATTAGCATGCCCCCTTTTTCCTGATTAGAATCATCAGCACTTTGGGATTTATTTATTTTTCCACTTCTGGTTTATTTTTCCTCACAGTTGTTGGTGTTAAATAGATTTAATACATATTCCATTTCTTAGAAACCAGCTCACTGGAAACTGTACCCAGATGTTTATTTCCACACTGTATTTCTTACCTGTGGTTTCTGCTTTCACCCCCACAGCTACTACAGTACAATAAACCATTTTGCTTGTGTTGGGCTCTTTGAACAGCTGCTAAGTACTGAGTTAATCATTATAATGTGGTTGGTTGGATTTCTCTCTCTCTCTCCCTTCCCCATCAAATTTCCTTTTACCACTTGCCATCTATTTGCTATCTGCCCTGCTAACAGATGCTGCTGAATTTCCTCCTTCCTGGACTAGACAAAAAAGTGGTCCTAACCAATCAGGGATCGCACCCTGAAGCAGATGATGTGAAATGGGCAATTAGATTTCAAGGCAAGGGAGGGCAACAGAGGGCAATGTACATGACTCCACCATCATTTCCCGCTGAGTGCCGAAACAAAACAAAACCAGCTGAAATAAATATATCTGAGAGAGTGCGTCTGTGCTCAGCCCTAATTAATATATTCATTCATTGCTATGGTAACAAAGAGACAATTTAGCCTTTACCGGTCCTTTGGTTGATTTGTTAGTTGGATGACTTTTTCAATTAGTTTATATTTCCCTTGCTTCCTTTCAAGGGTGTATACACATTTTGTTTAGATATTACATGATCACAAGCACATCTCAAAGGCTTCCAGAGATGCTCACATAAAAGGGATACATCAGGGCTAAATCAGATATTGATGGTGGGTTTTTTGTGTTTTTTGTTTTTTTGTAATTTCCACATCATGAAGCATGGTTCTAGGCTTTGAAAGTGCATGGATCCTGTGGGACCCGTTCTCCGAGCGCTAATCTTTGCATAGCCAAAACACTGTGCACAGGAAGATATCAGCAGGCACATGGGAACACCAAGGTTCTCCGAAGTACACAAAAGTTAGAGAAAAAAACTAAAGAGGGACCCCAATGAGCCCCAAAAGGATTAAGTACGATTAAGTGATCAGGACATACTGCCTGACTGTGGAATAGACGGAATGAGGGAGAATGAAATGGAGATCCTGGAACAGAACATGGCTGGTTGGAGCTCTGAAAAGCAGCACTTTGTACGGCCGCATTGTGTTGTAGTTCCCACTTACAGGAATGCATTCTTTATCAGCTTCATATGCTCACAGTCTTGACACCTCACAAAAGGGGTGGTGGTGGTGAAACAAGGAGCTGTTTGTGTGTGTGTGATCCTTTTCAGCAGGTTGGTTTTTGGCACTCAGTGACAAATGATGGTCTGGCCATTTAAATTGCCCTCAATCTCAGTTGCCTTGAAATTCAGTTGACTAAATAAAACAACAACAACAACAATTTATTATTTATACCCCGCCCATCTGGCTGGGTTTCCCCAGCCACTCTGGGCGGCTTCCAACAGAAATAGTAGAATACACTAATTTCTTAAAGATTAAAAGCTTCCCTAAACAGGGCTGCCTTCAGATGTCCTCTAAAAGTCTGGTAGTTTTTTTCTTTTTGACATCTGGTGGGAGGGCGTTCCACAGGACGGGTGCCACTACCGAGAAGGCCCTCTGCCTGGTTCCCTGTAACTTGGCTTCTCACAGCAAGGGAACTGCCAGAAGGCCCTCGGCGCTGGATCTCAGTGTCCGGGCAGAGCGATGGAGGTGGAGACACTCCTTCAGGTATACTGGGCCGAGGCCATTTAGGGCTTTAAAGGTCAGCACCAACACTTTGAATTGTGCTTGGAAACATACTGGGAGCCAATGCAGGTCTTTCAAGACCGGTGCTATGTGGTCTCGGCGGCTGCTCCCAGTCACCAGTCTAGCTGCCGCATTCTGGATTAATTGTAGTTTCCGGGTCACCTTCAAAAGTAGCCCCACATAGAGCACATTGCGGTAGTCCAAGCGAGAGATAACTAGAGCATGCACCACTCTGGCGAGACAGTCCGCGGGCAGGTAGGGTCTCAGCCTGCGTACCAGATGGAGCTGATAAACAGCTGCCCTGGATACAGAATTAACCTGTGCCTCCATGGACAGCTGTGAGTCCAAAATTACTCCCAGTTGCGCACCTGGTCCTTCAGGGGCACAGTTACCTCATTCAAGACCAGGGAGTCCCCCACACCCAGGGCCGTCTTAAGCGCCCCTGGCGCCGTGGTGCGCCTGATCCCTCCGGCGCCCTCCCGCCCCATTTCCCAGCGCGGTGGATGGGTGGGCGCCGCGCACAGCACTGCTGCGCAGTGGACCGGCCAGCCAGCGGGTAGGCGCAGTTCGCGGCGCCCTCCTGGCGGGCCGGCGCCATGGTGCCGCGAACCACCCAGCCTGCACGTAGGGCCGGCCCTGCCCACACCTGCTTGCCTCCTCTCCCCCAGAAACAGTACTTCTGTCTTGTCAGGATTCAACATCTGTGGTTCCCAGACTTTTTTCTCCATGGACCACTTGAAAATTTCTGAAGGTCTTAGTGAAGCACTTCATGATTGTTCTGCTTGTTGCAGCAGTTTAATGCACTGTGCTAGATGATGTGAGATTTTTTTATTGCTTCTTTTATTTCTTATATTGTATTCCAGTTTGAATTCCTTTGTGTTCCATAGAATTAAAATTGTTAGTATTCTTCACAGACAAGCTGCAGACCACCCAAATTAAGACAGTGGTCTACAGACCACAATTTGGGAGACTATGGGACATCACCTTTGTCAATATGGGATCCTGAATTGGGTAGGTCCACCTGTTTGGCTAGTCCAGGAAGGAGGAAACTGAGCAGCCTGTGACAGAGCAGTGGGTAGCATAAAAAAAACGTAGGGAAGCAAAGATTGGGGGAAATGGTTTGTTGTGCAACTTAAGTAGGTTGTTGGTTTTTTGGGTGAAATTTCCACTCCATCAAAACTGCTAGCTGGAAGTCCCAAATCAAAGTGGAGGATATTCTGTGCATCCTTAATGTTCATGGAATCTTTACACAGAAAGATTATGATTATTATTTCTTCGTTGCTTTATGCAAAAAAGATGTTGTGTGTCTCAAAGTGACTTAACAAATACTATTCTAAGCCAGTGGTGTAGTAAGGGGAGGACTGAGGTGGCCATTGCCCCGGGCACATTTTTTGGAGGGGGTACGACCAGGCACATGCCCCAACAACAGGCTCCCATCGGAGCCTGGCTCCAGCATCAGAGGGAGCTGCTGAGACAGCTTCCTTGCACCCAGCCGCAGCTCTGCTCCTGGGTCAGGAAACCTAACATTGGGAAGAACTGTGTGTGACTGCGTGTGACTGTATGAGATGGTAAAATGAGGGCAGATTGCCATGGAACGTGGCATACTACCAGGGCCGGATTTAGGTTTAATGAGGCCCTAAGCTACTGAAGGGAATGGGGCCCTTTATATGTCCTGCTGTCCTTTGTCAACAACAAATTGCCACTGTTTTTTGTGTTGAATATATGCTATATGATAATTTATGGGCCTAATAGGTATCTAAAGCCATTTGCGAATAACAAAATATGTATTTTGGTTGCCATGCAACCAGTCCATGCAGAATGTAGGCACCCTATATATAGAAATGAGCAAACTAGTGCTATTTTAGGGAGTAGGCTAGCAGGCGGGGCCCATTATTTCATCATAGGAGCCTACACAACACAACACACTGTTGCTGTATGTAGGTTTTATTTTATTTGTTTTTTTATCTTATATTTTGGAAATGTGAACCCAGTTTTTTCCCCCTTTAATTTTCTTGGGGCCCCCAAGAGAGTGGGCCCCTATAGATTGTTTAGCTTATACGTGAATCTGGCACTGCGTACTATTACTTTTAAAAAATAAAATTAAAATTAAAAAATAAACAGAGGCTGATCTCTGTGTGGTTTCTGGTTTGTTTGTACCACATCTTTCAATACTTCCCATTCCTAATTTGGAGAGGGGCAGGAGGCAAGTCTGCAAGCATGCTGTTTCACCCAGCAAATGACTAGTTGACTTCAGTCCATTTTGCCAGCGCTGGTGGTGATGGTGGTAAAACACACACACACACACACACACACACACACACACACACACACACACACTTCCACTCCTTTTCCTGCCTCTACCATTTAATCATAGCTGTGCTCCGTTCTCGATATGCTCAATTAAAATGCTGGAAGCGAGATTCAAACCTGTGACCTGTGGAGGTGGACGGAAGGCATTCTATTGTACGCCTGTGTGATTTTAAAATGATAGCACCACGTGGGGTTATTGTAAATGCACCTGGCAAAGCAGCTCCGGGATGTAGAAATGCATGGCCCCAAGTGATGACATTCATACTCTGTGCGGCAAGCCATGTGGGAAATTCTGTGCATTACTTTCTTCCTGTGATCTAGCAGAAATTATAGCCTTGGGATTCTGCCATTCTGACCTCGCGAAATAGGCGTCCTGTTGGGCAGGCTTTATGATCTGGAAGGGAACCGCTAATAGATTTCTATAGCTTAAATTACAGAGCGTCCAGGAATGTCAAACAAACTGTGTAGGTCTGTTAAGCAGGCTAGCCGATGGTATACTATGTGCCTCCCCCCCCCAATTCTTTTAGGGGGTGGGGGAAGGAAATCTCATAGCTGGTAATGCCACAGGTTAATGCTGCAAATGGGGAAGCGAAGGTGGCGTACGCAGAATTCTCACAGGATTCATTCCTTATGCTGATGGCACCCTGTAGAAATCTTTTGCCATACTGCACATTCTATAACTGGTTGGATTCCTTGAGAAGGAGCCCCCCCCCACCTCAGTCTATTAGAAAGGCAGTTTTCTATTTCCCACACCTCTACCTCCTTGCAGTGCAACACTGTTCGCTCTGTCTGAAAAGACTAGTTTTGAAGTGGCTCCATTTTTGAAGTGGCTTCCCAGGCCTCCCTCTTCACTGGCACTGCTAGAATATTCTCAGACCCTCCAAACGTCCCTATTTCCCAGGGACAGTTACAGAGTTACATAAGCTGTCCTGCTTTCTGATCTGATCCCGGAATGTCCTGCTTTTCCTTAGGACATCCTTATTTTCATCAGAGAATTGATGGAAGGTTTGTTGTTGTTGCTGTTGTTTAGTCGTTTAGTCATGTCCGACTCTTCGGGACCCCATGGACCATGATAGGATGTCCCTATTTCCACTGGAGAAATATTGGAGGGTATGGAGTTATCTGACCCCCTGAGCCATCCAAAAGCAGCCCTATATAAGGAACAGTAAAATGTTGATGATGACGATATTGGAGGGTATGTATTTTTACATGGCTGGAATGTGTCCTTAAGCTCTGATGATTTGTTTGCCTAGATGGAGTACAGAGAGGGTGTTAGACGTAGGGTTGCCATATTTCAAAAAGCAAAAACCAGGACATCCCTGGAAATTTGGGAAATTCCTTTTGGAAATTTCCCTCAAACATCAATTCTACCTTTGAAATCCCAGTAATGTCCAGGTCCAGGGAAATCCGGATGTATGGCAGCCTTAGACTAGGCTACATGTGCAAGTGTTGCTCCTCCTACTTTTGTCTCTGGCTCCTCCCACCCTTGGCATATGTTCCCTTGGAATGTTGCCCTATAAGGAATCCAGCTGTCAGGCTGAAACACCTTCCCCTACAGGCAGAGGGAAAGCAAACTGACAGCATTGACAGTGCAGGAAAGGAGGAGAGAGATGGGACCTTGTTGAGGCCAAGCAGTCAAAGTGCCCCTGAAAAGCAAGAGCTAGCACTGCTTAAACCAACTTTCCTGGTAAACCTCCAGACGTTTTGGAATCCGGTTCCCACCAAGCCCAGCCAGCAACGCCAAGGGGCAGAGTGTATTTTATTTATTTACTTCATAAAAATTATACTCCGCTTGATTGTGAAAGAAACCCCTTCAAAGCGGCTCACAAAAGTCCAAAAAGCACAATCAAGAAAAAATAGCAACCTTGCTTTAGAAAGGCGTATTTGCCGTTTCGAAACAAAGGGCCTTTCGCTGCTGGCAGCCGCCAACTTCACATAGTTCTGATAAATTCGAGTCTAAGCGTCTGCTCAGTAATTTTCCCAGACTGGTTGCATCAAACATTAGCTTTCCAGGGGAGATTTACCAAATCAAACTGGAGATACAAATATAATGACATAATGACATATTTATAATTCTGCAGCCAGGTCTTGACTTCCAATATGGTGGATTTTCAAATTGAAAGTGTGACACTGCTCCCACATAGATTCCAGGAAACGGTCCAAAGTTTTTTAACGACTCTTCAGCGGCTAATGAGATCCTGCTTCTGCCTGATGTCAACAGATTGGAAAATCTTTTATCCTCTTCCAAGCAAATCAAAGATCAAAAGCCTTAATTATATAGTATTCTTATTTCCACACAGTTTATAATTTTAGAACCAGATTGTGTCAACAAATACAAAACTTTCCAGTCTCGCTTGTTATAGATCAGGCATCCCCAAACTTCGGCCCTCTAGATGTTTTGGACTACAATTCCCATCATCCCTGACCACTGGTCCTGTTAGCTAGGGATCATGGGAGTTGTAGTCCAAAACATCTGGAGGGCCGCAGTTTGGGGGTGCCTGTTATAGATAATGTAAATGGTTCTTCTGGTTTTTTGTTTTTTGTTGCCAAGTAATATGATAAAGCAAAGATAATATGATAAAGTAATATCATGATAAAGTAATATCATGACCAAGTAATATGATAAAGATAAAGATAAGAGAGGCTCACCCCCCTTTTCTGTTCTGTTCCAACATACAAACTTAGATGTTAATCCTTCTTCCACTCAGTCTTTTTTGGCACCTCAGTGGCTGGGTTAATTAGCAAAGTAATTCCTCCCTCCTCGCTCGAAGCATGTCCAAAACTTTAATCCATTTTTTCATCTTAAGAAATAGAACTTGATTCGCTCACTGAGACAGCGTCCAGGGGGCTTTCCATCCAGTGTCCCCCAGCCCTCCCCTTCCTTCCAAATTTGGGACTGGGATGTTGGGCATCTGCGGATGAGACTGTGTCTTCCCGTACCCCCCGGGAAGATTTTGGGAGGCTGATTACTTCCATCTCAGCCTCTAATTACCACATGGGAGCCAGAGCGATGGAATTTTCAGCCATCTTCCGTGGTGCCTCAAGTCCGAATCAAGAGCCATTTCATCTTCCCCGGGGGAAACACTGGAATTGCAGCTCTGTGAGGAGAGTCTACAGATCTCCACTTCATCAAATTACAGTTCTCAGAAGGAAAGCCATGACAGCTAAAATGATATAAAACCAATATAGGTCTGTATTGCAGAGGTTTCCTAGGTAAATGCAAGGCTAGAGCGTACTTGGTTTATATAAGCATGGATGGAAATCACATCTCCAATTGCTGTCCCTTAGTGGACCTGAAAATGAATCCAAGCATCTGCACCGTTGTCGGAGATAATATAAAATGACATGTCGAGCATTTTCTTGGCTGGATGACTCTTGATCCTCCAAAAGAGCAGGTTAAGCCAATATTTTATTACCACACCATCTTCTTACCCTGCTTTATAACTAAGGATTGCCTGTAGAAATTCCTCTATGCTCACTTAAAGACGGTATTGACTGTGGCCTTAACGTTCCCTCTAAATAAACATCGCAGCCCAAATAGCTGGTATCTCAGGTTAAAGCACAACACAGGGTATCAGTCCAATGAGTAGGTGCTCTCCGGAAGATTTTCCATGCATCTAACATGCAAGCAATGCAGCTGGTCCCCAGCATTTTCCCTGTGGTGGAAGGGCAGGACTGCATTCTAAAGCCCAATCCATGGGTCGGCAAACTAAGACCTGTGGGCCGGATCAGGCCCTATTGCCATCTGGATCCGGCCCACGGATGGTCTGGGAATCGCCGCATGGATCACCAGCGAACATGTTTTCCCCCTCTCCCTCCCTCTCCCTCCCTCTCCCTCACACGGCATCGGCACCTCCTCCCTCCTCCTAGCTTCTCCCTGCCCTGCCTAGAGGAGGAAGGGGTGTGTGCTTTGTTGGTGCCAGCAGCAGCAGTGCTCGAGCGGCCCCCATTTTAAGCAGCCCCTCTCTGGAGCCCTTTCGCGCGCCGCTCATCATCCCTCCGTCACCGCCAGTTCCTGCTGCTCACAAGGCACAGGTAAGCAGCTATCGGGGCTCGTGGTGCTCTTGCATCACCCCCCCAAATATAGTCTGGCCCCCCACAAGGTCTGAGGGACAGTGGACCGGCCCCCTACTGAAAAAGTTTGCTGACCCCTGCTCTATTCAAACCTCCAAAAGAATGGGGGTGGGCTTAACTGAGGAGGGGGCTTGCCTCAGATCAACTTTTCCTCTGTTCCAAATGGGCCACTGGTTCCCCGTTTTTGATTTACAGAGAGAAACCCCCCAGTAGGGAGCCCAGTGTAATCCAGTAAGGATAGAACATGGTTGTCTGATTATTGTCTGTTGGATAAAATGGAGGGGGTGGGGTAGGCAAATATACTGGGAAAAGTCATAAAAGGCTAGCTGGCAGTACTTCTGAGCAGGAGCACTTCACGCTGCAACATTTTACTGCCCCCGTCTTATATAAAGGTCCCTTTTGAGGGGAAAACCCAAGTGTGTGTTTGACTCATTCTGAGAATCGGGACCTTCCGTAACAGTCTGAAGTAGTTTGATGGCGTTTCATTGCTTCCTTCACATAAGGCTGCCCTTTCCTTCTGGAAGGATCCCAATGTGACTTTGGGAGTTATAAAATATTAATTCAGATGGGCCAGATGGATGCAGCACAGCGTGAGGAAAGGGAAATGTTAGCCATTAATGCTCCCATTCTGAAAAGCATCATGGGACTTTAATGTCAACAGAATGCAGACAAGTCCTTAGCTTTTAAGCGCTTATCTCAAAAGACAACCATTGTGTAATAAACTGAATTTCTAGTTACTAGAGCACACACACACACACACACACACACACACTTGTCAGTTTCTAGAGGACAAAGTCAACAAGCTGAGCCTTAAAGACCAATGAAATCTGTGTGCCTTTGCATTATTTCTTCTTTATATTTTCAGCTGGGCTATAAATCCAGCACTAAGTGAATAACATTCTGCTTTCCCTTCTATCTTAATATAGTGCGGTAGAAAATAGAATTTAATTTCTTCCTAACCTGCTGCCCTAATATCTTTTGGGACTCCTGAGTCATATTTCTAGAAAATCTCCAGTTACTCTGTTGCTCTGACATCAATAAAAAAATATTATATTTCCTTTTAAGCAACATTAACTTGGATGATAGAAATCTTTCTGACTTGGCATTCACACAGTCATCATGGCGAATGACTGGTGGGGACGGAGGGCCTCCGAATATTGTGCCTTGGTGATCTGGAAACTCTTGGCATATTTAAAATGGTCTTTCTCCCAAAAACCTCAAAACAAGAAACACCAATCCCAACATGGCGACCAGAGAAGTAAGCTTCTCTACTAGCAACATCCATTTTGGCAACATTTTATGGCTTTCAGAGGTAATTCTTACAATAACGAGTGAAAGCTATGAGTTTCAGACTTTCTACTTTGAGAGAATGCTTTCCATGTTGGATTTTCTTGGTGAGGAACCCTGGCACTTTGCTGATGTTTCTGGGGTGTGTATTCTAAGGCGCACACTCAGGGTATTAACTAAACCTCTTCGGTCTCATCTCAGGGCCAAAATAAATGTGACACCAGAGACACCATGTGTGAGGGACAAGGGATACAGGGAAGTCCCTCCCATCTTAAGTTCCAGCCCATCCCCAAGCGCTGGAGAGAGTAGGGAGAGCTCTGCCTCTAGCGGAGAGTCAGGAAGTGGGGTCCGAGGCTCAGGCAAGGTTGCGGAGCCCATGCACCAGGTGGGACAGGAAGTGGGGGGCCCGGGGGGAAGGCCAATCCCCCCAACTCCCGAATTGCGACGCAAACGTAGGGGGAAGAGGTTGGGTCTCCCAAAGCTTCTGTGCTGGAAGAAAACGCGCCAATCGCCATTCGGAGGTTCTGACACCTCACCTTAAGGATGCATATTTACCGCTCTGAACACTGTAAATAATCAGCACTTAATAAAAGCCTAAAAAGACCATGCTGGAGTCGTTACTCTAGAGTAGCCATATCAGGCCCCCTGACAGCAACCTCCGAATCTTTTTTTGGCTACTTTGGAGTGCCGCGATGAGCGCGCAAGAGGCTGAGCATTGGAGGCTGGAGGCTGAAGCAGCGAAGCAGGAGCTACGGAACCTTACAGCGCAGGCACAGCAGCAATTGCATGCCGCTCAGGAGGAAGCGCGCGGGGCGCAGGAGGAGCTGAACAAGCTGGTGGACCAGGTGAGGACAAAAGAGGAGACTGAGAAACAGCTAAGGGTGATGGTATTAGACCTGCAGAAGAAGTTGGAAGAGGAGAAAGCCGCTAGAAGTGGGGGGGGCGCCCCAGCCGCAGCTAGTCCAAGTGAGAAGGGGACAGAGCCTAGTCACCAAGTTTAGCGGCGACCCTAGGGAGTACCTAGGATTTGAGACAGAAATAAATTATGCGCTGGAATTGCATGCAGCAGAATTCCCAGATGACGCGCACAGAGTCTCCTTTATCATAGAGCATTTGACGGGGGCCGCCCGAGAATGGGTAAGACCGCTCATCGCGCAAAAAAATCCTTGCATGAAGAACGCAAAACTATTTCTAGAAGCTTTAAAAATAATGTACGCTAGTGACAGTGAAATGGAGGCCACTAAACAGGAGCTTCATAACTTAACACAAGGAAAATCGACAGTTAGGGACTACTGGGCGAGATTCACCATGCTGGTGCACAAACTGGGGTGGGATCTGCAAAGTGAGCCAGTGAAATCAGCCTTCTACCTGGGTTTGCACGCAGACGTTAAGGATGAGCTGGCGAGAGGTCCTAAACCGCGAACTATGGATGAGTTAAGCAAAGCGGCGCTAGCGGTGGGGGTGAGACAGGAATCCAGATGGAATGACAAACAAGCGACGCGCGCAGTAAAGCCTTGGTTCCCACGCTCCCAGGACAGACCACATCACCAAACCCCACCCCAGGGCCCGCCCCCAGACCCGCCCAGACCAAGCCCAGAGCCGGAACCGATGGAGATCGGTGGAGCGCGCGCGCGGGCTTTTCAAACCCCGGCGGCGCCAAGACGCAAGGAGGGAAGAGGCGGGAATTGCTTTCTCTGCAACTCCCCCCGGCATCGCGTCAGAGACTGCCCTCATCGCAGGGAGTGGCAAGGAAAGGCGGGAACGGTTGTACCTTCCCCCACTGAAGCAGCACCACAGCAGGGAAACGAGACAGCCTGGCTGCAGGAGACAAGGGGCAGCAGCCAGGCACAGTTAGCACAAACCGGCCCCAACCCACCCACCCGCACAGCGAGGAGCAGCGACAGCCCACCCCCCCCAGAGCAGGGGTGGTTCTAGAAGTGACGCTAACGCTCCCAAATGGCTATCCCCTGACGGTACTCGCGTTAATTGACAGTGGTGCATCAGCCAACTTCTTCTCGAGAAACTTTGCAGAAGAGCACCAGATCCAACTTCTGCAGCTGGATTTCCCCCTGCACGTCTCCACCATTGACGGCAGGGAGTTGCTGGGGGGGCCATCACCCACCAGACCCCCCCCCATGAGAATGACGGTGGGAAGACACTCAGAGACACTGGCATTCAACGTCACCACCATCTCCGACCCCCCCATCGTCTTAGGCATGAGCTGGCTGGCGCGCCATGACCCCTCCATCAGTTGGCACCAGAGATGCATCACGTTTGGATCGGACTTTTGTCTGGAGCATTGCATGCAGCGCCAACCTGGGGAGGGGCCTCCCATCGCCACAGTGGCCACCATGCACGTCAAGGGGGGTGAGGCAATACCCAAACCGTACTGGGACCTACAGGAGGTCTTCAGCGAAGCGGAGTCCGACCACCTACCCCCACACAGGTCCTTTGACTGTCAAATCAACCTGGTGCCAGGGGCCACGCTACCCCCAGCCAAGCTGTACTCCATGTCAGATCAGGAACTGGAGGATCTGAGGGAGTTCATCGACAAGAACCTCAAGCGGGGGTTCATCAGAGAAAGCAAGGCAGCAGGGGACAGCCCGGTCTTCTGGGTGGACAAGAAAGACACGCAACAGCGCCGTCTGGTGGTGGATTTTAGACGGCTCAATTCCATGACGGAACCGGTGGCTTTCCCAATGCCCAGAGTGGATGATCTGCTGACAGCGGCACGCAGGGGCAAGATTTTCACCAAGCTAGACCTGAGGGGGGCGTACAACTTGATCAGGATCCGGGAAGGCGATGAGTGGAAAACCACGATGTTCACGCCACTGGGCTCTTTTGAATATCTGGTCATGCCCTTCGGTTTGCAAGGAGGCTCAGCATGCTTCCAGGCCTTCATGCACCACGTCCTGGGGTCCCTCCTCTTCAAGAAATGCCTGGTCTTCCTGGATGACATCCTTATTTACTCCAATGACCCAGAGCAGCATGTGCAGGATGTCAGGGAGGTGTTGCAGCGCCTGAAAGAGAACCACCTGTATGTGAAGCTGGAGAAATGCAAGTTTCACACCAGGGAGGTGGACTTCCTAGGTTACAAGCTGTCAGACGAGGGGCTAGCAATGGATAAGGACAAGGTGCAGGCCATCCTGGACTGGCACAGCCCCAGGACGCGCAAAGATGCCCAACGCCTACTAGGCTTCGCCAACTTTTACAGGAAGTTCATCAAGAACTTCTCTCGCGTTACGGCTCCCATCACGGACTGCCTAAGAGGCAAGCAGAAGTTCAGGTGGACTCCAGAGGCGCAAGCAGCGTTCGAAAGCCTCAAGAGGGTGTTCGCTTCCGACCAGAACCTGTTCCACGTGGTGCAGGATGCGCCCCTACGCGTGGAAACCGACGCTTCAGACAGGGCTTTGGGAGCGATCCTGTTGCAACTGGATGCCAACAGAGAGTGGAGGCCCTGTGCCTTCTTCTCCAGAAAGCTGACCCAGCCAGAACGCAATTACACGGTGTTTGATAAGGAGCTTCTCGCAATCCACGCTGCGTTCCAGCATTGGAGACACTTCCTTGTGGGCGCCAAGCATCCCATTCAGGTGTGCACGGACCACAAGAACCTGGAGTTCTGGAGAACGGCCAGGGTGCTCAACCAGCGGCAGATACGATGGGCAGAGTTCTTCTCGCACTTCAACTTCTCCATCCACTACATACCTGGGGAGCAGAACGTCAGGGCGGATGCCCTCTCCCGCAAGCCGGAATACATGGAGGAGGAGTTGCCACCAGCACCCCGGCACATTTTCCCCCAGTCCGCATGGGCCTGCGGAGCAGCAGTGGTAAGCGAGACAGAGCTCACAGCACTGACGGCAGCAGATGAGTTCGCCACCCGCATCTTCAGAGAGCTGCGAGGGGGGAGGGAGCGGGCAAAAGACTTTGAGGAAAGGAGGGGTTTGCTTTTTTACAGGGGAGCCCTGTACCTGCCCACCAAACAGCTAAGAGGTAAGGTCCTCAAGCAGATGCACGACAACCCGATGGCAGGTCATTTCGGAAGGGACAAAACCACTCACCTAGTCATGAGACACTTCTGGTGGCCAGGAGTGCGGGAGGATGTTCGGGATTATGTAAGGGGCTGTGACACCTGCCAGCGAGCAAAGGTGGTCAGAGCGCCACCAGCAGGTTTGCTGGAGCCATTAGCCACACCGCACAGGCCGTGGGAAGTAGTGTCCATGGACTTCATCACAGACCTGCCGTCGTCCAGGGGCAAGACCGCAGTGTTGGTGGTGGTGGACCTCATGTCCAAAATGTGCCATTTTATACCGTGTGCCAGGGCGGTCTCGGCAGAAGAGACGGCCAAACTGTTTGTTGACCACATATTCAGACTGCATGGATTGCCTTTAAGAGTTATTTCGGATCGTGGCCGCCAATTTGTTTCCAGGTTCTGGCGGCGGCTAATGAACCTCCTGCAGGTGGAGGTCAGCTTGTCTACGGCTCGGCACCCGCAGACCAATGGACAGGCGGAGCGAGTCAACGCCATTCTGCAGCAGTACCTGAGATGCTACGTCAGCCAGAGGCAAACGGACTGGGTGGATCGTCTGCCACTGGCAGAATTTGCCTACAACAATGCGGTGCACGTCTCCACAGGGGTGTCGCCCTTTAAGGCCAACTACGGGCACGACCTCAGATCTTTCCCGGAGAGGGAGGGGGAGGAGGAGGAGGAGGGCCCGCAGGCAGAGGATTGGGCAGAGGACCTGGAGACGGTGCACCAGCAGCTCAGAGAACACTTGGAGATGGCCAAGGAAGCGTACAAGAAGGGGGCAGATCGCCACAGGCGACCGGGGGAGGTCATCAGGGTGGGGGACAAGGTTTGGTTGTCCTCGGAAGGTCTTCCCACCAGGGGGTGATGCAAGAAGTTAGCACCCAGGAGGCTGGGCCCCTTCACGGTCACGCAACAGGTCAACCCAGTAGCCTTCAGGCTAGCACTGCCTGAGGACATGAGAGTGCACCCAGTGTTTCATAGATCCCTGCTGTCGCCGTACAGAGAAAGCACCAGGTTGCGGGACAGTGATCAGCCTCCAGAGGGAGGGGGGGAGACGGGAGACGCCCGACGACTCAATGAGGCAACGGAGATTTTAGACTCACGGAGAGGGGTGAGAGGGCTGGAGTACCTTATGGCATGGGAGGATACTCCGCCGTCCCACAATGAGTGGATACCGGCCACGGAAGTACCTGAGGAATTTTTAGTGGAAGAGTTCCACGCCCTTTCCCTCCACAGACCCAAGCCCTGGCACATGGAAAGGGAGGAGGAAGGGGAGGGGCGGGAGGAAGGGAGAGCAGGCAGCAGCTCTCCATGGAGATGGGAAGCGGAATTTGAGGATACGGAAGAAGAGGTGTGGGTTTCACCAAGGTCGACTACGTCAGAGGCAGGAGAAGACTGGCAGAACATTTTTACTCCCACCAGCTCTGACGCCACAGACTTTTTGGGATTCCAGTCTTCTCAGGGGGAGAGGGAAAGATCGCCAGATTGGGGGGAAATTTTCACACCCACAGGCTCTGACACCACGGACTTCTTGGGGTTTCACTCGTCCCCAGCAAGCGGAGAGCCCTTAGGGAGGGGGGGGAGAGGAGCCTGGGAGGGGGGTGGATGTGAGGGACAAGGGATACAGGGAAGTCCCTCCCATCTTAAGTTCCAGCCCATCCCCAAGCGCTGGAGAGAGTAGGGAGAGCTCTGCCTCTAGCGGAGAGTCAGGAAGTGGGGTCCGAGGCTCAGGCAAGGTTGCGGAGCCCATGCACCAGGTGGGACAGGAAGTGGGGGGCCCGGGGGGAAGGCCAATCCCCCCAACTCCCGAATTGCGACGCAAACGTAGGGGGAAGAGGTTGGGTCTCCCAAAGCTTCTGTGCTGGAAGAAAACGCGCCAATCGCCATTCGGAGGTTCTGACACCTCACCTTAAGGATGCATATTTACCGCTCTGAACACTGTAAATAATCAGCACTTAATAAAAGCCTATGCTGGAGTCGTTACTCTAGAGTAGCCATATCAGGCCCCCTGACACCATGCTTTCCACGAAGTCCCGAGCAGCCCCTTGTAAGGTCGTGTCGGCATGGATGTTGAAATCCCCTAAGACAACCAAGCTAGGTGTCTCCAGGAGCCCTAAACGGCCCTAATCGGCCTCGGTCCAGTATACCTGAAGGAGCGTCTCCACCCCCATCATTCTGCCCGGACACTGAGGTCCAGCACCGAGGGCCTCACTGCGAGAAGCAAAGCTACAGGGAACCAGGCAGAGGGCCTTCTCGGTAGTGGCACCCGCCCTGTGGAACACCCTCCCATCAGAGGTCAGAGAGATAAACAAGTACCTGACATTTAGAAAATACGTAAAGGCAGCCTTGTTTAGGGAAGTTTTTAATCTGTGATACTTGATGTATTTTAAGGTTTGTTGGAAGCCACCCAGAGTGGCAGGGGAAGCCCAGCCAGATGGGCGGGGTATAAATAATATATTATATTATTATTATTATTATTATCCTTGCTTACAGGGCCAGTTCAAGATTAGAAGTAGCTCTTGGCTAAAGTAGCTTCTGGTACATGCCAAGTTGTAGGTTGTGTAGAATAGTGGGTAAGAAGGATGAAGACACAGCTCTTAAAACAACCAGCTCTTTATTCTAGCTCTCAGTCCAGACTGAACAGCAGCTTAGCCGACTGGCTTATATAGTACTCAGTAACTTGCAACAGTAACAAACTTCCCCTAGCTACCCAATCTGTGAACAGCACTCTCAATCCTTCATTTGCATGTTGTGGACCTGAGTGAGAACTGCAGCCACAGTGGGCAGGGTAAGAACTGCAGCCACGTTGGCCAGAAGGAGTACTGCAGTTAACTTAATACATAACAGGCTGACTTGGTGCTGGCAGGTGCCCTGAGTGCTGCAGTGCTGTGGGGATCAGCCCTGACTTGGCAGGCTGCAGGAAGAAGAAACAGAGGGAGGCCTGATTGGTGGGAACCAGGACTGGAGGAGATGGGCTCTTCCCATCGTGCCTTGACTTCAAAGGAACAGCAATGCCAACTTCTCTCCCTGACACCTCCTGGCAGAGAGAAGAGGCTGGGGAGGGCTGAGTGGGGAAGCATCACCTCAGCTCAAGGGAGCAGACCTAACCACCCCAGAGGAGCACATCTCAACAGTCTCAACATTCTGACAAAGTGAGTGATTCTCGCAAGTGGGAGCATCGCATCTTTAAAAGCTCGGCAGGCAGGGTGTGCAAACTGTTGGGGCATCTTTGCTGCATCTGTCTAGCCCATAAATCTTGCCTGATTCCTGAACTCCTGAATCGTGACCCCTGAACTCTGCTCTTGTACCATTACTTGCTCGAATAAACATATCTTTCATACTTGAAGGCAACAACCTTTTCTGCATGTTCGGGGCAGGAGGCAAGGCAGTAGTAGGAGCAGGCAGCCGTTTCCCCATTATTTGTTAGAATATCACCAGGTAAGTTTGCAGCTGTGGGTCTAGGACTAGGCTCTGGCAGCTGCCCAAAGGTTCCAGATGCTGTTACCAGGGAGGATAGGGTCTCCTGGTTTTTTTTAAGTTTAAAGAGCTTCAAGTGAGGTCAAACAGAGGAACCATTCTAAGAAATAGATTTAACCCCCTTTCCCCAGTCAAATTTGCTTCCCTCCCAAGCTGTGGTTAACCTACTGCTGGAGGGAAAGACAAATACCCGGTGCTCCCCCCCCAGGGGTACGCAGGGGTACGCATACCCCTAAACATCTTGTGAACCTAAATGTGGCCTCATTGAGGGGCAGTATTTCAATATGAGTAGGAAAATGAGAGTACCCCTAAACATTTTTTTAAGAAAAAAATTACTGCAAATACCTGTATTGTGCCTTCGGCTCACAGGCCCAGCAAGCTCAGTCAGTTGAATAAGAATTGGGTGCAACAACACTTTATAGAAGTTGTTTCTTTTTACTGTTGGGAGCAAAAGGACTAAAGTAAGCGAGCTAATAACCCCTCCTCCCAATGGACCTTGGAGACCGTTTTAAAAACTCCTAATCCTACATGAATGCTGTGGGGGTGGCGAGAGATACTCCTTTGTATCTTGCTTTACAGTTAAATTTTCCTGCTCTATTCTTTCCTTTCAGCAGGATTTAAAAAGGAAACCGCTCCTGTCATGAAAGCAAAGGCAGCCCTTTAACTTTAGCGGTGTGCCACCTTCCTATTTATGGTTCCTCATGTTGACTTACTGCCAGTTGTGAAAAGAAAATAACTTCAGACACAATTTAGCCTCTTTCCCAACTTATTTTTATGAACTGATTTGCTGAACGAGCTTTTTCATCATCTTGTATTTGTCAACGTGTGGGGAAGGGAGGCCAGGGCGAGGAAAGAGAATTGGGACTACAGGCCTACAACGCTCATCAGCCCCTAGCTAACGTGGTGCCCAAACTGGGAAGAGGACTCCATTTGGGTTCTGACCACATAGATATGTTATAACTTCCCTTGACCTGGACACTGCACTTCTGTTGATGCAGCCTAGGATTGCATTAGCTTTTTAATAATTCTGGCAATTTCAAAATGCAAAAGAGTAAGGGACAGGACTTGGGTCTACAATTCTGCAGTTCTGTGATTCTATGTGACATGATCAAGTGCTTGCAACCAATGTTGAGGGATTTTAAACTGGTTTCTGGAGTGTTTGTGCTTTTTGAACTTTGTGAATTTCTTAGAATTGTGGATTTGGAATGGTCCCAGCTGTCATTTAGTCCAGCTCCCTGCAATGAAGGAATTGTCGGAACACACCTGGGGGCATACACAGCCCCCGGAATGAGACAGACCTCTCTGGGCATCTTCCTGATGAAGTGCAGCCTGGGACGTTCACAAATCAGTCCCGGTGCATACCAGTGACACAAATCAAAAGACATGTGCACACTCTATCAGCAGAATATAGCAGAAATGATTGTGGAGCATAGATGTGTGCATTCTAAGTATTTATTAAGCAATATATACAGGACAAAGCAATCATGGCGCCCTTTCACATCTTCTTCTTTGAGAGAGCAAAGTACAGTAGAACCTCTACTTACGACCACCTCTATTTGGGAGCGATCCAAATTGCAACCGCTGCAAACCGGAAGTAAATACCGGATTTGCCGCGATTCGTGCACGCACAGAAGCGGCTTCTGCCATTTGCGCAGGTGCATTCGGCGACTGCCACCGTCTGGACATGCGCAGAAGCGCGCTGCCAAATGCACCTGCACACAACGGCGCTTCTACCAGCGACATGGATCGACCTCTGGATGGACCTCCAGAACTGATTACGTAAGTAGAGGTTCCACTGTACTGAAGTACAGTAGAAGTGGAAGAGATAAGACTGGCTTCCGTTCTCACACTTTGCAAGCCTGGAAAGTAAACACAAACATGTGATATAGCAATTACACATCCAGCAACGGAGGAGTGAAATGCTGAAAGGAATAACCAACTAAATAATGCCTGGCAGATGCCCATCCAACCTTCCAATCTCTATTTAAAAGCCTTGAATGAAGGACAGTCTACCACTTTCCAAGGAAGCCTGTTCCACTGTTGAACAGCTCTTACCATCCAAAAGTCAGAATCTCTTTTCTTGTAACTGGAATCCCTTGGTTTGGGTCCTCCCCTCTGGAGCAGCAGGAAACAAGCTTGCTCCACCTTCCATGTGATAGCCCTTGAGATATTTGAAGACGGCTATCATATCACCTCCCTGCCTTCACTTTTCCAGGCTAAACATACCCATCTCCCTCAACCGTTTCCATGAAACATCCGAAAGAGATTAGCAATAAAAGCATCAACAATGAATGCATAGAAAAACAATTTCAAATTCAGTACAGATACAGACTGGGATAAGAATTTCCACTTAAAAGCCTTATTGAAAAAGGAATGGGGAATGGAAGGACAATAGAGATTGCACAGGAGGAAGCTACAACAGGAGGGAATTCCTGAGGATAGATGCCACCACCTAAAGACCCATTTTCTACATTGTACAGACTTCCAGATGAGATGCTATCTGCAGGGGGTTCAACTATTGCCCATTTATCCCATTCCAAGGCTCATGTTTTCATTCCTGGGTTGTTGTTTTGGTGGTGGCGGCAGCTTAATGAATGTCTGGAATAAAGGACACATTGTAAATTATTTGAACACGCACACACCTGGCGTGAAAGATGAGATTATTAATCCATGGCAGTCATTGCAATGTTGTTTTGTTTTCTCACCCAGTCCCTTTGTGATCTTATTTGCAACACTTTGTGTGATACATTACATTGTAGTTTATGAAACCCAATTAAAGCATTTTTTTATTTTTTAAAAGAAGAAGCAGAAGAAAAACTATCTGCAAGCTTCTGATGGCTTGGTGGTTTTTTGCCTTTTTAAATCTTCGTGAAAATGGCTTCCTAATGAGGGCAGAAAATGCCCCAGACAGTCTGAAAATGACAGGAAACTAACTGGGTGATCCTATGCATGCCTACTCAGAAGAAAGTCTCATTGAGTCCAGTAGGGCTTACTCCCAGGTAAGTGTGTAGAGGGATGCAGCTGAAACTGTTTACATTCCTCTCTCCGCCATTTATACAATCTACTCCTGCAGGGCTGCACCCAACACTCTATAAATTTCAATTATATTAACAGTGGCTCTTCACTGCAGTAATTGGTACACTCACTTTATCTAATGGAGTATTTTTCATCTAATTGACTCCCAATTTATCATATAAATGTCAAAGCCAAATTTTTCCATAATAACCTATTATCTCTGCTTTTCTAGCTCGCTGCACTTCTCTGAAACAAGAGTAGTAATAATCTTTGGGGATAATGAAAGACAGCAACTTAATTCACAAGATGCTACAGAGGACAACAGCATCTTCCTTGTCCAAAAAAAGAAGGGGGGGGAAGAGGAGAAACTTTTTAAATAGATTTGTTTAATTAGGTAGTGGGTTTCATCTGCAAGATGGGCTTTCTTCATGGTGGCTTCCCCCTCCTCTTTCCAGCAACTTCGAAACATCGGAATGAATCTGTCTTTCCCTGGAAAATGAGAACACCTACTAACTGGCTGACGGGTTTCCTGTACATGACACTTTGTTTGACTCCTTCCCTCCCTGCTAAGAACCTTCTGAAGAATAGGCAATTACATCATGACACAGAAGTGATAAAGAGACAATGGGCCCAGAAAGAGAGGAAGGGGAAGAAGGTTTTCAATGCACAAATGAATGTTTCGGAGCAAATGCAGAAGAAGGAATGGTACTGAAGTCTTAAAGAATTTTACCAGGCCCTAAATAAGACCAGGGAATTCTTAATACAGTGGTGCCTCGGTTTGCAAACACAATTGGTTCTGTAAGTCTGTACTTAACCTGAAGCGTACTTAACCTGAAGTGAACTTCCCAATTGAAAGTAATGGAAAGTGGATTAATCTGTTCCAGACGGGTCCGCGGAGTACTTAAACTGAAAATACTCAAACCAAGGCGTACTTAAACCGAGGTATGACTGTAGAAAATAAAATAATAATAATAATTTATTTATATCCCGCCCATCTGGCTGGGTTTCCCCAGCCACTCTGGGCGGCTTCCAACAGAAATATTAGAATACACTAATTTCTTAAAGATTAAAAGCTTCCCTAAACAGGGCTGCCTTCAGATGTCCTCTAAAAGTCTGGTATTTATTGAGATACATTGAGAGATAGAAGAAATACTGTTAAATGTCAGGTCAAGACTGGCCTGCAGTACAGAAATGAATAGGATCAGAAGCCACATAAAAATTGGCCTTATGGTCCCAACCACCTTATGCCAGGTCCTTGAAGTTCCTCCACCCAAGTTGCTGGGAATGACAAGTGGGGAGATTGTTGTTGCATTGAGATATTGCTTGAAAGTCAGGTTGGAAGAGAATGGTCTTCAGAAGACACCCAAAAGGCAGCTGAGATTGCACTTGTCTAATATTTAATGGGAGCAAACCATAAAGCATGGGTAGCAGGACAGTAAAACCCCATTTCCTACATTATGAAGAAAACAGACTTCCTGATAAGTTGGTACCTGCAGGAGGTCCTCACCTGCAACACACAGTGATTGATTGGGTATATAACAGGTGAGGTGGTGTTTCAGGTATCCTGGTCACAAGCTGTATAAGGCTTTATACTAGGGTTGCCAGACTCAATAGAGGACAGGACTTCTGTGCCTTTAATTGCCCTGCTCTCTTTTGAGTCTGGAAACCTTAAAGAGAAACCAGCAGACCCTTTGTTTAATTTCCAAGGGTCTGGCAACCCTACTTTATACACCAAAACCAGCACATTGGAATTAGCCTAGTAGTTAATTGGCAGCTAGTGCAGTGGATGCAACCCTTTTGCCTTGGGTCAAAAAGGTGAACCCATCTATGATTCTCTGTTGCTTTTCCTCGCAGCTTCTTGCGAGACAATTGTAATAGAATGGGAAGGCTTTCTGGGCAGACAAGGAGATGAAGGGTCCAGGGAGCATAGTCTGCTAAGATAATTTAACGGCAGCATTCCAACTGTAGGGCACTACGAGGAGGTGGAAGAAGCTAGCTCATCAGGGTGGAATATATGTATGCATGGCTTTGTAGTGACATCTACACTGAAGTTAAACCCTGTGCTCTGTCTCCAAGGCATGTCATGTTACCAGTTCTCATATTTGTTACACAATGAGTCAAATGATAATGATAGCAGCAGCCACCCGTAACCTTAAAGAAAAACAAAAATCAGCTGATACAGAAATTGCAGCTGATTTGTTTCAGGCTTGGATATCCACTGAGAGTGTTTCCCAGAAATTTTATCTAGCAGTTTGAGATAAGGTTTAAGTTGTAACCAAGCCTTGAGGGATCATCGCCCTTGAATATCAGCTTTCTGGGAGTATGATGGAATTAAATGGCCATGAACGAAACCTACTTATTTCTCTCTTTAAAACAACAGCAGTGTCTGAATATTTGTGACAGATTTGAGGTTGAATCTGCACAGCTAGGAAGTCCATCTGACAAATGTTCAGTCCAGAAGTCACTAGCTAGATGCCCTGATTGCATCCTAATATTCAAAATATGAACCTCATTGACCAATGTACATTGCAGAACATTTGTGTGTGTGTTTGTTTGTTTGTTTGTTTGTGTGCCTGCAAGCTTCTAGGTCGTTGCATCTCAATAAGACATGTTTCCCCATAGACCACTTGAAAATTGCTAGGAATCATGATGAACTAATTAATAAACCTCATTTTCTTTCTTTCTGTTCTACACATCAAAGCACATACACAAGCCGTATTTTATTTTATTTCAGCACTGGCATCATCTTCAAAACTTGTGCCAAGAATCATGGGTCTCTTTTAGTGATCAGTTTTTAGGGGGAAATGATATACTTCACTGCTGCTGTTACGAAAATCATGCCCCCTAGCCCTTAGTTCCATCATGGGGGAGAAACAATTCAAGTGCAGAGCCAATCACATCTAATCTTGTCTCTCCCACCTCTGGATGGAGCCTTTAGACCACCCCTGGTCCATAAGCCATTGTTTGAGAACATTTGTTCTCAAGTTTTCCCTTTTCTCGTGAGGAAGCCTATTCAGCATAAGGGAATTTCCCTTTAAAAAAGGGAGAACTTGACAGCTAAGGTTGTAGGTCACCCTCTTAATCCATATGGGGAGCTGAGCGGGCACCCTTCACTGTCTCTCAATAACACACCAAACACTTCACTGTGACTGTGTGTCCCAAGGAGAGTCCACAAGAGGTGAGGAAGATGTAGTTGTTGGGAGATTCATTCCCCGTCTGCAGTCATAGGTTTATTGTATATCATATGACTGTATGTGTTTTGTTCCCACAAAGTGGATGTGACGTAGACAGGATGTTTGTCTTACTGTCCTGCTCCTGAAGTGGGACTGTTGTCTCCTTTGTTCTCTCTCTTTACTGCCTGTGATGCTAGAGAGAGGGAGCCATAATGAAAAGCTCCGAGTCTGTTGATATGTAAATAAACTAGCTTAGCCAGAATGCTGTGCTGCTGAGTCTGTTAACGCAACTGAACAACCCTCTACAGATGTGGAAGGTGTGCTGGTGATGTTTGGGCTGAAGAACGTCACAGAAGCTCCCGAACGCTCTCCCAGGAGGGAGGGAACATGCCAGTCGGGTATGTGTCTCTGCCATGGCCTTACTCACGAGTAGGCACCCTCCTGGACATGCCAACAGTATTTTTGGGACCTTGCAGCCATCACTGATCTTCCACTGATGAACCTCCTAAAGAACTCCACTGAAAAGCTTCTGAGGAAAACCAGTGTCATAAGCAATCCTATATAAGTTGCATCTCCTGGAGAAGTTGATTGAATTTAGAACCTAGCTACTGCTGCTTTCAAACAGAGGAAAGATGCTACAAATATGAGACTTCTCTTTGAACATTACTATTAGAATTGATGCTTTTGAATTATGGTGCTGGAGGAGACTCTTGAGAGTCCCATGGACTGCAAGAAGATCAAACCTATCCATTCTTAAGGAAATCAGCCCTGAGTGCTCCCTGGAAGGACAGATCATGAAGCTGAGGCTACAATACTTTGGCCACCTCATGAGAAGAGAAGAATCCCTGGAAAAGACCCTGATGTTGGGAAAGATTGAGGGCACTAGGAGAAGGGGATGACAGGGGACGAGATGGTTGGACAGTGTTCTCGAAGCTACGAACATGAGTTTGACCAAACTGCAGGAGGAAGTGCAAGACAGGAGTGCCTGGCGTGCTATGGTCCATGGGGTCACGAAGAGTCGGACACGACTAAACGACTAAACAACAACATTAGAATTCTCACGTCCTTAAACCTATGTAAGGTTTAATCACATTTGTATGGCCCTAGATGGAATTTTCTGGAAGTGGTACATCTTCCCATGGACCAATTCAGTCCCCGTGCTTTAAATATCATGAGCCTCCTGGGTGTTTGAATAAATCTAAATAAATACATAACTAAAATAGCTCACTAATAATGAATCACACCTTCTCCTCGTTGGTCCATGAGAAAAGTTTAAGTTCTTTGTAACCAATGCCTCATTATCCTTGAGGAGGAAGATAACTGTTAGGAAGAGTAAAGGAAATGCTGTGTTAAAGCTATTCTGGAATGGTTTATTCAAATATGGCCAGAAAGTGCTCGAATTTGGTACCTTGTTTTCTGCTGCTTTGTGCAAGCAACACACTAAATGGCGTTGTTGAAGGAGATGGGATAATGATATTGGCCTGGGAACATTTCTTCATCTGTGACATTTCATCATGATGCAGTAGCCAGGATCTTGTTGCAGAGCTCATGCTGTGAAATACAATGAGTGTAATATCTACAAAACAAGGGAGAGGACAGATGTAGCTGAGCTGTATAATCTAGCATGACATTTGTTAGGCTTGGGAGAGGAACAAGCTAGAGAGAGCGAGAGAGCGTGCAGAACTCTGTGTAGATTAAAAGAAAACTATCCCGTGTTCTAGCAACTGAGAAGTTAGGGATGGGGATGAAATTTGAATCAATTTAAATGAGAACCTACTTGATTTGTACTTCCCAAAACAATACACAAACTGAAATGCAGCAGTCTTTCTGAATTTGCACTTCTCCTAATTTTGCAATGCAGTTCTCCAGCTAAGTAATGTGCACAAAAATAGACATATCTGGGGGAAAGTGTACATAAAAATGCATGTCTTCAAGAAAATAACATACCAAAGATGGGTAAAATGTGCTTTGCAAAATATTAGGCAAAATTCAGTGCAAAAGTATGCATATTAGGAGAAATTCTCACTAAAATGCTGGTGAATTTTCAGGACTTTTTCTTTTTTAAAACATTGCAAGCAAATATGGAACTACGGAGAGCAGAAGCTGGATTTGAAGAAAAAAGAGACAAAGAGAAACAGATTCTAACATTCCTAGACTGCATAAACAGAATGTGCGAAGGGCAAGATGAGTCAAAACACTTCTTTACATAGTGGATAATGCATGCATATCTTGTACATTTGTAGGCTACTTCTGCTCTTTGCAGCCTGCCAGCATACATACAAGTTGTAAGCAGGTAGATTCTGCATAGAGGGGTTGCTGAGATGGTGCCACTCTCATCTCACTTGCCCCCTCCATGTATTCAGCTCACTGCATGGTGTTGGTGACTTGTGGAAGTCAGTTGGTAGTTCATCACACTTCAACCAACGTGTTGTATCAGCAGAGTACATGGAGCCCCAGAAGAGACATCAGCGATTTCCTCCTCCCAGCAGCACAACTTCTTCCAGAGTCCTCGGTGAAGGGAAAATCTCCTCTCCTGTGCAGTTCAAAGTAACAAAGTGTTATTGCCTTCAGACAGAATGAAAAGCTAAACACCACTATCTACTGTACTACTAACCCTAACCCTCTTCTGGTCTTTGAAGTGAAGAGACATATGCACAGAGAGATCCTCTAACACAATCAGGCAATCAGGTTCAAGATATGGAGAAGACAAAGCACCGGAACCGGAATGAAGACATAAGGAAAGAAATGCCCTAGAGACATTCGTGAACCAATGGGAGGCTGAATGACTTGGCAAGTCAAACACTCAACCTCGCTAGTGTTGCTATGGTAACCCACTGCACCTGGCATCCTTATCTCAGAATACCCAGACATGGGGGGATGTGCTCATCAATACACAAGAGAGCACTGTGTAATTTAACCCATCCTTCACATTACACCAACACATGGTACACTGAAAGGTTCTCAGTTATACTCCCTTTGGCTCCCAATACAGTGGTACTTCGGGTTACAGACGCTTCAGGTTACAGACGCTTCAGGTTACAGACCTTGCTAACTCAGAAATAGTACCTTGGGTTAAGAACTTTACCTCAGGATGAGAACAGAAATTGTGCGGTGGCGGCGCAGTGGCAGTGGGAGGCCCCATTAGCTAAAGTGGTACCTCAGGTTAAGAACAGTTTCAGGTTAAGAACGGACCTCCGGAATGAATTAAGTTCTTAACCAGAGGTACCACTGTAGATGTAAAGCTTAATGTAATGGCTGGGAAGAGACAATATCCAACTGGTTCTTTGCATTCAGAAGACCACAGGTTGAAATCCCAGCAACTACAGCCTTCCTCGCCATGCTGTCATATCTCCAGCTAAACCAGAAGGAGAGTGTTAAGCCAGGGCAGCTCCCTGTTAAATCAGGGTAGCTGAACCTCTCAGCTTAGCCAGAGATCTGCTAGATCCTTACCTATATTACCTTACCCTGTGGTTCTAGCCCTCAGATTGTTCCATAAACCCATTCCATTCCATTTACAGTGCACATACCTCCCCTTAAAGTCACATTTTTAATGGATTACCCCACGCCCACACCCATATGGATTTTTGCGTGCATCTAAAAATTCATGAACTATGAATTAGTTTGGTTCTCTTTAAAATGTGGACCAAATGAAAGTCTTCTTGGTCCCTAATTATGATGCTGGTTGTCACCGATGCTTTCCCCATGAGAATCTCTTGTGATTGGCACTATGCCTCTGTTTTATTTCTCAGCGTTGGGGTGGGATTTGAAAAGAACGATGTCTCACTTAAAGAGGGATGCGGGTGAAAACAAAAGAGCCAAAGCAATTGTCTCTCCATGGGAAATTACCACACAGCTCCAGAATGCTTGGTTTCTGAAGTGGATAACAACCGAGAGGCTGCAAATCTGTGATTTTGAAAGTGGATTAAAAACCACAGGAGGTTCGAGAAATTTAAAACAATGGGATTAAAAAGAAACCATCATGGGTAAGGGCCTTTTAGAACACTGAACATAATGCAATGTTGTTTCTCTTATTAGGGATGTGAACAAAGTATTTGCTGAGCAATTGCATTAACCTCATCATTTTATTTTATTTTATTTTTAGGATTCCCTTGAAATTCCATGGATGAAATTTGAACAGCCACTAAATTTGCTTTTAATTTCATTTTGGAAAGGTGGATCTTCTGTCATTTCTAATCCTGCACCCCAGTCTAGAGCCCTAGGCACCTTGGTGATCAGGTTGCCCCACTCATTTCAATGGAAGTAGGAGAGCTTTTTGGCAGCTTGGGTGAAGGTGAGCATGGGGTGGGTTGCGAAACTGTGGCTGTCATGAATCCTGAGGGCAGTTTGAATCCACTTTGTGCTATACTTACCACAGTTAACTACAACAGCACACCCCAGATAACCTGTACAGACAACTCCCCATTTACTTGAGGGTTACATTCTGAGGGCACCACACATGTAAGTGAAATTATGTATATTTGAAACACCACAGAAAAAGCCTGAAAACACACAATTCTCCAGCTGGTCCTAAGGACTGTCTTCCAGCCTCCACCCTCTCTCCAGGCCACAGGTCTCACCAGCGCTTCTTCAAACTCACTTCAAGTTCATTTGCCTGGTTGACTTGTGTCCTTGAAATGCTCTAATGCCTCGTATTTGCTTGCTTGGATGTATGGATGGATGTATGGATGGAGACTGGAGACAGGTGTACATGTAGAAACCTGACTAGTGCATGCCTAGAGTGCACCCTACTCTACACAGCAATGGTTCTGCCCCCTTTTTTGCCTTTGTCTGCACACACTTTTGCAATGGGCCATACACAAGAAGCTTGCTCTTGTGTGAATGTGGCCCTAGAAGTGGGAGGGGGAAAATGGTTTCCCACCCCACCCCACCCCAATCTAATCTCTCTGTTTTGTCAATTGGCCTGGTCTTGCATCTGGTTTTATCTTAAATCCAATACTGAGCTCTCCATGGTGCTAACCGACTGCTCATTACCTTGGACTCTTGCAGGTGCCCCTCAGAGAGCTAGCCTGGATCTGAAGACACAGGCCAGTATACCAACCCTAGTTCAGTCCCACTTTTGATTGCTTTCCATTTGTGTATAAACCATTCTGTAAGCTGCAACATCTCGTTGATGTGCTGGGGATTTTGAGCTGTTCCTGCTAAAGCCCATCAAGCTCTAAATATGTATTTAAAAGTATATGTGCCCTGAAGCATGTATTTAAAGTTTTATACCGACAAAATCAGATTCTGTGGGAAGCTTTCCAGATGCTGAAAACTGCAGCATAAAATTCAATAAAGTCCTCATGCATATGAGTGTCTTTGTCAACTGTTATGAGTATGAACAAATCCAATCTTTCATTGCCCATTGTGCTTGAGTACTTTGACTTAATGATCCTCAACCCAGAGAGAACTCCAGTATTGTTTGCAGACGTCAGTAAAAATGTAAGGGTGGGGGAGGGAAACAAAGCTTTAGGAGATAATCAAGCTACGTGCCACCAAACTCACACCGCTAAAGAACTATTTGAGAATTTCAGAGCGGTTTCTTCGGAATGAATGTTGAACTCGGCATTTTCCGTTGTTAAGGCCTTTTCTTTTTCTTCTTTCTTTTCCTTTGCTTTGTTACTCACTTAATACAATTTGCTTCGTGGGGAACCAATTTGCTTGTCCTCCAGTTTGTTACAATGAGAATATGCACATACTGTACCAGTGGGAGGACCACTTGTGTGGCACCTTTGGACACTGACGCAGAAAGGAAGCATGAGTGAATCATGCTTCCTCTCCCCGTGCTCTGTGCCACGTTCCAAAGCCGTCCAAAGTGTTTACAAGACTTGATCAGTAAAACCGACCTCATCATGATTTCCTCTTTAATGTTGTCCTGTGTCAATTGCTGGGCCATTTTCTTTAGGTTCTGTGCTGTTCCATAATTTATCAAAGGCACTGAAACTTTGACTACGCAAACAATCCACCCTTTGCTCTCAGAACAGAGTCTGCTCTTTCCCTGCTCTACTGAGTGGACTGCAGTAATGCAACAATGATACTCAAGGTCAGAATGCTGCAAATTGCCATTCAGTCTGCAGAGTCCCAGATGATGTCCCAGGGTAATAAGGTGATGTGTGCATGCGGACACTCTCACACACATCGCCTGATGACATTTGCGAAGAGCATCTCACTATGATTCCATTCCTGTCTGGAAGAATTTGATGGTTCCAGCGGAGTCATCTGAAGTTTGCAATGTTTCAGTGGGCCTTGCCTCCTCCCACCCTCCTTTCATTTCAGCTGCAACCCTATATTCAGCGATGCCATTGAATTCCTGATAGGGGCTTCACTTGGACCACCTCCGATTTAACAGTTATCTGCCTATTTTGCAGCACTGTCTAAGAGCTGCATGATAAAGCCAGGCTACTTTGATGGAATACAAACACAGCCTGGAAAGTCCCCACAGAAAGCGGTTTGCATGTTTAATTTCAAACTGTCACAGCACAGCCAAGCGGTATACACAGAGATTTAAACCGTTCCTGCTTCACTTCTTCTTGCTTGCCATGATGTAGACAATCAATCTATTCCTGAGTTTGTGTCTTATGCATATTAATTTGACTCTGAAAGAACTCTGCAGTGTGTTTCTTGCAGGAGATCTCATCTCAAGCAATAGCTTCAGCGTAATAGTTTTGTTCTGAGCTGTACCCAGCTCTTTCCACATTGCTTGAAGACTTGCAACTAATCCTCCTCCTCCTCCTCCTCCTCCTCCTCCTCCTCCTCCTCCTCCTCCTCCTCCTCCTCCTCCTCCTCCTTTAGAAGTGACCCCCACAGTTCACCAACCATTTTCACTGGAGTAAGCCTCTTGGTTATGTCACCTCCCAAGGATTGCAATAGTAGGGGGTTTGTCAAGCATGTACCATGTAATCCATACATTGCTGCTGGACTACCTTTACCTGGTTAGGGTTTCCACCCATTCCTAATTTTCCTGGAAACTTTGTATTTTGGAAGCCCCACTTTTGAATACAACTTGAAAACTACTAACTACTGCTGGATAGCTCAGCTGGTTAGAGCGAGTTAGATAGAGCATGGTGCTGATAACACCAAGGTCGCAGGTTCGATCCCCGCAAGGGACAGCTTTCTATTCTTGCATTGCAGGGGGTTGGACTAGATGACCCTCAGGGTACCTTCCAACTCTATGATTCTGTGACAACAGACGGAGTTTGCCAGTATGTTAGTGAAGATTCTCTGTGTGTGGACTATCTTCATGGGCAGGGTCTTCTAAATTACATTTTTGAGGGAGGAATAAAAAAAGTTTCTGTAAACAGTACAAAACTAGTACTTGGGGAAAAATAAAAATGAGAAGCAGTGTGTGTGTGTGTGTGTGTGTGTGTGTGTGTGTGTGTAAATATAACGAAAAATGCTGCTAATTTCGTTGCCATTCACATTGCAGAACTGCTGTGTAGGATAGTTTTCCACCCCTGCGGCGCCATAATTAAGATAAAGCAATAGAAAATGCAATATTCCTTGTGGAGCTTGTTCAGTCCACCATGGACTTGGCTCTCCTGGACTCAGCAGGCCCTATAAGATTTAGGGAGCCCTGGTTCTCTCCCAGCAAGCATAGATGATGATCAGGGATGGCTGCTGTAGTCCAATAACACCTGGAGACTCAAACTGCATTTCCAAGTTGGGGCTATTGCTGAGTTTGCCTAAGCCTTGCAAAGGGAAAGCAAGCCGTTAAAATAGAGTTTTGAGTTACACCACCCTTTCCCCCCAGATTAATTTACGCCAGGTTCCTGGGTCAAATAACCATGTTGAATGAGGGTGGGATTCGGCCTAGGTGGTCTCCTTCTTGTTCCCTCCCTGCCACACTCCCAGAATATCCCCCTTTTCAGGGCTCACATCCAAGATCAGCCAGATTCAGCTCCGCTAGCTGGGTCCTGACTGATCCAGGATGGAAGAGATAAACTAGCATATACTGCGGGAGACCATACTGGCAGAGTTGGGATGAGGGAGTTATGCCAGCATAGCCTGGATCAGCTGGAAGCCTCCTTGCACAGCCATATATCTGCTGGATCCTAACCTTGCTCATCCCAGCAGATCTAGTTTAGGATTGCACCCCAGAGGTTTTTTTCAAATGCTAAGTGCAGGTATAATGAATATTATCGCATGGATTTGAGTCATGGGAGGGGTTGAACATTCCAGGAAACCTCAAAAGTCAGCAGCTTGGAAGCATTTAAAAGAGGCTTAGACTTGATTAGTATTTGTAAAAGATTTGCTACCTCCCCATCTTCCTCCTGTAAATCCAGGATTTAATCAAATGCTTTTGCAAAATCAATTCATTGAAAGCAAACTTTTTTTCCTTGCAGGTTTGCAGATGGAAAAGGGGGGGGGAGGAGGGGGGAGGTGTATCATTATCCATTTATTCCCACCTCTGAGTTTTGGCAGATAGAAAACAGTCCTGAAGCCCAGTGAAGTTGCTGCAGCAATCATTATTACTTCTTCTTCTTCTTCTTCTTCTTCTTCTTCTTCTTCTTCTTCTTCTTCTTCTTCTTCTTCTTCTTCTTCTTCTTCTTCTTCTTCTTCTTCTTCCAAAGCAGCCAATTTCTGCGGGGCGGAGACAATGAGAAAGTGTTGTCATTTTTCACTGTAAAAACAGCCTGGCAAGAAAAGAAGAGCTGTAATATTAGCCCTGTCCTCAAGTCCTTTGATAACTTTATAGCTGAAATATGCCAGGCTGAAATATGTCAGACTAAGAGGCATCCTGATTGAAGCTGAGAGCATTGAACCAAACCTCAGCTCAATGATCTAGGATGCAGATCAGGCATAGGCAAACTTGGCCCTCCAGATGTTTTGTGACTACAACTCCTATCATCCCTAGCTAACAGGACCAGTGGTCAGAGATTATGGGTGTTGTAGTCCCAAAACAACATCTGGAGGGCCAAGTTTGCCTATGCCTGATGCAGATTGACTATTCACAATCATTTAATAAACCATTATTGGGTTTGATTGGCTTCTATGGGTCTTGCTGGACACCTGTGTATTGAGAATTGCAACTAATGTCTCCACATGCAACAAAGAGGGAAGGGACGCAGCTCGGTGGTAGAATATTTGTTTCGCAAGGCCCCAGGTCCAATCCCCAGCATCTCCAGGTGGCGCTGGGAGAGACCTATTTGAAAACTTGGAGTGCTGCTGCCAGTCAGAGTAGACAATACTCTGTGATAGGGATCAGTGATCTGACTCAGCATATGCCAGCTTCCTATATAGCAATCATAGAATTGCAGAGTTGCAAGGAACCCTGAGATTCATCTAGTCTGACCCCTGCAACACAGGAATCTCAGCCTGATCCTACATGACAGATGGCCATCCAACCTCTGCTTAAAAATTCCCAAGGAACCACTCATTGTTGAACAGCTCTTAACATCAGAAAGTTCTTCCTGATGTTTAATCGGAATCTCCTTTCTTGTAACTTGAATTGATAGGTTCGGTTCCTACTCTCTAGAGGAGGAGGAAAGAAACTTGTTTCATCTTCCATTGTCCCCCCCCCCTGAATCCAGCCAATTATCCATTCTAGAAACAATCAGTTGATCATACCTGGGACTATATTCAACGTTCTTTCTTTTTCATCCCTCTTCACATCTTACGGTAGATATTTATGGAGGGCAAGCTACAGGACTGTTCCAGCTGCCCATACTCCTAACGTCTCTGCGCACTCAGAATAACTTGAATGTACTGTCCATGCAGCCAGGCAGGGCTCTTGATCATGCATGCGGAACAGAAAAAGCAGGCATAATTGATTCAGCAAGCCAATCAATCAATCAATCAACCAATCAAAGGATGCTTCCCACTCTTACAATTTTCTAGTTGCATTGGGGCTTTTTGGGGTGGGTGGGTTAAATTTATACTTTTTTTTATAGAAATGGGGTGGAACAAATGCAGGGCACTTGGTGAGATATGTCATTTCATCACTTCTGCCAGCCATTGTTATGTAAAGGGTGGGTTTTGTTTCAGAAATAGAATTCCCACAGCTGACAAGGGCTTCACAGCGTTAAAACAAAAACCACCCCAAAGCCTGTGATGAAATTTTAAAACGGATTGTTTCTGCAATGTGGGAGGGGGAAGGTGATTGGGAGATTTCACTTGACAAGAAGATGACAGAAAGGTAGATGGAAAAGATTTCTGCAGACTCATGGGAACGTTGGCAGTGAACATGAGACGAAAACCAATTCTTTTGATGACCTGGGATGTGCTCTTCTTCCTTCACTCGGAGGCTCCTTTAATGATTCCAGCATTTATCTATTAATTTCCCCCCCTGCTTGATCTATAATTCAGAACACAGCAGGAAAATGGTTGATGGCTAGGCTATAGATTCATTTAAAGAGGAAGGCTTTTAAACAGCTATTTTAAATATGTTTTTAGCTTCATGTATTTTCTCTCTCTGTTGTATAAATTTGCGCAAGCTGCCTTGAACCCCAGTCTGGGGGAAGGTGGGATATTATTATTATTATTATTATTATTATTATTATTATTATTATTATTATTATTTTCTCTGCCCCTGTCCCCCCACTTGCTTTTTAATTTTGGTCTTAAACCAGATGTTTGGCTTATTGAGATGATCAGTGCTTTTTTTCCCGGGGGGACGCAGGGTTACACCTACCCCCAAACATTTTGTGAATCTTTGTACTTTTGTCCATTTACTGTATTTATTTTTCCTGATTTGAACTATAAAATGGTGATTTTTTTCATGAGTCAAAATGAGAGTACCCCTAAACATTTTTTTTTATTTAGAGAAAAAACACTGGGGATGATAATTTTCAGCTGACTTTGAAAAAATCCACTAAACTGGCTAAAACCATAGAATCATAGAGTTGTAGAGTTGGAAGGGATCTCAAGGGTCATCCAGTCCAATCTTGTGCAGTGCAGGAATCTCAACGAAAGCATCCATGACAGATGGCCACCCAGCCTCTGCTTAAAAACCTCCAAGGAAGGAGAGTCCACAACCTCCCGAGGGAGACCGTTCCACTGCCGAACAGCTCTTTAGAACAAATCTCCGTTTCTCTTTGTTAGCTTCCAGAGTTGTATTAAGTGAGAGAAAGTTTTAGACATACACTGGGGTGAGACTGAGGTTGAATTCACCATCAGCCAGTACCTTGCATTTACATCCCACCTTTCTTCCATAAGGGAAGTCAAGGAAGTCTAGATGTAGCTTCCAGGCAGATCCCTCCCCATTCAGCCACCAACCAGACTCAAATTTGCTTAGCTTCAGAAAGAAGAGGAAGAAGAGTTTGGATTTGATATCCCGCTTTATCACTACCCAAGGGAGTCTCAAAGCGGCTAACAATCTCCTTTCCCTTCCTCCCCCACAACAAACACTCTGTGAGGTGAGTGGGGCTGAGAGACTTCAAAGAAGTGTGACTAGCCCAAGGTCACCCGGCAGCTGCATGTGGAGGAGCGGAGACACGAACCCAGTTCCCCAGATTACGAGTCTACCGCTCTTAACCACTACACCACACTGGCGTAGTAGTTTCATGTGCCTCCAGATCAGACTCTCCCATCTTCTCAGTTTCCATTCCCATCCTTTGATTGGTGTTCTTCTGAAAGCAATGGCTTATTCTGAAAAAGCTTCTTTTTGAACTTCTGGCAAGAAGGACTTCTCCTGGTCAGTGGTAGAGCAGGCATCCCCAAACTTCGGCCCTCCAGATGTTTTGGACTACAATTCCCATCCTCCCTGACCACTGGTCCTGTTCGCTAGGGATCATGGGAGTTGTAGGCCAAAACATCTGGAGGGCCGCAGTTTGGGGATGCCTGGTGGTAGAGCATCTGCTTTGCCTACAGAAGGTCCCAGGTTCAATTTCCAGCATCTCTAGATTGGGATGGGAGAGATCCCTGCCTGAAATTGTGGAGAGCCACTGCCAACAAATGGTCCGACTCAGTGTAAGGCAGCTCCCTACAGTCCTAGATATGGCCTTCAAATAATTCAGAAAGAAGCCAACCATTTCATAACACAAAGTGGCTGAATAATTCCATTCCTTCATAGAACGATAACCAGGAGTTTTTTTCAACCAGAACTTACCTCTTAGGTGGATGTCATTGCCATTACAGTATAAGAGAACAAGGGAGGTGTTCATGGTGAGTTTTGGCGCCTCTTTTTTTCTAGAAAAATAGCACTTGACCATAACTATAGCACCAAAGCATGGTTGCTGTACACCCACTGTATTGCAGGTATTAATATTGTGCAGCTTGAAGCAATAGGATGAATAAAAACTGACTCCTCTTGGAATAAAAATTGCCCAGACCTGTAAATATGATTCAAAAGCTTTACTCACAGAACTTTCTTCGAAACAGAACATAAAACAGTCAATGTTACATCCAAATACTTGTATGCTATCATGAGCATGTCCAGCACAGGTTTGTTGGCTTTCAAATGTGAAATAACTCCACACAGACCTAAAATAAAAGGCTTGTCTCTTGAAACACAGACTGCAATAGCCTGGGGCTGTTTTCTCTTTAGGAGAGACCTCATCATCACATCCATTCTCCCCTGTAGTTTCCAGAGAAAAACTCAAAGGCAGCACCCTTCAAAATGGAAATTTGCAACTGAGCAGCCTCTCACAAGATCTAAAGTTAAACACTGCATGAGAGAGCAGAGAACATCCTTAGTTAATTATCAACCCATTTAGGTGCTCAGAGAGCTCTTCTTTGCCCTAAGTATAGCCCAATGGAATTTCCCATGTTAAACCTTTAGCAGTACACATTCAAACACATACATTTACCCTTGGTCCATACATGACATCTCTATAAAACGTTCCTCAACCCCCTGGCAGGCTGCAATAAACAATGCATGATGTACAGCCCTTTGTCTAGAAAATGGCACAATGAAATCCACTTTTCATTGCTTAATCACGGGGAAGACCAAATATCTGTTAGACTCAGAAGCATAGTTTATTGATGCATCAGATTCTGAAAGGTAACATTACATTCCTCCCTGGTGCAGCAGGTGAGCCGTTTACTATCACATAGCATGAAATCTTGGAGTATAAGCACCCCTACATCCTGTCTCAGCTTATAAGGCACAATGGCTGCTGAAAAGCACCAGATATTGATTCTACAGGAAAGTACAGAGAGACAAAACCTGGGAGATGACTATAACAAAGGTGTATAAATACTACAAGGCATTAGAGCTTCCGTTATCCTCCTGTCAGCCAAGATTAGTAGCACAATCCCTTTTGCTTCAGATCAGCATTTGGGAATATAGAGAGCTGCATAGACTCCCTCCCCTTTTGTCCGGAATAGCTCAGAAATGGATAACATTAACTGTAAAGCATCCAAAAGGCTCCATTTATTGCATTAAAATGGCTCTGTTTTAGTGCAATTATTAAGAAAACCAAAGCTCTTTCAACTGCCCAAGCGTATGATGCCATTAATTCGTTTCTCAGCAGAGACAAATGCTCCCCGAGTTTGAATTTTGTAGGAAAATATATTTCAGGGAGGATAAAGGATTGGATCTCTCGAAACACTCTAAGAGAGCAGTGCTCCCTCCAAAAATAATTGCCTTTCACTACAAATTAGGATTCCTCCCACCTTCAATTGGCATAGATCACTTCACAAGAGAAAAGGATAGTTGCTGCTTCCTTAAACACTTGACTGTGGTCTGTTTCTCCTAAAGCCAGGGCTGGCTCAAATCGCTTTGCTGCCTGAGGCAATGTACCAAATGCCTCCCCCGCAAAACAAACAAACAAACAAACAAACAAACAAACAAACAAACAAGGTGCATAGTGGGCAAAACTGGTCAATTTATTTTGACACCTGAGGCAGAAAAACCCACAAGTGCCTCTCCCTGGGAATAAAAACACAACCATAATAAATTAAAAAGCTGACACCCAGATTCTGCCACCTGAGGCAGCTGTCTCACTCAGCCTAATAATAGGACTGGCTCTGTCTAAGCTGGATGTCGCTTCCATAGTCGGAGGCAGTAATGATTCATGGCTGAAAGCCATGGGTCGAGGGAGGTGCTCTTCTGCTTAAGCCATGTGTCCACTGTGAGAACAGGAAGTGGGACTGGGTGGGCCATTGGCCTGACTCAGCAGGCTCTTCTTAAATTCATCTTAAGATCTTCAGGTTCCCCACTGGCATCTGGTTGGCCATTGGGAGAACAGAATGCCGCACTAGAGGGGCCATCGGCCTGATCCAGCAGGCTCATCTTCTGTTCTTTTGCAGAACAGTAAGCTCTTGCTAGCTATAAACATGACTAGAGAGAGGAGGTTTGTGAAAGGCTGGACTGGATGAAACCCAAGCCAGAATTAAGATTGTCGGAAGAAATATCAACAACCTCAGATATGCAGATGACACAACTTTCATAACAGAAAGTGAGGAGGAATTAAAGAACCTTTTCATGAGGGTGAAAGAGGAGAGTGCAAAATATGGTCTGAAGCTCAACATAAAAAAAACCCAAGATCATGGCCACTGGTCCCATCACCTCCTGGCAAATAGAAGGGGAAGAAATGGAGGCAGTGAGAGATTTTACTTTCTTGGGCTCCTTGATCACTGCAGATGGTGACAGCAGCCACGAAATTAAAAGACGCCTGCTTCTTGGGAGAAAAGCAATGACAAACCTAGACAGCATCTTAAAAAGCAGATTTATGCCAACAAAGGTCCGTATAGTTAAAGCTATGGTTTTCCCAGTAGTGATGTATGGAAGTGAGAGCTGGACCATGAAGAAGGCTGATCGCCGAAGAATGGATGCTTTTGAATTATGGTGCTGGAGGAGACTCTTGAGAGTCCCATGGACTGCAAGAAGATCAAACCTATCCATTCTGAAGGAAATCAGCCCTGAGTGCTCCCTGGAAGGACAGATCCTGAAGCTGAGGCTCCAATACTTTGGCCACCTCATGAGAAGAGAAGAATCCTTGGGAAAGACCCTGATGTTGGGAAAGATTGAGGGCACTAGGAGAAGGGGACGACAGAGGACGAGATGGTTGGGTGTCACCGTACCTCTTCCAGTACAGGGGTAGCAATAATCTCTCTCTCTCTCTCTCTCTCTCTCTCTCTCTCTCTCTCTCTCTCTCTCTCTCTCTCTCTCTCTCTCTCCCTCTCTCTCTCCCTCTCTCTCTCTCCCCAGGATTTGGGAAGGATTACTAGGGGTGAAATACATGTGAACAAGTGCTTTGTATACTCAAAAGTCACCATACAGCGTTTTTATGGTAGATGTTACTGGAGGTTAAGTGGCAGAAGGGCCACTTCTCTTCAGTTCATCTCCTTCTGTTAGCCTGCAAGTAAAGAAGCTCCATGTGAGATAGGGTTGCCAGACTCAATAGAGGACAGGACTTCTGTGCCTTTAATTGCCCTGCTCTCTTTTGAGCCTGGAAACCTTAAAGAGAAACCAACAGACCCTTTGCTTGGAAATTAAACAAAGGGTCTGCTGGTTTCTCTTTAAGGTTTCCAGACTCAAAAGAGAGCAGGGCAACTAAAGGCACAGAAGTGCTGTCCTCTATTGAGTCTGGCAACCCTACCTTCTGTTGAAATAATTTTTGGAAGGTTTGCACTGGTTTATGCAGCTCCAAGAATAGAAAATTGCTTCTTTAGGCCATGAATCTGAGTTGTGCTAATCTGTTCTTAATGCAAAAGGCCCAAGTGAATCATTAATTACAGCAGCGGCATGAGAGCGGAACATGGGAATGGAAAGCCAGCAGCTTTGAATGACTATTTGTGCCTCTATTTCAGGTTTGAGTGTGAGTTTTGTGGCTGCCAGAGCCATGTCTCACAATCAATGAAAGGAATGTTTTTAATGGAGATGATCTATATACCTACTATCAAGGGAATGTAACCTTATTTCATTGGTCTAGCACAGCCTTCCCCAAACTGGTGCCCTCCCTGTGTTTGGAGTACACCCTCACTATCATTGACCATGCTTTGATAATTACAGCAGTCAATGCCACGAGTCAAAGCTGAAGCTGAGCAGAAAATACGATTTTTTTAAATATTTGACAGGGGGCCTTTCAATGCATCCTTTTTTGTGTGTGTGCATTTGCGGCGATTTGCACTCATGACCATACAGTGTCAGTTATAGGTAATATTGCTTTCAATACTGTTGACATCTGCAAAGGTTGCAGGGCAGGCCTACAGCTTCGTTTCAAGCCGGTGTGCGTCCCATCGTTTCCTGCTGGAATCCTGTACTTTATCCTACTATAAATGTTTGGAGAATCATGGAATCATAGAATCACAGAGCTGGAAGGGACCCCCAGGGTCCTCTCCAACCCCCTGCAATGCAGGAATCTCAGCTAAAGCATCCATGGCAGATGGCCATCCAACCTCTGCTTAAAAACTTCCATGGAAGAAGAGTCCACAATCTCCCAAGGGAGACCGTTCCACAGTTTTGTTGTGCAAAGGCACCATTCCAGGCAGCAATAATACAGCAACGTTGAGGAAATGTTGCAAAAACAATAAATGCAGGGGAATGATGTGGGGACAGTCAGCATGGCTTAAATAGAGTGAGATTCATTTCTGTTCGTGAACACACTAAGGCATAGCTGCCAAGTCTCCCATTTTCCCCGGGAAATCCCCGTTTTTCCAGCTGTTCCTAGCTGAAAAAACGGATTTTTTTTGTTTTTCCCCGGTTTATTCTGGCACGGCGGCCTTTTTGGAACTGGGCAGAGCATGCTCAGAAGCGACTTTTGATGCTGCTCTGCCCAGTTCCAAAATGGCTGCAGTGCGACTTCTGGCGCGGCGGCCATTTTAGAACTGGGCAAAGCAGCATCAAAAGTCACTTCTGAGCATGCTCCACCCAGTTCCAAAATGGCGGCAGCGCTACTTCCGGTCTGCTATTTCTGGCCCGGTCCCTTATTTCTCTGACAGCAATTTGGCAGGTATGCACTAAGGGGCGTTGATGGGGAGGCAATGTCTTTCCCCTATGCAAAGGTGTTCATATCTTGGCCAGAGACAAACTAGGAATAGCTTAAGAACTATGTGAAGCTGGTTTGAGAAACAGTGGATTAAACAGTAGTACAGGAGACGTATGCATTTTGGATAATGTTTTGTGGACACAGATTAAAAATGAGTGTGAGTGCAGCCCAGGTTTGCAAAGCCTGCCCCAAGAGAACAATGACACTGATACAGAATTAAATAGCATACAGATGTTGCATAGATGTGACTAACGGGTTTATGCTGGCCTTATGAGCAGATATCTTGCATAATTTGGGATCTCTCTCTCTCTCTGTGTGTCGAAACAAAATAAAAAAATTCATTCCAGCAGCACCTTAAAGACCAACTAAGTTTTTATGATGGTATGAGCTTTCGTGTGCATGCACACTTCTTCAGATACACTGAATTAGAAGTCCCCAGACGCTTATATGTAAAGAAAGGGTGGGGAGGGGTGGTGGAAATGGGTAATAGACTGTCTGATAGCTGTTGACGACTGCAAACGACTGCAAATGGACTTGCATGAAAAAGCAAGGGGTGAGGTGGCTGAGGATCGCTTTATCATGTATAATGAGATAAGAATCCAACGTCTCTGTTCAAACCAGGTCTCTCCATGGTTTTTAGCTTGGTGATAAGTTGCAATTCAGCAACTTCTCTTTCCAGTCTATTTCTGAAATTCTTTTGTAATAAGACGGCTACTTTGAGATCTTGTATAGAATATCCTGGGAGATCGAAGTGTTCCTCCTACTGGTTTCTCTGTCTTGTAATTCCTGATGTCAGTTTTATGTCCATTTATCCTTTGGCATAGGGTTTGACCTGTTTGTCCAATATGGAGAGCTGAAGGGCACTGTTGGCATTTGATGGCATACACAATGTTAGAAGATGAGCAATTAAATAGTCCTGAGATGGTATGTTGGATGATGTTGGGGCCAGTAATGGTGTTGTTCGGGTGTATGTGGCAGCAAAGTTGGCATCTGGGTTTATTGCAGGCTCTGGTACCAGTATCCATGTTAAATCTGGTACCAGTATCCATGTTAAATCCTCTCTCTCTCTCTCTCTCTCTCTCTCTCTCTCTCTCTCTCTCTCTCTCTCTCTCTCTCTGTGTGTGTGTGTGTGTGTGTGTGTGTGTGTGTTTCAGATTTCCTTATCCTGCATCATCAAATCACACAAGGGCTTAATCTATCCATCAAAATTGCCTACCCGTTTGTTTTCTGAAGCCATTAAGAAACAACTTTCTCATTTCCCTTTTAAATGAGCTCCCAAGGGGAACTAAAAGCATCTGATTCTTGGGCATAAATATTGCATTGTTCTTAACTGATTTATATTTATAAAGCTAATTTCCACTTCTTAATGCTGTTTAAAGATGAAAATGCATCTGAAGTGAGTCTGCTGGAGAGCTGGAGTGGTGTAAACCGGAAACATCCGTTTGCATGGATGGCCCCTGTCTTATTTCTCTTTTGCATGGGTTCTTCCGATTTTTCTCATGCTATTTTCCCTCAGATCAGTAAGGTTGACATCAGTGAAATTTCCTCTAGACCAGAAAGATAACTGTGTGAAAAACACACATCGGAGGTGACAGCTTTTTCCCTTGACCTTCATGCATATTATATCATAGAGTAGGCAAGCTAGGAACTCTGGTATATTGGAGATTTAGCTCTTGACACGGCAACTCTATTGAGGCAGGAGTGTGCTGGGGGACTGAGTGCTTTTTACACTACAGCATAATTTGTCTGCAGAACAAGATACTCTCTCTGTAGTCAGTCGAGTGATAGATATGTTACAGAGGGTCAGATTCACTCGCTGGCGTAATCTGAAGTGAGGGGAATTAGAATAAGGATCAATGAAGCCCAGAGGACTTTCTTTGCCTTTCTTGCTCACAAAACACCACTTGATTCTTCAGATTAAAACATGGGAATGTATAATGCACACTAGCTCGATTTAATGTGGTTTCTGGATGCAAAGGTCTGACTTTTAAGTTCTGCACTGGATCCGCAGAAAGAAGAGCCCTTTGCAAATAATGAGAGGAGGCTGCATAAAATGGATTGTATATTAACCCTTTTTGATAAGGCTCCAGTGAAATGCATCTCTTTATTTGTTATTTATAGACGGCCTTGTGCAGGCATTTCAAGCAAGTGTACAGCAGTGTTATGAAGTACAAGATTCAGGACAGGTAAAATGCAGCACATAACTGGACTATGGAACTTGCTCCCACAGGATGACTATCAGCTTAGATGACTTTGAAAGAGGATTAGACAAATTTGTGGCTATTGATGGCTACTAGCCTTGATGGTGGGACACAGGTGGTGGTGTGGTCTAAACCACTGAGCCTCTTGGGCTTGCCGATCGGAAGGTCAGTGGTTTGAACCCCTGCGACGGAGTGAGCTCCCGTTGCTCAGTCCCAGCTCCTGCCAACCTAGCAGTTTGAAAGCACACCAGTGCAAGTAGGTACCGCTCCGGCGGGAAGGTAAATGGTTTTGCCAGAAGAGGTAGAACTGTCTGCGGAAACATCAGCTCCCTTGGCAAGTAAAGCGAGATGAGTGCCGCAACCCCAGAGCCGTTCATGACTGGACTTAACTGGCAGGAGTCCTTTACCTCTTTTTAGCCTTGATGGCTATGCTCCAACTACAATGTTGAGGGCAGTAGTGCTTCTGAATAGCAGTTCCAGAGCGCCATAAGCGGGGAGAGGCCTGCCAGTGGTGTAGCATGGGTTGCCAGTGTCCGGGGCCAAACAGAGGAGGTTTAGGGAAGTGGACAGAGTATGCATGCACATTCAACTGCCTAACGGCATCTGCGTCAACCAGGAGATAGGAGATGCAGAGGTAAGAAAAAAAGAGCCATTCTGTTGCCTGGAAAGGTCACTTCCTAGTTCGCATGGAGAAGCCGTTTTCAATGGAGCCCAGTGACGGAAGCGTGCAGCCATATCAAGACAGTACTGGGTGTCAAAATTTTGTGCCCCTAACAATTTTGTGCCTGGGGCAACCCCCTGTGCCCCACACTGCCCCACTGATATAATAATAATAATAATAATAATAATAATAATAATAATAATAATAATAATGTATTTATATGAAACCCATCTGACTGGGTTGCCCCAGCCACTTTGGGTGGCTTCCAACAAAAATGAGTAAAAACACAGTCCTGTTATACTCAGGTCCTGTTTGCAGGCTTCCAATAGGCATCTATTTGTCCATTTTGAGAAAAGAATTGATCTGATCCAGTAAGCTCCTTTTATGTTCTTAAGGCAAAAATATTCAAATACAATTAAAATCAAGACCAACCAGGCAGGCAGTAAAACAGGTGCTTAGAATTTGACTGCATCTAGTATCTACATTGATCGAACAAGCACCCTGGTTTCTGGGAAAGTGTGTGATCTCGTTAAAAACCTGGGATCATGAGAAATTCAACTCTAATTTCCTTCCTTAATCCTCATGGTCAAAGGAAAAAGAAGTAGAGAATATGTTAAACACATACAGTACCTGGAAATCACCTGTATGTCCACCCACATATGATCCCTTAATATACCTTTCTATGAGAGCAATGGATGAAGAAATACATGCACAATTAATCTGAAGAGAATAAGAAGACTTATTCTACCAAAGGAAGCAAAATGGTATGAGCATAACCGTTTGTCTTGCTAGCCCAAGAGGATGGAGATTGGCAGCAAAGTTTTACCTTGATCTCATTAGAACAGTCTTAGCACCACATGTTACGGCTGGTCCTTGAGAGTGACATAGAGGGAACAGGAAATTATTGGAACTGATGGAACACAGGAAAAAAAGGAGGGGTTCTTAAACAGGTTTTTCAATTCTCTTGGTGGGTATGTAGTAAGGGGAATTAATGATGAATAAAGGAGGTGTTTTATGAGGTATGGGTGGGTGTGTCTCAGGGGAGAAAATAGTCTTTGTGGGGGAAATGGCGAGAAAATCCAGTTTACACCTGAAAGGTTGTGTCTGAAATATATGTGGCTTATCTCTCTAAGGTACCCCTTGAATAGAATGTCGACTTGTAAACAGTGTTTTGCATATTCTTTCCTGGTTGGACAGGATATCTTGGATGAGCTTCTGTTGTTCTACTCATCCTTCAGGTGGCACCTAAGTGAAACACACATTTGCCACCTGTAGTTCGGAGACAGAGTCTCTGCAACCATTTTGACCTTCAAATGGTTTCCTTATTCTCATCATCACAATCCTGTCTTTTTAGGGATTCCTGCAACATCCGCCTTGCAAGTAAGGGGAAATGTCAAAAGAAAAGGAGAGCACCGAAAAGCAGTTACCCCATTGGTTATGTACTCAACACAGCAATGAACCAAGTGAAGGCTTCACTAAGAGCATCATGGGAACACTTGGTACATGCTCATTCCATCTCCACCTTCTAAATATTTCCCAAATGACCTGAAAACTCATCTAACTGCAACACCAGAGGCGTCTTTTCCAGAGGGCTTAGTGGCTCATTGCGCCAGGGCGCCGCCCGCCCAGGGGCGCCCCAGTGAGTGGGGGAGCTGCGCAGCTTTGCCGGTGGCCTCCCCTTACCCTGCATGCTGCCAGATGGTTGGCAGGGCGCAAGGGGCCACTAAACCCTATGGCTCCTCCTCCTCTGCCGCCTCTTCTCCCTCAGCTGCGGGAATCCCCTAGCCGCTGCCCGCTGAGCTACTGTCATCTGAGGGAGCGATGGGAGCAGCAGTGGTGGCAGCGGCTCCTGAGGGGCCTCCTCCGCGTTACCGGTGCCCACCACCCCACCACCACCACTCCCTGGGACACAGGCAGCAGCGTGGCAACCGCCTCCTGCTCCTCGAGCCGCTGGGCAGCAGCAAGAGTGCCGGCAGTGGGCTGTCATTGTCAGGCAGTCGAGGACGCGCCCCGGAGCCTTGCAAGCGAGCGAGCGGGGTTCTGGTGGTCTGGCCAGCCACACCGTGGCCAGCACATTGGTGGCATCTTCTGTGGGCGGCGGCTCCTGGGGTTACAAGGTGGTCCGCAAGTTGGGCCCCGAGTTCTAAATTCTGGGAAAGTGAGGGGGCACCGGAGGGATCTTTGCGCCACGGCGCCAGATGGGCTTAAGATGACCTTGTGCAACACATTGAAGAGATTTCCTAGATGTTAGCATTGGGGCCATATAGACACAGTCCAAACCTGGGCTGAAACTCCAGGAAATATGCATGTGTATATAAATGTCATGGACTGGCAGGACACTGACAAGTGGGCACCGGGGAAGAGGGGATCAATGATTTGGGGAAAATTGTTCTAACCAGGAGGCAAGAGTTGGGGGCTGGGGGAGGTTCAGAACTGGAGCGTGGAGCACAGGATGGGTCAGAAGGAGGAGGAGGAGGAGGAGGAGGAGGAGGAGGAGGAGGAGGAGGAGAAGAAGGAGAAGGAGAAGGAGAAGGAGAAGGAGAAGGAGAAGGAGAAGGAGAAGGAGAAGGAGAAGTCAGGCAAGTGAAGGGCCAGGCACTTCATCATGCTCTCCTGCAGAACTAGGAGGGGATTGAAACAGGATGAGCAGAGGAAGTTGCCATGCGGGTGTAGTCTCCAGCTGCATGTGCACAGCCCGTCTGGAGAAGATACATAAACTGGTGGAGAGGGGAGTGGTCCCCTGTTGCTGCAACTGCTCCAAACGATGTGGACCTGGGAATACCTACCTAGATGCTAGATGGTGTGTGTGTGTGTGTGTGTGTGTGTGTGTGTGTGTGTGTGTGTGTGTAGGATCCAGAGCTGTAGAAGTGACCTTTGACAATAAAGAGTTAGCTATCTGACACGTGCATCCCTTTGGCTGGGGAGTGCCCTTGACAATAAGGGTTTTTGTGTGTGTGTGTGTAAAATGTAATTAATGTATGAGAAGAAATTAATGAGAAGTGTCTGATAAACTAAGTTAATTTTAATTATTTGCCATAAATGGATATTTCTGAAGTTCCAAACATTTTTAAAGGCTCTCATGAAAACTATTAATCTTGTATTTTTCCTTCTCCTCTCCATATATAGTTAATATTGACATTGCTGCAGGACCTAATTATGACTTGTTGATTCATAACCATGACTTATTGATGTCTTTAAATGCAAAAAAACAAATTCTTGATTTCTTTTAAATGTAAATTTTGCGTGTGTTTGAAGTGGCAGTTTTAAGCACCAGGCTCTTGCACCTTGGAACATAATGTGGATCAAAATTAGCTTCTCTCCCTCCCTCTCTCTCTCAGCATCTTTTGAGAACCACTACTACTTTTTGAACAAAGAGCCATTAGACCTGATGGCTGCTCAGTTGCACTTTAAGACCTTTTCTTCTTTAATGATGACCAATTTCTCTCTCGAGTTTCCAGCAACCGTTTTGCTAAATGTCATCCCTTCAAAGTAATTCATCCAGATATAGCATAAAATGCCACAAGCGCAATGCAAAAATCATGCATCACCTAGTTAGCCATGGCAGGACTACCGTCGCTTCAGCTTTGGGTGATCAAATGTCAGGGTGGCTGTTATCTCTGCAAACAACAGGGAGGCAGCTTTGACAATGTGATTCCAGTCTCCCACTGCGCTGCATTGGAAGAGGCCAGCCAGAGGTGATGGGAGAAGATGGTATTATATCGGTCAGAGGCAGAGTTGGTTCCAGGTTTGGAGGAAGGGCTGGGCAAAGCACACTCAAGGGAAATATATTGTAGTTAGCTGGAAGAGCAGTTGCCTTGCCTCAGGTTCAAAACTCAGCATCTTGTGGCAAGGTTGGGAATGTCCTTTGTATGAAACAAAGCCCAGGGGTCAGCAAACATTTTCAGCAGGGGGCCGGTCCACTGTCCCTCACACCTTGTGGGGGGCCGGACTATATTTTGAAGGGAAAAAATATGAACGGATTCCTATGCCCCACAAATAACCCAGAGATGCATTTAAAATAAAAGGACACATTCCACTCATGTAAAAACATGCTGATTCCCAGACTGTCCACGGGCCAGATTTAGAAGGTGATTGGGCCTGATCTGGCCCCCAGGCCTTAGTTTGCCTACCCATGTTCTAGCCAGTGTATGCAATACTGAGCTAGATGGAGCAAGGGTCTCCTTTAGAATCTACCCTCCCAGCACCGCCCTGGTGATTTCCCCTGACACGGCTGGTGCAAATCCAGTCACCCTGGAGGTAAAAAAAGGGTAAAGGGTAAAGGACCCCTGGATGGTTAATCCCGGTCAAAGGCGACTATGGGGTTGTGACACTCATCTTGCTTTCAGGCCGAGGGAGCTGGTTTTTGTCCACAGACAGCTTTCCGGGTCATGTGGCCAGCATGACTAAACTGCTTCTGGTGCAATGCAACATTGTGACGGAAACCAGAGCGCACGGAAACGCTATTTACCTTACTGCCACAGCAGTACCTATTTATCTACTTGCTCTGGTGTGCTTTTGAACTGCTAGGTTGGCAGGAGCTGGGACAAAGCAATGGGAGTTCACCCCATCTAACGGATTCAAACTGCCAACCTTCTGATTGGCAAGCCCAAGAGGCTCATTGGTTTAGACTTCAGCGCTACCCGCGTCCCATTGCGTAGCAGAGGAGGAGATGCCTGAAGTGCATTTCTCTTTCTGCCACACACTGGCAGCAGAATTCTTCAGTAATAGTCAACTGAGGTTGAAAAGTCCAAGATCTTACTGGACTCCCAGAAAGGTTCAAAACTTCAGCTTCAGCTTCACAGAAGTGAAGAACAGACAGGATAGACAGAATGTACAGAGAAAGATACAGAACTGCTCAGAACCAGGAAGATATATTACCCGCCTCCGACCATTGACCCTGAGTCTCACAGACTCACAGACTAACCAGATAAACAGCTGCGAGCAAGTTTTGAGAAAGTTATGCACCCATGAAACTCACAATCCCTGACACACCTCCCATCAAAGGAAGCTCATCAAGGACTGGGGGTGGGGGAGAGGGCAGCAGCAGGAGGAGTTTGCACTTAGCCTAGCGCACTGCCCTGCCCCGTGATTGAGGGGTCTGGGGCTGCGCAATGTTAGCACGCCCCACACACATGCTGCAGGGCATGCTGACACCACTCATGCACTGATAGGTTGTGTGCATGCCCCATGACTTGCATACCCAAGGAATTTTGAGGGGGGCCCTTCCTTGATTTTTTTTTTTGGGGGGGGGGCTTGCCTCCCTCCCTCCAGCCCTCCCTGGTTGGTGTGCCTGCACTCTGCCCAGTGCTGAGAAGTGAAGCATTAGGTGAAGTGGCCCGCAAGGCAGGGGGATGGTCTTCCAGGTTTCTTACAGCCAAGATGGTCTTTCAGGGCAATATAACAAAAACAATTAAAAAGCAGCACAAAAAAATCAAATGGAAAATGAATTTTAAAGCAATGCAAAATGGACACACCTGGCAGACTCCCAGTCTATCTTGTCAGAACAAATATGGTCCTCAGTCGTTTCTAGAAAGCGAAGGTAATGGCCACCTGTCGTATCTTGACAGGAAGGCTATTCCGCAGAACAGGGGCAGCCACCATAAAAGCTCTGCTTGGAGTTGCTTCTTGGAGTGGGCTTCTGATATGTTTGGAAGGAGAAGCTCTCTTGCAGATGGCTGTGACCTAACCGGGTTTCTAAGGGATAAGGCAGCCTCCCAAGTAGGGCTGTTTCTGACAGCTAGGCAAAGGAAAGGAAAGAAATGGATCATCAGAGGGACAGGATAGGAAGCCTCGCCCAGAAATCTGTCTCACTACACGTTGCACTTAAAAGTAGCACAGTGGAAACAAATGAGGCTGGAGCCGACAGTCCTCTTTATTCACTGGCAGGATTTGTCCGAGGTCATGCTTGGGTTCTTGGGCACTTCACGATGAAGCATTTAAAAAACAAAAGTTGTCATTGGCAGAACAAGTCAAGGCTGCAGTGCTTAGATGCTTACTCAGAAAAAAAAGCACACACACACACCAGAATGAATAATTTACTTGACAAATCTCAGTCTACAGTTAGACCGTAAACAAATTTCTAAATTCAGAAATGGATTTTAAAGGAACGTTGAATGCCATCAATAAACTTCTTAAGCAGAACACTTTTATGTTCTTGGGGGTATTTTTGGCTTTGGCTTTAATGTGCCCTGCGGCAAATTTTAATGCCTGTCGGGACCTGGGATGCTCTTAAGATGGCATTTGTTCATTGGCCTATGCATTCATGGAAACAGATGAGAAGCTTAAATTGCCCCTTGTTCAACATCGAAGCTAATTTTAAAATAACAAATTAAAGGACAGAATCCATGGGGAAGAGGGATTCTTGGTAGATTTGTGCCCCACACTCCGAAATGGTGTGTGTGTGCGTGTGTGGGGGGTAGGAATAGTCAAGCTATTAATTAGCAATTTGAGACCTCTAACTGTATACCTGTCTAAATTTCCACCTAAATATAGTTTCAGGCATTCATTGAAATTCACCCTTGCTCATGCATTAACATTTTGTGCATTGTTACTGTATATGATGTGCGATGCTTTCTCTTTGCATATGTGAATCCCTACAGATAATTCAGTGCTGCTCAGTGAATGCCATAATTTGCTGTTAAAAGCATCCATGCACTATTGAAAGAATACAGTTGCCAAGCCTTAAACTTGCAATTTCCACTCCAACCTTGCTATTGCAAGTGGTCTGTTATTATGATGACTGTTTTTTATTGGCTGTCAGTATATTTTTATTATGTTTTTATCACTGGTGTTCTGTAATGTGTTTTTAATGTTGCACACCACCCTGGGATCTTCTGATCAAGGGCCATATATAAAGTAACTAACTAACTAACTAACTAACTAACTAACTAACTAACTAACATATTTTCCCGTGCATAACATGCCCCCGTGTATAAGACGCCTCCTATTTTGGGGGACTCAAAATTAAGAAAACGGGGGGGGAGATTACCCCTGTGTATAAGACTACCCACTTTTTAAACAAAAAAAAGTATAATGAGATAAGAATCCGATATCTCTGTTCAAACCAGGTCCCTCCATGGTTTTGAGCTTGGTGATAAGTTGTAATTCAGCAACTTCTCTTTCCAGTCTATTTGTGAAATTCTTTTGTAGTAAGACAGCTACTTTGAGATCTTGTATAGAATGTCCTGGGAGATTGAAGTGTTCTCCTACTGGTTTTTCTGTCTTCTGGTTCCTGATGTCAGATTTATGTCCATTTATCCTTTGGCGTAGGGTTTGGCCTGTTTGTCCCCTCCTGGACAATGACAGCTCCCTTTCTCAAGCTCTGGGAGGAAGACCTTTCATTGCCTACAGACAGCCACCCAATCTTAAACAACTCCTCACCCACAATAATACAACCACCAGACTTAACATGGACACTGGTACCAGAGCCTGCAATAAACCCAGATGCCAACTTTGCTGCCACATACACCCGGACAACATCATTACTGGCCCCAACAACATCCAACATACCATCTCAGGACTATTTAATTGCTCATCTTCTAACATTGTGTATGCCATCAAATGCCAACAGTGCCCTTCAGCTCTCTATATTGGACCTCCCCTCCCCATCCCCACCCCTCCCCACCCCTTCTCTACATAAGTGCCTGGGGACTTCTATTTCACTGTATCTGAAGAAGTGTGCATGCACACGAAAGCTCATACCAAAATAAAAACTTAGTTGGTCTTTAAGGTGCTACTGAAGGAATTTTTTTATTTTACTTCGACCCAGACCAACACGGCTACCTACCTGTAACCACTTTTTAAACAGTATTTTTAGTATAAAAACCCCCTAGTCTTATACATGGAAAAGTACGAAGCAAAATAAAAAAAATTCTTTCAGTAGCACCTTAAAGACCAACTAAGTTTATATTTTGGTATGAGCTTTCGTGTGCATGCACACTTCTTCAGATACACTAGAAACGGAAGTGTCAGACCCTATATATATACAGAGGGTGGTGGGGGTGGGTGGGAATGGGTGATGGGCTGATGTCAAGGAACCATAAGACTGAAAAACCAGTAGGAGAACACTTCAATCTCCCAGGACATTCTATACAAGATCTCAAAGCAGCTGTTTTATTACAGAGAAATTTCAGGAACAGACTGGAAAGAGAAGTTGCTGAATTGGAAATCATTACCAAGCTTAAAACCATGGAAGCACCTGGGATGAATAGAGACATCGGATTCTTATCTCATTATGCACGATCAAGCTTTCTTTAGCACCTCAGCCCTTGCTTTCCCCCCCAGGACTAATTGCAGCCATCAGCAGCCATTAACAGCCATCTACAGGTTTACCACTCCCATCAGCCCATCACCCATTCCCACCCACCCCCACCACCCTCTGTATATATATAGGGTCTGACACTTCTGTTTCTAGTGTATCTGAAGAAGTGTGCATGCACACGAAAGCTCATACCAAAATATAAACTTAGTTGGTCTTTAAGGTGCTACTGAAGGAATTTTTTTATTTTGCTTCGACTCAGACCAACACGGCTACCTACCTGTAAATGGAAAAGTACGGTAACTAACTAACTAAATAGCAGCCACTGCTGCCGTTGCAGCTTCACTTCCTGCACCAACTGGTGAATTTTCAAATAAAAGAAATGTACACAACTAATAGCATAATTCCAGATCCCAATCGTGATGCAAAGGGATGCCAATTATGCTCATTCTATGTTGAACAGCTGCAGTACCTCTATCCATCTGTTCATTAATTCCACTGTCCCAAGGGATTTGGACTGTCGCTTTAAAGAGTCTTTTCCGCAGGTTCTACATGCTGGTTGATCAATCAGCCCAAACCTTTGCCAACACTTTAGATGACTCAATCCATTTGTATGTTTCCTGCAGAACTGCACCAAAGGAAACTCTCATCAAAAGAAAAAGAAAAAAAGACGATGATAATACACAGCAAAAGAGAATGTCTGATTTATTCTGCTTCTTTTGATGTTATATTTATGTATGTATGCGTATGTGTGCTGTTTGGTTGTTTTTATTTATTTAGCTATTTTGTGGTATTTTAAATTTTTGTATTGTAAGCTGCCTTGATAACGTCCTAGAAGGAGCATAACTCTTTATCACAAGTAAAGTAATAATAAAATGTTGACCTTTAGAATTTTCAAATAATATAGCATTACCTCATCCCATATGTGTCTCCCTGTAAGGTCAGGTCAATGTCTGAAGTCATCTTGCCTCATAATTACCATTATTTTATTTATTTATTATATTTATATTCTGCCTTTTCTCCAAAGGCCTTAAGGCAGAATGCATAGTCCCTCTCCTTTTATCATCACAACAACCTTGTAAGGCAGGTTAGGTGATGCCAGACTCGAGGGATTCTCTCCTCCCCCCCGGCAGCCTCCAGGATCAAAGAAGAAACACAGAAAGCTTTTATTTACGGGTTTCTTCAGCAATCTTGGAACGAGACAAGAGATCTAGCCCTGGATGCTAGCAGGACGTTGCCTACTCTGAGCCCCTCCTTTTCCATCCTCAGCAACATCCTGTGTCCTTATGTAAAGTCCCCGGAGTCCCACAACTTTGCATTCTCTATTCCTGGGTCCTGCTTGACCGACGTGTCTTTGGAGTATGAGGAATTCCCAGGCTCTCTAAGGATGTGTCTGTTACCTGTTCTCCGACTCCCCCTTCTTCACCCATTACCTCAAAACTTGGTAGTTCTCTGTCCTGTCTTAAATAATTCCAGCATGGGGGGGAGTGATTCTCTTCCGAAAGAAGCAAAGGGGAAGGAGGGACCATCTCCCAGCCCTCTTCTTCTTCAGGCCAGTCTCTGACAGGTGAAGAGATAGTGACTAGCTCATGGTCACCCAATGAGCTTCATGACTGAGCAGGGATTTGAACCTGGGTCACCCAGTCCAGATCCAACAACCACCACTACACACCACCTTTTATTTCCATGTAAAGTGATGTGGGTGGGCATGCAAGACAGATCCTTTTGGGTCATGGTGGCAAAACTATGGAATGCACATAGTCAAAGGGAGGTCCTCCTGGATCTATCAGGATTTGCCTTTCAGTGAGCAGTGGAAAAACACAATCATTTCCCAAGCTTTTGGGTTAGGGTTTCATTTCCTTGCTATTTTTAGAATCTGGAACGCCCTCCCACCAGATGTCAAAGAGAAAAACAACTACCAGACTTTTAGAAGACATCTGAAGGCAGCCTTGTTTGGTAAAGGTAAAGGGGCCCCTGACCATCAGGTCCAGTCGTGTCCGACTCTGGGGTTGCGGCGCTCATCTCGCTGTATAGGCCGAGGGAGCTGGCGTTCGTCCGCAGACAGCTTCCGGATCATGTGGCCAGCATGACAAAGCTGCTTCTGGCGAACCAGAGCAGCGCACGGAAACACCGTTTACCTTCCCGCTTGGAGCAGTACCTATTTATCTACCTATTTATCTACTGCTAGGTTGGCAGGAGCAGGGACCAAGCAACGGGAGCTCACCCCGTTGCAGGGATTCGAACCGCCGACCGTCTGATCAGCAAGCCCTAGACTCTGTGGTTTAACCCACAGCGCCACCTGGGCCCCTTGTTTAGGGAAGCTTTTAATGTTGTATTTTAATATTTTGTTGGAAGCCGCCCACAGTGGCTGGGGAAACCCAGCCAGATGGGCGGGGTATAAATAATAAATGATGATGATAATGATGATGATGATGATGATGTTTGGATGCCTTTAGACAAGTTGTGTGACCGTTTTAGTTTCAAAATCCCAATGAGGTCTTTTCTGTGGACCTTCATTTGGTTATGGTAAATGCGCCGTTGTTTTAGCACGGCTCACGCCCAGGTTTTCTACAAGCCAGGCATGTCGATTTTTATTGCGCCAAACCCAGTGCTGGGCTGCCTACTTTCAGAAGTGTCACGAATGTCATTTCTCTCGGCGTCATAGCCACAGATGTTTTAGTGATGCATGCCGAAGTCTCTGCTGGAGCTCCTGGGGTTCCACTTGAAGAGCACTCTCTGAATAAATGCTTGTCAAAATTCTCAATACAACAGAAGCAAGAAGATCCATTTGCTTTATTGTCCTGTGGAACAACAGCTGCTTACAAATCCAGAAGAAGGAGACGAGAACAGCAGGGCTATTTGTCAACTCATTGTCTGTGGGATGTCTTCATAGATGAGAGGATTGCAGGGTTTGGCTAGCTGCAGATTTTTTACAGAGTGGGCAGCATTGACGGCTGCTTGGAAGAAAAAAACCCAAAACTAGCTTGTTGGGATTGGGAAGTTTCCTTTAGCTTCCTTTTAAAAATATGAATCACACTTCACTTTCCATACAGAAGTCCAGGCATATGTCTCTAGAAGAACAGAATATTCAAACATGTTCACCAGAGCAGTAACTGAAAATATGTGGCAAAGTTGTTGTTGTTGTTTTTTAGTCGTTTAGTCCTGTCCGACTCTTTGTGACGCCATGAACCATAGCACGCCAGGCACTCCTGTCTTGCACTGCCTCCCGCAGTTTGGTCAAACTCATGTTTGTAGCTTCAAGAACACTGTCCAACCATCTCGTCCTCTGTTGTTCCCTTCTCCTAGTGCCCTCAATCTTTCCCAACATCAGGGTCTTTTCCAGGAAGTCTTCTCGTTTCTCATGAGGTGGCCAAAGTATTGGAGCCTCAGCTTCACGATCTGTCCTTCCAGTGAGCACTCAGGGCTGATTTCCTTCAGAATGGATAGGTTTGATCTTCTTGCAGTCCATGGGACTCTCAAGAGTCTCCTCCAGCACCATAAGTCTAAAGCATCAATTCTTCGGCCATCAGCCTTCTTCATGGTCCAGCTCTCACTTCCATACATCACTACTGGGATGTGGCAAAGTAGGCTCCCAATATCCAAGGTGGAATCCAGCAGAGACAGATTTTGCAAGCACTGGTAATTACTCTAATGTTACTTAGATAATCTGGCACTTGCTCTACTCTGATTTTTTTTCCAATTACTCTGCTCTTCAGCTTCTTAAATTAACTTGACTTCTGAATGCTTCTGAATACCAGTGGCTGGAAGCAACAGGAGGGAAGAGGGCTCTTGTGCTCAGGTCCTGCTTGCTGGTTTCCTGGAGTCATCTGGTTGGCCACCGGGGGAACGTGATGATGGACTAGATGAAGCCTTGAAGTCTTCTGATGTTCTTAACTGAACCACACAATCATGACCATCAAATTCTATGTCAGATCAGATCAGCCCAAACTGGGAATTTGACACCTTGGGTAGTTGGACTAAATTTTGTTGCGGGTCATCTTGGAGAAGGACAGCCTGTTATTTCCAACCATTGGTTTGAACCAGACTTCATCCCCAGGAACCTATTTTAATTCCAGATCTGAGCCTCAACCATGAGAAGGACCAATGGGAGAATTCTAAGCCTGTACTCAGAGCCTTAAAAGGAGGTGTGGCGTTTCACCTCTAGAAGGCCTAGAAGGGGTTAAGTTGCCAGGGAGGGAAACGACCAATGGGAGCTCTCCAGCCAGAAGCAGGGTGTATATAGAGTGAAGCAGGCAGGCAGATGAGGAGAGAGTTGAGAGAGAGTTAGATGTGAGGAGAGAGAGATAGATGAGAGGAGCTGGTGTGAAGAATAGAGCTGGTTAATATTGTGGTGGCTGTTAAATAGCGAGATTGACAGGATATAGTGTTAGGAGTTTAGTGATAATTATTATTAGTATTATTTAGAGGTAATAGGCCGGTAAATCATATTTAGAGGTATTAGGCCGGTATAGGAACCATCTGTGATTTTGAAACCGTTTAAGCTTTGTACAGTAACCAATACGCATAAGAGTATTCAATAAACTATTCTGTTTTATTTTACTATATCCTGGTCTGAAGTGTGTGAGTGATTGAGAGTTTTTGTTTGTCGTTGGCACATCACCAATAGACCGTCAAACGTCCGGGGGTGATGTGCAGGTCTGTGAGACCGCGACAGGAGGTTTGGGACCAGGTCACCCAAAGGAATGTTTCCTCCCATGTAGATCTGCCTGTGCACAGAAATGTGCAGATAAGGCCTTTCTGGTGGTACCATGGCCTTTGGAAATTCAGTTGCAGATTGGCAGAAAAGGGGTGTTTGCAGTGCAGTGGTGGCACCGATCATGTGGCACAGTCATCCCATGAAATATGGTATAGGTCATCTGTATTGTGCTTTCCACACATGTGAAAAGCCCATCCATTTACCCACGACTTTCCTAATTATTGAACGTACTACCTGCAGGATATGATTGAGCATACTAATACACTTTTAATGTAATTGTTGAATTGGTTTTCATAAGGTATTTATGATTGTGCTGTTATGTTTTGCCGGTGTTGTACACTGCTCTGGATATTGTGGATGAAAGTGTTTGAAATAAATGAAACATTGAGGAACCCCCCCCATACAACTGGGATGCAGCGGGGAGGGGGCTGGGAGAACCCTTTTTAAGAAAAACAACACCCAGTGTCCTCAACACTTTTCTTGGTGCTGGTGCTTCCCACTTCTCCAAAATATTTTGTATGGATTCAGAGTGACAATTATGTCCAAATAATGTTTTATTCTCTTCCTTGATTTTCACTCAGCATGTTACCTCATGAAGAAGCAAAGGTCACATATTCAATCTGATTACTTCACCCTCTGACTTTCTCTCTCTCTCTCTCTCTCTCTCTCTCCACCCCTGCCCTGCCACTCCACTCTCCCTAGAAATGCTTCCTTGATAACTCCGTAATTTCTCTTGTTCTGTCTCTTTATCAAAGTCAAAAACTTCACTTCAGCCGCGTGTCCCTGCTTCTGCAGCCACTGATGCATGTTGATAATTTTTCACTGCAGATGGAACACTGAATAATTTCTCTCAAGCTTTTAACTCACTTGACATTGCATTTGAACTTTGCAAACTTCACACACACACACACACACACACACACAGCTTGAATATTAAAACTAACTGAAATGAAATGAAACCCATTTCACATCTAATTCTGGAATGCCAAAATAACAGAATATATTGGGCTGTTTCCTTCTCGGTCAGCAGTTGATATTATTTTGTCCATTATACTTTACACAGCCTTGTGGGAACTGCTTTTTTTAAACCACCCTTATAACCCTGAGATCCATTGTTCAAAACCAGTTGCAAAATAAAAAGTCTCAAGAGAGTGCCCAAGCACTAAGAATTTAGGAATGGGGTGAGTACATGCTCAGCTGAGGGTTTTTGTTTTAAATATTTTTACCATTAATGAGCTTTCCCCCCAAAATGGCACTCCTGATTGCCCACAAGCTTTCTGTGAATCAGCAACCTAGCATTTTTTGGAGGGGTACCTTTTATTATTGTTAATGTGAAACAACTGGGAGTTAAAAAAACAGAACCCTTGCCAATCTCTCGCAAATCACCCAGAGATTTATCAGTAGATCCCATTCTGCCTTCTGTTTGCCTCTGGCGTACTCTACTGAGCTTTGATCCTACTTTTCCCAGCAACAAGCTCATTAGCCCATGCATCTTTCTGCTCTTCCCCCCCTTGAATTGCCCACTCTTACCCAGAGCATCAAAGGCACCCCATAGCATGACGGAGGCCAGTCTGACTACAGGGAACTTACTTCCTCTCTGCTACCCCCAGAAAGTGCTTCTCCATTGGTCTCCTGCCCACCCCCAGCTGTAATTTCCACCACTCTTAAACTTCAACAGCTCTCATTTCTTCAGAGTTTTCAACCTCTTTCAAGACCATATCTCTGTATGCCTTTGGAGAGCGGGGGGGGGGGGAATCTAGAAGTTTACACACTGAATCGTGCAACATGAATGCAAGGTCTGTGGGATTCTGCATCCTCTCCCTGTCTGCTGTACATTGATCCAGAGGGCATCAGAACAGAATTTCTGAACCTGCAAATATACACAAGACTGAAGAGCTTGCCCGTGGGTCTCCCATCACATAAAGGGAGCACAAGGACAATAGTGGAGCCTGCTGGATCAGGCCAATGGCCCATCTAGTCCAGCATCCTGATCTGAGCTCTGTCCTGCTGTGGTTTCCAGCAACTGGTATTCATAAAAGTTCTTCCTTCAACTGTCGAAGCAAAGGGATCGCCTGCATGCAATGTTTATGCACATAGGCTGCAGAGCTCTGCATGTGCGTGAAGGCCATGCCTGCCAATATTTCACAGATGAAAATAGGGACACGCTTGCAATGCTCAGATAAGGAAGGGCTGTAGCTCAGTAGCTGCAAAGTTGGCAAGTTAGCATCCACCTGTCTCGGGAGCAGATGAACGCATCTGGTCACTGCAATGGATGCACAACCTGACTGTCTGTCTCTAGGCACTGTGGACATCTGCAAAGGATTTCCACATGGTGCGGTTGATGTTGCCAGCCTTCATGTCACGTTTGCAGACATTTTTGTAATGCAGAGCTGGGCTGTCGACGGGTCTGGTGCCTGAAGCCAGCTAGAGCATCAGGTCCCAGGTTTAGTCCCTGGAACGACCAGGCCTGTCTAGATGGATGAATGATCTTGCTCAGTATAATGAAGCTTTATATATATTACAAATGTCTGCATCCCCTTCTGTTTCTGAAGGCTCCAATATTTTTGCTGCTTGCTCTGCTCAGTTACTTTGCAGTAGACTGGTGGGAATTGCTTTAAAAGCCAGGAAGGTGCTTGTCCTTTTGGTTTAATTTATTCAAACAAACAAACAAACAAACAAACAGTATCTCAGATGTTGGAATGATTCCAAGGCATCCTACAAAGGTGTGAATAAAACTTCTTAGAATTACAGTGGCTGCTAAAACATAACAATTTACTCAAGCTTTCCCTGGCCTCTGATACTGGTTGAATGATTCCTGGTCACTGTAATTGGGTTATGTGTGTTTTTGTTTTAAATTGAATAGTTTTTATTGTATGTTGAATTGTTTTAGACTTGCCGTGCTACATCAAATTGTTTTATTGTGCTCTGCCTTGGTATTATTTTAATGAGAGGCACCACAGAAATATATGTAGCAAATAAATAAACACAAAAAACCCATCAGCATTATACAGCCAAATGAAAAAAAGAAAATCAGACCACAAACATCAAACCAAAGACCAGAGTAGGACAAAATCCCAACTAAACTGTCAACTTATATGCCTGGACAAAGAGGAAAGTCTTTATCTGGCACCAAAATGGTTGCTATGTCAACACCAGATCCATCTGTTTGGAGAGGGAATCCCATATCGGGGAGCCACTTTAGAAAAGGCCGTGGCTTTTGTAAATACATAATATGTTGCTGCTAAAAAGTGCAGCTGATGAAGGGACTCTAGCAGAAGCAACTTGCTGTGTGGTTCAGAGCCATGATGCTAGCTTCCCAGCAGGTGGGTTGCTGTTGCTTACAGGGAAGGGGAGGCAAAGGGGTCTGGTGCTGGGGAGGTCAGCATGGTGCAAACACATTGCTTTTAAAAAATCTCTCCATAGCACTTGCACGGTGCATTTGCAAGTAACAGGACATCCTGCAAAAGGCAACAATGGAGCCATAAGCAGGATAATAGGGATTTTTTGAATTATGGTGCTGGAGGAGACTGTTGAGAGTCCCATGGACTGCAAGAAGATCAAACCTATCCATTCTTAAGGAAATCAGCCCTGAGTGCTCCCTGGAAGGACAGATCGTGAAGCTGAGGCTCCAATACTTTGGCCACCTCATGAGAAGAGAAGAATCCTTGGAAAAGACCCTGATGTTGGGAAAGATTGAGGGCACTAGGAGAAGGGGACGTCAGAGGACAAGATGGTTGGACAGTGTTCTCGAAGCTACGAACATGAGTTTGACCAAACTGCGGGAGGCAGTGCAAGACAGGAGTGCCTGGCGTGCTATGGTCCATGGGGTCACGAAGAGTCGGACACGACTAAACGACTAAACAACAACAACAAAGGGATTTTCCAGGTTCAGGTACCAGGAAATGGGGACTACCTCTGATAGATAGGGATAGTTGGACTGCATAGAGGCCAGCAGAAGAGTGGGCATAATAGCTCTCTTCTTCCCCTCTGCCCAATTGCATTTTTTTCTACACACATGTATTGTGTGAAGAAGCCTTCTTGCTCACATCGAACCTTGCACAGTCAAGGAAGATGCCCAGGCAGTCACAGGCACCATGCAAGCTTCTCATGCGCTTCATCCTACGATGTGGCCTCACGGTCTGACAAAGTACAAGGACTCACATAATTGCATTGCAACAAAGAGGAACCCCGTGTGCTTTGTAGCTCCCTGAAATGAGAGATGAGCCAACTCTAATCACCACTAGCAGCTGGTTTAATATAATATTTTTGTTGGTGAGCCATGATATTGGACAATTTGTAAAATAGCACAGTTTGTCAGACTGATCGACCAGGGCTAATTTTTGACACTTACATTTTCAACTTCAGTGGTTTCTAGTTCTTGATTGCAAATTTGGGGCTTTGCACAATGGAGAGTTTGAGTTTAGCATCCTGAAGATGGCACTGTTCCACTGATGACGGAGAAACCTGGCAAGAATTCACATATCACAATGTCTTCCTCTAATGTCTAATGTTTGTGGGGAGGGCGAGATCCATTAATGCTGTTTGAAGGTGCAGCTTCTGGGGGGCGGGGGGGAATGCCATGCAAGAAAATATTAGCAAACTGAGCAGTCATATCCCAAACCTGGCTCACCTGGTATGTACTAATAGAGAGATGTACATGGAAGGGTGGAAAAGGTCTATTGTTTTCATTTCCCAGGGTTGCTGGAACTGTTGGTTTTCCTTTACTTTGCAGGCCATCTTTAATAGCACCGCTCTGAGTGGTGCAGGTAAATTCACCGTCTGCTAATAACAAGGGCAGAAAGGTGAGAAACACGCTGTACAGGAAAGAATTCACTTCTGTGACCCCTAGACTTAAAGCTAGATCACCGACCACACTTTTCAAATTTATGGTGTAAAAAATTGAGCTCCACGGCCTATTCTGTGCATTCCAGTCTGTGTTTTCTAGAACCTGCAAACAATGAACACAGTCCTCATTCTCCAAGCTCTATGTAGACTGGAACCTTATGCAACCCTGGGAACGGTTGTCTTTTTTGTAAGGCTTGCAAAAATGCAAGAAGGTGCAGCTGACACCCTTTTTCCAGTCCCAGACTGAGAGTGTACCAAAATCACGTTTTCATAGTTTTTGTGAGTGCTATTATTTATGTATTTCTTTATTACATTTTTAGCTCACCTTTTCCCAGGAAGCCCAGGGCTAAATTCTCCACCACTTTAAGCTCACACCAACCTTGGGATGCAGGCTAGGGTGAGAGTTAGCAACTGGTTGGGCACTTGATAAGCTCTTTTGGAATGTGAACCTGATTCTCTCCAGCCGTAGTCCAACACTTGAACTCAGGGGTGCGGAACCTGCAGCCCTTCTGATGTTGTTGAACTTCAACTCCCAGAATCCCCAGAGAGCATGACCAATAGCCAGGTGTGCTGGGAGTTGTAGTCCAGCAACACCAAGAAGGCGACAGATTCCCCACACCTGCTCAACCACTATACCAGACTAGATTTCAATGGTCCTATTCAGGCATTTTTCTCATAGAAACATAGGAAGTTGCCATCTTCCGAGTCCATAACCTTCCAGCATTTCTGTGATGAAAATAGGGACATCCAGGCAATTGATCCACCCAGCATTGTCCATACTGGCCAGCAACAGCTCTCTAGAATCTCAGACTGGGGATGTTCCAAGCCTGAGGCTTGTGATCTTAATAGACTCATTCTTTCGCACATGCAGATTCCTATGGAATGGTAGATTCACCTGGGCGTATGAAGAAGAAGAAGAAGAAGAAGAAGAAGAAGAAGAAGAAGAAGAAGAGCAGCTATTTTTCTAGAAAAAGAGGTGCCAGAATTCACCATGAACGCCTCCTATGCTCTCTCTTAATAATAACAATGGGGTCCACCTGAGAGGTGTCAAAACTGAGTTCTGATTAGTTCCAGTTGGAAAAACCCCACTATTATTTGTTTATTTCTTTTTTTTAAGGAGGGGAATCTCAAAGCAGTTTAAAGTCTACATTAAAAATCAAATCAAACAATTCAGAATAAAATATTACTGAAGAAAGTCAATTATACATTCAAAGATACCTAGTTAACAGAAAACTAAAATATTATTTTAAAGATTTCAAAATAAAATGTTACAAAAGAGGTCAAGTGCAGAGTGCACATTTAACGTGGCTAAGAACAACAACAACCCTATCCTAATCATTTCAGAAGAAAACATTGCCAAAGGAAGTCAAATATAGAATGCCCATTTCCTTTCCAACTCTACCCTACCTCCCGCAACCCTGTTTCAAATTCCATAGGAGTCCTGCTACTGAAAAAAAAGGAAAAAAAGACAACAGCTCAAAATAACTGCACTGCACTGGCAAAAATAAAAAAAGATATTCAGCAATCTGGGATATATTTGCATAAATCATCAGTTGATTGGTTTTTGAATAATGAATGAATTCAATTTTTAAGGGGTTACCTCAAGACTGTTTGTGATCCAAAGAGTAATTCCATATTTAGTGGTACCTCGGGTTAAGAACTTAATTCGTTCTGGAGGTCCGCTCTGAACCTGAAATTGTTCTTAACCTGAGATACCACTTTAGCTAATGGGGCCTCCCGCTGCCGCTGCGCGATTTCTGTCCTCATCCTGAAGCAAAGTTCTTAACCCAAGGTACTATTTCTGGGTTAGCGGAGTCTGTAACCTGAAGCGTCTGTAACCCGAGGTACCACTGTGTTGCATGTGTGTTTTAAGGGAGTCACTGCAAATAGACCACCCTGCCACCCCTTCAAAAAGAGGACTGGAAATGAGTCTCTTTTCTGAAGGGGTTTGCCACTGTCACTCAGGAATCACTGACTACAAAACAGGAGAATTCTTTTGGACTTGCTTTTGCCATTCAACATTGATGTTTGAAGGGCCACAGTCTGATTCTGTTACCTCGTACCTCGGTGGGATGAGAAGGAGACAAGCTGCTCCATTGCTGGGATAATAAGAGGAGGGTTGTTGTGGGGAAGCGGAATTGTGATACTGTATAACAAGAGTATGCAAAAACTTGAATGAACTATTAATTACAAATAAGGCTGCAAATGAATTGCGTCCATGCAATCAGTGTCACATCCAGTTTGGTCCTGGGGTTTGATTCTATGTATGGTGCTTTCTGCCTTTCCAAATTGCCTCTGCCTATACTTGCCATCACATCTCTTTTTAATTAGAGTGGTTAGATATAACAAAGGAAACAACACAATACAAGTTCAAACCCCCTCCCCTGGCTCACTAAATTTGGGTATAAGGAATGAGCCAGCTCCTAGCGAAGGTTTGCAGCCAACTGTAGAAAGCAGGAACAGAGAGGCTTAGATGTTAGTCAGGCAGGGGAGAGCCGGCAGCTGCAGACTTTGGCTCTTCCTGACCTTGACGGGTAGACTGATAAGGCAGTAGCTGAGAGCAGGCTAGAACACAGCCAAAACTCACAGGAAGCACAAATAGGAGAGAATCGACTCAGCCTCTCAGACCAGGAAGGGGTTGGAGCTGATCCACTAAGTCCAAGGAGTCGACGAATGGTAGGGCTGCTAGACAGGAAGCAAAACAAGAGCCATAAGTTCAATATCTTCTGTCATGGCCGGAAGCAGTCTTCAGAAGGGTCATATTTCTGTTGGAAGCCACCAAGAGTGGCTGGGGAAACCCAGCCAGATGGGCGGGGTATAAATTATTATTATTATTATTATTACAACCCAATGTTGTCACCCCATCATTAATCTTGGAATAAAGTTTCTTATCATCTTTTGCAGTCCAACATTAAAGATGAAAATAACTATGCAGAGGTAGTCTATTGGATTCTAATTATCAGAATAACTCTGCATATCTATATCTATAGTATATCTATATCTATATCTAATCTATATATCTATATATATAATCACATACACACATCAGGAAGTTCTGGATATTTATAACAACCTGATGCAGAATATAAAAGCAAGGTAACCTTAGCAGTGGGATTTCTGCAGCAAGTGGAGGCTGTTGGAGACTGGAAGCCCATGGTGAGAAGCGGAGGTATGAAAGCAGCCAGCTTTCAGCAGTTGACATAAGGATAATGTCTGATCTGATTCAAAGCAGGCTAGGCAAAGCTTACCTGCCTTGTCCTGAGAATCCTGGAATGATAAAAAGATATGCTATCATCCAAACATGCAGACAAACAGCAGGAGTTAATCTCCATCTTTGTGTAACCTTCAGAGTCCAATGTGAGACACTGGAAATAAATAAAACTCATTGGTTACAAAGACAAGATGTGGTTAATCTTAGAGTTCACAGCAGCAACAATATGTAAGGCTGCCCCTCTCCTGGAAACAAGGTGAGGGGAGATGCTGGAAGGGTTTGTATTGGAATGCACACCTGTGGATTTGTTCACGTTGACTTCATTAGCACCCAGGCATTTGGAAACTTAAAGCCACATCTGGATCATTACATTTCTTACAGATGACAGCAGGTACAAGCAATATGATCTTGAATGTGGCATAAAAATGGTGTAAGTTAAATGCAAGATTCTTCACAGTACTGGGCTAAAGAGTTGGGCTCTATCTAATGAAGTAGATAATATAATAATAATAATAATAATAATAATAATAATAATAATAATAATTTATTATTTATACCCCACCCATCTGGCTGGGTTTCCCCAGCCACTCTGGGTGGCTTACAACATAAAAATGAAATGAAACATTTAAACATTAAAAGCCTCCCTAAACAGGGCTGCCTTCAGATGTCTTCTAAAAATCTGGTAGCTGTTTTTCTCTTTGACATCTGATGGGAGGGCGTTCCACAGGGCAGGCGCCACCACCGAGAAGGCCCTCTGCCTGGTTCCCTGCAACTTAGCTTCTCGCAACGAGGGAACCGTCAGAAGGCCCTCGGTACTGGACCTCAGTGTCCGGGCAGAACGATGGTGGAGACAGTCCTTCAGGTATACTGGACCGAGGCCACGGAAACGTATTGGGAGCCAATGTAGATCCAAATGTGGTTAGACTCCAACTGCCACCAGCCCTGACCATTCGCCACATTGGCTGGTTACTGATGATACATCTGAAGGTCACCACATTGCAACAGACCACTAGTGAGCTTCAGCTCGTTGAGCTACTCCTTGGCAAGGAGGACTCTAGTGGTTCATATGATCACTGCATATTCTCTCAGCAGGATAGAAGATGAACAGTGAAGCACACCGTGCACAACTGCTTTCAATTGGTGGAATTAATCATAGTCCCAAGAGAGGTAGCAGTTGAAGGAGAAACTGCAACGTTAAGAAATTTCGGGTTGTTGGGCCTTCTATCTGAGCAACACAGCCATTGCTTCAGTACCCACAGGATACTTCTTAGAAAAATTAGGCTCTTGCAAGATTTATTGAGTTCACATTTAATTGATGTGGAACATAGTAATTTCATTTGAGTCTCACTATGAATGAGTATGGCCAAAGTAGACACATGGCATTTAAACTGTGAGACCTATGAAACCATTTCAAAGGCAGGTTTTCTGCATACTGCATTTTAGAGTATCTCCTGCAGAAGTTCAGGCAAGCAACTACACTACTGCAGTTTGTCTTATGCTGGGTAGGGGGAGGAATAAAAGCTATATTACCAGAAATATCCATAACAAAAGGAGAATGCCTTATGAGGAATGGCTTAGGGAGCTGGGTATGTTGAGCCTGGAGAAGAGAAGGTCAAGGGGTGATGTGATAGCCATGTTCAAATACTGTATATAAAAGGATGATATATAGAGGAGGGAGAAAGGTTGTTTTCTGCTGCTCCAGAGAAGCAGACACGGAGCAATGGATTCAAACTACAAGAAAGAAGATTCCATCTAAACATTAGGAAGAACTTCCTGACAGTAAGAGCTGTTCAACAGTGGAATTTGCTGCCAAGGAGTGTGGTGGAGTCTCCTTCTTTGGAGGTCTTTAAGCAGAGGCTTGACAGCCATATGTCAAGAATGCTTTGATGGTGTTTTCTGCTTGGCAGGGGGTTGGACTGGATGGCCCTTGTGGTCTCTTCCAACTCTATGATTCTATGAGAATCAGGGCAGTGGTTTAATTGCTGTTTTCGTAGGGTGAAGGGAAGCAAGATGCTGTCATGATAATGAGTTTGCAGGGGACTTTCTGTGAACCTGGAACTGTGGAGGAGTGATTTGCTAATTGTATTATTGTGCCAAATCGGATCCTATAGTTTGCATTGCTTGCATTGTATGAATTCTGACTGTGTGGCTGTAGCCCTGGGATGTCTTGTTTAGAATGCTTTCAGTGCCTCTGTGTCTCTGCACCAAAGTGTGTCAAAGGGCAAAGCAAAAAGGAACAGGACGGCCAGCTCAAGGCTGGATGATGGCTGGCTTTGTCTGACGTGCAGTCTGATGCGCAGAACAGGCAAGATAAGCCAAGGCTGCTTGAGGCAAGCACCGGGGCAGCATTAGTCAGCATGAGTTTACGCACATGGCGTAATATGTGTTTATGAGAACAACTGGACACAGGAAGATGTGCACACCCCCTTGCATGTGTGACCCCCTTGCGTACGCACTCTTACAGAGGATGGGGAAAGAGCCCAAAAGAAGGGTATAAAAAAGCTTTGCAATTTGTGTTGCTTTACTCTTGTCATCAGGAGTCTCTCTATATAGAGATTAAAACTCTTTCTCTGAAACTGAACCCCCGGTGTCGTTTTGACTATCTCTGTCCTGCTTGGGGCAACTAAAGGACCCTTTACTGGCTGATAAGGCTACAGAACAAGGAAAGAGCTTGGAGAAGTTTTTCAAGACACAACTGCCTGTAGTGGCTGTCTGAACCAATGACCACTACAGGTGCAAGGAGCATTCCACTTGGGACGATATTCAACTAATACGTCCCATCACCACAATGATTTCCATTTATGCAGCAGGAATTTCCTCCTCCTTCTGTGGTGTTCCCTGTGCCCTCCCCAAATCTACTCCAGAAAGTTAGGGGTACCCCTTGAGCAGATTAATTGGGTGGAAGAACATTCCATTGTACAAGCAGAAATTCTCACGCTGACAGAACATCCACACAGTGCTCATTTGGATACAACCCTGGGAGACTTTTTGGGTAAGCCAAGAGTAACCTCTGCATTCCAAATTTTGGCCCAGTTGTTCAGTAACTCAACTTGCCCATATGAAAAACTCTGGTTAATTTGACTCCTGTCCAATTAGTGATTAGATCTGGAAGACCACAAAATTCAGTGAAGAAGAAACTCAGCAGGGTTGGCAGGTCACTGATTCCATTTTCAAATGGACCAGCATCAGGAACCCAGTTAAAAAAGGATCTCAGCACCTGTGCATGAGTCCTCCATGCATGGCTATGTGTTTGCACACAGACATTAGCCATTGTGAGAACAACCCTGCAGCTTCTTCATCCTATTCGAAGCACAAACCTTCATATGGATTATATTTATGAAACAAATGCTAAAATTACCTGGCTAAAAACAGCTTGAAACAACGTTGGATGGATGAATGAACCAAAGATTTACCTAAATGGAATCCAAGAATATGAGTGCATCAAAGTTGAAAGTATTCCCCTGATTAAAAGAAGAAAGATAGAAAATCAAGAACGACTTTTAGATCTGCAGAGTCCTGCTTAGATTGAAAGGGCATTATGGAAGGCAGCAGCATTAAATCTGTAAGTAGAGGATGGTTTCTTTTCAAGAATATTACATGTATAAGGAAGGTGAGTGGGTGGGTAAGATGTTGGAAGGAACTCCTTCAAGGCTCCCATTGTGTTATCTAATCAGCTCTGATCTTCTCGAATTACAATTTTTTCTTAGAAAAGCAACGCAGCTCCCTGTAACAGCAGCCTCCCTTTCAATCATGCTAAATAGACTCAAGTTAAAATTAGAATAATTCTGATGTTAAGAAAGTTTTTTCTCCACCCCTCCCAAAGAAAAATAAATGGATTTTTGCCAGAGATTGCACCACTCTTAGAGGAAAGAACGATAGAGAGAATTGATAAAATGTTGTTTGTAGAATTTGGACGATCTTTCTTTCTTTCTAAAAAAAAAAAATGCAATTCCATTGATAGGCTAACCTACATCAAGCCCAAGGAACTCCCCCCCCGCCCCATTTTCCTTGACAAGAAGCACCAGCAGTCAAAAGTTACACTTATGATGGTCTATATAGTAGCTGGAAAATATTCACACATCAACCTTGACTGAGCACCACAGACAAACAAATGTTATTGCACTGTGCATAACAAGATATGGTTCAAAACAAGTCACATCCAAACACTCACATTGTATTTCATCTAAACAATTACATAGTACTTCATGTTGCTGAACTCATGTTATTCAGTAATGAGACTGAATGTTATTCTCATAGTAGCAACAATAATACGCTTTAAGCAACAATGATGGTTAGTGATAGCACCACCAAGCAATTCATTTCCAAGAGCAGATTAGGCTAGAGATCAATGATTCCCACAATGAGCCCAAGAATCTAGTCATTCTAGTCATTGTCATGCTCTTGAATATCATACTAAGAATGTGAAATATATACAGTGGTACCTCTACTTACGAATAACTCTACTTACGAATGTTTCTACTTACAAACGGAGCTCCGTCCGCCATCTTGGATGCGGTTTAGATAGGATTTTTCTACTTACGAATTTTTAGATAGGGTTTCTTTGACTTACGGATTTTTTCTCCCAGTGCATTCCTATGGGATTCGACTTACAAATTTTTTTGACTTACGAATGTGTGTTCAGAAAGCATTAAATTCGTAAGTAGAGGTACCACTGTATGTATACTGTGTAGGAGAATAATTCACAGCACATAATTTGCACATTCAATGTGTTCTTACTCAGTCTCCTGGAGAGACTTGTTTGCACTGGTACTCCAAATATACTAGTACCTGAATATGTGAATCAGTGGCTTTTGAATCAGTGCAAACGACAGACTAGACTACCATGCCTAGATTTTTCTCCAGCCTGATGAACAGTTCTTGCAACCTAATATAGTAGTACCTTGGTTCTCAAACCTAATCCGTTCCAGAAGTCCATTCCAAAACCAAGGTGCGCTTTCCCATAGAAAGCAATGCAAAACGAATCAATCTGTTCTAGATTTTTAAAAACAACCCCTAAAACATGGATTTTACAATCTAATGAGACCATTGATCCGTAAAATGAAAGCAATAATCAATGTACTGTACTATAAAATAAATAAGACAGTATTGAAGATGATAAAAATTAAAATTAATTTTTTTTCTTACCTGCACTGATGATAGTCATTGTTTGGATGGGGGGCTTTTATCCATTTCCACAGTCACACAATCAAACAATCAGTAGCTGAATTCCACACAGTCATAAAAACAAATTAATCGAAAAAGCCTCAAAAACAAAAACACAATATAAATAGCAAAAACAAAAGTGCCAAACTTAATCAGTTCCAGAAGTCCATTTGACTTCCGAAATGTTCAAAAACAAAGGCACAGGTTCTGATTGGTGCAGGTGCCCCGGAAACAATTGCCAACAGCCACATTGGATGTTCGGCTTCCGAAAAACATTCGAAAACCGGAACACTTACTTTCGGGTTTTTGGAGTTTGAGGACCAAAGCGTTTGAGAACCAAGGCGTTTGAGAACCAAGGTACCACTGTAAAGGTGTTTCCATACTACCACTCACCCCTTATGAACTATCACCACAATCTAGCAAGGCTCCTGTACCAAACCTAGTTACTTGCGATGTCTGTGCTAATCTCATCCCACTGCTCACGTCACATTTCAGAAACCTGCAAAACCGGTTTGAACAATTCTGCTCAGTTGCTTAGAGGGTGGTGCGGGTAACACTTAAGGTCGCGGGTTCGATCCCCATATGGGCCACCTACATATTCCTGTATTGCAGGGGGGATGGACCAGATGTCCCTTGGGGTCCCTTCCACCTCTACAATTCTATGGAATACATTAGGGGTGCACTTTGAGTCTCCTACTTTTGAGGCTGTGCCATAGCTCCGTAGCAGAGCACCTCCCAGGTTCACTCACTGACATCTCCAGGTAGAATCATAGAATTGTAGAGCTGGAAGGGACCATGAGGGTCATCTAGGCCAACCCCCTCAATGCAGGAATCTTTTGCCCTACATGGGGCTGTTGCCTTTAAGATCAAGGAGTTAGCAAGCACCAGTAGTTTTCAAACTTTGCATGATGCAGTGGCACCTTGGTTTGCATACATTTTGGATTACAAACGTGTCAAACCCAGAAGTGAGTTTCCTGGTTTGCAACCTTTTTTTTTTATTACAACCCTTTTTGGGGGGGATTATGGACATTTTTTTTTGAGGCCCCATTGGCGAAAGCGTGCCTTGGATTACAACCTGTTTTGGTTTACAAATGGACCTCCAGAACGGATTATGGTTGTAAACCAAGGTACCACTGTATACAGAATGCACCTTCAAGGACTGACTTAACAGCTGAAGTTCTGGAACGCCCGCGGATTCCCCTCAATTCTGAACTCTGCAGAAAATGATAATAATCCGAGGCTGAATTCTGTTTTGTGGTGGATTCAGAGTCAACTATCTAAAGCATGTCATTTGCTTGGCAGACGCAAACTTGGCACTCGTGCAAGTACTTGGCATAATCGCTCTTAATGTTCCGACATATTTACCGCAAAGCCTGTTAAATCAGAAAAAAAAGAAAACCCACAAACTGGCATCCCACTCTCGCCCACCTCTCCTTGTAAATAAGTGTTTTATTCATCAGCAACAACCAGAGAGCTATGAAACAATATAGTCAACATATCCATCTGGGCTGGTAGGTGGTTGAAATGTAAATTATAGGGCTTGAAGATGTAAGGGAGGCAGGCAAGATGAAGGAGACAGGAAAAGAAAACACCTGTATTATACAATGGCTGAGGAAGCGAGTCAGGAAAACAGTTTGGCTTTAAGTTTGAATATAAGTTTTCAACTCCTTTGCATATTCGGTGTGTTTATCAAGTGGATTGTTCCGTCTTCCACTGGTGGGAGGAAATGAGCTGTAATGGTGACTTGCTGGGTTTTTTGCATAATGTTGCCCCTATGAAGTAGAAACCCAAACATGCTGAGCCTTAAAAAAATAATAATCCAGTTTTTTAGTTAATGCCTTTCTTTTTCTTTTCTGATTTTTGAACTTGATGCTTAACATGTCGTTGCACAACACACCAATCTCAGAGCAGTGCTAGATCCCAGGGTTTCAAGGTATTTGGTTTCTTTCGAATAATAATAATAATAATAATAATAATAATAATAATAATAATAATAATATACCACCCTATACCCATAGATCTCAGGGCAGTTCACAACATAAAATTACAATATCAAAAACAAAGAAAACCCAATCACCCCCACATCCAAAACACATTTTAAAATGGCATTAGATGTCAATCGGCCAAAGACCTGGTTGAAGAGGGACGTTTTTGCCTGGCACCTAAAGGTGTATAATGAAGGCGCCAGCCGGACCTCCCTTAGAGCAAGTGGTACCTTTATGATATATGGTTTATTTATACACATATGCAGCTGAGCCTATAATGGAGGGGCCTACAGCGCTTTAACACCCCAGAAGGTCTTGCTTCTCCCATAGCCCTGGATTCAAGCATGGTGTCAGAGATTGTTGTTGCGACTACTCTAGAGTAACGACGCTCCACATTCTTGCCTTCATACAGCTTTATTTGGTGCAGTCTATTTACAGTGAATTGGGGTGTGCAGAAACATGTCTGCTTAGTCTGAGCCAGAACCCAGGAATGGCGGGCTCCTCATCTTCTCCCAGCATAAGAGTCTCGGAACGGCAAACCTCCTTCCACGCCTTCTTCTGCGTAATTCCGGAACCGGAGGAAAAAACGGTCTCCTCTCCATGTTTCCTTCTCCCCCCTTTCCCCCTCTCTTACTTCCTCCCTCATGCGTAGCAGGGGCTCTTCTATGTTGCCAGAGCCCTGCATCCCTCTTCCTCCTTCCTCACTGGACTCCTCCCCCTCCCCGCTGACATTGCTGCTGTTTGAGGAGCTGCTCTTGATTATGGGAAGGGGATCTCTGTATTCCCTTCCCCTTACACATGGCTTTCGCTCTCTTGCTTCTACCTGCTTTCAGCCCATCTCTCACACACTCAGCTCTGGCTCTTCTCCTACCTACTACCAGCCAGGGGAGGGTGCGTAGCCCACTCATTTGGGACAAAGCCACTAGCTTTGTTATACTAATGATCATGGTCAAGCTCATTAACTCATCTGGCTTTCCTGGCTAATTCAACAATGGAACCCTCCATTAGCTTTTGACCCTTGCTAGAACAGGCATAGCTGCCAAGTTTTCCCTTTTCTCGCGAGGAAGCCTATTCAGCATAAGGGAAAATCCCTTAAAATAAGGGATAACTTGGCAGCTATGTCAGAACAGGACTCCGGGAATGAGAAGGGCGTCATACAGGCTGGCCCTGCAAACTCGCAACAATATGAACTGGAGATCGTGGACAAGGTTTCTAGCAAATTAGCAACCTCGGAAACTGCTGATTCTGAGTCAGATCATAGGTCCATCTCGCTCAGTATTGTCTACACTGACAGACAGCATTTCTTCAGGGTTTCAGACAGGATTTTCTCCATGCCCTACCTGGGGAAGCTATGGGTTGAACCTGGGACCTTCTGGATGCAAAGCAGATGCTCTATCACTGGGCCACATACAGAACACATTCCTGAGAATGGTCAGAAATTGCCTGTATCAAAGTTGAAGTTCTGTGTTATGCATTTCCTTGAGAAACACTATCCTTTTCTGTTTTCTGTTTCATATTTCACTTTCTTCTTTCCTGCCTGTGATTTGCAGAACGTTTTGCTTGGCACTGAAGAGGGAAAAACACAATCAAGCCTTCATTATATATGTAAGCAGGGGATGCACTTGCAAATCATACCCGATGGAAGAGAGTCCATTCAATTTGAAGTCCCCATTTCTCAAGGACCTTCTAGCCTGCCGTGATGATTAAAAGCTTTCCTCAGCGCGGCTAAGACTCAAACCTGCTCTCCTTGACTCCCGGCCTCCTCTGTTTTTCAAGAACTTCCTTGCTTAATGCAACCTTAAAAACAGAATGTTTCCCAAATTATTTTATACAGAAGCAATCTTCTCTCGCTGTAAATTTTATCTTCTCCTCACTTTTGTTTCAATAGTTTAAAAGTCAAAGGCAAATGGATATGAATCTTTGAAAGTATCCTGCATAGTGAATATAATGTTCTTAGGACAGTGCTTCTGGCTATCGATGAGATGATCATGATAAAGATAGTAGTAGTAGTAGTAGTAATAATAATAATAATAATTTATTATTTATACCCCGCCCATCTGGCTGCGTTTCCCCAGCCACTCTGGGCGGCTTACAACAGAAAAATGAAATAAAATAATCTATTAAACATTAAAAGCCTCCCTAAACAGAGCTGCCTTCAGATGTCTTCTAAAAATCTGGTAGCTGTTTTTTTTTTCTGTGACATCTGATGGGAGGGCATTCCACAGGGCGGGCGCCACCACCGAGAAGGCCCTCTGACTGGTTCCCTGCAACTTGGCTTCTCGCAACGAGGGAACTGCCAGAAGGCCCTCGGTACTGGACCTCAGTGTCCGGGCAGAACGATGGGGGTGGAGATGCTCCTTCGGGTATACTTCATCATCATCAACTTCATCATCGAGAAATCTTTCCAATATTTAAAAATGTTGTAATCACAATACATACGTTATCTGAAGTGCGTCCTCATCCATTACATGTTTACTCTGAAGTAATCCCCATATATTTAGATGGGGTTTACAGGTATATGCATATGATCTCATGCTAAAGCAACTAACCTAAGTATGTTTACTTGAGAGAAAATCACATTAATTCAGTGGGACTTGCTTCCATGTGAACATGTAAAGGTACCCCTGACTGTTAGGTCCAGTCACGGACGACTCTGGGGTTGCAGCGCTCATCTCGCTCTACAGGCTGAGGGTGCCGGCGTTTGTCCACAGACAGCTTCTGGGTCATGTGGCCAAAATGACTAAGAAAACACCGTTTACCTTCCTGCTGCAGCGGTACCTATTTATCTACTTGTACTTTGATGTGCTTTCGAACTGCTAGATTGGCAGGAGCTGGGACCGAACAACGGGAGCTCACCCCGTCGCGGGGATTCGAACCGCCGACCTTCTGATCGGCAAGCCCTAGGCTCAGTGGTTTAGACCACAGCGCCACCCGCACCTGGCTGTAATTCTTACAACGCTGTAAGGTAGGGCAGTATCATAAGCCTTGTATTACAGATGGAAAGATGATACCAGGTCCTGTGGCAGCAAACATTATCCTTGGATTGGGACTACAGCCTGGGTCCCGGCACTCTGGCAGTGCCCACAAATGCACTAATGTCCACTGAGGCATGCAACCTTTAAATGTATGGTGTGTATAGAGTCAATGAATTCTTGGCTCAAAGCTCACACTCATACATACAATTTTTTAAAGTGGGGCAAATGCATACGGGCAACTAACAGGGGAAGGAAGGAAGGAAGGAAGGAAGGAAGGAAGGAAGGAAGGAAGGAAATATAAACTGTGGGGAAGGGGACTTTTATTTATGTTCAGTATAGCTGCGAAATGTCCTGAAGGAAAAGTGATTTTCAAGGCAATGTTTTTCCTTTAAATTCTAGGCACTGCATGTTGCTAAGGCCAAATAGCTGTCAGAAAACAAATATATTTAATTCATTTTCTTTGGAAGAACATCTATAAATAGGCGTCAGCACCAATCACTTCTTTACTGTGTTGTGCTTGTAGCTTCTTCCCGAGTAATTTGAATGCACTTGTGGTGAGAAATTCAGGGGCATATGCAATTATTAAAACTGCAGGCAAAATGTAGCTTCTCTCCGTCTGACATTCCAAATGCCCTTCCTCAGAGCCTTGAAGACTACAGAGTTATCACACCCACATCTCTGGTGCTTGGCCTCATCCACAACACCAAACAAGCAATGTTGCATATCATTGCCATTTTAGTACCCTTTTGCAAGTGTGTGTTCCTGGTTAAGTAATACGCTTTTGGTTTCTTTCTTGCATTAAACTTCAAACCTTCAGCTAATTAAATTAAATTAAATTAGGGCCAGTTTACTTTGGAGCCCAGCAAGCAGCCTTCCCGTGGCAAGACTTCTCAGAGTGACTGTAGCAGCTATCTGTTCTCACAGCCAATACAGGCACTCCCTGTGAGCCTGTTTATAGCAGCTGGAAGCTGAAAAGGGGCTTGCTCCTGGCTGCGTCCTGCCTATATTGAGCAGACCATACCTCCAGACCAACCAGATTGGTCGGCCTGGCCAGTGACACAGCCGGGAATCCCCCAATTGCACGGGGCTGACCACACGTACCCCGTGCACGTGGAGGGGTCGTGAGAGCGGCAGTGGTTTTCTCACAGCTAATACAGTCACTCACTGTGAGCCCGTTTCTAGTCCTATCTTGGCACTGCTGTCCTCTTGCATGCCTTACTTATTGTTGCAGCAGGTAGGAACAGTAAAAGTGATGCCAACTCTCTTTCTCTGGCTCATCCTTGTTCCTCTGCGCTGCTACAGAAACCCAGGTGAAGTGTAGGTGAGTTCCCACAAGGCAAGACACAGTGATAACAGCAAGAATCTTTATTGAACTAATAGAACTGGACAACAGCATCAAAGCAACTGCTTATATACATTTCTGGAGGCCTGAGTCACTCCCACTCCCAAAAATGATTGGCTGTCTAAACTTCCAAGCTGCGAATCATAACTAAGAGTTTAAGGACCAATGGCAGAGGCCCAAATCCTGAAATGTTCTGTGGTTGGATATCATGTATTGAATCAGAACACAGGGGCTCAGAATCCTTAGTCCAGACTTAATGCTCAGGTAAGCACAGACCACTGAATACAGTGGTACCTCAGGTTACAAACACCTTGGGTTACAAACACTTCGGGTTAAGAACTTTACCTCAGGATGAGAACAGAAATTACGCAGCAGAGGTGCAGCGGCAGCAGGAGGCCCCATTAGCTAAAGTGGTACCTCAGGTTAAGAATAGTTTCAGGTTAAGAACGGGCCTCTGGAACGAATTAAGTTTGTAACCAGAGGTAAAGGTAAAGGTAAAGGGACCCCTGACCATTAGGTCCAGTCGTGACCGACTCTGGGGTTGCGCGCTCATCTCGCATTATTGGCCGAGGGAGCCAGCGTATAGCTTCCAGGTCATGTGGCCAGCACGACAAAGCCGCTTCTGACAAACCAGAGCAGCACATGGAAACGCCGTTTACCTTCCCGCTGTAGCGGTTCCTATTTATCTACTTGCATTTTGACGTGCTTTCGAACTGCTAGGTTGGCAGGAGCTGGGACCGAGCAACAGGAGCTCACCCCGTCACGGGGATTCGAACCGCCGACCTTCTGATCAGCAAGCCCTAGGCTCAGTGGTTTAACCACAGCGCCACCTGGGTCCCAGAGGTAGCACTGTATATAACTGAGTGAGGGCTGCAAGGGACCTCTTTTTAAAATATCCTCTCCTCAGCCTGTTCAACGGCCCAGGGTGCCTTCCTATGTTCAGATGACCATGCAAATGTATGCCTCATTCAACCGGGCCAATGCATTCATGTTCAGTACAGCTACCTAACTGGCTGTAACGCTGCAAGAACACCAACTTGTTTCGTAATTGTGGAGGAACAGATAACTCTTCTTCTTCTTCTGTCCTTCCATGGCTATTTCTGAAGAAGGCCTCGTGACTGGTAAGCCTTTAATTTGTTAAAGAAACTTTTGTAGTCCTCTGTTGCTCATAGACAATGGACATTCTTTCCCTTCTCCGCCTTCTCCTCCCCATCACCACTTGGGTTTTTCCTATTCCTCCTGTGGATTTCATATTTCTTCCCCACTGCTAGCTTCATTTTCCTGCATGGATTTGCAGCGTGTTTGGTTCCCTAAGGTGAGATGAACTCACACCCCCTGATCAGCATCTGTGGACGATTCAGTGAAGCGGAAGGAACAAAATATCCAGAGTGGAAAACATTATACATATTAAAATCTCTCTCGCCAATGCATGTATACACACAGAGAGACAGACAAATATAGCCAAAGACATAGATGTTGACATTGGGGGGGGGGAGGGATCCTTAAAGATAAATATTCATACTATAACATTTGTGTACCAAGAGATATGGAGATATGTATTTTAATGACCTTTGAGGGTGTTCCTTCTGTCCACCCTGAAGGCAAATTATTCCTGAATGTTACAAATGTGAAATTAATTAACACCCTGCGTAGCTCTCTTGGCTCCCGGAGTTCTAAGTAATGACTTTCTTTTACTGCTGCTTTGGCTGTTACATTTAGCGGGCAAGTCTGGACAAAGTTGCTAACTCTGTACCATTCCCGGGCACTTTGAGATTATTAGCATCATCCAATGCACCTTTCGTCCTTATCTATGGAAAACCAGCTGTCATTATTCTGTAGTCTCTAAGCATCCCACTCCTAAGCTCCTCCTTCAAGACTCTCTGTTTGAAAAGGAGCTTGAAGCTTTCCTTTGGCTATTGTGGCAATAGTGGCTGATGGATGCAGGGCCGGTGCGTCCATTAAGGCGAAATAGGCAGCTGCCTAGGGTGCCAAAATGGAGGGGGTGCTGGCCAGCCTGCCTGCTGCCCACCGCTGCCCCCCTTGGTTCTGCGTGGGGCCGCCTCCACTGCGCCTGTCAGCTGTTGAGCGGCTTCAGGCCGCTATCCCGAGACACACGTGCCTCCGGAGAGCGGCCTGAAGCCGCTCAACAGCTGACAGGCGCAGTGGAGGTGGCCCCAGGCTCGTGCTCCCCGCGCGAAGCTCCGGAGGCGCGCGGGGAGCGCGAACCTGGGGCCACCTCTCAGCGCCTCTCAGCTGTTTTTTATTTTATTTTTATTTTTTCTACTTTTTAATTTTTTTCTATTTTCTATTTTTCTATTTTCTATTTCTATTTATTTTATTTTTTATTCCACTTTTATTTTTCTCTAAAAAAGGTCAACAGCCCTGGGAAATGGGGGTGGGGTGGGGCGGGGCGCCAGAAGGTGATCTCCGGCCCTGGATGGATGTATTCTTCATGTCTCCTCCTGCCCTTTTAAAAACCATCTAAGCTAAGGGGCACATATCTTGTGCTATGGAGCTTTATCTGTTCATCAGGTGGTGGTTGCCTTATTTACCTGAACCTGCTGCATCAGGGATGAAGACTCTATGGTTGGACTCATCGACTCCCATCATTCTTGGCTATTGGCCATGCCTGCTGGGGTTGATGAGAGGTCAACAACACCAGGTTGTCCACTTTTGGGCTACAGCTAGGGTGGGGGGTCATTCACAAGGCCATTATTTTATCATTTCCCCATAGCAATGGCAAAGCACACCCCTTCCCCGCAATCAAAGAAAATCCTACCGGACCTTAATAATAGAGTTCTTTATACAGGTACTTCAGTCATTGGTTAGATATGAAAGGAGAACACAAAAAGAAATCCTCTAATTACATTTGGCTCAAATGGGGGTATATTTAAAGACTGGTCAGATTAGCCCTAACATTATTTCAGATACATTATCACAGACTGTGGTGGGTTTGAAAGCTACATTTATACTAATGTCAGGAAGGAAGGCGTTTGATAGGTGGGCAGTGGGCAAGAACAAGTCATTTCAACCCTCTTGTTACAATGGTTCTCTAGCTCATTTCTTCCCTTGCTGTTTCAAATTTCAACCAGCGTTTCTAAAATTAATGTTAAAAATACACACAACAGGTTTCAATTGCCCTCTGCTTCAGGTCCCGAAGTGAAATCTAATATGGGCATTTTGCAAGGAAAAGTGTTTAGTTTTCTCTCTCATGGAGGCCCTTTTCTTCAAATGATAAAACTTGGTTTTCAGTGATAGTCTTCTTTAGCATGTTCCTTGGACCCTCTCACAAGCCTCCCACTTATTCTTATTTTATTTATTTACATCCTGAACTTGGCGGGAGCCTGGGCGTTCCTCAAAGCGTTGTCACTTGGATTCTCTGCCCAGCAGTAACTCTGCATGCCAGAACACCTTCCTCTCTGTGGTGGAAGAGGTGGGGTGAGTGGAATGCTGTCTCTTGCTGCCTGAGGCAGTTGCTTCAACCCACCTCATGGCCGGGCCGGCTCTGCCTAGTGGCTTGAGCAAGGCAGGGCCTTGAATATGGGAGTTGCAGCACCTTTGGATTCCCTCACACCTTCAAACTGCAGCCTTGGTGTGTTGATTGATGTAGGCTGAGTAATGGAATTCTCAGTAGCTTCTGCTGCTCTTGTTATTTAAACTGGTTTTATGGCCATTTTAATGTGATTTCATGTCATCTGCACTCTGTACCCTGCCTGGGATTTGTTGTGAAGAAGGGGAGTTTACAAACGTTCAAATGAATGGATGAATAAAAATCTAGCTGTCATTCCAGTAGCATAATTATTTTAGGGGAGTTTCTTCACAAAATGGAGAGTCCCAACATGTTTTGACGGGATGTCTATTTAGTGTGGGTGGGGAAGACAATAAGGGACAACAAGCTTCTCAGAAGTTCAAAATTATATCCTTGTTACTCCTTTCTTCTTTTTTATGGAAATCACTCATAGCCGAGTAAGATTGTCTTCCAGGAACATGGTCTTAACAGTAGGTCCATAAATGACTGGGGAGGTCAATTCTGGATCCACACGTCCTTCCACAGTGTGGACATAGGTTTCCGGAAGGGAGTTGATCACGGTGAGGGTTTGCCAAACATGCGTTCCTCTTAGCTCATTTCTCCTTTTCACCCTGAGTTTGTGCTTCTTCAAAGTCCATGACACCTTTGGTAAAGGCTGTTCTCCAATTGCAGTTCTCACAGGCCAGTGTTTCCCAGTTATCAGTGCTTATGCTACATTTTTTTAAAAAAAGGTTTGCCTTGAGAGAGTCTTTAAACCTCTTTTGTTGTCCACTGGTATTTCGCTTTCCATTCTTGAGTTGGGAATAGAGTAGTTGCTTTGGAAGGTGATAATCAGGCATCTGAACAACATGACCAGCCCAACATAGTTGATGTTGAAGAACCATTTCTTCGACACTGTGGATCTTTGCTTCTTTCAGTTACACTGGCATTATTTCATCTGTCTTCCCAAGTGATGTGTAAAAAAATTTTGAGACACCGTTGATGGGCTCTTTCACGGAGTTAGAGATGGCATTTATAAGTGGTCCATGTTTCAGAAGCATACAGTAAAGTTGGTTGTACAATAGCTTTGTAAATTAGCATTTTGGTTTCCCTGCAAAATGTCCCAGCCCTCAACACTCTGCACTTCTATCAGGAGAAAGCTGCACTTGCAGAGCTCAGGTGATGTTGGATTTCGGCATCGATGTGAAGGATAACTGCCCAGGTAACTTGGTACTATTAGGATTGGCTCCTGTCCATTGGGCTCCCTGAAACAGTGTTTCCCAAACTTACAATAATCACATAGTCCTTTTGAGAGTTTAGCCTTATTGTTGTGCCCCTTCTTGGGTGAAGATATTTGGAACTAGTTTTAATAATATATTTTTAAACTAGTTTAGAGCAAATTTTGCTGTGCACCCTTTGAAACGCTTTTGCATAGCCCCGGGGGCGGGGTACACATACCACACTGGGGGAAGTTTTGTTTGTGGAGGGGAGTGCTATGGATGGCTGTTAGCCATGATGTCTGTGCTCTGCCTCCACAGTTGAAGACAGCAATGCTTCTGAATACCAGTTTCTGGAAACCAAAGGAAGAGAGAGTGCTTGTATGCTCACGTCCTGCTTGCTGCTGTCCCGTTGACAACTGGTCGGCTGCTGTGAGAACAGGATGCTGGGTAAGATTGGCCATTGGCCTGATCCAGCAGAAAGAATTCAGTAGGGTTCTAAAACATAGCTTTTTAAAAAAGTGTTTGCTGCAATTTTACTTTAAAAAAACAACAACCATAACGTACGTCTAGTTGGTGCCATTTCAGGGATCTTAGGCTGATTAACTTGCTGACACTTGACTTGGAGCGGTTCTAATTAGACCGCAATTCCCATGCTGCTAACGCCTTTGCGTGCTAATTCTCATGTTGCTGGGGTGTTGCCGCTTCAGTAAATTGCTGTGTGTTTTCATGAATTTGATTTTTTGCTGAACCCTGCGATGAGAGACATACTCTATGACTTGATTGCTCCAGCCATGAGAGAACGCGTTTACCGGTTTGTGCCCGTGTCTGTGCTTAACCCTCTTCCATGTAGAAATAAGAATACCGCTGCCACATCACATCATCTAGTCCGGAAGATTAGTGTGTGTGTGTGCGTGCGTGTGTGTGTGTGTATGTATGTATATATATATATATATATATATATATATATATATATACAAAAAATAAAACAAACAACTGACATATCTTATACATTTCACAAAAACATTAAAAAAATCAAAAAACATCAAAAAATAAAAGAAAACAAAAACGTCACCCAGTCTTATATTCCATATCTATGTCGACTTCCTCCATTCCTTTCCTTCTATGTTTCTAAATATCACTTACTTAGCACTTTCTAAATCTTAAAAACATTCTATTTCTTAATTATCAAATCTAAATATTACTTAAGGGACCCAGGTGGCGCTGTGGGTTAAACCACTGAGCCTAGGGCTTGCTGATCAGAAGGTCAGCGGTTCGAATCCCTGCGACGGGGTGAGCTCCCTTTGCTCGGTCCCAGCTCCTGCCAACCTAGCAGTTCGAAAGCACATCAAAATGCAAGTAGATAAATAGGAACGCTATAGCTGGAAGGTAAACGGCGTTTCCGTGTGCTGCTCTGGTTCGCCAGAAGTGGCTTTGTCATGCTGGCCACATGACCTGGAAGCTATATGCCGGCTCCCTCGGCCAATAATGCGAGATGAGCGTCGCAACCCCAGAGTCAGTCACGACTGGACCTAATGGTCAGGAGTCCCCTTTATCTTTACCCTTTAAATAGTACTCTTAATCCTTTTTCACTCAATTATTTCCAAAAACTCACAATATAATTTTAATCTTAAGAGTATAATAACATCCCAACATATATCAAATTCTAAACACATAGTCCAGAAGAGTAGTTGGCTCTGGCCCAATGACTGTAATTCCTGAGCTCTGGCAAGTCACATTGACTATGCCACCTGCTGCTCTGTGCTGAACTGCAACAAATGTTTGCTTGCATTTGTTTCTACTTGTGACATAAAGTAATTTCATGACACCAGTTTGCATTATTTTATTTGGACATCCAGATCCCAGTTTGTTGGCAGTCAACAGTGACCATCATTTCCAGTGGAACCGCAAACTTATGTCCGTTATCTCTGAACAGAGCAAGTATCTGAATTTTTGCTTTTGATCCCTGTCCTTATTCACAACTCAAATATTTCAGGACTGTTTTGCTTCTGGTAGAGATACATGAGGTGTATTTTTAGTGAGGGGGGTAGGACTTGTCCTTATTACAGTATCTTATTGGATCGGCAGTTTAGATACATACATTGTTTTCAGTTTTCTATTTTCTCTTGTTTTTGTTGTATCAAGTCACGTTTATGCTTTGGGCAGATCCACACCATTCATTCGAAGCGCGTACACACACACACACACACACACACACACCAAAAATTCCAGGAACTGTAGTTTGTTAAGGGTTCTGGGAATGGTAGCTTTGTGAGTGTGAAACTGCAGTTCCCAGGATTCTTTCAGGGGAAATTATGTCCTTTAAATATGTGCTCCTCCTCCTCCTCCTCCTCCTCCTCCTCCTCCTCCTCCTCCTCCTCCTCCATCTTCATCTTCTTTTTAAAAAGGAACTAATAAATGCAATTCATAATAACAAATAGTAGTAATGGGTGCCCCAAGACAATGATATATATTCTCACGATATAGATACCATAAAGTATCTACATGGAATGTGCCTGCAAGTTTTATTGGAAGCACCTTGGGGCGGAGGAGAGAACAGCATCTTCATTCTCTGTGCGAATTGTAATGCCTGTCAACAGAATGAGATGTTAATGTGCAATAATGATTGCATAACGAATTCAAGGACTACAGCATTACTATGACGCATGAATTTTTAAGACCGGCATTATGCTCTCTGCCTTCAGACCTTGGGGGAAGAAATGCAATACTGACAGCTAGCAAGGCGCAACTGAGTGTGATTATTGATACATGTGCATCTTCCAGCTTTCTGAAAATGATAACTTCTGAAAGGAAGAACACATGGAATATGCTAAAAAGTAAACTCGGCGCTCCCAAAAAAACAGATTGTAGGAGACGCTTTGACAGTTTCAGCCTGTGGGTAAGTTCTCCTGTTTCAGCCTTTTAATAAATGGAAAATATGCTTTCCGGCAACACTCACTTTAGTTTTACGTTTCAAAGAAAAGTATTGGTATTGGCAAAATAGTTTGAGTGGGTAGCAGGAATCTTTTCTCAAAACATATCAAAGATTGGCACTGTTGTCCACAAAATATAGAATGGCTCAGTTGCATAATCACCTCCCCTTTTTATAAGACGATTCTTTGACAGCCTACTTTGAAGATGATAAAATCTAGCCAGTAAGTTCTGGAAGAGGATGATCAATGATATTTCTATATTGTGTTCCTTTTCTGCTGGGAAGTCTCTAATTCCAATTGGCTGAGCAAGTGGTGATGGAATGGAATGTTCACATGGAATGTCCCAGCTTCCCAACAAAAAGATTTGTGGAATTTTGACAGTCCAGTTTGTCTGAGGCAAGGGGAAATTGTCAGTCTTGCTGGGCCTAAAACCTCAGAGAGACACAAAGGATACTTGAAGAGCAGAGAGCCCAGAAACAAGATGACCGAGACTGCAATCCTATACCAGTTTTGGTAGAGCTTACTTCTCAGAGACATGTACAGGCTTGCACTGTGAAGGAAGAGTGCAGGTTAGGACTGAAAAATGAGGACTTGGGGGAAGGTTGTGTGATGAAGAACACTTGGGAAAAATAAAATAAAATGGAGACGAGAAGGCACTTATAAGAGAAGGTTAATCTGAACATGGGAAGGTGCTTTATACAGAGTTAGAACATTGGTCCATCTTGCTCAGTACTGTCTACACTGACTGGCAGTGGCTCTCCAGGGTTTCAGACAAGGGGTCTCTTCCAGTCATCCCTGGAGATGCCATGGATTGAATTTGGGACCTTCTGAGCGCAAGGAACATGCTCTGCTATTAAGCTATGGCCCTTCCTCAAGGAGAACTCACGATGTCTCGGTTGTTTCTGGTCTCTACCAGTGTTAAGGATGAAACAGGAAAGACTGAGCATCACATTGAAAATGAAAACATGAATGATGGAGAGGCATGGAGTGGAAGAAAGCTGAGATGGTGAATGTCCTCCTGTTTGCCTGGGGAACAACTGAAGGGGAGTGGGTTGTTAAGCATCCTTTTGCCTTAAGCCTTAAGCATCCTTAAGCATAACTTTTTTCACACAAATGTCAAGAAGAATGCTTGCAAAAACCTTATCATCCCAAACCTACCCCATTCTTAAGCTAAGGAGATGGTGGAAGAACATCAGAGGGACCCTGTGGAGTCAGGCCAATGGTCTACCTAGTCCTACATTTGGCTTTCACAGGGGCCAGCCAGGTGCCTAACATACCTGCCAAGTTCCTGCTGGAAAAATAAGGGATCGGTAGCGCTGCCGCCATTTTGGAACTGGGCAGAGCATGCTCAGAAGCGACTTTTGATGCTGCTCTGCCCAGTTCCAAAATGGCCACCACGCCGGAAGTCGCGCTGCGGCCATTTTGGAACTGAGCAGAGCAGCATCAAAAGTCACTTCTGAGCATGCTCCGCCCAGTTTTGTGCATGCATTCTGAGCATGCTCCGCCCAGTTCCAAAATGGCCACCGCACCAGAAATCATTTCTGTGCGTGTCCAGAGACTCCAGACATGCACAGAAGGAGCCTCCCCCGGCCGGGGGAAAACAAAAAAATCAAATTTTTCAGCTGGGAACGGCTGGAAAAACAGGGTTTTCCCGGGGAATACGGGAGACTTGGCAGCTATGGTGCCTAAGCAGGCCCCTAAGCAGGACCTTAATGCAATAGTTCTGTTACAATTCCCTGCATCTAGCATCCAGAGGCCCATTGCCTCCAACAATGAAGGTACAGCAGAGCTGTTGTGGCTAGTATCCATTGATAGCCTTATCCTGCATTGATTTGTCTAATCTTCATTTAAAGTCATCCAAGTCGGTGACCATAATTACATTTTGCGCGAGTGAATTCCATAATTTACCAAGCATTGTTTGAAGAAGCATTTTCTTTTGTCTGCCCTGGATCTTCAAATATTCAGCTCCATTGCATGAGCCCAAGTTTTAGTATTATGAGAGAGAGGAGGAGATCCACCAGCCGTCAGTTGAATGAACAGTCGTTTAAACATCTGTAAGATTTTAAAAGGCTGGGGTTTTGAAAAGACTGTGTCTCGAGTCTTACCAGCTCCTTTTAACATTCTCATAGAACTTTGAAGATCTCACTTGCCTCTCCTTCTGCAAATTAAGATTAATGGCTTGGTTTAGCAGTGTTCTTTATGCATGAAAGGAGACCCAATCAATTGCTTTTTCAGAACAGGGACCTCATTCTGTTTCAGTCACTAAAGTTACAGGAGTTCAGAATTAGCACAAGCCAAAGACGGTTGCTTAGAGCTGCGAATCAGTCTTACTCTTGATGTGTGCAGTGAATGGAGCAAGGTAGTGAATGGAGCATCTAACTTGGCATTGCCAACACTGACTGGCAGCAGTTCTCCTAGGTTTTGCACAGGGGGCATTTCCAGCCCAACTTAGAGATGCGAGGGATTAAACCTGCTTCCTTCTGCATGCAAAACACATGCTGCTCCTTCCCTGTAATGTATTGTCAAGGCTGAGGTGTAGGAGGTTGTTCAAGGGGTCAGAGCTGGGAGGTTAGGTCAAGGAACAAAGTAATAGCTGGAGGATTATTGTTGCTCAGGCAAAGATCCACCTCAAACAGGAAGTCTTTTGCAGCTCTTCCCGTTGGGATGGGTCAAAGGCCAGCCTCTTTGGGTGGGGCCACCCCAGAGCTTATCCACACTTACCTTTTGCCTCACTTTTTCTAGGCGTGGGTTCATGCTTTAAAGCTCTGTTTCCCTTGGGTTTGCTCCTAGTTCTGTTGCAGAGCAAAGGACCTGTGCAAAGGACAGAGTGACAGTGCAACAGACCCCAAATGCCATTACTAAGGTGCCATCACCTACCCTGCCAGTATCATCTCAGCAGAGGAAGTGGGTGCTGGGCACCGAGGAAAGAGCTACATGCAATGAGCTGTCTGTCATATAGCAACCAGCGAAATAGTGAGCATGGCTCCTTAATGCCTGAAAAAAGGAGGAGTGTAGGAAGTTGTCTTATACAACGGTAGGCAATGACGAAGGAAAAGCAAGAACCCCCTTCACATCTTTTAAAACCAAAATCTTAAAAAAGGAAACATTTGTGTTCCAGTACTAAAGAAATGGAGGAGACAAACAATGGAACATTGAGGGTTTTAAGCCGCTCTCCCTTCAATATGATGACATTTCATGAGGCCAATGCATCACTTAACAGAACTAACTCACAGATATGTAAATCCAATCATTGGTGGGGAGAATGTAGGAATCTAACATTCCATTCAGCCTTGTGAACCCAAGAAAGTTCAGCTGAAGGAAAACTACGGAAAATGCTTGGGTACTGTTCTGGGGCTTCTGTTGCCAAGGAAACGCCTTTAAAAGGGGAATGTGAGGGGAATAACTGGCTTTGTGCAGTGTATCTCTCAGGCAGTTTAAGCAAAAGAAAGAGAGAGAGAAAGCCCTAAGAAGTCATTTCAAAGTTGAACGTAAGTGCATATTTATCCCGTTAACACAAACAAACCATAAAAATAGCACTGTTTCAGTGCCTTGGCACATTTGAGAACATTAGACCAAGGAGATGAGGAGATTGTGCCTGGTAGATGTGGGGCTTGGCAGCTGAAAATTGCTTCATGTGGAGTTAGAACCAGCATCTCAGATACTCCACTGATAAAGAGAAACCTGATGGTGACTTATTTGTCATCATTGTTACTGAGAACTGAAGAGAGACACAAATACATTGTACCAAACTCTGGTACAAACTCTGAAAATGACCCAGAAGCTCCAACAACGTGGTCATATTCCATTCCAAAGGAGGGAAACTTCTCTGAAATGGATTATTATTAGTTAATTAGAGGAAGAAAAGGAAAGCAATAAGAACATCAGAAGACTTGTGCTGGATCAGACCAATGGTCCATCTAGCTCAACTTATGGTTATCTTGTTCTCGAAGCTATGAACATGAGTTTGACCAAACTGCGGGAGGCAGTGCAAGACAGGCGTGCCTGGCGTGCTATGGTCCATGGGGTCACGAAGAGTCGGACACGACTAAATGACTAAACAACAATGGTTATCTTCAATGACCAGTGGGAAGCTATGAGGGTGGTTGGATCTAGTTTAGTCATGCTAATTAATTTCAGTGGATCTATTCTGAGCAAAACCTAGCTGAAAACCACCTCATGGAAGTTCCATACAGGTATTGTAGGAATACTTATTGATCCAGGTACTATCACAGCAATACCTATTTATCTAGGTACTTAGACTCCACCTCTCCACATCAGAAACTGTAGATGCTCAAGATACTATTGGATACTTGTGGGAGAAGAGTCAATAGTACTCAAGTTATTTAGAGTGGTTGTGGTTCTTCCAGGGCCGTCTTAAGTGTATCGGGCGCCATGGCACAATGATCCCTCTGGCGCCCCTTGTGCTCTGCTGGGCAGGGCGCAGTGTGACAGGCAGGGATGCTGCCAGCTGTGCTCTGCCTCTGCCTGCTCGGCCAAAGCGGCGCAGCAGCGCTGCAGTCCAGAAAGCCCTAGCTGCCACCCCGACAGAAGGTTTGCCGGCAGAGCATTGTGGGGCAGCGCCTGCCCACACTGCTTCAAGTCACAGTGAGCACAGACAGGGCTGCCCCACAATGCTCCGTGGCACCTCATTTGCATGCATGCAAATGAGGTGCCACAGAGCATTGTGGGGCAGTGCTGTCTGTGCTCGCTGTGACTTGAAGGAGTGTAGGCGGAAGGTAGCCCTGTTCCTCTTCCCTGCTGCGCCTCGACAGAGGCAGCTCTGCTGCTGCTGCTGCTGCTGCCGCCGCCGCTGCTGCTGCTACCTCACTTCAGCCACTTCTGTCAGGAAAGGAGCGAAGCGGGCGAGGCGGAGGCGCGGGCGGCTCCGCATGCCTCCTTGATGCGCCCCCTGCTGGGCAGGCGCCCTGGCGCACCGTGCCAGTCAGCCCAATGGGAAGGACGGCCCTGGGTGGTTCTTTTGGTTAGTTGTAACTCTGCCTTCACCACACAGAGATGTTCCCTGTCAGCACCTCGGCCTGAAGCCTCCCAGGTGGAAGTATCGAAGGTTTGCCCCACAGAGTCTGAATGAATATACCCCAGGATTTGGGTAGACGGGGACTGGCTTCTCCTAGTGGTGAGTGAAAGTGTTCCTTTCCATGGTGATAAGACTGAGCCCTCACCTTGTGGCAGGGCAATACCAACACCAGGGTTTCCTCAGGGAGATATTCAACAGGAAGGAAGGAGGGAGAAACCAAGACTGAGAAACTTCCCAATCCAAAGCCCTGACAATCTTATGCATGCCAGGGCAGAAGGAAGGAAAATAAGTTCGTCAGGTCCAAGGTGGGTATAATTTTTCTTCCATTCTGGGGGGATGTTGGGGGCAGGAGTCTCCTCTGATCTGCCTTGGCCTGCCACTTTTTTGCCATTACCACCATTGAAACATTGATGGCCTGGCAAGCAAGGGGGCAAAAGCTTTCTGTGCCCATAGTGGGAAGGCTTATAAGGCTAAAACTCCTTCTCTGCCTGCCACAGAACACAGAACTCCTAGGGACACAGAAAAATACCTGATACCAGGTCAGATCCCTGCATAGACCAGCAGTGGCTTTGCAGTGTTTCAGACCATAGGATTGCATCCTTAATGAAGATGATGAATCAATTGATGTAGTCCAGACCCATATGAATCATTATTATGCAGAGGGGAAATGTTTATGCCTAATATGACTTCGAAACGCATCACATCAAAAGCAATGTGAACAAAGCCAATATGGTAAAATTCTACCAATTCAAAATATTTCTTTATACTTTGATGATCCATCTCCCTAGCTGTTCAAGCTACTCCTTTTGCATATCAATCACCTGCCAATTTGGATATCCAAAATACCAATCCATTCAGTCATTTGGGGAGATGCATATTCTCAGCTTCAGGTGCAGCTCACAAGCAAAACTTTATAAGAAAATACATGTTAAAAAGAAGTTTCTGATACATCCCAGCATTAAAAAGCATGCAATTATGGGGAAAAACAGGAAACAGAGAAAGACAAAATCAGAAGCACTTTAAATGAAGCTCTAGGTCAGTTGCGCAGATTGGTGCAAAAATCCTCTTTAAATAACAGTAAAAACAAAACAAAACAGTAGCTGATGCAATTTTCTATGGGCAAAGAGCTACAGACATAAGAAGAGCCTGCTGGATCAGGCCAATGGCCCATATTATCCAGCATCCTTTTTTTCTCTGTGACTGACCAGATAATAGTAATAATAAATAATAATAATAATTTTATTATTTATACCCCACGCATCTGGTTGGGTTTCCCCAGCCACTCTGGACAGCTTACAGCATACATAAAAACGTAGTAAAACATCAAACATTTAAACCTTGACAATACAGAGCTGCCTTCAGATGTCTTCTAAAAGTTGCATAGTTCTTTCTTTTTGACATTCGAAGGGAGGGTGCCACTACCGAGAAGGCCCTCTGCCTGGTGCCTTGTAACTTCACTTCTCGCAGCGAGGGAACCAGAAGAAGACCTTCGGAGGTGGACCTCAGTGTCTGGGCTGAGAAATGGGGGTGAAGACACTCCTTCAGGTATACTGGGCCGAGTCCATTTAGGGCTTTAAAGGGGTCAGCACCAACACTTTGAATTGCGTTTGGAAACGTACTGGGAGCTTAATAATAATAATAATAATAATAATAATTTTATGTGGGAAACTGACAAGTAGGAGTCAAGCCCACAAGCCCTCCCCTCTCCTGTGGTTTCCAGCAACTGGTATTCAGAAGTATTGCTTTCTGCAACTGCAGCCGGCATGGCTAGTAGGCATTGATGGCTCTCTCCTCTATTAATTTGCCTAATCCTCTTTTATTTTTTAAATTTTTTATTTGATTTTACAAACACAAAGTTATAACAATGCCAAATAGATAACCATCTATTGAGATTTCTCTGAATCTCCCAACTTCCCCCCTCCCCTCCGTGGATCCAGTTCTCAAACATCTTCAGCTACGTCATGTTTCACAATCCATATATTATATCTCTCCATATTTGTCAACAGTGTTTTTTACATTACAAGTGTTATCAAAATCCTGCTAATGTTTTTATTTGCTTACAGTGGTCTCCTGAATAAATTGTAACATTTCCCCCATTCTTTCTTAAAGTTTTTGTCTTCTTGGTTCCTGAGCTTTCCCGTCAGTTTTGCCATTCTGGCGCACTCCAACAGCTTAATTTGCCATTCCTCTCCAGTAGGGACTTTGTCCATAGCGTCAACCCTCCCTTTTTTTTTTGCAGGAAACTCCCTTATTCAAAGCCACAGCTGCCAACCTCCCACCCCCTTTTTTGCTGGAAATTCCCTTATTCCAGCACCATTTCCCGCTGCTATCCTGGATTGTTAGATATACCGTAGGCTGTCCCCGGGACAGGTGAAACTGCTGATCCCCTATTTTCAAATCCGAAAGTTGGCAGCTATGACTTTGTCTTCTTTCCATCTTTGGGCTAATAACATCTGTACAACTGTTGTCACATACATAAAGAGTTTTTTCTGTTCCTTTGGTATGTCAGTACCTAGAATGCCTAATAAAAAAAGTTACAGGTAGGTAGCCGTGTTGGTCTGACACAGTCAAAATAAAAATAAAAAATCCTTCCAGTAGCACCTTAGAGACCAACTAAGTTTGTCATATGTATAAGCTTTCGTGTGCATGCACACTTCTTCAGATACACTGAAACAGAAGCCACCAGACCCTTATGTATAGTCAGAGGGTGGGTGGGGGTGATGGGAATGGGTGATGGGCTGATAGGAGTGGTAAACCTGTTGATGACTGTTAACGACTGTTAATGACTGCAATTGGTCTTTACCAAGCTTAAAACTATGGAGAGCCCTGGTATGAACAGAGACATAGGATTCTTATCTCATTATACATGATCAAGCTTTCTTTAGCACCTCAGCCCTTGCTTTTTCTTGCAAGACCAATTGCAGTTTCAGTGTATCTGAAGAAGTGTGCATGCACACGAAAGCTCATACCTATGACAAACTTAGTTGGTCTCTAAGGTGCTGCTGGAAGGATTTTTTATTTTTATTTTAATTAAAAAAGCTTCTGGTTGTTGGGGTTTTTTGTTTGTTTTTTTACAAAAGTTATTTTAAACATTTTTTTCAATTCATTTTATATCATTTCCCATGTCCAATCCTCTTTTAAAGCCTTCCATTTTGGAGGCCACCACTGCCTGTTATGGGAGCGAGTTTAACTGCACTACATGAAATATAACACCAGTACCAAGGAGGTTTTGGGTCTGGTCACTCTCAGACCACAGTAGCAAACATCCTCCAAAGACCTTAAGTAACACAAGAAGAGCCTACTGGATTAGGCCAAAGACGCATCTAGTCCAACATCATGTTCTCAGATGCTTCTGGGAACCCCGCCAGCAGAACCTGAATGCGACAGCACACTCTGCCAATTGCAATTCCTAGCAACTGGTATTTGGAAGCATTAGCCTCTAAAATCCTAATCGCTATGGATGGTACGACCAACCAAAATATCACATGAATTCGCATTAGAGAACTGAGGAAGATGAAACCAAGGAACTCAACTAGAAGCTGGCAAATGTTTTGTGATTTATTCATTGGCTGCTAAAGGTTGAATACTGTTAGTTCCAGCTGTTAGCAAATCATGTTGGCATCATAAATGAAGCCATCATTGGTTCTGCAGGGAGGGGGGGGGAATCCATAAAGCTGGTGGAAATGTAGCAGAAAAAGTAGGTGAGTGGTGGTGAGAAGATTAATGAGATTATTTATTTAGTAGCCTGGCACTGCAGTGATGATTCCTCTCACTGTCACCATTTATCATCTTTCGCTTGTCCTCGGGCAAAGAAGATGCTCCAAACTCGCTACTAATTTTAGCTGCAGTGCTCATTTTACTTCGGAGTGGTAGATCATTTCTTGTTTCGTTAATTTGTTCTGACTTTTAAAATAAGAAGCACAAGTCTCCCATTTTGTTTTCTGCTGGTTAGTATTCTTGGGCTGTGCATACAAGGCACACCAGCTGGCAATTCATCTTGCTGTGTGGCTTGCAGACACACCTGGATAAAGAAGAACAAAGCATTTGTCTTCCCAGCATCCCTCCTTTCATTTTGCGCTCACCATTTTATAACTTCTCAGTCCAGCACTGGAAACAATTGCTCTGCATTAAATGTAAAGGAGTCTCTTTTTTCTTATGCTGAAATCAAGGTTGATAATACATTAGCAAGTATTATCTCTGTTTCTTCTTGTGGTCACTTATTTCATCCTGGTACTAAACACACACACACACACACACACACACACACACACACACAAAGCATTGACATTTAGATTGTCTTCCACTGGGATCAAGGAACTATTCTGTCCTGGAAATACCAATGGTCTGATTTAAAACATGATAGTTTCATACATCCCTAAGTGTCATTCATTCTGTGAATTAGATTTGCTCCAGTGTTGGTTGTTTGCTTCAACATTAGAACTCACTGATAGGGATGATAGGGATGGAGAAATCCATCAGTTTGGGGACTCAGCTACACAGCTGCAATTATAACGTTATAAGTGCGTTATAGAAATGTGACACTAGATGGCGCTGTAGAGTAGAGTAAGGTTACCAGATTCCCCCCCCCCCAATGAATCAGAGAACACTTTTCAAGTGAGGACTTTTTTGAGAGGACTTTTTTAACAGACAAAAGACAATAGAGATTTTAAGAAAGACTGGGAAGCATTTATGTTCTATCTACAGAATCAACGTAAAGAAATGGACTCACTTGCAGGGTTTGATTAAACATTTGCAATCAACAAAACAAATGTAGAAATAGAAATATGATGTTAGAATGATAAGAGAATAATAATAATTATTTTAAAAATCTTAATGAATAAGAAATAACCAATAAGCAGGGAGAGATAATTGAGGGAAGTCACCCGGGGGAGGGGGGCTAGGGGGATCTACACTTTTTGTTGTTGTTGTTTCTGGAAATAATGACTGTGATGATGATAGAATAGTAAAATCTAATAAAATTATATTTTTTTTAAATCCTCTCAATAGTTGATCAACATTTCAGTGCATTTCAGTGCATCTACTTATACTTGTATGCAATTTTGCTTAATATACACACTTTTACAAAGCAATTTCCCTTAATATAATGCATTTATAATCTGAACAAAAAAAAGAGAGACATTGCATGTTCTTTTGTAGTTCATGAAAATCTTTAATAAATATATAATGCATTTCTGCATAATATTTTCACTACTAAAGCACACATTTCTATGTATTCCATACCTCAGTATATGCTTTTTACGCATTGCTTGGCTGGAGAACTGTACTGCAAAATTCACAGAAGTGTAAATTTCGAAGGATGGCTGTCTTTCATCTTGTTTTGGAAAGTGTCTGTTAGGTAGGTTCAAATATGAACTGAATTGAATTTCTCTCCCCCGCCCCTCCAAAAAGGCTAATGGAGAGGACCACAACCAGGATTCTTCAGTTGTGTGTGTAATTTAAGTTTCTCTTCTCTTTCTGTGCTGCAGAAACATTAATAAGTATATAAAGTTGTTGTTGTTTAGTCGTTTAGTCGTGTCCAACTCTTCGTGAACCCATGGACCAGAGCACGCCAGGCACTCCTGTCTTCCACTGCCTCCCGCAGTTTGGTCAAACTCATGTTGGTAGCATATAAAGTTAGGCAACTGATTAAAAAAAATGAAAGAAGAGAGAGATCATAGTGCAGCAGGTCTGCACCAATTTTTCCTGCAGAGGGTCCCAGGTTCAGTTCCTAGTGCCTGAGACCCTAGAGAGACAATGCCAGAAGGCTGTCCGGGCTAGACAGTATGATCAAGTATGAGGCAGCTTCCTCCTGTGTTCCTGGAAGAGCATTAATTGAACCATTTTTTAAAGCTCAGAGGCTGAATTTAAGGACTTGGTGGGGAACATTTTTATCCTATTCATGAGATTATTAACAGTTGTATATCTTTAAGAACAGGGACCCAGGTGGCGCTGTGGGTTAAACCACAGAGTCTAGGGCTTGCTGATCAGAAGGTCGGCGGTTCGAATCCCTGCAATGGGGTGAGCTCCCGTTGCTCGGTCCCAGCTCCTGCCCACCTAGCAGTTCGAAAGCACATCAAAGTGTAAGTAGATAAATAGGGACCGCTCTGGCAGGAAGGTAAACAGCGTTTCTGTGCGCTGCTCTGGTTCGCCAGAAGCAGCTTTGTCATGCTGGCCACATGACCCGGAAGCTGTCTGCGGACAAACGCTGGCTCCCTTGGCCTATAGAGCGAGATGAGCACCACAACCCCAGAGTCGGACACGACTGGACCTGATGGTCAGGGGCCCCTTTACCTTTACCTATATCTTTAAGAGTTGCTGGTGTTGTACTTCTTGCAAGGATTGGTTGATTTGAAATGACTTACTGATTGGACCTTGTATTTAACCTTGTAAGTAACTGTTGCATTTCATCAATCTTTAAGAATTGTGAGCTGTACAATGTTTTAAAGAAATGTATAAGTTCTGTACAATGTTTTAAAGAAATGTATAAGTATTTATGGTGCATCATATAAATTTATACAAATGTATTACTTAAGAAAGAGTCCGCCCCCTGAGCAAACCATTCCTGTGAAATGGGGAAGAAGCTAGCCGCCCGTCGGAAGAGATAAGAACGCATGATACATCGTAGCACTTTATTATCGGACTTGATTATTGCACTTTATACTGGACTTTTAAGCCTTCGAGCATGAGATTTTGTACACATTTTTGAATCTTTTTGTATATGTGAAGGTTGTTGGTGCATATACATTTAAATATTTGCACTTCACAGTTGTTTACCTTTTCATTGTTTTGAATTTAAGGACTTAGCTACATTAGTAAAAAGAAAAACAAGAAAATTTGTCTTTTGAATGCGTTATAAACATGCAACACCAGATAGCGCTGCAGAGCAATAATAATAATAATAATAATAATCATAGCGTCCCCCCTTTTGTTATAACAACTTAATTTCTGACTTATTTATAGCGCTTCCCCCCTGTGTGTAGATCCACCCTAAGTCTCACTTCTGTCTCTTCTCTGCCATGGGGTCCCTGGCAGATGACTTGCTCAGCTCTCCCTCTCCCTGCCTAAGATATATTTTCCATGGGACAGAGAAAGTTGGGAGGAGGCAGTGGTAGAGAACACAGCACAGATTTGCAGGGTCACATGAGGGTGTGATCAAGGCTGTGCTCATCCTCATAGTGGATCAATAATTACGTTTGAATTTGCGAGCGCACTCGACCCGTTATTCATCTAGACCCATTCAGTCCAAAGGTGCTTACTCTAGCAACACCAGAGAACTCTGATGGAAATGGGAGCAGAAGTTGTCAATCTTCGCTTATCTGTCACATGGCTGGAATGGAAATCAATCCAGTTAATGTAATTGGTATTTGATGTTGCTGCTGCTGCTGTTTTCTGTCCACGAATTATATGCAATTGATAGCTCACTACTTGCATACTGTTTCCTTTGCATTGAAAAGAATGCTGTGGAATAACATAATCCTCTAATTAAGTATGGAATTGATTGTGTAATTGTTGCAGTGAGATGAATAATGTCGTTTCTGTCGGAAGCCGAACTGCAGCAAAATGGAAACAGCACAGCATGCGAGTAACATGGATGGAATGGAAATTGAGGACTTCTTACATGCTGAGATCCCCTTCAGGCAAATTGACATAAGATTGCCATCTTAGTACATTTATTGTTCTTAGGAAAATGAATAATAAATTGAAGCTCCTTTTTTTTAAAAAAGCTAGATGATTACAATGGCATAAGGAAATAAAACATGCTATTTTGTTCTTGCTAAGCACAGGTATCATTTACTCTTTATTATTATTTATTTCTTAAAACAACCACTGCCACACACATCTTGCAATGGAGGCATCAAAGGAGATCATTGTTCCGTTAAAATTGTGGAGGTGATATTTGGCAATTATTCAGCTTTTTGTGCTTGATCAGGCATAAGTCACAGTGTGGAAATTATATCGTCTGGAAATCATGCCGCTGAATATTTTATCTCAGTGGTGATTCGTTGCAAAATGGCTGAATCTTTAATCAAGTGCATTTTTATAATCTGCTTGTCGCTGTAATATTATCTTACATGGAAGGGGTGAGCTATGACTGCAATATGCCAGAATACCCAGTGGGAGCAACAGCTTGCTTAGTCAGTATGGGAAGTGATTTAAAAAAAGAAAGAACACCTTGTAGCTGATTGGTTATCATGTAAAACATTCTTTCCCATAACGGCATGGTGTTATGCAGACCCAAAGTGGAGGAGGCAGAGGTGGTTTGTTTAAACCTGGGCCTACCTCAGTCATGTCTTATTTGGGGAAGATCCTATCTTTTGAATAGGCTGAGGAATCCCAGGCCTGTGGGCCAAATGCAGCCCTCCATCCTCCATCTCTACCTGGCCCTCAGGACTTTCCACAGGTTAATTCTCCTTAGCTACTACTGCTCTTCCCAAGACAGCGGTGCCAAGTAGGGGGGAGGACTCCCATATATAATGAAGGGTTTGGGTGTCAGACTTTGAGGAATTGGCTTCTTCCCCCTTGTGGCAGTAGATAAGAGATCAAACAAAAGGAACACCTTACCAGTTAGAATCTTTAATAATCACAGTGAGAGAACAAAGAATACGTCTGCTATAAATAACAGTGCTCCCAATTAAGGCTTACACCCCCCTCATCCCTACAACAATCCCTATTAATCTATGCCACTCCTACGTCTTGTAATCTGAGTTTGTACCCTCTGCGCTTTCTGTTCTGAGACTTTCTGAGCTCTTCGTGACTTTGTGGAGGGTGGTGGAGGAATGCTGTCCAACAACTCTGAATCTGTTAACCCTCTCTCTTCCAGTGTTTCTTCTCCTAGCTGTTCCCCATCCAGTATTTCCCAGCTTCTGCCTTCTGAACTGTGCCCCTCTGCAAACCACTGTTCTGAATCTATATTGTCTTCCTGCTCCTGGGAAGATTCAGGATCAGGGGGAGGGGGTGGCTCCTACCATTCCTACTCAGTGCAGCCCTCGTCAGCACGGTCCCTGACACTGGGCCACTCAAAGTTCCGCAGTGGCCATGCCTCACATACCACAGGACGTCCACACAGACATCAGCACACCCTGCACCATGTGCAGCCCCAGCTCCTTCAATCACAGGAGGAAGGACAGAAAGTCTCTACAGAGGGTGGTGAATACAGCACATGATATCATGGGCTGTCCCTTGAGTCTGCTAGGTGACATCACAAGGGATCATTGCCTTAGGAGAGCAAGAAAAATTCTCAGGGATGATTGAGGGACCATACCCTGGCCACCACCTCTTTAATCTTCTACCCTCGGGCAGGAGATATAGAAGTATAATCAGCCTTACCAACAGGCTAAAAAATAGCTTCTATCCGTGGTCTGTTAGGCTGTTGAACGGAAAATAACATAGTGAAATTGACTTGTAGGGTGGTGTGTTGCTTGATAACAGATTGCGTTTTTGGAGGGGGGAGGCTCGTTTAATTTCATTGTTCACAGGTTGTGCAATAACAATAAAGGTGGTATTATTATTATTATTATTATTATTATTATTATTGCAGTGCACGGGTCCCAAGACAAAGCCTTCACTAGCTTTCAATGATTTTGCCTGGCTGAAATGTGTCACTGAGCTCCCATAATGCATGTCACTTGTCTGTCTGGATGTCGGAGTGTGTGCAGAAAATAGCTTGCTGTACAGCATTTGTATAAATTGCTCTGCTCACCACCCCATCCCCCACTGGGATATGTCCCACCAGAAGGGTACCCAGAAGGAAATATGGCCCTTGGTCTGAACAAGGCAGATGGATGTCAATTCGGTACTCTATCTGTTGCAAGGATGGGTTGGTTTCGCCATTGCCTTAGCCAGCAAAGGGAACCCCACCCCTGCAAAAAAAGGAGGAAAAAACCCATCTGCTATACACAGAAGAAAAGCAGTTTTGTGATGAAGGCTATAATGAGTTCAGACATAATCTAGTGCATTTCTGTGACAATCATAATATGGCAATTCTAGGTTTGCCTGGTGCCTCCAGGTAGACCACCTAAATCAGGGGTGGGGAAACCCTGCAATCACAGAACCATAGAGTTGAGGAGTTGGAAGGGACCCGAGAGTCATCTAGTCCAACCCCCTGCAATGCAGAAATCTCAACTAAAGCATCCATGACAGATGGCCATCCAACCTCTGCTTAAAAACCTCCAAGGAAAGAGAGTCCACCTCCTCCCAAGGGAGTCTGTTCCATTGCCGTCAGGATGGTATTCCTGAAGTTTTGTTGGAATCTCCTTTCATGCAAGGGAATGTGCCCATTGGGTTGAAAAATGTGCCTCATCCTCTGTTCTAATAAAACAAAATTGGGGCTTTCCTTGTGCAAACTGCATTTTATTTCAGATGAGCTGCTGCTAACTTAACATGTTACTCTCTGCCAAAAAAAGAAAAGGGAGGAATGCTGCATTTTATTGCTTTTGTTTTTGCTTTTAATTGTTATCTTGTATTTTACTGTTGTAATTTATTTATGCTTTGTGAGCTACCTGGGGAAGATGGGGTCTTGGGTGGCCATGTAATAAAATACATCAGTGCACAGAGGAAAGGGTTAACTGTCTTCTCCCAGAGTGCCACTTCCTTGATATTCAAAGCAGCCTCGTGGGGCTGCTCATTAGTAAAATAAAAACTGCAGGAGATCTTAATCAGTGATCTCTGTGCATCATGTCTAACTTAGCCCCCAAGCTTGCTCTTGCTGTTGTAAGGTCCCAAAAAGTTTGGAGCAGACCCATAATAAATGAGCTTTTAACAGAAATGATGGAAAGCGTGGTAAGTGGAACGGTTTTATTTTTTAATGTAGACTACCAACCCTGATAAGAAATCTGATCTTCCTATTGGAAGGAGGGTGGGGGAATCACTTACTGAGAGGCATGAAAGACATTCCCTGATTCACACCAGTTCTTCAGGAGTACTTTATTCCAAGAGCACTTATCAGTAATTGCTGCCTATGAAATGTTTTAAATACATCTGTTAAACGCTCTGACAGCTAACAAGTTTTCTGCTGCTTTAGGAAAAGTCAGTATTGGAATCTGTTGGAAGATGATTACTTTGGAATGTTTACACAGAAGGTGAACCATCAAAATAGGCTTTATTTTAGTACCCAAGGAGAGGTCAACATCCATTGCTTGGTGCCTCTTCATTTAAATGATCATAAGCAAAGTGAGCCCTCTGATCTGTGGTTTAGCTGGGCCCTTGCTGACACAACACACATTTTCTTGGGATCCTGCACTTGGTAGAGCATGGGCTATTTGTTAATCCAATACCTCACAGTGCAATTATCTGGTCACTTTGTAAACTGGGTGGGGAGAATCCAATAAGAAAAGTGGCAGAAAACTGCAGTGGAAAGTGTGGGAGAACAACCATTCTCTGGCAATGCTGTCATCTCCCCGTGAACATATCAGGATGAATGATAAATAAACAGCTTTTATGGAAGCTATCCCAGTTTCCCAAGAAAAATACTAGCTGCATGATCCTATATCTGGGCCTTGTTTATACTGTTTATAGTGCTAGAACTACAGTTTGCGCCAATGTTTTTGGTGGCCATAGATCATAGAACATAGTCTTGTAATGTGGAAATATGAAGCTGTCCTATATGAGAATTGAACCTGATACCTTGTATTGGTTTTATTAGCACCATGCTGTAACCAGCTGAGCTATCCAGGCTGATGACTGTACTTTTCCCCATCCACAGCAATGATGGGATGTGTTTGGACTAAGCAAAGTTGTGTGGCTCGTCCACTCCCCTGTTCCTCAAGCCAGTAAATGTTGGAGTTACGAACGCAGGATATGTGTAGCCCTTGACATTTGGGAATTCTGCTCTTGAGGGGAGAGAAGGAGATTAGACACCAGGAACTTCACACTTTGGGTTTCTTCATAGATAACTTCCTGTCAAAAAAGTATGAGGAGTGGGGAACAACATGACAGAGAAGTTGCTCAAACTAGGGCTGAGCATCTGGAGTGGACAAATTGGGTCCTCCCTAACAAGAGGGCACATGTTGTGGTGCGACCTGGCAACCAGACCCTGTGTTGTGGGTGGGAACGTTTGGCTAGCCAAAACACCCTATTGGAGGTCCCTCGAACCTGGGTGCAGTTGGGCCAGAGGGACGCCAGTCAAAGCAATCGAGAGACCTCTATTTAAGCCCATGCACGTGTCCCTGAGCTTCCTCTTTGGGGCTCAGTGCATCAAAACACCCGCCCACCTCTCCCTATATTTAGGGCTTGCGCTTGACCTTGCTATGCCATTGTGTGTCACCTGTCATTGGGACAGGGGTATGGCAGGAATTTCCTCCACTTGGCTGATTGGTTGGTGCCATTTGGGTTTCACCTGCCATGTAGCAAATCGTCACAACTTGTAAGGTTGGGGATAGGCTCTGGTTCAGGTGATAGGGGTGGCATGCGGGCTTGGGTATTCCGTTAAAGGAATCCAGGGACTCTTGGTTGGTCAAACCTGAGAGGGGTTGTGCCCTGAGCCAGAGTCCAAGGGGGGGCATCTGCCTGGTGGACTGGCTTGACCCCACTTTCCACTTTGCCGGGTATTCACCCAAGGCTGACCTATGGTGTGCCCTAGGTCAGTGCTACCTGCAAGGGTGCAGGGAGCTAGTTGAACCAGAGCCTATGCAACCACTTACTTGATTGTAATCAATAAAGCTGTGGCCTAAATTCTGCCAAAAACCAAACCAAAATTTTGAGTCTTGTCTGAATTGGGGTGGTTAAAAGGTCTACGCACGCAAACAGAATCAGTGAAATACCACAAATGATTTCGGTCATCTAATGTAAATAACATTATTGCGTACATGCATACCACGGATTTGGATATTAGAAGCTCAGAAAGTTGGATCAGTGGAGCCTTACAAGGCAAGTGCGGATAAAATGCATTAGCATTCGCAAGGATGAAAACTATTTTTCTTTAGGTAGTCATAGCCATGGAGGCAAAGTGAAAATTGCAGACCCCAGCCTCTTTCTTTAATTAACACCTCAATGGACGTCACCCACCTGGCGCCGGATATCATCTCCATTACATTTAGACACATCTAGCAGATATGGTGATTCTATTATGACTTGTGAAAGGCAAAAAATGAAATTTGACAACTTCATTCTATCCGTGTTTTTTTATTTTAAAAGAGCTACTTGCCAATTTCAGGCATCAGTCTGCCAAATGAACGGTACAGATAAACACATACTCGTTCCCTTGCAAAACACACTCTGAATTGTTCTTACAATGCCTCCAAGTGTAAGCAGGAGGGGCTTCTTTGAAATCCTACACACTGAACTTATTAGGCAGGCAAATTATGAAACACGGCCATGTGGGAATCCTGAACATTAATAAGCAGCTGGCGATGGTTTTTCAAAGTGTGCCATGGGAAACTCTTGGGTCTCTCTTAAGCTTACCTGGAGTCATTCAATGAGAAGATGAGGACAGAGTGATAACCTTCATTGGCATTTAGCTGCAAACAAATAAATATGGGATATAAACTTAATAAATAAGTGAGCGGAACCAATTGCGAATAAAACCAATGGATGCACAGCCTGCTGTGGGCAGGACCCCACCTCAGTTCTGTCCCCCCTCCCATTTCTTTTGCTATACCAACCCCTGTTTTCATAGTGAGGTCCCGTATAGTGAGGTTTCCTATAGAAGGGAACAGTCATGAAAATGAATCCAAACACTTCATAAGTTTCTATCCTAACTTGATTCAAACATCTGCTTCTAACTTTATGCTAAGTGGGATTGGCAATGGTGTTCGAGCCTGGACTCTTTCCTAGACTTGAGGATCTAAGAATAAGATATATGACATTCAGTGGTACCTCATGTTGCAAATGGGATCCGTTCCGGTGTCCCGTTCGCAACATGAAAAGGCCACAACATGAAGTGCCTCATCTGTGCATGTGCATGATGCAATGTGGTGCCTCTGCACATGCACAAAGTGTGATTTAGCGCTTAGCGCATGTGCACAGGTTACGGACGTGCCAAACCCAGAAGTAACCCATTCCGGGACTTCCGGGTTCAGCGCGTCCGTAACCTGAAAAGACGCATCCTGAAGCGGAAGTAAAATGAGGTATGACTGTATATAATAAGATATATAACCTCCTTGCATGTAGAAAGCTGTCATATTTTTGTGTTCTAGTGTTTACCCACTGCTTTATTTATTTTTTTGATTTCAGCCAACAAGGCTGTTGATTGTCAAACAGGCTCTGTGATTTCAATAATCTGATCCTGGTACAATCTACTAATTTATCCCTTTTTTAAAAAGTAACAGTGAAAAGTGCCCTATTTTAGCAGCCTGGCCTAGGGCTTGTGATTTTAATAGTACAAGTTTTTTTACAATGTTCCTGACACTGAATAAGAAGAAAGCGATTAAAACATGAGTTATGCATGCATTTTTCTATGTAGAACAAAAAAGTTATTAAGTGGTCCACCAAGACTCACAGCAATTTTCAGGTGGTCTGCAAAAAGAGAAAAAATCCAGTGGCTGGTGTTGGGGGAAAGCAAGAAATTAAAAAGGGGAGAGTTTCAGAACAGTTTGCCTAGAATTCTTTTCTTCCTAGATTTCAATACTTCATTTCATTTTGTGCTTTTCAGTCTTTCTTGAGCTGGATTTACAGGTAAATTAGTAAACAAAATTATCTCCTACTTGTCAGCCAACTGAAATGGCATCAAAAGCTGCAATGATTAGTTGCCCAGAGACAAAATGCAGAACCCTTTAAAAACTAATTATACAGAAGTTAAATGATAGCAGATAGCCCCCCCCCCAAAAAATCATCATTGTGGCTTTTGAAAATCATCATTGATTAGAGTGTCGTGCTGATAATGTCAAGGTTGTAGGTTCGATCTCCCTATAGGACAGCTGCTATGAGTCTACAAATACATTTACAATGCCTTTCCCCCTAATATATACAAGCCATCTTGCTTAATACAAAGCTGTTTTGCGTGTCATTTGCATGTCGTTTCCAGTAATATATACATTTATATATTACAATGACTCCAATTATGAATTTCGGTACACACTGTTGAAGGGTTAGAGAACTGCATTGCAAGATTCATAAAAGTGCAAATTCGGAAGGACGGTTGCATTTCAGTCCATGAATTTTTAGTTCGGTAAGTGCAAATTAGGTAGGTCCACATGCAAATGTGAATCGGACTGAAATTCTCCCACATGCCTAATGACAATGGCCTCAATTAAAAACAAAAAACAGAAAAACCAGCCAGGCACTGATCTTCCATCTCCCGGTTGACTCTAATTTTTCTGCTCCCAGATTATATCAAAGAAGCTGCTCTCCTTTTTATTTTGGTTTGTCCTTTGTCCCTGACCCACGTTGAGCGTGTTTCATGTCAGGCTGTGCGCCTGATAGAACAATTTCAACCTACTCTGTTTTTCACAGCTTAAGACAGCAAAATAAAAGTTGGCTCATGCAGAGACACATTGACCAAGATCAGAGCTAAGCTTGCTGAAAGTTGTTGCTAATTTTTTTTTAAGCCTTTCCCAGCCAGCCTTTTTATCTCATTAGGTTTATCTTGTTGTGTGTAGGAATTAGTCTTTCTTTCATTCCTTCTCCCCCCCCCCCCCTTTGTATACAAGTTGTTGGGCAGACCACATTTGCAACTAAACTCTACAAGAAAAGGGGAAGAAATCTCATTCGTGTTTGTTCCTATCAGTAGGAAACTTTTAATTGCTTTTCTCCACTTACGCAGAATATAGTGGGGAGTAGTCATGAAAACGAATCCAAATACTCCATAGGGGTCTATCCTAATTTGACTCAAATTACTATCAGAAGAAACAAAGCATTATTTGCTCTGCGTTGCTGAAATAATTGATTTAGCAGAAATAAAACCAGCCGCAGGAGGACAACAGTATATGCTAATGGCATCCTCCTCCATACAGAGTCCATTTCAAGAAGCCAAGTTTATAATGGCTTGGATCCAAGAGGTTAATGAATACCTGGGTTTTTCTACCCTCCACAGAAGTTCAGGAAATCTGAAGATTTTGTATTTCAGATTATTATGTAGCTTTCTGGAAGCCTGGATGTTAGGAGCAGGTGCCAGGGACAGGACAGCAATAAATCACACGGCAGCTAGACTGGTGACTGGGAGCGGCCGCCGAGACCACATAACACCGGTCCTGAAAGACCTACATTGGCTCCCAGTATGTTTCTGAGCACAATTCAAAGTGTTGGTGTTGACCTTTAAAGCCCTAAACGGCCTCGGTCCGGTATACCTGAAGGAGCGTCTCCACCCCCATCGTTCTGCCCGGACACTGAGGTCCAGCTCCGAGGGCCTTCTGGCTGTTCCCTCACTACGAAAAACCAAGTTACAGGGAACCAGGCAGAGGGCCTTCTCAGTAGTGGCACCCACCCTGTGGAATGCCCTCCCACTAGAGGTCAAAGAGAACAACAATTAGGCATCTCAAGGCAGCCCTGTTTAGGGAAGCTTTTAATGTTTGATGGATTTCTGTATTTTAGAATTTCTGTTTTGTTGGAAGCCGCCCAGAGTGGCTGGGGGAACCCGGCCAGATGGGCGGGGTATAAATAATAAATTATTATTATTATTATTATTATTATTATTATTATTATTATTATCAGTACAAGTAATTTTTTCCCATGGACACAAGGTCAGCTCAGGAGGCCAGGCCCAGTGAGCACAGCAACTCATCCCAGTAGATCCTGCCCCTATGAGGCAGTTGCCAGGACTGAAGACCCCAGATTCCCACGGTTGCCTAAATCTCCTCCTACTCTGGGTCCTTCTCAAGCAATATGAGACTCTGTAACAGTCTGTCTCTGCTCCTCTCTCTTCATCCCTCTTCTGGTTCTGGGAGATTAGGGAGAAGGGAAGCTGATCACAGCACGATAGGGAGACACCCTGGATTCTTCATCAACCCAACTCATCTCTGCCTCTTGGCTCCCCCCCCTCTCCAGCCTCCATTTCTGCCTCTGATTCTGGGCTGCCCTCTGCCACAGCTTCTTCCTGCTAACTAAACTACCATTATTTACCCATTACGGTGCAATTCTGACTGTGATCATATGATCCTGCTCATTTATTAATACAAACGGCAAAGGCCTTCCTCGAATGCCCCCAGTTAGGTTGCCAAGCACAATAGATGGGGCCTTCACAGTGGTGGTCCCGCAGTTGTGGATCCCCCATTGTACAGAACTAGGAAAGACCCATTCAGAAGGAGCTTTCATACATGCCTTGAAGACTTGTTAGTTCTAGTCTGTCTCTACTTAACAATTTTTCTCTATAAAAAAATTCCTTCAGTAGCACCTTGAAGACCAACTAAGTTTTTATTTTGGTATGAGCTTTCGTGTGCATGCACACTTCGTCAGATACACTGAAACAGAATCCACCAGACCCTTATGTATATTCAGAGGGTGGGGCTGATGGGAGTGGTAAACCTGTAGATGGCTATAAAAAAATTCCTTCAGTAGCACCTTAAAGACTGTAGATGGCTGTTAACGACTGTTGATGACTGCAATTGGTCCTGGGGGGAAAAAGCAAGTTTTCTCTATGTCACTGATCCCTGGGACTTGGTGAGTTCTTGTAGTTCTGGATTCTTACAGGGTTGTTGTTGTTGTTTAAAAAACAAAACAAAAAAGCCATCCAAACATATCTCACATGGAGCTTCTTTACTTGCAGGCTGTCTTCCGGGGGCTATACCTTAAGAGTTTAGATATTTAAAATAAATGTGTAGTGTGATGCGGGACAAATGGGTCTTTTCCATGTATTAAAAAGCAATCTTGTTTTTCACATGAGAAGATAGCTCAGGCATTTCACTCTGCCATCCATCTGCCATTGAGCAGTCACATCCTGACACTGGGGGCAGCTTAATGAGCAGAACACTATGAGCAATTAGCATCAGAATTAAGGCTACCTGTGGCTAACAACAGGTGATCACCCTGTCTAACAGCTGCTAAGTGTTGTTATAAGCCAGCAATAGACTCCAGGCTGAGTGAATTGTGAGCATACAGCTGGGAGTGGCTATGTACGCTATGCAAACCAAATTAATTGGGTCATATTTTTTAAAATTGTGATTATGATCCACGGGCATTAATTCCTAGCATGTAGTCACTCCCGGAAATTTTATGCAGCTTCTTTTTAAAAAAAATATAATAATGAGAGAAACGTAGTAAAGGTTAATGTTCTGAAGCCAACATTTTGTTTCCAAATCAAAAAAAAGGGGGGGGGCAAAGCATAGCATTTTATAGAGATTCAGCTGACTACAGAAACCATACAAAACCCAAATTCTAAGACCCAAGAGTTGTTGTGTTTTTTGGGGTGGGGTGGGGGGTGTAACTGTATCTCTTCAAAGGTTTTATAAGTAGAGATGTAAGTAACATTGCCAGCCACGAACTCAAAGAGATTCATGATGAATTTTTAAAGTTATAGATGAAATGGAAGAAAAAGCTATTGTGTGTGCGCATTGCTGTTGCTGTTTTTTAGATACTGATTCATTTTTTGCTCTTTTAAACTTTCATAAATTATTAAGCCTCAAAATATTGGCCACTTTCTTGTAAGGAAGCAAACTCTTTGCAGAACTGACGGCCAGATGTTTAATCTGCATGTCTGTGTGGGATTTATTTTCATGCTTAATTGTAAATATTTTTCTTTCATGTACAAGCAGTCCAATATCTTAAGGCCAGGAATACGTTTTATAATACTTTTGGTGATGTTTCTGCTATCAGAGAAAGCAGATAGCTGTTTGGCACCAATCACCGTAACTCACAGCTCCTCCAAGTGTCCCTATTTTCCAGGGACGTCCCTGATTTAGAGAACCCATCCCACTTTCTGATTTGATCCTGGAATGTCCCACTTTTCCTTAGGACGTCCCTATTTTCATTGGAGAAATGTTGGACGGTGTGGAGTTATCTGACCCCCCAGGCCGTCCAAAAGCAATCCTGTTTAGGGAAGCTTTTTAATGTTTAATGTTTTATTATGTCAGCAGTTCGAATCCACGCAACGGGGTGAGCTCCCATTGCTCTGTCTGGCTTCTGCCAACCTAGCAGTTTGAGAGCATACCATTGCAAGTAGACAAATAGGTACCACTGCGGCAGGAAGGTAAATGGCATTTCTGTGCACTCTGGTTTTTGTCATGGTGTTCCGTTGCACCAGAAGCAGTATAATCCTGCTGGCCACATGACCAGGAATGCTGTCTGTGGACAAATGCCGGCTCCCTCAGCCTGAAAGCAAGACGAGCACCACACCCCATAGTCGCCTTTGACTGGACTTAATCGTCCAGGGGTCCTTTACCTTTACCTGTGTTTTTATATACAGTGGTGCCTCGCTAGACGAATTTAATTCGTTCCACGGGTCTTTTCTTATAATGAAAAATTAGTCTAGTGAATCCCATAGGAATGCATTGAATTTTTTTTGAATATTTTTTGCCCATAGGAACGCATTAATTGAATTTCAATGCATTCCTATGGGAAACTGCGATTCGCTAGATGAATTTTTGGTAAAACGAATTCGTCTAGCAAGGCAACCTCCGCTAGAAAAAACCTTTCGTTAAGCGAAAAATTCGTTAAGCAGGGCATTCGTTAAGCGAGGCACCGCTGTATGCTAGTAGCTGCCCAGAGTAGCTGGGGCAACCCAGTAAGATGTGTGGGCTATAAATAGTAAAATTATCATTATGGAATGGGATGTCCCTATTTTCATCAGAGAAATGTTGGAGGGTTGAACTCATATGAGTTGTATTGTAAAGATGAGAGTGAGGGGTCATAAGCAGGGATGCTTGAGAAATTTGATTTTATCATAGAATTGTAGAGTTGGAAAAGATCCCAAGGGTTATATATGCAGGCATCACAGCTTGAAAATCCCTGACAGATAACCATCCAACTTGTGTTTAAAAACCTCCAGTGAAGGAGAGCCCAGCACCTTCTGAGGTAGTCTGTTCCACTGTTGAACAGCTCTTTATGAATTCTGGAAAGAATTGATCTGATCCATTCTTCCTAGACCACGTGTGAATTGCCTCACCCCACATATAATAATAATAATAATAATAATAATAATAATAATAATAATAATAATAATAAATTATTTATATCCCGCCCTCCCCAGCCAAAGCCGAGCTCAGAGTGGCTAACATCATACAAGTAATACAATGCATAAAAACAAGCGATCAATAAATTAAGACACATCCCACAATTAATTCAAACAAATAAAAATTAAAACTGGACAAGTGGCAATCTTCGGGTTAAAATTAAAGGCGGTTACCAACTGTTTCCACTGATATTATATGCACCTGTGAGTGGGCTGGGAAACCTCCTTCGTGCTTGTTCTTATACAAGGAGAAAATGAGTTAGACTGAACCCTGACCAAAGACCTGGTGGAACAGCTCCGTCTTGCAGACCCTGCAGAAAGATGCCAAATCTCGCAGGGCCCTGGTTTCTTGTGAGAGAGCGTTCCACCAGGCTGGGGACATAGCCGAAAAGGCCCTGGCTCTGGTTGAGGCCAGTCTGATCTCTCTGGGGCCCGGAATCTTTAGGATGTCGTTATTTGCAGACCATAAGGTCCTGCATGGGGCATACCAATAGAGGTGGTCCCGTAGGTACAAAGTTCCTAGGCTGTATAGGGCTTTAAAGCTTAAAACCAGCACCTTAAACCTGATCCTGTACTCCACTCCTGGTTGATTGTTCAGGAGCTTCAAAAGCTTTCTCCAGCCCGAACATCACAGCGACTGATGCCAACTGACATTGCTAACTGACTTACGGATCTGCAGAGTTTGCACAGTTGCGTAACAGACCTCAGCAACTCAGCATTTGGCTAATTTATTTTATTTACATATAAACACACACGGAGCACTGTAACATGGCTCCCTCTCTCTCTAGCATCAGACAGCAAAGAGAATGAACAAAGGACAATAGTCCCACTTCAGGGAACACAGTATCACAAACATCCTGTCTTTGTCACTTCCCACTCTCTGGAATGAAAAAAACATACTGTCATGTGATAGACAACAATCCCATGAATGCAGACACAGGGAATGAATCTCCAACCCCGTAAGGAGTTTCACTGCAGCATTCTGCACCCGCTGGAGTTTCTGGGTCAGTTTCAAGAGCAGCCCCACATAGAGTCTCCCCACCTGAACCAACCCAGGCATTGTATTCATCTTCAGATGCCCTTCTCTGCACCCCTCACCTGAGGGAGGTGCAGAGGGTGCTGATACAAGTATAGGTCTATTCAGAGGTAGCTCCCTTTTGGTGGAATGTGTTCCCCAGGGAAGCAAATCATTGTCTGTTTTGAAGAACCAGGCCAAAACAGTATGTGGTATTTAACTAAGTTTTGCTTAGAGTGTTGTTCTTCTTTAGTCGTTTAGTCGTGTCCGACTCTTCGTGACCCCATGGACCATAGCACGCCAGGCACTCCTGTCTTGCACTGCCTCCCGCAGTTTGGTCAAACTCATGTTCGTAGCTTCGACAGCACTGTCCAACCATCTCGTCCTCTGTCGTCCCCTTCTCCTTGTGCCCTCAATCTTTCCCAACATCAGGGTCTTTTCCAGGGAGTCTTCTCTTCTCATGAGGTGGCCAAAGTATTGGAGCCTCAGAGCTGATGAAATTGATGGACCACCTCCGTCATGTTCATTGATTCCACTATGTCTGCTGTGAGTAAAACAAAGGTTCTATCTGGACTACCGGTATATGTTCAAAGCAGTACCATACCACTTTATGCAATCATGGCTCCCCCCCCCAAATAACCCTGGGAACTGTAGTTTGTTAAGGATGTTGGGGAGTCTGAGGCGATGCCTATCTTCACAGGGCTTTTTGTCCAACCTGCTTATGCATTGCCAGGTTATATATATATATATATATATATATATATATATATATATATACACACACACACACACACTAAATTATATGAAGTTATACGAAAAGGTACATGCATAACACATATGAAAGCATCAAGCCCCATGCAGTACTATATTTCTGCAGAATTATATGTGGAACTTTATTGTACAGTTATATGCATATGTTTATCTTCTGGTGACTTATGGAGACTTAGAGTGGATAATAATACAGAACTGGTAAAAGAAACAAATCCCTCACCGATGATTGAGATCAAGGAGTGAGATTTGCATTTAGAAAAAAATCTGTGCAGATAAATTTGGAATTGAGATTTTTATTTTTATTTTTTGAAAGTTGCATCCTTGCACATGTGAGAATGAGAAATTTAGTCTAGTTTAGAAGTGGACTGGAATTTCTAGTCCTCCCTGCTCAAGATCTAAGAGTAAATATTACCACGAATTTGAAGATTCCTTATAAAATCCCGGCAGTTGATGTTCAATGGAACAGATCACTCCCAACTCATTAACAGCAGAAGGTATAAATTAATTCAACAAAAGTGATGCCACTATGTCAGCAACGGAAGAGCAAGGAGGTCACATTTCTTAAAACATCTATATTGTATACAATGTACCAGTCATGGCAGTGGTGTCATCCACAAAATAAATTACTGAACAATGTGATAAATTCTATTTAGCTTCCCCCTTTGATCACATCAGCTGCCTTCTACCTTGCAATCTGTCTCTGTCTGTGGTGTTTCATACATTTCAAACCTTTGAACGCTTTCAAAAGAAGTTGACACTACTCTTACTAATAAAAAGCTTGCAAGGTTTTATTTCCTTCTGAACTTCAAGAACAGGCCACCAGGCATCATCTAAGGCAGGGGTAACCACAATGGTGTAGATCAGGCATGTCAAACCTGCGGCCCTCCAGATGTTTTGGACTACAATTCCCATCTTCCCCAACCACTGGTCCTGCTAGCTAGGGATCATGGGAGTTGTAGGCCAAAACATCTGGAGGGCCGCAGGTTTGACATGCCTGGTGTAGATGCTAAAGAGGACTGTACTGAGGAGGAATGGTGGAAGCCACCCCCTCCCCCTGCTCCTACTGCTGATCCTAAATCTTCCCAGGAGCAGGAGGAAAGTATAGATTTGGAACAATGGTTTGCAGAGGAACATAGTTCAGAAGGCAGAAGCTGGGAAATACTGGATGGGGAACAGCTAGGAGAAGAAACACTGGAGGAGAGAGGGTTAACAGATTCACAGTCTCTGGATAACATTCACCCCCCCTTCTCCAAAGTCTCAGAGAGCTCAGAAAGTCTCAGAACAGAAAGCACAGAGGCTACAAGTTCAGATTACAAGGTGTAGGAGTGATGTAGATTAATAAGGACGTAGGGAGGAGTATCCCTTAATTGGGAGCACCGCCATTTCTAGGAGATGTGTTCTTTGTCCTCTTGCTGTGATTATTAAATATTCTAACTGGTAAGGGGTTCCTTTTGTTTTATTTCTTATCTACTGCCACAGGGGTGGGGTGTAGGAAGCTGATTCCTCGAAGCCTGACAGTAGATGTTTTGGACTGATGTTCTTATATTTTTTATGTTGCATGACACCTCAATATGCTTGATGAAAGTGTGGAATACAAATATATAAGCAAACAACCTTTTGCCTCCCCTACAATATCCTTTTTGAGGTGATGTGGCCAGAACTGCACACAGGATTCCAAGCATGGCTTCACCAATCCTATGTTCGGGCAGCAGTGGATGGATGGCATTGTGGCAAATGGCTGTGTCCCCTGTCTATTCCTATGTGTTTGGGAGTCTACCTCTCTGCCTGAAAACCTCTCTAATCATTCCACATTGGCAACAAAACTATGAGCATTTAAAAAACAAACAAAAACAAAACACCAGAAGTGTTAAAATATCCAGGCGCATAGCAAGGGAGGGGCGCAGGGGGCGGGCCGCCCCTAGCTCCATACTAGCTCCAATCGTGCGGGGGCAGCGCATGGGGCAGCGCCCCGGCCCCTGGACCGCCCCTCACCTCCTCCGCCCGAGCAGGAAGAAAAAGAGTGCACTACGGAGCGGGTTGCTGGGTGGCAGCAGCAAAGCGCTCTGTAGCGTGCTCTGCTTCAGAGATCGCCGGCCACCCGGATGGACTGTGCATGTGCGGAGCAATGCCCCGCCCCCAGCAGTGCCGCCCCGGGCAGCCAAGCTGCAATGTTCGCCACTGAAAATATCACATAAGCTTTGATGCACGTTATCTCTATGTGGGACAAGAAGCTACATGTGAAAGGTATGCAGTTGCAAATCACCATTTTGAAGGGAGTTGCATTTGAGTCTTTTTCTGGAAGCCACAGAGAACAAAGGATGTGATAATGAGGTCTCTCCTGTAGAGAAAATAGCTTCAGGTTAATGGAGACTCTGGGGAGAGACAGACCTTTGATTTTAGGTCTGTTTGGAGTTATTTCAAATTACAAGAAAAGGAATCCCTATTGAAATGTGCATGATATTATACAAGTATCTGGATGTAGAATTGATTGTTGTATGTTCTGTTTTGAAGAAAGTTCTGTTAGTAAAGCTTTGAAACCATATTTTGGGTCTAGACAACCCCCCCCCAGAGGAGTCAGTTTTTATTCATCCTGTTGCTTCAAGCTATACAATATTAATATCTGCAACAGCAAGGCCAATGAGAGTTGGGGCCTAGGGAGAGAGGCATGGCTAGTGAGCCTATGGAAGATACCTGTGGGTCACATAGTGAGACCTGGAGGGCCACATTTTGCCCACGGGGTCTGAGTTTCCCTCCCCTGGGTGAAATCTAAACACATATAAAGAACACTGTGAAAATGTTTTTTTTAAAAAAAAAGGTTTTAAAAATATATTGAATTTGCCATTAAGCTTACCTTCGCCATCTAGTGTCACATTTGTATAATACACTTAAAACATACTGAAAACGTTATATTTGCAGCTGTATAGCTGAGTCCCTAGTCCCATCTTTCTTTAGCAGGATTGGAGCAAATGTTTATCAGTTGTTTCCTCCATCCAGCCCCGACTCATCATGTCAATCAAACAATGGGAGTTTTTTTAAAAAAATAAAAAAATAATAAAAAGATTGATACACTATTACGGGTGAATTGACTTTCAATCAATTGTTCTGTGGCCATGATCTCTTCCTGACTGTGCACTGACTTTGTTGTCCAGAGCCAAAAACGCTGAACATTGTCAAGAAGACAGGTTTCACAGTTCACTAAATACCCGAATTAATTGTTTCTCACTTATCTGGCACATTTTCACAGGAACAGATGGCTCCATCTTTAATGCAAAAACAAACAGAACAACAACCACAACCAGCCACAACCCCCTCGGTTTGTAGAGATGGGGCTCAGTAATAACAAAGGAATCTGTCCTCTTATTCCTATAGACTGGTCTTTTAACAAAAATATAGAGGAGCTTAACAACAACAACAACAAATGCATGTATAATTCAATAAGCAACATATTGGATGCATGTAACAGCTGGCTGTGTAATAAAGCCACTATTGATGATGGGGCTTTAAATAGAACTTCCTCAAGAGTTTGGCAGGCTTGGGGAGAAATGCCAGCACCATTAAGTAATGGAGGGAATAAGCGAATGATCATAGAGGGACAGGAGAAGGCACATTTAATGGGACAGATTGCAGCCTTAATCAGATTTAAAAGACATACACTATCCGGGGAATCATAGTTCTTTGATAAAAACTATGTTTCTCTAGCAGAAAATTCCTAGCAGACTAAGCAAATGACAATTCACAGGAGTCTTGAGGGGAAGCCACATTACTCATACTGGCACAAAACCCACATAGGCTTGTAGTGTAGATCAGCCGAGAGAGCTGGAAGAGATAGGGTTCAAATATTTCAAAATGTCATGACCTTGATCTGAAGGCAGCCCTGTTTAGGGGATGTTGATGTTTTATTGTGCTTTTCATATTCTGTTGGGAGCCTCCCAGAGTGGCTGGGGAAACCCAGCCAGCCATTCTCAAACTGCAGGGTCAGGGCCAAATGATTGAGGTGCTGAAACACTTCGTCCATCATGCAGAGATTGCAGAATAGATGGTGTTGTTTCAGACATCAGGTGAATGACCACATTTTAAATCCCCCCCCATGTGTCAAAATCTTATTGGCAATAGAAAACCCAGCACAGAAGGTAATGAGAACCTTCCTCCTTGCTATGTCAGGGTATAAAAATATACAGAGAGGTTTCCTGGATTGGCAAGGGTCTAGGCTAGAAACCTTTCTAACACTATGATTCCACGATCGCTCTTTAATTTTGGTTTCTGCATTCAGAACTGGAATTCTGCGCCAGCAGTCTGAAGCGGAACAGCCCATGTAATTACCTCGACACCATCCTACCACTTGGTTCTCCTCCATATGTAGACCAGGTCTTCGTGAGTCACCCATTAAGAGGTGGTACAATATAAACCAAGAGTTTTCTCGCCCTGCTTCTGGCCCTCTCCATGATGGTATTGCTGACCTGCTGGCGGTGCTGGAAACTCTTTGCCAGTCTAGTGGACCCAGCATATACCTGACCTCACCAACCTCTGGAGCCGGCTTGGTGCACACACCTAATTTCCCTGGAGGAAGGGTGGAATACAAATGTAATAAATAAGTGAAGGAGGAGATGAATGTCCTCTTTCAACCCAGTTTAATTTTGTCCTACTCATAAATCTGAATGGCTCAAGTGCAGTGAAGGCCATACTAGGTTCTGAATTAATACTAGCCTCATGAAGCGTGAGGCAAAAGACTGTAGTGCAGGGAAGGGGGTGAGGTGATGGAGTGAAGGACTGGATTGTGTTTGGTCTCCCTTTCTTTCACTCAGAGGTTATTAATATTAGAGAGAGAATAGACTCTGCAAAGGCCGGAAGCTAACAGCTTGCTTCACTGCTTACATGCTTTAAAGGGGAGAGAATCACAGACTTATTAATCTGAGAAGGGCTGTCAACAGTTTTATTATGTTGATGAATTAACTGGCTTTTAACTGATTAATTACTCAATTAAATTTAAATAAATGTACAGATTGCAAAATCTCAACAAATGCTCCTTTTGTGATGATTCTGATGAAAAGAGACTGTTTCATAAGATAACAAATTTCAATAAGCAAAAGTTCCAGCTCATTGCTAGAAGGGAAGGCCGTCTGTCACATTTCCTTCTTTGTCACATTTGGGGACAAGGAATATTCAATATTATGTTAGACACTGACATGGCTTGAAATAAACAAGTTCAAGATCTGTCAGTGTCATGAAAGACTTGGAAAGATTTAGAAGACAGAGTGGCACTGATTTCAGCTGTGTTCTAGGAGAGTGTTCTTCAACATTGGGTCTCCATATGTTGCTGGACTACAACTCCCGTCATTCTTGACCATTAGCTAAATTGGCTGAAGATCATGGGAGTCATAGTCCAACAAAACCTAGAGATCCAGGTTTGAATTTCAGTGCTCCACGGAACAAGTGGACGCAATCAGCATCTCCTGGTAGATCTTTGGATGATTGTCAGAAGAATATAAAAGATGTCAGGAGGTGCAGCTCAGCAATAAACAAGCACAGGTGTCAGTGAAGTTACCTCTTTATTCAAAGAAACCAAAACAGTGCAGGCCTAGTGATCCCAGGAACTCTTTTCAGTAGGTCTTGCCCCAATGAGGCAGGCAGTTGCCAGGATTGAAGGTCCCCACCTTCCCATAGCTGCTTAATTCTGCTCCTCTTTAGATTATTATTTTTTATCCCAAGCAATCAGAGACTGAGTCTGTGTGCAACCAATCTCTCTTCTACTCTTTTCATTTCTCTGTGTGTTCTGGGAGACCAGAGGAGTGGAAAGCTGATTCACAGCAGGAGGGGGTGACTCCCTGGCTTCTTCAGCAGCTGGCTTCATCTCTGTCTCCTGTCCCCCCCCCCTCCAGTGTCTGAATCAGGACTGATTCTAGGAGCCCCAGTTTCTTCCTGCTCACTAAACACTGTTGCCTCTTCAGCTTTACACACACACACACACACACACACACACACACACACACACACGTCTATTCCTTCTTTCCCCTCTGACCACTCATCGTCACCCCACCACCAATCCCCTGGCTCTGAGCCTTTTCCCCCTTGGGGTTCCCTTGGGGGTTCCCCAACTGGTACCTCCCACCACTCCTCTACATCCAGCCAGTCCATGACAAGAGGTGTCTAACTCCTGATAGTTTAACAAAAAACAGGAACAACAATGGCTAAAGCTCTGCACGGCTACACGATCTATGGGAATGTGAACACATCGGATCTTCCGTTTATCCTACCTGTAAAATGGGTACTACCGGTAAGGATTGGGTGCAATGTTATGCTGGGGGTTGTGGTCAGATTTCCCCACACTAGCAGAGAGGGGACTACTGGAGTATTCATAGTACAATAATCACTGAGTTTTGCCACAAAGTGCAAACGCTGTCAGTGTAGACAATACAGAGCTGCCTGGACCATTGGTTTGCCTTGGTGTGTGGCAGCTTTTTATGTTCCTTTGGTCATCCTTGATCACTCACTTCCAGCTGTAAATCCTTGTCTCCCTTTTGCTGAGCAGCAGTCAGAGCTGTAAAATTTAGTTCCAGTTTATTACTCAGTAGGACAGAGGGCAGGACTGCAGGGTATGTGTAATTACGCGGTTACTTGTTTTTGTTTCTTCTTCCTTTTTTAAAAAACACAACAATGTGCCAAACTGAGGTTGACGTTTGATGTAGAAGGCTAGCACAGGAGGAGAGTAACTGCTTAACTCTTTCTTGGCATACGGTTTCTCTATTGAAAATCTCCTCCCCCCAGCAGCTTTTACCAGCAAAATGCATCTAAATGGGTATAGTCAATGTGATGTTCTCTAAATGTTGCTGGACTACAGCTCCCAGCATACCTGACCCTTGGGCATGCTGGCTGGGGGTGATGGGACTTGTGATCCAATGATACCAGAGAATGCCATGTTGTTGTTCTTTAGTCATTTCCCCCAACATCAGGGTCTTTTCCAGGGAGTCTTCTCTTCTCATAAGGTGGCCAAAGTATTGGAGCCCCAGCTTCAGGATCTGTCCTTCCAGTGAGCACTCAGGGCTGATTTCCTTCAAAATGGATAGGTTTGATCTTCTTGCAGTCCATGGGACTCTCAAGAGTCTCCTCCAGCACCATAATTCAAAAGCATCAATTCTTCAGTGAACAGCCTTCTTTATGGTCCAGCTCTCACTTCCATACATCACTACTGGGAAAACCATGGCTTGAACTATACGGACCTTTGTCGGCAAGGTGATGTCTCTGCTTTTTAAGATGCTGTCTATTTAATAATAATAACAATAACAATAACAACAATAATAATAATTTATTATTATTTATACCCCGCCCATCTGGCTGGGCTTCCCCTGCTACTCTGGGCAGCTTCCAACAAACATTAAAATACATCAAATCACAGATTAAAAACTTCCCTCAACACGGCTGCCTTTAAGTGTTTTCTAAATGTCAGGTAAGTTGTTTATCTCTCTGACCTCTGATGGGTTTGTCTAGGTTTGCCATTGCTTTTCTCCCAAGAAGCAGGCGTCTTTTAATTTCGTGACTGCTGTCACCATCTGCAGTGATCATGGAACCCAAGAAATTAAAATCTCTCACTGCCTCCATTTCTTCCCCTTCTTTTTGCCAGGAGGTGATGGGACCAGTGGCCATGATCTTGGTTTTTTTAATGTTGAGCTTCAGACCATATTTTGCGCTCTCCTCTTTCACCCTCATTAAAAGGTTCTTTAATTCCTCCTCACTTTCTGCCATCAAGGTTGTGTCATCTGCATATCTGAGGTTGTTGATATTTCTTCTGGCAATCTTAATTCTGACTTGGGATTCATCTAGTCCAGCCTTTCGCATGATGAATTCTGCATATAAGTTAAATAAGCAGGGAGACAATATACAGCCTTGTCGTACTCCTTTCCCAATTTTAAACCAATCAGTTATTCCATATCCAGTTCTGCCATGTAGGATCCTCATAATGTCTGGTGATAGAATGAATGGGCTTCCATCACCTTGATTTGCAGTCGACCCAGGAATTATATGGGTGATTAATGAACCTTGAGGGAGGGGTGACAACAACCTCATCCTTTCCCACCAGAGCTCATAATGTTGATGCATAACATGCATGGATAGTATCATATTTCCCCCCTGGAAACTGAAGTTGGCATCATTTGCCCTGCACTTATTCCATATCACAAGTCTAGGTGTAGCAACTCTTGGGAATGTGAAAGATTTCGACCCCAAAGAAAGATATGGCAGGTTATGCAGCTGGATGAGGGACAACAATCTCATAAAACATTTGCAAGGAAATGTTTTGCAATCAAAAGAACTGACCCAAATGGAGAAGACTTTCCCAACAAAAGATTGCCAGGCAAGTGGATTTGGTCATCTAAGGACTACTTGTGTTCTGGGCAGATGTCTGCAGCAGGGTTCTTGATCAAGTGAGAAGCATATACAAGCAGTACAGCAGGATCCCTGTATGCAAATGGTTTTCCGAATATGTGGGAAGCCAGAAGGAGCTGCATGAAAATAGATGTGGTGATGAGGTCAACGCAAACCTTTTGTAGTTGTGTTGCTCCTTCATGCAAGTAATGAATGCAAAGTACTCCAGTTTCACACAAAAATTAGTGATGCTTTCATTAGGAAGCAATGGGTTAAGTGTAAAGAATTTATTTCAATGTGATAAGCCCCCCCCCCACCTCCTCCACCCAAAGCAGCTGGCTTTGGCTATGAGTCTTTGGCTATGAATGCTGAACATGCATGTGCAAAATCTTATTCAATATTGCAAGCCAGAGAAGATCTCACGGGGACAAAATCATGTTTGAGTAGACAAGTATAGTCAAAATAAAGTCAACCCAGACAAATTCGTTTACTGAATGTGGCGTTTCAGTACCATCAATACAAATTACATAATTCAGGCACATCAAAGTGATTATCTAATCATTCGTTCGAGAGGTTCCTCAATGAAATGGGCTTCTCTGCCGTGCTAAGCAGTTTTCCCCTTACCTCTCTCGCCCTGATTTCGCCACTGTGATCCAATGGTCACCTCCAGGCTTGATTACTGTAACTCGGTCTAAGTGGGGCTGCACTTGAAACTGACCCAGAAACTCCAGTGGGTGCAGAATGCCGCAGTGAGACTCCTTACGGGATCTTCGCCGTGGGATCACATTCACCCAGTGCTATACCAGCTGCACTGGCTCCCGGTGGAGTATAGGATCAGGTTTAAGGTGCTGGTTTTAACCTTTAAAGCCCTATACAGCCTAGGACCCTCGTACCTACGGGACTGCCTCTCCTGGTACGCCCCAAGGAGGACCTTACGGAGATCCCGGGCCCCATAGAGATTAGGCTGGCCTCAACCAGGGCCAGGGCTTTTTTGGCCTTGGCCCCAGCCTGGTGGAACGCTCTGCCACAAGAGATCAGGGCCTGCAAGACAGAGTTGTTCCGCCAGGCCTTTGGTCAGGGCTCAGCCTGACTCCTTACCTACCAGTAATATAAATGAGGCCTCCCAGCATTCTCACAGGCCCAAATAAGATCAGCGTAAACAGTTGGGCCCATGAGCACTTACTGTTCCCAACCCTAACCCTGCAGAAAGCCATCTAATTAGACTTTAATTTGATTTTGACCTCTTTTTAGGAGGTAATTTAATTATTGTTTGATTTTATACCAATGTTATATATCTGATGTTAGCTGCCCTGAGCCCAACTTCGGCCAGGGAGGGCGGGATATAAATAAAAGTTTATTATTATTATTATTATTATTATTATTATATTATTATTATTATTATTATTATTCTATTCCTAAAAGGTACCAATAGTCAACCATATATATACATATCTGAACACTATGATGGCTTCTAAACATTTTGACATATTCCTGACTTGCTGATCCTATTACAAAGTTAATTTCATGCAATTTTTTCTCGGGGGGGGGGAGGGGAGAGACATAGATTTAGGGTGTTATTTCATGTTACAATATATCTCTTTGGACATCATTCATAATTGGTCTCTCTTGAGGAGTGGGATGTGTCCTGCTTCACCAAGTAGAGTCCTCTAGTTGGAAGGCTGTCAGAGGCAAGCAGTGGAGACTGCTCTCTTAAGATGAATGGGGCATTGCCCCAATAAACTCATTTTGCCCTCAGCCAGCCCCCACCTGCCTGTTTCCTTCCTTACAACCAACCAACCAACCAACCAACCAACCAATCAATCCAGGTGTGCCCTTCGCTGCCAGCTTTCCCCTCCTGAGTTTCAGTGTTGCCCTTACAGAACTCAGCAGTGAGAAGGTTGTGGACAAAACAAGAATTCATCAGCTCTGCCCGTCATTGGCTCTGGCCCCACCTAATATTGGGTTCCCTGCCTTCTGCCCTACTAAACCCAATGGGACCCAGCCACCAGTAATGGCCAGCCCCATATTTGAAGGGGCCGGCTTTTTGAATGGCTGCCTTGTTGGAGAGCCAGAAGAAAGGCAGAAACAAACTTCATTAAAATTGGGTGCTTGACAAGGAAATGTTTAAGGAGTCATCAAATTGTAGGCTGGAATTATCTATTTTACTTCCCAGGGAAGACACCCCACGTGGAAATTGATGTTCTTCCCAACTATTATATTCTGCAGAGACTGAGATTTGTACCTAATGCCTTGACCTCACTACAATTTCCCTTTCCTCGAATAAAGTGATGTATAGTTGTTGTTCAGTGCTTGAGGGGTGATGCATAGTTATTGCTCAGCACGGTACTTAAATGATACTTTTTGTTCTTATTATCGTTTGTATTTGTTGCTTCAGCAGAATAGTCATCTTAAGTGCAATAAGTGATATAAATCCCCAAAATTATGGGTTTACAATGAAAACACTGACATGATATTTTATATAGCATCAATGATAGGCAGTGGTGTAATTGTTTTTCAGCTTTATCCATTTCCACTAGCCATTGCAGTCTTCCCCTTCTGACAAGCAAATCACAATTTGTTTTCCCCAACCATGGATTCTATCAGCAGTAGCCAACGGGGTGCCCCTCCAGATATTGCTGGACTACAACTCCCATCTGCGGTCAGAGATTATGGATGTTGTAGTCCAACAACATCTGGAGGGCACGACATTGGCTACCACTGGTTTAGGTCATAGATGGTGGAACAGGTGAAGGTGATAATTAGGAATCCACAAACTGGTGGTCAAGTCGCCACTTGGGAGCAGCCCTTGACCCATACCTGCCAAGTTGCTGTCAGAGAAATAAGGGGCCGGGCCGGAAATAGCAGACCGGAAGTAGCGCTGCCACCATTTTGGAACTGGGCAGAGCATGCTCAGAAGTGACTTTTGATGCTGCTTTGCCCAGTTCCAAAATGGCCACCGCGCCAGAAGTCGCACTGCCGCCATTTTGGAACTGGGCAGAGCAGCATCAAAAGTCGCTTCTGAGCATGCTCCGCCCAGTTCCAAAATGGCCGCCGCGCCAGAATAAACCGGGAAAAAACAAAAAAATCCATTTTTTCAGCTAGGAACAGCTGGAAAAATGGGGATTTCCTAGGGAAAAACGGGAGACTTGGAAGCTATGCCTTGACCTTCTGGTGAATGCTCATTTCCCAGGTTCTCAGAGTTTAAAAAATGGCATAGGTAAAATATATTTAAACTATGGCATTGCACATATTGGAATGCTGGAATTTGCTACCAGAAGCTTTGGTAATGACCAAATTAAAGCTTAGGTGGCTTTTAGGGGTATGTTTACAAGCACAATCCAAAGTGTTGGTGGTGAGCTTTAAAGCCCTAAATGGCCTCAGCCCTATATACCCGAAGGAGCGCCTCTATCCCCATTGTTCAGCCTGGACACTGAGATCCAGTGAAGATTTCACTCATGGTTCCTTCATTGGCATTGCGAGAAGTGAAGCTACTGGGAACCAAGCAGAGGGCCTACCTGGCAGGGGCACCAACCCTGTCAAATGCCCTTTCATCTGATATCAAGGAGATGAGTAATTATATAACCTTCAGAAGACATCTGAAAACAGCCCTGTATAGGGAAGCTTTTAGCTAGGAATGATGGGAGTTGTAGTCCCAAAACATCTGGAAGGCTGAGTATCCCTATCCCTGGGCTAAGTTCACTTGCTGAGGGGCATTGTGGGTTAAAGGTGGCTGGTGTGCATAGTCAGAAGGTCGCTGATGTCTGACAATGGGCCTGGTGCAAGCTGGCAGGTGCTGGGGAGTGAAAGTTGGTGGAGTTTGCATTTGGAAGCTGGTGGGTCCCGTAAGGCTGAAGTAGGCTGGTGCTTGTTGATGTAAACTGGCCGATGTAAACATCTTTGGAAGCTGGTGGACAGAAACTCTGTGGATATTTGTGGAGTGAAGCTGAGGTGTGTATGCGAATGAATGGAGAGTGGCTGGTGAGTGTGCCCAATGGCATTCTTCATGGGTGTCAGCTGGTGTGTGCCTTTTTCTGTGGCTGGGATGTTTCAAACGTGATTGAGGTGAATGGTGTGTGTCTGGGTGCATTCACCCAGGTGAGGTTGCCCTCCAGATACACCATGCCTGGGAATAATATGCTCAAGGGTGGTGGTGTCTCCCTCCAAATGCAGGAGGAATGGATGAACCAGTGGATAGTCATGGGTAGAAGCAGTGGAAGTTGGCAAGTTAGGGAGGAAATTGCCAGGCAGAAACCAGTGGATGCTGTTGGATGGTAGGCATCCCACTCACTGGACCTGAATTTGTGTCAGGAATGAGCCAGCTCCAAGTGAAGGTTTGCAATCAACTGCAGAAAGCAGCCAGGAACAGAGAGGCTTTGATGTTAGTCAAACAGGGGAGGGCCGGCAGCTGCAGACTTCAGCTCTTCCTGACGTTGACGGAGAGGCTGATAAGGCAGTAGCTGAGAGCAGGCTAGAACACAGCCAAAGCTTGCTGGAAGCACAATAGACTCAGTTACAGCCTCTCAGAACCGGAAGAGGTTGGAGCTGATCCAGTAAGTCTGAGAAGTCAGTGAATGGGAGGGTTGTTAGACAGGAAGCAAAACAAGAGACGTAAAGGTTGTAAGTTCAATATCTGCTGGAGACTCTGGAAGGAGTCTTCAGAAGGGTCATCTTGAGTAAGGATGCTGGAGGCTTTGTTAGAGCTGTCCGGAGCTATCTGTTTGTTTTTGCAATAAATCCTCCTTTTCAATTAGCGATGCTTACTGTGTTATCAAGCTGGGAACCTGGACTCCTGACAATTTGCATTTCAGGGATGTCTGGCAAAGCTTTTCCTGAGGCCACCCATGAAAGGAATGAAGAGAACAGCAGGGCTTAAGCATGCCTCCTTCTATTTCTATATAAATGCCTTTCTAAAGACACCTACCATTAAATTTGTGTTCATTACACCTTCCCCCTTCCCCAGTGTATAATGGGAGGATATGCAGATGCTTCCTGAGCTGTTGCCATTGCCTATGGACTGCCTGGGACGCCACCAACAGACATAGTGGGTGATAGCAAAGAGGCAGTTACTAGTGAGAGGGTGGAGGGAGGGAAAGTCCCATTGAGGAGATGGATCCAGGGAAGATGGAGCAGGCTTGGTGGACTAACTTCCTGACTCAATAGCATAAAGTACCCTCATATGCCATGACACACTCTGCTGAAGTGATGTCCCACCTGTGCAAGGGCGTACCCACCACGGGGCAAGTTAGGGCAGCTGCCCTACTCTAGAAGCAGGGCTGGTGGGCGAGTTCGCCATTCCCGCCGCGCCGCACCCTCCCTCCAGCTCCCCGGCGCGCCCTCAGGCAAGGCCAAGCGCGGCGGGGAACCAGAGAACGCGGCGCGGCGGGCGGGAACGCTGAACTCGCGCTCCGCTGGGCTGGGCTCCGCCTCCGCCCACCAGCCCTGCTTCTAGGGAGGGGCACAGCCCGGCGGAGCGCGAGTTCGCAGTTCCCGCCCACTTTGTGGCCCCTCCCCTTCCGTGCCTTGACCCCTCCCCTTGCCCCCCCTAGTTTTGATCCTGGGTACGCCCATGCACCTGTGTCCAATATTGCAAGACAAACAAGGAGAAAAATGCTGCAGCAAATTTGCGTTAAAGGAATTCATTGAGACTGTATGCACAAGATATGAATAATTTGCTAAGCACAAGGCAAAAACAGTATCTGGTTGCCTTTTGGCTTAACTTGCTGAGACAAATACAACAAATATAGGAAGCAGAATACGAGACCGTAGCAACTGCCACTTTGAGATATAGAGCCCACCTTGTTGAAGCTGCCTTCACCTCCACTAGGAAAACCAACTTTCTCTCCCAGAGCTATAGTTAAATATTTCTTGGTGGCATTACACAGACGTGTTCATATAATAAACAGAATCACAGGGGGGAGGCGTTTGGGGGAGGAAAAAAAATCAATGTTTTCCAAATGAATGGGGGGGATGTGGAAGTCCATTAGGGAAAGAAATGGTCTTTCAATTGTCTGCAAAAGGCAGCACAAATAATGTAGAAGCATAACCACCACACAAAAAAACCAAGCGACCCAAACAAAACCATACCTTATGTTTTAAAAAAAAAACACACACACACACACACATGTCACACAACTTATTCTCAAAGTTCCCTTGCTTTTCTGGATTTAAGTCATTGAAGGTCAATATTTTCAGAATGGGGTCCTTCTCCCCGCATGCGCAACTGTGGCTAAATAGGCTTGGAATTGATTTGTTTTGAATTACAAGATACACAAAACGTCTGTATATCTGGCCAGCAACAAAAAAGCACTTTGGTTTTATAGAGGGGGCACCGAGATGACACCAAGGGTGCATGATGCAGTGGTGTAATGAAACCGAGATCAATGTTAAAACGAATGTAGCACCACTGAGAACTACACACAGATCAATACTCTTGTAAGCCATCAAATGCAATCTCACTATATAGTCTTGTTAGAGAGTACAGTCGGTGCTAGGTGGACTTGCCCCCCCCCCTTTATTCCCTGAATATACTGTTGATTCTGCTATAAATCCCTCCAACTTTTAGGGTGCTTCTTTTAAGCATCCCTTGTTGCTGAGGTGGCAGGGCAGGTGGAAGAGGAGAGGCATGCAGAGGCCAGAGAATGAATTCTGAGAGGATGGATGTCCTATTTGCCATTCTTTGGACCCCCTGGGGAATTGACTACTCCAAACCTGCTGGAGCCTTGAATTGGGTGCCTGCAGCGCAGCTGACTGAGTCCCGAATGGGGCGTAGTAGTAATTATTATTATTATTATTATTATTATTATTATTATTATTATTATTATTATTCCATTGAGCTTAGTGCCTGTACGTAAAAGCAAGTTTAGTGTGAGAGACCAGGCTGATGAATTGCCACGAGGGCTTAAAAATAAATTCACAAACTTGATATGGAAATGGGAAGAATTTAAGATTGGGGGAAATCAGAAACTGCTACTCTTTGTATGATGAAGAAACAGAACCCCAGATGGTTCTATGCACATAGGAGCAGGCTTAATCCTCAATTTCTGGGGTTGCCAATGGCAGGGAGAACTAACCATTTTAATGGCGTTCCTGAATGCACCTCAGTTTCCTTTGTCAAAAGTAAGTAAAATGGTTGCTAAAGGTGAGTGAATCTTTCAATTGTGGCCACTCATTTTTCCAATCTTAAGGACAGTTCTCCACATTTCCACTTCAGTTTGCAAATGAACATTCATTGGCATTTTATTCAGAATCTCTCCCAACATATACATTTTATAGTGGTACCTTGGTTTATGAACACAATTATGAACACTCCAGGCTAAACATACCCAGCTCCCTAAGCCGTTCCTCATAAGGCATCGTGTCACAGTGGCCGGAGTAGGCTACTTCAGAGTAACGACGCTACGCAGCTCTGCATTTTATTCTTTTATTGGTGCTGCGTATTTACAGTGCTGAAGTCATTGCTATATACACGGAGTGATGTGGTCAGTCGGTATCAGAACCTCCGAATGACTTTTGGCGCGTCTTTCCCCAGCACAAAAGCCTTGGAAGCCCCATCCTCTTGCCCCTCCTCTTTCTGCGTAATTCAGGCGTTGGAGGGATGGGTCTCCCCCCCTTACTTGCCCCTTCCTGTCCCACCTGGAGCCCTGGCTCCGCTACCTTGCCTGAGCCTCGGACCCGACTTCCTGCTTCCCCACTGGAATCAGAGCTCCCTCTGCTTTCCCCTGTGGTCGGTGCTGGGCTTGAACTCAGGAGGGGAGGGACTTCGCGATATCCCCTGTCCCTCACACATCGTTTCCAGGCCTTTGACCATTTTGGTTGCCCCCTGCTGGACACGTTCTCCAGGTGAGGTCTGACCAGAGCAGAATACAGTGGTACTATTACTTCCCTAGATCTAGATGCTATACTCCTATTGATGCAACCCAGAATTGCATTGGCTTTTTAAGCTGCTGCATCACACTGCTGACTCATGTCAAGTTTGTGGTCTACCAAGACTCCTAGATCCTTTTCACATGTACTGCTCTCAAGCCAGGTGTCACCCATCCTGTATTTGTGCCTTTCATTTTTTTTGCCCAAGTGTAGTACCTTACATTTCTCCTTGTTAAAATTCATCTTGTTTGCTTTGGCCCAGTTGTCTAATCTGTTAAGGTCATTTTGAAGTGTGATCCTGTCCTCTGGGGTATTATCCACCCCTCCCAATTTGGTGTCGTCTGCAAACTTGCTCAGGATGCCCTCAAGCCCATCATCCAAGTCATTGATAAAGATGTTGAATAAGACTGGGCCCAAGACAGAACCCTGTGGCACCCCACTAGTCACTACTCTCCAGGATGAGGAGGAGCCATTGATGAGCACCCTTTGGGTTCGGTCAGTAAGCCAGTTACAAATCCACTGTTACAAATCCACTGAATGGTAGCATTGTCTAGCCCACATTTTACCAGCTTCTTTACAAGAATATCATGGGGCTCCTTGTCAAAGGCCTTGCTGAAATCAAGATAGGCTACATCCACAGCGTTCCCTTCATCTACCAGGCTTGTAATTCTGTCAAAAAATGAGATCAGATTAGTCTGACATGACTTATTTTTCAGAAACCCATGCTGACTTTTAGTGATCACAGAGTTTCTTTCTAGGTGCTCACAGACTGTTTGCTTAATGATCTGCTCTAGAATCTTTCCTGGTATTGATGTCAGGCTGACTGGGCGGTAATTGTTTGGGTCCTCTCTTTCCCCCTTTTTGAAAATAGGGACAACATTTGCCCTCCTCCAGTCTGCTGGAACCTCGCCTGTTCTCCAGGAATTTTCAAAGATTATTGCCAGTGGTTCTGAAATCACCTCTGCCAGTTCTTTTAATACTCTTGGATGTAGTTCATCTGGCCCTGGAGACTTGAATACATCTAAACTAGCCAAGTATTCTTGTACTACCTCCTTACTTATTCTGGGCTGTGTTTCCCCTGCTGAATCATCTGCTCCATATTCTTCAGGTCGGGCATTGTTTTCTTTTTTGGAGAAGACTGAGGCAAAGAAGGCATTGAGGAGTTCTGCCCTTTCTCTGTCCCCTGTTTGCATTTCACCATCTTCTCCTTAAGTGACCCCACTGTTTCCTTGTTCTTCCTTTTGCTACGGACTACAGGTTTACCACACCTATCAGCCAATCACCCATTCCCACCATGCTTCTGAGTAATACCCCTCCCCACCCTCTGGTGACTTCTGTTTCAGTGTATCTGAAGAAGTGTTCATGCACACAAAAGCTCATACCAATGACAAACTTAGTTGGTCTCACTTCCGGATTGAGCGCCAGCCATAGCGGTCGAAGGTCTGTGAGCTCCGCGGACCTCGGTGTGTCAAAGGTGGGGGGAAACAGCTCCAGCGCAGCGGACCCCCCAAAAACCCAGATCAAGCTTTCTGGGGGCATAGTTGTCTGGCTGAGTGTAAAGCTGCTCCCCCCTCCCTGGCAAGGCTCTGTTTAGAGCCCCCAAGAGCGAGGGGGTCAAAGCAGCAGCGCATTTCGGACTCAGAATGTTACCTTTGACAGCGCGAAGCTGCAGGACTGCGAGGATTGAGCGCTCAATTTTTCCCAAAGAAAATTGCTAAAAAGAATGTACCGTGAGTACTGAATTATTGGATCTAATTTGGGGGGGGGGAGAATTTGGCCACGGGAGGGATTTAAAACGGAAGTCAGTCCCTACCCACTGAGAGACTTGGGAAGCAAGGATGAGCACCGAAGCCAGGAACATATTCTTTTAAAAGCAAGAACTTCTAAAGATCTGACTTTGATCTTCCCCTCAGAAGCAGGGGAAGGGGGAAAGAAATTTAAGTGGATTTTAAAGCCCTGCAAAAGTGCTGAATTTGATTTCAAAGTAACACCCTGGTTCAATGCTGCGGAAAAGCATTGTGACATCACAATGAGAGGATATTTTCAACTTCAGCTCCCTCTCCAGCTGCGAAATAACTTTCGATTCTGAGTTGGAGAGAAGCCTCCTCCCCCATTTCCTGTTTTTTGCCTGTCACGACCTTCAAACCAGAGAGATGGAAGACATAACAGGATTTTTACCAGGCTATGTTGAACTTCAAAAAAACTAAGATAATGGGCACTGGTCCCATCACCTCCTGGCAAATAGAAGGGGAAGAAATGGAGGCAGTGAGAGATTTTACAATGGTCCGTATAGATAAAGCTATGGTTTTCCCAGTAGTGATGTATGGAACTGAGAGCTGGACCATAAAGAAGGCTGATTGCTGAAGAATTGATGCTTTTGAATTATGGTGTTGAAGGAGACTCTTGAGAGTCCCATGGACTGCAAGAAGATCAAACCTATCCATTCTTAAGGAAATCAGCCCTGAGTGCTCACTGGAAGGACAGATCCTGAAGCCAAGGCTCCAATACTTTGGCCACCTCATGAGAAGAGAAGACTCCCTGGAAAAGACCCTGATGTTGGGAAAGATGGAGGGCACTAGGAAAAGGGGACTTTAGGGTGGAGGGGAGGGGGAGAGATATAGATATAAAGTGCTGTCCTTCTCTTTTCCTCACTCTGGGGTCTTCTGGTGGCAGGGGGAGGTCCCGGGGGGGGGGGGGGTGAGGCAGGAAAGTGAAGAATTCATAAATAGGGTTAAGAGATAATATAATGTATATAAATATGATAGAATAAATTGCTAAAGAGGATTGGAAATGGAAATCAGGGGGGATACGGGGAAGTCCACATGACAATGATAAAACTTGAATTTATATTAGATTGTTATTTTTGTTTGTTTGTTTGTTTCGTCTTGTATTGTATTGTTGTCTCGGGTGTTGTTGTGTTTGTTTTTGTAATCAATTCTGTAAAATTAATTTAAAAAATTTTTCTTAATGAAAGGTAAACTTAGTTGGTCTCTAAGGTGCTAATGGAAGGAATTTTTTTGTTTTGTTTTGACTATGGCAGACCAAGACGGCTACCTACCTGTAAATGAAAACACTGGATATCTTGGCCCTGATGGGCAGGGATCCCAGAGTGAGTGCAACCCGTCTTCCTGTATGTAGAAAGATGCATTGCCCATCCTTCCACCGAGGTCCTTGCGGGAGAAACGCCAAACCCTTCTCCACACACAAAAAGTCATAACAACATTAAATGAACTTGTTATGATTATAATGTCTTGGGTTGCTCCCTCCCACCCACCCCTGAAAGGTGGTTGGAGTAGATGATCCATGGCGGATCTTGCTTGGAATTATATATGAAATGTTCAATGCTTTGTCAAGGGAGAGAGAGAGAGAGAGAGAGAGAGAAAGCAATGCGAAATAATGCACAAGTGCTGGACCGTCTGTTATAGTCCATTAGTTTAATCTGTCACTCCCAGCTGAGCATCTATGGGATTTATTGCATGTTAGATAGCATTCCTTTCTGTATACCAATTTGATTGAAAGGGTGATTTATCAAGACTCCGCATTGCATTGAATGCTGTGCTCCCAGTCCAGAAGCGGGGAGATGAATTGTAGCCAGATCTCATTCACCTCCCTCATGTGACTAAGAAATGATAGTTGCAGGGTGGGAAGGTGGCGGAGGGAGGAGGGAGGTTCGGGGGGAAAGAGATATTAGCTCTGAAGCCATCACCAGTTCCACCAGCAATTCAAAATGGAGGACGGTTGTAACCGGCTGCCCTTTCTAAATGGAGAGGATATCAGACACCGGCTGAAAAGGAGAAGAGAAATAGGTATGAAGTGAAGAAGGGAGATAGAAGGTGCAGATAAACAGGACATGTTTCTATGAGGTGGTTTTTGTGTGTGGTAAATCTGTGGGCAACTATTCCAAATAGGAAAGTGCCATTAGTAATTTCACCGCAGTTTATGTACCAGTGCACCAAAATAATAAGAGTTGTTTATCAGACTAACATGCTTAAAAATTCATCATGTCTTTCTGGATGAATAAAGAGGCCTGTTGCAGAATTTCAGAAGGCGCCCTCCTCACACCATGAAGGTAAAATACATTTATAAACCTAGCAATTGACCAATTGCTTTCCTTTGATAGAATCCTGAAATCTGCTCTCGGGGTAGGCAACCACAATCTGCCTGATGGAAAGGGGACTAGGGGTCTCCTAAGAATGCTCATCATCCATAAGAAGGTAGAGTTCCCAGGATTCTTTGGGGGAAGCCATGACTGCTGGAAGTGATATCAAAGTGCTTTATGAGGCTCAGTTGGATACAAGCTAAAGTAACTTTCCTCTAACCTTAGGTGAGGGATGGCAACATGGTGCCCTCCATATGTTGTTGGACTAAGACGTCCACCATTCCCCAACTACAGCTATGGTTCAGAAATAACTAGGGGAGGGAGGGGAATCTCTGGGCCAGTACCTGTAGAGTCCCTGTACCTGTCCTGCACAGATACCTGCTTAAGTTGTTGCCTCCCTGCAATGATGGAATCCTTGATGGATGAGGAGAGCATTGGGTTTATGTTTGGGCACAATCCTCTCAGTCTGAAAAATACTTATCTGTGAAAAATACTTATCTGAAGCGCCCAATGCTTCAGAGCCAATTTGTGTCTTCCCAGTTTGACCTTACTAGATCTGTTAAAAAACAAAGCCCTTTCCCTGCTCATTTACTACAATGGGAAATCTAAAAATGACTATAATGGGCCCCCCCCCACCCATATTTTCACAAGTGGATGAAATTTGCAGGCATAGGGAGCCTGAATCAGCCATATTTACTTTGCAATTTACACCGAGCCAGTGAATACTTGAACTACATGCACACCATCATAAGTCTAATGCTTGTCTGTATTCGTCCCACCCCAGAATATGCAAAGAAGTAATATTCTATTTTCCTTTGCTTTATCTGATTGGGAGCAGGATATACTTGGCAGTATTTTCCACCTTGGTAATATATCCTCCCCATTCGTCTGAATTTTTTAAAAAAAGGTATTCAGATTTAAAGAAGTAGTGGTTTGGAGATATATATGGGATATCTTCAACATGTGTATTATCAGGAGGCATAAAGATTGTTTCCAAATACCTTACCAATTTCATTGCATTCCCCCCCCCCCCCCCCGTATAGTTGCTCAGTGCTAGATGGCTTTTCATGGGAATAAAAGACCATGGAAGGAAGGTAGTGAAGGGTTTTATGTACCAGAAGATGGCAATGGTGATCTTCAGTAGTGTTAATCTAGCTACGCAACACCCGTTTAAGTCTTCTGCCGGGAAGCAAAACAAGCACCATCTTCTATGAGTGATGCCTGAACACTCCATTTTCATATTGCTCCATTACTGCTCCTTATCCTTGAATTCTGCAGGTTATTGCTAATCATTGTGTATAATCCTCTTTTTTTGCTTTTTTAATATATAAAAAAATTACCACTGCAAATAGCTTTTGGGGAGTGGGCAGGATTGCAGAAACTGTGATATTATTTAAAATTGGAGAAGTGCTACTGTTGAATTCAACATGTCAGGTGGATGAAAAAAATCATCACTGGAAGAGAGAGTTTGGGTGAGGAAAACATGCATTTTGTTGGTTTGTCTGAAAGCCCAAAATATGCGCCGGTAACAAACAAGAAGGAGCAAACTGACAGGGAAACTGGGGGAAGTGATGCTTTATTTTTACCAGTCGTCTTTGATATAGACACATATATACACACAACTTGGAATGAATAGATTTAAAGGACACAAGGCTGGCATCAAGGGTTGGCAACACCGGGCACATGCCAAGGCCTACACTCTGGCAGGAGGTCCACTTTTGACCCACAGGGCCCTCTCTGCTATTGCTGCCTGGTTTCATGCCCTTTCCTGGCCCTTTCTTGCCATGAAGAGAAGGCAAATGAATCCCTAGTGATAGCTGCTAAGAGAGCGCGCTTTCTCCTGCTTGCCCCACGCGCTGCGCTCGCCCTCAGGCCGGCCCGGGATCGGCTGCCTCAGCTCCGCCCCCAAGGAGAGAGGGAGAAAGCCCATAGGAACGTATTAATTAAGTTTCAATGCATTCCTATGGGAAACTGTGATTCACAAGACAATTGTTTTGTAAAACGAATTGACCCGTGGAACGAATTGAATTCGTCTTGCAAGGTACCACTGTATTCCCTTCATTTTCCCTGTCATCTCCTTTAGTCATTTATTCCCCCTGTTGATTCCCTACCTTGCCTTTCCCTTTCTTTCCCCTTTCCCCCCCCAAGGGGCTTTGCCCCACGGGGCTTCGGACCCTTGAGCCAGAGCTCGCCGCTGCCTCGCTGGCCGGACGGCTGTGTGTAGCAGCTTGCTCCTTTCCCCAACCTGCAGCTGTAGCATCAGGGGTTTGAATTTGCTTGATGCCGAGTAAGAGAATGCGGAGAGTCCCCTCTCCTAGCGGCCGCTTGAAATTAGTGTCTGGGGCTGTGGGGAATTTCGCCACTTTTTGCGCCAATGCGCTTGCCATTTCTGTACCTTCTTGTAGGGGACGTCGCTATCGGCATTTTGGGCGGGAGCGCCATCTTAATTTCGGCGTGGGCGCCATCTTGTTTTGGCGGAAGAGGCATTTTAACAGCGCAGTACTATTGAATTTTATTCTGTAGTTTTGCCAATTTTATTTGATTGTCAAAATCACGATGCCTATTAAACAGAATCCAAGTCTTGTTCTACCTTCCAAAAGGGTAATCAGAGGCCCATCTCAGGCATTGCATTCAACACCTTTACCAGCAGTTCCCCTGCATACGCTGGATCGCTTGAGTCTCCCTGGACACTGAGGTTCCAGTACCGAGGGCCTTCTGGCGGTTCCCTCGTTGCGAGAAGCCAAGTTGCAGGGAACCAGGCAGAGGGCCTTCTTGGTGGTGGCGCCCGCCCTGTGGAATGCCCTCCCATCAGATGTCAAAGGGAAAAAAAACAGCTACCAGATTTTTAGAAGACATCTGAAGGCAGCCCTGTTTAGGGAGGCTTTTAATGTTTAATAGATTATTTTATTTCATTTTTCTGTTGGAAGCCGCCCAGAGTGGCTGGGGAAACCCAGCCAGATGGGTGGGGTATAAATAATAAATTATTATTATTATTATTTTATTATATTACTTGGTACAGTTTATGTTTAGGAGGATATCTTATCTAATGATTAACTTATCTAAATGTTCTCAGGTGCTTTTAACTGTTTTTCTTAATGTATTAAATAGGGTTTTTTTTAATGGTACTGTTTGATGACAGATGCATTACCTGCCCTGGGCTCCTTTTGGTGGAAGCACGGGCTACAAAATTAAGTAAATATAGTAAAATCTGTGCCGTTCTAAAATGTGGAATTCTTATTACATTTTTATTACTATTATTATTTCTGGTATTTTTAGGGTGCTTTAAACTGCTTAGAGTCCCCCCCCCCCGGGAAATATGGAGTGAAATATAAATTGCAACGATAACAATGTAACTTGAATGTGACAAAAAGGAAGAATTCAGGAGCTGGTTCTATCAATACGTTTTGTTCAGCAGGTGGGATTTCATATACAACACGCACATCCTTGTATAAGGGCTCTCCCTTCCCTACCAGTCTTGTCTGTCTGGCTTTTTCGGGTGCTTAGTCTGGTAAATACAACCAGAAGCTCCAGATCATTAGGCTCTGCCTTGATCCAAACAAGAACAGCAGAAATTGAAGTTCATCCAAGGTGTTAGGATTCTAGTTGCTTATTGACAACTAGTATCATTTAGCCCGTTAAATTAACGGGTGCTAGCTTAGGCCACCGCCTTCAATAAGCAGTCTTCAGCTTGCTTGCCTATAGCAAAGGGGGGGATTAGTTTCGGTCAGTAAAAACGTACGACTGGAATCGAGCTGCGTGCCTGCTTTGCTTGCAATCCTTGCTTTGCTTGCAATTCCCAACCGCACACTCATGCAATTTAAAGGACCCAGGATCCCTGCCCGCACACCCTCCCTCCCCGTGCAGTCCAGCCTTGAGGTGCCCCACCTGCCCGCCGGCAGCGCAGCAGCGAGCGGGCCTCCTGCGCCGTCTGCCTGTGGCTCAGACGCTCCTCCAACAGCGGGTGCCAGTAACGCTTCTGGTGAAGGCACCGCTCCGCTTCCCCGCTCCCCTCCTTGTCCCCCCGAAAAGCCCGCGAGGGGCAGTGGGAAAGTGAGCACCCTTACAAACTTTGTAAGGGATGAAAACAGCGGCCTCCACCCTCACTTCCCCGATGCACCCTGCCCGGGCCCTGCCTCCCTCAGCCGGTGCCAATGCGCTACGCCGGGGAGGAGAGGCTCCTTCCCCACCCTGGCCTGGCCTGGCTTGGCTGGAGGCGGCACCGTGGCCAGCCGCGAGCCCTGCATTGGCAAGGCGGGAAGCCCCATTTCTTCGTGGGACACAAACACCTACCTCACCGCCACTGCTTTGCGGCCTCCAGCAGTCGCCGCGGCCCCACTGCTCCTCTCACGGGTCAGGGAGGGTTGTGAGGAGGAGGCGGAGGAGGCGGCAGCGGACCAAGATGGCGGCATCGGGCTCCGGGCCCACGGCAGCGGCGGGAGCCAGACTGGGCTCCTCAAAGGCACCCTTCCTCCCCCCATTCACCTCCGCCGGCCTCCACCCTCACTTCCCCGACGCGCCCTGCAGTGAGGCGCTGTCCGGCCGGGAGCGGCGGTTGGAGGAGGCAGAGGGATGGGGTTGGGGAGTGTGTGTGTGCGCGCGCGTCCAGTCTCTGTGTCCAATCCCTGTGTCCGTGGGACACATGCGCAGTAGCGCAGACACAGGGACACAGGGACTGGACACAGAGACACAGGGACTTTATTATATAGGATTCCTACTGGGCAGCTATGAAGTTAAACCACTGAATTATGAAGTTGTTAAAAAGGAAGGAAGGAAGGAAGGAAGGAAGGAAGGAAGGAAGGAAGGAAGGAAGGAAGGAAGGAAGGATATTCAAAGGAAACAAAAGGCATCCTTATCCCACAGTCTGATAGAACCATAAAAAAAGAATTTTATAGAAGTATCATAAAATTTGTATAGGGGCATAATAAAAAGCAGATACAAGTCTGAAAAATTCATTAGATCCTTCCTGCCCTAACAGAAGCTCTGCCGATGCAAGTACTTTGCAATGGTAATGTGAAGATAACGGAGGAGAAAGTGGCAAAGGCAACGGCAGCAGCAAAAACTAGAAGGTGGAGGGGAGAAGGAAAGCAGTGAAGAGGGAAATCATCCCAAATCAGCGCCTGTGAACAATGGCTTTGATTATAACCATGTGAAATTTCCTAGCCCCAAAACATTCGTTTCTTTCACAGTTCTCCCGGCAATTATGAAATCAGCAGATTCCTAGCTGATTCTCTGGCAGCCAAGCTAAATATATATTTGAGACAAGAGGATCGGATGTATAATTATATTTTCTTATTATCCTAACTTCCTGTATATGAAAACAATGGAGAGCTTCGGGTATTTTTGTTTTGTTTTGCTTTGTTTTGACTCCGCCTTGCAAGGGCAAGATGTATGAGTCTGCATCGCAGCTGTGCTGTATTCAGGGAGAGTGAATCTATGGCACACTGTTTCCTTTCAGTTTCCAGACACCGTGCCTTCCTTTGGACTAGGAGAAAACCCGACTAAGGCCAGTGTTAAGGTGCCAGAAAGCTGTATAGAACCTCATAGAACCTCATTATAGGTTATTGTTGTTGTTTAGTCATTTAGTCGTGTCCGACTCTTCATGACCCCATGGACCATAGCACGCCAGGCACTCCTGTCTTCCACTGCCTCCCACAGTTTGGTCAAACTCATGTTCGTAGCTTCGAGAACACTGTCCAACCATCTTGTCCTCTGTCGTCCCCTTCTCCTAGTGCCCTCAATCTTTCCCAACATCAGGGTCTTTTCCAAGGATTCTTCTCTTCTCATGAGGTGGCCAAAGTATTGGAGCCTCAGCTTCACGATCTGTCCTTCCAGTGAGCACTCAGGGCTGATTTCCTTCAGAATGGATAGGTTTGATCTTCTTGCAGTTCATGGGACTCTCAAGAGTCTCCTCCAGCACCATAATTCAAAAGCATCCATTCTTCGGCGATCAGCCTTCTTTATGGTCCAGCTCTCACTTCCATACATCACTACTGGGAAAACCATAGCTTTAACTATACGGACCTTTGTCGGCAAGGTTGATGTCTCTGCTTTTTAAGATGCTGTCTAGGTTTGTCATTGCTTTTCTCCCAAGAAGCAGGTGTCTTTTAATTTCGTGACTGCTGTCACCATCTGCATTATAGGTTATAGGGAGCATAAAACTCATAAAACTCAACCCAGCTGGTTGCCTAGGAAAGTATAAAGACAAGGAAGGTTTCTAACAGTCTTTTTTTTATTTCAATCTTTAAAGAGAGAGGTTATAGAACCCAGCCTTTTGAATAATGGCTCTCCCACTTCCTCATCTGTCATCACCATCACCTCCTCTACAGGTGCTGCTAAGTGCCCTCTGTCTTCAAGCTCTTTGCTCTCCTACTTTTAAGGCTCACCAGGTTCTGGGAGATGGTGGGTCTGGAATGCTTTCTAGTGACAATGTGTCAGCCAGCCTGCTGCTCCGGCTCTGCCTGCTCCTCTTCTCCCATTACTTCCCAACTTCCCCCCTCATCTGCCTCTGAGCTGTGATCTCCCGCAAAGCACTGTTGTAAATCTATACTGTCTTCCTCTTCCTCCTCCCTCCTCCTCCTCTGCCCAGCCCCAGGCACAACAGCTTCACTGGCCCAATTCAAAGTGCTGGACCTGTGAAGTTGGGTCGCCATATTTCAAAAAGCGAAAATCTGGACAGAAAAGTTGTTGAGCTTTTCTCTCTTTTTGCAAAATCGCAAAGAAATTGGACATTTAGCCCAGACACTGCTTTCGGATACAGTATTCTAGGTATGTCCAGGAACTTCTGGATGTATGGCAACCCTGCTATGAGGTCCTATACGGCTTAGGTCCAATCTTTCTATAGTCCATCATAGAAATCCTCCTGGGTTTTGAGATCTTCAGTGGAGGCCCCACTCTCAGGCACACTTGGGGGGCCTTCTGGGTGGCTACTCCCAGACTTTGGGAACTCCCTTCCTAGAGAGGTTAAGACTGTCTCCTTCCTTGTTATCATTCTGCTGGGAGCGAACACCACCTTATTCCAACAGGCTTTCAGGAACTGACTGCTTTTAATGAAAGTGCTGGTGCTGTTTCTATTATAATCATCTGTATATTTCTAATAGATCTTATAGAGATAAAATAAAAAAATTCATTCAGTAGCACCTTAAAGACCAACTAAGTTTTTATTTTGTTATGAGCTTTCGTGTGCATGCACACTTCATCAGATACACTGAAACAGAAGTCACCAGACCCTTATGTATATTCAGAGGGTGGGGGTGGGGGTGATGGGAATGGGTGATGGGCTGATAGGAGTGGTAAACCTGTAGATGACTGTTAACGACTGTTAATGACTGCAATTGGTCTTGCGGGGGGAAAGCAAGGGCTGAGGTGCTAAGGAAAGCTTGATCATGTATAATGAGATAAGAATCCTATGTCTCTGTTCATTCCAGATGGCTCCATGGTTTTAAGCTTGGTAATGAGTTGCAATTCAGCAACTTCTCTTTCAAGTCTGTTTCTGAAAATTTTCTGTAAGAAAACAGCTGCTTTGAGATCTTGTATAGAATGTCCTGGGAGATTGAAGTGTTCTCCTTCTGGTTTCTCTGTCTTGTAATTCCTGATGTCAGATTTATGTCCATTTATCCTTTAGCGTAGGGTTTGGCCTGTTTGTCCAATATAGAGATAGATATTGTATATAATGTTGAGATCAATCAGGCACCTTCACTATATTACTTTCAGTGCCTGCTAAAAACGTTCCTGTTTAGACAGGCCTACCCAGTTTACTTAGAAAGTTCAGCTAATTTTAATCTGTTTGAGTATTTTCGCTTCTGCATGTTAGGTATAATGTAGGATTGTATTTTTTTCTTCTTGATTTTACTTTTTGATCTTTTGTAAACCACTCGAAGCTCCGAACATGAGTTTGAGCAAACTGCGGGAGGCGGTGGAAGACAGGAGTGCCTGGCGTGCTCTGGTTCATGGGGTTACGAAGAGTCGAACACGACTAAACGACTAAACAACAACAACAAACCACTTCGAGGTTGTTGTTTTTTTTTTTTTACAATCAAGCAGTGTATAAATTTTATGAAAGTGAATAAATAAAAAATGGTTTAAATTCTATTAATGTTTAATTATTTTAAAGGCTTTTTCTGTATATGTTTAGCTATTCTTATCTGTAAGGTGCCTAGAATCAGCGAAAAGGGTGGGGCGAAGAAGAAGAAGAAGAAGAAGAAGAAGAAGAAGAAGAAGAAGAAGAAGAAGAAGAAGAAGACCCCATTAAATAAAACTGTCATACATTTAAAACACAGTGATACATTTTAAACAATCACGACTTCTCACAAAGAATTCTGGGCATTGCAGTTTGTTTAGGAAGGTCCTTCACAGGGCTATAGTTCTCAGAGTGGTTTTAATCACCAACTGATGCAGAAATGTGGGGAGCTGAATTTAAGACTGGGGAAAAAGGGATACAGAGAGAAACTGAGATTGAGAGAGTTGCCTAACTCTACATGAGACCGAGGAAGAGCCTTGTGTTCTCAGAAGTGACCACAAGATCCCTTTCCAGAGATGCTCACCAGGCTAGATCTCTTTAGAACCCAAATGAAGGTGCTGTTCTAGCCAAAGATTTCTGTCTCTTAAACCAATGAGGGAAGAGCACTCGCTCTGTCCTTATATTTTTACCCTGTGGCTTTTGGCGGAATGGCTTGAACTCTGATTTCACATTCTATTAATCTTTACAAACTGCCTCAAGCATTTTGTTAGGTTGGAAGGGTAGGTTGGATTCCCCCCCCCCCCCCGAATAGATGAAATGGTCACATCGGGCCTATCACTTCCAAATTACTGTACTCTTGGAGAACCTTCTGAAATGCAGAGAACGGACTGGGGTTGGACGGGGGGGTAATTTCTTTGTTGCTAGATAGATGCCTTCCCTAATTTCCGCCACTTGTTTCATCTCACCTGTGTGACTCTTCTTAGCTTTAACAGGAACATCAAAAGCCAAATCTGAAAGGACAACACATGTAGAGAGAGAGGGAAAGCATCCTGAGGTGAATAAAAAAGAGCATTATGGGGACGGCTAGTTCGCCAACTCTATTATTTCTTCTTCTTACCAATTATTGGGGCCATCTGTCTTCTTGGCATGGCTCTCACTAGCACCATAGTAGTCTCTCGAAGTCAACTTTGCCTCGCCACCCTGATCTTTTTGGAAGGCTTGGCCACAGCGACTTCCACTTGAATCAGCAATTTCCCCATGTTTAATGAGCAGGAAAGCTCTCCATATGCGAAGAGCTGGCGCAAAAAGAGCCTGTAGTTTTGGCTCCTTTTGTATCGAACGAAAGCAGCCGTTTCTGAGAACTGGAGTAATCCTTGGCTTGGCTGCTTCTTTTGCTCTCCTTTAATGCTTGTTTGCTAAAACAAAAGGGGAGAATATTCAAGCCCAAGGGCCACATTTATACATTTAGGCTAGTTTTGACATGCTCACAGGGGCGTAGGAAGGGAGGGGTGATAGGGGTGCTCCACCCTAGGCTCCACTCTGGGGAGGGGGCAGCGCCCTCTCCCCACCTCCACCGACCACCCCGCTACACAGTGGAGCTGCCGGCAAACATAGGGATCCTGCATGTGGATGAAGCTGCTGTAGCCACGAGCGGAGAATCCCAGGCGGCAGCATCCCCGCGCGGCGCTGAGGTCCGCCACTGCATGCTCACTCACCTACCCAGACCTCCTTTATCATCAATGCTGACAAGGAAGCATAGCCTCCAAATGTCCCGATTTTCCATCATGAAAACCATCCCAGCTTCTGATTTGACCCTGGGACGTTCCTACCCCCCCAAGTGCCCCTGCTGCCAAGCTCTGGGAGGAGGATGAGTGAGCGCTTGTCCCAAGTGATGGTGGGTGTGGCTGCAGCGTGGGGATGTTCAGGGAGGCAGGAGAGAATATATTATTTATTAATATCCTTCCTAACTTGCACTAGCAAGTTCCTCTACTTAGCAGAGTTTACAATCCCCTTTTAACGCATAGCGGGTAGCTGGTTGCAGGCTTGTTTAAGCCTCTCACTATCATACATTGGATACTATCATACATTGGATGGATGGCGGCTAATAGATTGAGGTTGAATCCTGACAAGATAGAAGTACTGTTTTGGGGGGACAGGGGGCTAGCGGGTGTGGAGGACTCCCTGGTCCTGAATGGGTTAACTGTGTCCCTGAAGGACCAGGTGCGCAGCCTGGGAGTCATTTGGACTCACAGCTGTCCATGGCGGCGCAGGTTAATTCTGTGTCCAGGGCGGCTGTCTACCAGCTGCATCTGGTACACAGGCTGAGACCCTACCTGCCCGCAGACTGTCTCGCCAGAGTGGTGCATGCTCTAGTTATCTCCCGCTTGAACTACTGCAATGTGCTCTACGTGGGGCTACCTTTGAAGGTGACCTGGAAACTTCAATTAATCCAGAATGCAGCAGCTAGACTGGTGACTTGGGGCGGCCGCCGGGACCACATAACACTGGTCCTGAGAGATCTGCATTGGCTCCCAGTACATTTCCAAGCACAATTCAAAGTGTTGGTGCTGACCTTTAAAGCCCTAAACGGCCTCGGTCCTGTATACCTGAATGAGCGTCTCCACCCCCATTGTTCAGCCCGGACACTGAGATCCAGTGCTGAGGGCCTTCTGGCAGTTCCCTCATTGCAAGAAGTGAGGTTACTTCTCGGTAGTGGCACCCGCCCTGTGGAACGCCCTCCCATCAGATGTCAAGGAAATAAGCAGCTATCCTATTTTTAAAAGACATCTGAAGGCAGCCCTGTTTAGGGAAGTTTTTAATATTTAATGCTGTATTGTTTTTAACACTTGATTGGGAGCCGCCCAGAGTGGTTGGGGAAACTCAGCCAGATGGTTATAAATAATAAAGTATTATTATTATTATTATTATTATTATTATTATTATTATTATTATTATTGATGGAGGAAGTCAGAGAGAGAGAGAGAGAGAGGTGTGTGTGTGTGATCTGTCCTTTTGTTACCTGGACAGGTAAGGTCACACCCACCTCTAGTCACATGCAAAGGAAGTATGTCCCAGCACAGGAGGAAACAGGAAGTTCTGACTGGCTGGACCAAACATTCCCCCACATGACCACTCTAGGAAAACAAGGAATGTTGTACTTGACTGCTGCTTATGTATCACATCCCACATGCAGCGGCTATAAAGGAGCATCCCATTGCCTGTCCATGGCTGCCCTTGCCAGCCTCCTCCTTTGGGCAGCTCATAGCGGTTGCGTGGAGAGCATGTGACGTGCCGCCTCTGAGGGACAGGCAGGGGGCAGGGCCTCCCTGGGTGGGAAGAGAGGTGGAGCAAAGTGAAGTGGAGGAGTCTTCATTTTTTAAAAAATGATCTTGTGCTCAGGTCCCACTTGAAGGTTTCCTACAGGCATCTGGTACAGGATTACACAGGTCTTTGGTTTGTTCCAATGGGCTCTCCCTGTGCTTTTATGTTGAATGTACCATCCTCACCCCTTTCCCAACAATCTACTTCACTGGGATCAGTATTCTAGATCTGGGCACCGACTTTGCTAATCTTTGTGGACAGGAGGTTGCCTCTGAATCAGAAAGGCTGGCCCAACCCCTTCAAGAGCAGAGACAAACTTTTCCAGCAGAAGCAGCAACCTGCAATGAATATTTTAAACCGGGAAGGTGAAAAGCATAACTAGGTTTTACCATATGTTCATTGAAGTTAATCTCAGTTTGACAGGGTCATTATTTACAGCACTCGACTCCGACATCCCACCCAAGCGAGGGCCTGCACGCTATAACAACGCCACTGCTTATTCTTCTCCACACTGGAAATAAGGTAGTTGGGTTGTTTTCTGTATATATATACAAACTGATAAAAGTTCTTCATTTGATTTATCTCCCCAGGCCAAAATAGACTGGTGGTTTGCCTTGAAGTTAAAAGGAAAAAACCACACACTGTCAAATCCTATATATTCCTTTTTATGTATTTTGTCATTTCCCCTCTATTAACTCTGTCCTAAGGTTTGGAAGACGAGTGCTCTCTGAGCTTCCATTTACATACACTACTTTAGCGTTGACTTTTTGGTTGCAGCCTATTAAATTTATTGACTGTAAGTCCCTTGAGCTACTGAGGAGCCGGTGTCTTGCCATTGTATATCTTTTGAAAGATGCTACCGGTAGCCAATTTGAATGTGTTTACTCACTCCTGTTTTATGTATCCAGTGCCTTAAATTGCATTCCCCCACGCACACATTTTCTGGTACGAGAAGACACCATTCTACATTTTAACTCTTGTTGCTTTCTTTATGGCCTACGTTCACAGCTCGACAGGATGAATATCTGCAGAAGGCTTCAGCTCAAGCTGGTTGCATCCTCCAGGTAATGCACGGATGGGGAACTTGTGGCCCTCCAGATGTTGCTGAACTCCAACTCTCATCAGCCCTAGACAGCATGGCCCAAAGGCCAGGGTTGATGGGAGTTGTAGTCTAGCAACATCTAGAGAATCACAGGTTCCTCAATCCTGATGCAATGTACCTTTAGTTTTTGTTTATTGAGCAATCTCTCTGTGTGTTGTCTTTGCAGTCCATGGAAGTGTATATCTGTAGGATGGCACTTCTTTCATGAAGACAGCCAGGGCCTCCCTCCACTAGCTAGGATGTCTATTATTATTAATAATAATTATTTTATTTTATTTTATTTGTACCCTGGCCATCTGACTGGGTTGCCCCAGTCACTCTGGGCGGCTTCCAACAAATATACAGCCATACCTCAGTTTAAGTACGCTTCAGTTTGAGTACTTTCAGTTTTAGTACTCCGCGGACCCGTCTGGAACGGATTAATCTACTTTCCATTACTTTCAACGGGAAAGTTCGCTTCAGGTTAAGTACGCTTCAGGTTAAGTACAGACGTCCGGAACCAATTGCGTACTTAAACCGAGGTAGCACTGTAAAAGCATAATAAATCTTCAACAATTAAAAACTACCCTATACAGGACGGCCTTGGGATGTCTTCTAAAAGTCATATACAGTGGTACCTTGGTACTTGAATGCCTTGGCTCCTAACCAAATCAGCTCCCAAATGCCACAAATCCGGAAGTAAGTGTTCTGGTTTGTGAACATTTTTTCGGAAGCCGAATGTCTGATGCAGCTTCTGCTTGAGTGCAGGAAGCTCTTGCAGCCAATCGGGAGCTGCAGCTTGGGTTTTGAATGGTTTTGGGAGTCAAACGGACTCCCAGAATGGATTAAGTTTGAGAACCAAGGGACCACTGTAGTTACCTATCTCCTTGACATCTGATGGGAGGGCATTCCAAAGGGAGGGTGCCATTACCAAGAACACCCTCTGCCTCGTTCCCTGTAACTTCACTTCTCGCAGTGACGGAACCACTAGAAGGCGCTAGGTGTCCAGGCTGAATGATGGTGGTGGAGATGCTCCTTCAGGTATACAGGGCTGAGGCTGCTTAGGGCTTTAAAGGTCAGCTCCTTTAAATAGTGCTTGGAAACATACCGGGTGTTATACCGGGAGCCAGTGTGGTGTAGTGGTTAAGAGTGGTAGACTCGTAATCTGGGGGACCGGGTTCGCGTCTCCGCTCCTCCACATGCAGCTGCTGGGTGACCTTGGGCTAGTCACACTTCTCTCAAGTCTCTCAAGTCTCTCAGCCCCACCTACCTCACAGGGTGTCTGTTGTGGGGGAGGAGGGGAAAGGAGATTGTTAGCCGCTTTGAGACTCCTTCGGGTAGTGATAAAGCGGGATATCAAATCCAAACTCTTCTTCTTCTTCTATATGTTAGGACCAGTATTTTTTTTTTAATTTTTTAAAAAACAGTTTTTATTTAGATTCTTTAAAATGTTACAAAAAAAATACAGAAAAATGAGAAATAATAACAGAAACATATAAGAACAATTGTTCTTATATGTCAGGACCAGTATTATATGGTCCCAGTGACCACTCCCAGTCACCAGTCCAGCTGCCGCATTCTGGATTAGTTGTAGTTTCTGAGTCACCTTCAAAGATAGCCCCACACCGAGTGCATTGCTATAGTCCAAGCAGGAGATAACCAGCACAGGTACCATACTGACAAGACAGTGCACAGACAGGTAAGGGCTTATCTTTCTGTCCATGCAACTCTCATTGGTATTTTGCCTGCTCCTAACACCCATTTGTCCTGTTCAATCCTGAATGTTCAGGGTGGGTTAACAAAATTAAGAAGATAAAATATCCAATAAAAAATAGCTAAAACATAACAAGTGCTAAACCCTCTGATCCTCTGTCAGCTTAGTTTGAAAGCCAGCACAGATCACTTCAAAGCACCAACTATCTACTCTGTTTTGTGGCTCTTTATGTTTAGAAATATTCATAAATGTTCAGCCCGGTGGAATTTGGAATAGGGAAAGCACATATTATAAAGAAAGAGCCTGCTGGGAGTTGGCACCAATCAGCTTCAACCAGCTGTGACCTAAAAAGCATTGGGGCCCCTCATTGTGAGATGCAAGAAAAGGCATGTTTCCTATTTTGATGCTTTCCTTGGTCCATCCTCTTATGCATTTCAATGAGGCCAAGTGCTAATTGTTCCTCAGCCCCTACAGTGTCTTCCCTCAAATGCAGAAACAGAACCACACATTGCTTGGCATTGGAGAGAGGAGACTCCATAAACATGTACTGTATCAGAAAAATAAACTGGGGCACAAAACCATGCTTGGTAAATGATTTAAGGGAAGACACGACATCCATTACTTAATCTTGAGTTCTGTGGGACTGACTAGAATGTGTCCTCATCCCTAAACAATTCAGTATTGGATCTGTTGGAAACTGGATGTATGGTAAGAATATAAGCTGTGGGATCAGACCAAAGGCCCACCTAGACCACCATCCTTTTCTCATGATGGCCAACCAGATGCCTATGGGACACCTGCGTGCAAGACCTGAGTGCAGTAGTCCTCTCAACTCTTATGCGCTGTAGCAGGCACGTCCAACAGGTAGATCGTGATCTACCAGTAGATCACTGGACGTCTGCAGTAGATGACTGGTAGATCACTGGCTCCCCCCAAAGAAGCCCAAGAACTTTGGCTCCCCGAAAAAAGCTAAACATTTTAGCCCTGCAGCCCCTTTACCCATAAAAGGAAGCTCAACAACTTTGACCTGAACCCCCCAAAAGGGGATAGATCACTGCCAGTTTTTAACTCTGCGAGTAGATCACAGTCTCTTGGGAGTTGGCCACCCCTGCTCTGTAGCATCTGGTCTTCAGAGTCATGCAACCTTGGACTCTGGAGGTAGTTGCAAAGTCATCACAGTCTGTAGCCTTTGATGGCCTTTTTTTCTCCATGAATTTCCCCAAACCCCTTTGTTTTGTTTTGAATTTTTATTAATTTTCCAAATTTTAACAAATCGATCCAGATTATTTAGATTTTATACATTTTTTAAAATAATAATAATTAGGTTTCCCACTCCTGTTGCAAACATAGGTCCAGTTCCTCCTGTTGGCTGCTACATTCCTTCTTCTTTTACTCACCTCCACATCCTTCTGCTAGCTTTAATCCATTGTCATAGTTGACCTTGATCATTTCTATACCACCCACTGTCACTGACTTGAGCCAGATGCATTCCTCTTTGGAGTCAGAGTTTCAATAGGTGTACTACAAAACCCTAGCTCAGTTGGCAGAGCATGAGACTCTTAATTCTTTGTGATGTTTCCATTCCTGAGTACTGTAGCCTTATTAGCTACTAAGGGTTTTTAAGTTGCGCCCAGGCAGGGACAGAGACAGTCCATAACGACACTGGGGTTGAGTTCCATTCAGAGAAAGAGTTTAATTCTTAAATTTAAGAGACTCTTGGTGATCAGTTCACAACAAGAGTAAAGAAACACAAATTTGCAAACATTCTTATACACTTCTTGGGCTCCTTCCCCCTCCTCCGTAATTGTGCGCACGCAAGGGGGTCACAAGTACATATCCATATCAGGAAGATCCGTATCCTGTCATAAACACATGCTGACTCAGCAATGCTGCCCCGGTAGCATCCTCCAGCAGCCTTGAGTGCCTGTTCTGTGCGTCAGACCGATAGCGTCAGACAAGGTCAGCATCCTGTTCTTTTTGCTGTTCCACTTTGGCACACAGAGAGAGGCAAAGAAAAAAGCATTTTAAGCAAGACATCCCAGGGATATGGGGGGCTAAGCCATACAATCAGAATTATACAATGCAACCAAATGATCAGATTTAGCTCAATAACACAATTGGCAAACCCTTCCCTTCAGTACAAACTGGCAAAAATCATATCTCACAACTTTCTTCCCCCCCTTAACTTTCACTAAAAAGCAAACAAATTGATAGCCAGTCATAAAGAGACAGTAACATGGGTTGTACAGAAATTGTTTCACCCCCATTAATATTTTCATGGTACCATCTGTGGAATCCACCCAACATAAATTTATTTTGATCTCCCAGTTAATCATCCTAACTGTGTCTCTGTGCAGGCCCTGAGTAGGACAATGGAACTGCCTGGGCTTTGAGATTCTAGATTTCATCCTGGTGGATCCAGGTAGAATGATGCCCCATTAAAGAATGTTTAGCTCTCAACAATCTTCATTGCAGGTTTCAATATCAAGCCTAAAACTGGCGGAAATAATTCTCTGTGCGACTGAAGCTACTATCAATTCCATTCATTTCTATGGGAATTAGGCAGTTAAAGTGGGTGGCACAGGAATCCAATCTTCATTAGTATCACTTGTGATTCCGGAGTTGCAAAAGATGCTCCTCGTTCTTTAAAGACAGAGTCGTTGTGTTGTTCTTTCTCTTTGGAGAAGAGCTCTATTGTACCTGAGCTGCAATGAATGAAGTGTCAAAAACCTTTTTATGTGTATTATCACATAATGTTTCATTATCTCCGAGGAAGTCTTAAGCCGCTCGCTGTAGAGGAGGTGACAGAGGAATTTGTTATTGCTTTTGCGTATTCCTCTTTTAACCAAATATAGATGGAGAAGGGTGATAATACCACCTCAGGAGGAAGGCTTCTCTTTGTCTGCCTAAAGTATCTGTAGGAAGCTTCTGAAATATGCAGAAACTGGTGAGATGGAACCTTTTGTGCTTTGATTGCAATGGGTGATGCAAGCATGAATTCCCTAAGCCCCGCCATGAGAGATAGCAAAGCATGTATAATGAGGTCAATGCTTCCTTGGGGAGGATGGCATCAAACCAACTCATCACATCAGCCACCACTTAATATTGATATCTCCATATTAGAAGTGGGGGCAACCGGTGCCCAAGGATATTATCGGCTTCTGTGAAGTTTTGGAGACTGTCAAAGCAAGTTGTACTTAAAATACACACCGGTTTTTGCACTGCTGATTTGTTTGATTCTGCTGCCTGTGGATGTAATGAACGTTGCCCCTCTTCAGATGGTTGCTGCCTTACTACACACTGCATGTTTGGGACACTTATACACAAAGTAGATGTGTACTGAGCCCAATGGAAGTTGTTTCTTTTTCCATGCATGGTACCATCCACAGCATATTAACTGTGCAGAGAGTTTTGAAAGTTGATTTTTTTAAAAAAGCGAACTAGTTCAAGTTCAGTATGTATAAAAGGAAGCTAATTTCAGTTCATGTTTATCCCTTTGCAAAACTAGTTCATTTCGCAGTTCAATTCAAGTTCATTCAAATTACCCTTGGCAAAAAAAGAGAGCAACAGTTCAGCATTCAGAATGTTACAAGCTTCAAAGAAAACATCAAAATGGACTCGCAGTGAAATCATAGAATCATAGAATCATAGAATCATAGAGTTGGAAGAGACCACAAGGGCCATCCAGTCCAACCCCCTGCCAAGCAGGAAACACCATCAAAGCATTCCTGACAGATGGCTGTCAAGCCTCTGCTTAAAGACCTCCAAAGAAGGAGACTCCACCACACTCCTTGGCAGCAAATTCCACTGCCGAACAGCTCTTACTGTCAGGAAGTTCTTCCTAATGTTTAGGTGGAATTTTCTTTCTTGTAGTTTGAATCCGTTGCTCCGTGTCCGCTTCTCTGGAGCAGCAGAAAACAACCGTTCTCCCTCCTCTATATGACATCCTTTTATATATTTGAACATGGTTATCATATCACCCCTTAACCTTCTCTTCTCCAGGCTAAACATACCCAGCTCCCTAAGCCGTTCCTCATAAGGCATCGTTTCCAGGCCTTTGACCATTTTGGTTGCCCTCTTCTGGACACGTTCCAGCTTATCAGTATCCTTCTTGAACTGTGGTGCCCAGAACTGGACACAATACTCCAGGTGAGGTCTGACCAGAGCAGAATACAGTGGTACTATTACTTCCCTTGATCTAGATGCTATACTCCTATTGATGCAGCCCAGAATTGCATTGGCTTTTTTAGCTGCTGCATCACACTGCTGACTCATGTCAAGTTTGTGGTCAACCAAAACTCCTAGATCCTTTTCACATGTACTGCTCTCAAGCCAGGTGTCTCCCATCCTGTATTTGTGCCTTTCATTTTTTTTGCCCAAGTGTAGTACTTTACATTTCTCCTTGTTAAAATTCATCTTGTTTGCTTTGGCCCAGTTGTCTAATCTGTTAAGGTCATTCTGAAGTGTGATCCTGTCCTCTGGGGTGTTAGCCACCCCTCCCAATTTGGTGTCATCTGCAAACTTGCTCAGGATTCCCTCAAGCCCATCATCCAAGTCATTGATAAAGATGTTGAACAAGACTGGGCCCAAGACAGAACCCTGTGGCACCCCACTAGTCACTACTCTCCAGGATGAGGAGGAGCCATTGATGAGCACCCTTTGGGTTCGGTCAGTAAGCCAGCTACAAATCCACTGAATGGTAGCATTGTCTAGCCCACATTTTACCAGCTTCTTTACAAGAATACCATGGGGCACTTTGTCAAAGGCCTTGCTGAAATCAAGATAGGCTACATCCACAGCGTTCCCTTCATCTACCAGGCTTGTAATTCTGTCAAAAAATGAGATCAGATTAGTCTGACATGACTTATTTTTCAGGAACCCATGCTGACTTTTAGTGATCACAGAGTTTCTTTCTAGGTGCTCACAGACTGTTTGCTTAATGATCTGCTCTAGAATCTTTCCTGGTATTGATGTCAGGCTGACTGGGCGGTAATTGTTTGGGTCCTCTCTTTTCCCCTTTTTGAAAATAGGGACAACATTTGCCCTCCTCCAGTCTGCTGGAACTTCGCCTGTTCTCCAGGAATTTTCAAAGATTATTGCCAGTGGTTCTGAAATCACCTCTGCCAGTTCTTTTAATACTCTTGGATGTAGTTCATCTGGCCCTGGAGACTTGAATACATCTAAACTAGCCAAGTATTCTTGTACTACCTCCTTACTTATTCTGGGCTGTGTTTCCCCTGCTGAATCATCTGCTCCATATTCTTCAGGTCGGGCGTTTTTTTCTTTCTTGGAGAAGACTGAGGCAAAGAAGGCATTGAGGAGTTCTGCCCTTTCTCTGTCCCCTGTTTGCATTTCACCATCTTCTCCTCTGAGTGACCCCACTGTTTCCTTGTTTTTCCTTTTGCTACGGACATACCCATAAAAGCCCTTTTTGTTGCTTTTAACCTCTCTGGCGAGCCTGAGTTCATTCTGTGCTTTAGTGAATTCTTTAATTTATTCCGTCCAACAATTACGATCTCCAAGTTCAAAGACTCCCAAGAATCTGAAGAGTAAAAACTGCATGCAAAAGATTCAACTGGAAGATGAACAAGAAATCATTCAAAGTTCTACATCAAAATTCATTCCTATCCAGTTTACCCTGCAATTATGGGAACTTTGTTCAGGTGTAGTTTAGAGATTTTTGAACTTCGAACTAATTCAGTGAACTTTGTTAAATCAAAGCATTTCAAGCACCGACCGGACACCAGGTTCTGTATCCAGAAACACAGATGCTGCTCTTAATAGTGCAGATCATACACACAATTAGCTTAACTGAGACCCTTCACCGCATGCTACCTCTAAGGGAGGACCAGAAGGTGGCAAAAACACAACTGTTGTTGTTGGGTTGTTGTTTCTTTTGTACGGTAGTAGCTTCCCATCTATGGAACACTCTCTCCTGAGAGGCCTGCCTGGCACCAATTTTCAAATTTGTCATTATTCTGATGCTAGGCTCAAACTAAGATGGTTTTGTTCTGCCTCAGAGTCCAAATGATTTTATGTATTTACTCTGATTCCATTTTTTATTTTTATTTTTAAAAAGATGTTTATGTGCATTGGTGCATTTGTTTCTTGGAAATTATTCTTGAAAATTACAGTATTCTTGCAAATCACTTCAGGACATTCAGTTGAGGGAGACAATTCTCCCTCAGTTCAATAAAATGACAAACTAAACTGAAATGAATGGACAGTGTGTGATAGTCTTAATAACCCATCATCTTGCACTCCCAGCTGCTGCTTATTTAACTGCGAAATAGTCTCAAACAAAGGGCCCTGACTTGATCAGTAATGCTCAAAGCCCAGCTTTTATATTAGGAACAAGAAACCAAAGATAGTTGTCCCACTGCCAGTGGCGTGAACATTTAAGAATGGGTCTCAATCAAGACTTTGCACATTGTCAAGATCCTTGTTTAAGTCTATTTCACTTCAGTATCTCTTCTCTGGATCTCTACTGGTAGGAAGAGCAAAATCAGTACCGCTACCGGCAGGGCAAAGGCTAATAGAGTTCTGTCAAGAGAACAAGCTGGTCATCACAAACACTCTTTTCCAACAACACAAGAGACGACTCTACACATGGATATCACCAAATGGGCAGCATCGAAATCAGATTGATTATATTCTCTGCAGCCAAAGATGGAGAAGCTCTATACAGTCAGCAAAAACAAGACCTGGAGCTGACTGTAACTCAGATCATCAGCTTCTTATAGCAAAATTCCAGCTTAAACTGAAGGAAGTAGGAAAAACCACTGGGCCAGTAAGATACAATCTAAATCAAATCCCTTATGAATACACAGTGGAAGTGAGGAACAGGTTTAAGGATTTAGATTTGGTGGACAGAATGCCTGAAGAACTATGGATGGAGGCTCGTAACATTATACAGGAGGCAGCAACGAAAACAATCCCAAGGAAAAGGAAATGCTAGAAAGCAAAATGGCTGTCCAACGAGGCCTTACAAATAGCGGAGGAGAGGAGGCAAGCAAAATGCAAGGGAGATAGGGAAAGATACAGGAAACTGAATGCAGATTTCCAAAAAATAGCAAGGAGAGACAAGAGGGTCTTCTTAAATGAGCAATGCAAAGAAATAGAGGAAAACAATAGAATGGGGAAAACCAGAGATCTGTTCAAGGAAATTGGAGATATGAAAGGAACATTTCGTACAAAGATTACCGTAATAAAGGACAAAAGTGGTAAGGACCTAACAGAAGCAGAAGACATCTTGAGCCAGACATCTTTGAGAGTGAAGTCAAATGGGCCTTAGAAAGCATTGCTAATAACAAGGCCAGTGGAAGTGATGATATTCCAGCTGAACTATTTAAAATTTTAAAAGATGATGCTGTTAAGGTGTTACACCCAATATGCCAGCAAGTTTGGAAAACTCAGCAATGGCCAGAGGATTGGAGAAGATCAGTCTACATCCCAATTCCAAAGAAGGGCAGTGCCAAAGAATGCTCCAACTACCGCACAATTGCGCTCATTTCACACGCTAGCAAGGTTATGCATAAAATTCTACAAGGCAGGCTTAGGCAGTATGTGGACCGAGAACTCCCAGAAGTGCAAGCTGGATTTCGAAGGGGCAGAGGAACCAGAGACCAAATAGCAAACATGCGCTGGATTATGGAGAAAGCTAGAGAGTTCCAGAAAAACTTCTACTTCTGCTTCATTGACTATGCAAAAGCCTTTGACTGTGTCGACCACAGCAAACTATGACAAGTTCTTAAAGAAATGGGAGTGCCTGATCACCTCATCTGTCTCCTGAGAAATCTCTATGTGGGACAAGAAGCTACAGTTAGAACTGGATATGGAACAACTGATTGGTTCAAAATTGGGAAAGGAGTACGACAAGGTTGTATATTGTCTCCCTGCTTATTTAATTTATATGCAGAATTCATCATGCGAAAGGCTGGACTAGATGAATCCCAAGCCGGAATTAAGATTGCCGGAAGAAATATCAACAACCTCAGATATGCAGATGACACAACCTTGATGGCAGAAAGTGAGGAGGAATTAAAGAACCTTTTAATGAGGGTGAAAGAGGAGAGCGCAAAATATGGTCTGAAGCTCAACATCAAAAAAACCAAGATCATGGCCACTGGTCCCATCACCTCCTGGCAAATAGAAGGGGAAGAAATGGAGGCAGTGAGAGATTTTACTTTCTTGGGCTCCTTGATCACTGCAGGTGGTGACAGCAGTCACGAAATTAAAAGACGCCTGCTTCTTGGGAGAAAAGCAATGACAAACCTAGACAGCATCTTAAAAAGCAGAGACATCACCTTGCCGACAAAGGTCCGTATAGTTAAAGCTATGGTTTTCCCAGTAGTGATGTATGGAAGTGAGAGCTGGACCATAAAGAAGGCTGATCGCCGAAGAATTGATGCTTTTGAATTATGGTGCTGGAGGAGACTCTTGAGAGTCCCATGGACTGCTAGAAGATCAAACCTATCCATTCTTAAGGAAATCAGCCCTGAGTGCTCACTGGAAGGACAGATCGTGAAGCTGAGGCTTCAATACTTTGGCCACCTCATGAGAAGAGAAGAATCCTTGGAAAAGACCCTGATGTTGGGAAAGATGGAGGGCACTAGGAGAAGGGGACGACAGAGGACAAGATGGTTGGACAGTGTTCTTGAAGCTACGAACATGAGTTTGACCAAACTGCGGGAGGCAGTGGAAGACAGGAGTGCCTGGCGTGCTATGGTCCATGGGGTCACGAAGAGTCGGACACGACTAAACGACTAAACAACAACAACAACCGGCAGAGAAAGGTAGACAAATGCCTCTTTTTCTTCCTCCCTCAGCCTTTTTGTCATATTCTGTGAATCACAGCTGTTCTCGTGGATGCTATTGCAAGAAGTAGCCTTTAAAAGCTTGCTTGGATACTACTGGAGGGTATCAGAAAGCACCAATTACTGTATGGTTCTGGCTTTGCTTCCCAAGTTGGAAGCCTTTTCACCTCTGGGAAAAGGTATATGAAAACAGATGAACAGAAAGCAGCATTAACCTCCTTGACACTGGAAGACCCACATGTCTTTTTGTGGCAGCTGTGATAAATAAAATCTCACAGCTTTCTTTTTTGATACCTTAGTCTGCAAGCACATGGAATTTTTTTAGTTAAAAAACCCCTTTCATTTTTTTGGTATATATATATTTGAAATTCCAGGTCATATTCTGAGGACACTCTGTATAACAACCTTGTGGAAGCCAAAGAGTGTATTATCAGTGCCTTGTCAGTGTTTCGCTAGGAAGACCCCAGTGCTTCCTTGTATTCCAACATCGAAAAAAGTTTTGATTTTAAACCTAAGCCTATCTGTTTTTTCTATCTATGGATGAGTCACCTAGGGGATCTCTCAATTTTTAATAATATTAATGGATCAAGCAGCAAATCAAATTTTATTTAGAGGATAGCAAATGAATATTCACTATAAAATATAAAACCCAATGTTTGAAATCAAACACAAGTCAAGTAGCTAAAAAAAAAAAAACCACTGCCTTTCAAATACTGTCATATATCAAATACCAAGTGCCAAATCTCATATGTCATAGCCTGCCAACTATCAAATACTGTCCGGCTTCCAACAATAGAGCTTTTCGTGAGCTCTCACATTTCACATAGATGAAATTGTCATTAAAATATTCAAATATCAAGAGTCACAAAATTATGACGCAAGCTCATTTAAACAAGAAAATCCAGAAATATGGAAATTTTGGCTTTTTGTGTGTCTCACTTTGTGTGTAAACTGAATAATATTTGCTCTATAATATTAATTATGGATTATGTTAATTAAATAAATAATTATCATTAATCAATCTTTATTATTTCTCTTTGCCTGTGGCTCACAGGGAAGTAGGAGTGTACATGCTACCCGATCCAATTAGGGGCCATATCTAGTGCTTTCGAATGGCTTTGTCCAATCCTGGGTCAATCAGGGGCCTGATCCAGTCCTCAAACAGATATGGGGTCCAGCCCAGTGTTTATTTAGGGTTTCAAACCCTAATTAAGCACCAAGTTGTTGGGATGAGGGAAGGATATGCATGCAGGCTGCTTGCACATCTTCTCCTTCCCGCCTCTCCTTTCTGCGAGACTGCCCCAAATTTTGACAGCCCTGAATCACCCCAGGTAGACCCTGTCTAATCTGCAGCAATCTGGGATTGTCTCAGCCCAATCCCTGGTCGACCTGAGTCAACTCAATTTGGTTCAGTATCTTGGCACACTGGCCTGGTATCCACTTGTCCTAAAGCTCAATGCCCTAAGTAGGTTTGGCTCTTAAGTCAGATGGTAAAATAGCATTCCGTTTGTTAGAAATAAGACAAAGGAATACAACTACAGTGGTACCCTGGAAGTCGAATGGAATCCGTTCCAGAAGTCCATTCGATTTCCAAAACATTTGGGAACCAAGGCGTGGCTTCCGATGGGCTGCAGGAAGCTCCTGCAGCCCATCAAAAGCCATGGAAGCTGTGACGGACATTAGGGTTCCAAATAACATTAGCTAACCAGAATAACCACTTCTGGGTTTGTGACGTTCAGGAGCCAAAACATGTGACCAGCAAAACATTCGACTTCCAGGGTACGACTGTTTCTCACAACAAGACAGCATCTCATACAGCCTTACATGAACTTCAACATGCAGCCGATAAATAGAGATAAAGATGCAGATGTAGATCAAATTAGAACCACACCCAGTTGCACCAAACTACATCAGGCAGGTACCAGGGGGAAAACTGGACTAATTCCATTGCAGGTAATGCCTATAGTTATTTCAGCACTGGACAGCTTCAACATGAGCTTGGCAACTTATGACAATCAGACCGCAGAGGATAGCATCACTTATATGAGTGAAAGCAATGGTTTTCAGTTACTGATCCCAACCTTGTGCATGCTTCTTTTGTTCTCAGGTACTGTGCATTTGTTTATTAACTTATTTATGAAAATATTCATACACCGCTATTTCATAAAGAAAACATTCAAGCAGTTCACAACAACTGAACAAAAAGCCATACAATAAAAGAAACCGTATAAAAAGTTAAAATCAAAAATCAGATGGCTATTGTGGGGAGATGCAGTTTTAATTGCCTGCATAAGCCGGGTGGAATTAGAAAAGTTTTCAGCAGCCATTTAACAAGTTGAAACAAGAGGAAGCCTGCTGAATTTCTCTTGGCAGAGTATTCCACAGGACTGGGCCAATGACACCAAAGGCAATATCATCAATGGAACCAAAGTTAGTAGCAAATCATGCTGATAAAATTGGGACTTGTTTTCCTGAGAAGAAAGTGTGAAGCTGGCCTGCACAACCTGATCTACCAAGCTGAAGCTCGTTTCACCAGCTGCGCATGGCCTCCTTGATTTTGCCACCTATTTGCAAAGTTAAAACTGTGTGTGTGTGTGTGTGTGTTTTATTTGTGTGGCAGGCCCCAATACAGGGCCAATGGGCTGCATCCGCCTTGATGGATTGCAAATTGTGCAGGCTTGGGCTAAATGCAACACTGCATACTGCCCATTTGTCATCCCCATGCTCTGCAAAATAAAAATGTCCGGTAGGCATTCCAGTCCTCAATCATTTGCTCGAATGGAACGGAATGCCCTGACTCTATGTGAGCAGGTTTGTAATTACATCGATAATTTAGGATGGCGGCTTGATAGACATTCCCAGTAGACTCTGTACCTTCCAGTTGCATGTTGTCTCACTCTCACTAGGATGATAATATGTTTGCTGCCATACTTATGTACTGTGGAAGCTGCCACCGCTGCCACCTGAAGAGCAACAGTAGACCCTACGGGAAGTATTTGTTTTGCTTAGCGAAACAAATTAGCAGCTGAGTACAGCATGCAGCTGTAGATCAATCTTTCAAGCCCGCTGTCAACATTGGTGCGCTGTGTTCTTTTTGAGTGTGCTTGGTAAATACTCACTCTCCAGTAAGAGGGGCGGGGGAATCAAATGTTGTTGCACAGATTAATTAAGCATCTCGGGTTTGTGGAGTATTCCGAACATGAAAAGCTCCTTCCTAATGATAACAACAAAAGAACCAGGGCTCTTTGCCATTAGGAAGCCACTCCAGCTAACAAGCTGATTAGCCTCTCCCTAGCTTTGTACACTTAACAATGCTACAGGCTACATGATGCGGTGAGGGCTGTTCTACCCGTAACTTAAGAAAAAAAGATGATTTCCCCAGTGTTGGGGGGAAAGAATCCTGATTTTCAAATATTAGATATGGAGTTCATTGTATCTCTGTATCCTTCAGGTATGCCACAATCTGGTTCGTCCAACTGAAACATGTATTTCTGGCTTCCACGGTGAATAAAAGATTATCAAGTCTCTGGCCACGTTCGTACCATACATTTAAAGCATTATGATACCATGTTAAACAGTCATGGCTTCCCCCAAAGAATTCTGGGAGCTGTGGTGCATTAAAGATGCTGAGAGTTGCTCGGAGACCCCAATTCCCCAGACAGTGCTACAATTCGCAGAGACTGGCTGTTAAACTATATTGAGAATTGAAACATAGGGGTTTCCAAACAATTCTCAGCACTCTTAACAAATTACATAATTCTTTGCGGAGAGCCATGGCTGTTTATCATGGTATCAGAGTGTCTGTTTTGGCTCAGGGTTTTGAGTCTGCTTCATCCTCTCTTGGGTTACTCTTCTCTACTGGCAAATTTAAAAATGACTCCTATTCCCCCCCCCCACACACACACTTTGGAAAACATTTTCAGGCATTTTAGCCCTTCCAGAGTGGATAAAGCCTGCCAAACCACTGATAAATAGGACCAGTAGCAACATTAAATGCACATGCACTGTGTATTTGTTATATTTGAGCTCTACAAGTAGTAACCCGTGAGTGAACCCAGGGCATACTGCCTGTTCTGAGTTGTTGTTGTTGTTTAGTCATTTAGTCGTGTCCGACTCTTCGTGACCCCATGGACCATAGCACGCCAGGCACTCCTGTCTTGCACTGCCTCCCGCAGTTTGGTCAAACTCATGTTCGTAGCTTCGAGAACACTGTCCAACCATCTTGTCCTCTGTCGTCCCCTTCTCCTAGTGCCCTCAATCTTTCCCAACATCAGGGTCTTTTCCAAGGATTCTTCTCTTCTCATGAGGTGGCCAAAGTATTTGAGCCTCAGCTTCAGGATCTGTCCTTCCAGGGAGCACTCAGGGCTGATTTCCTTAAGAATGGATAGGTTTGATCTTCTTGCAGTCCATGGGACTCTCAACAGTCTCCTCCAGCACCATAATTCAAAAGAATCAATTCTTTGGCGATCAGCCTTCTTTATGGTCCAGCTCTCACTTCCATACATCACTACTGGGAAAACCATAGCTTTAACTATACGGACCTTTGTCGGCAAGGTGATGTCTCTGCTTTTTAAGATGCTGTCTAGGCTTGTCATTGCTTTTCTCCCAAGAAGCAGGTGTCTTTTAATTTCGTGACTGCTGTCACCATCTGCAGTGATCAAGGAGCCCAAGAAAGTAAAATCTCTCACTGCCTCCATTTCTTCCCCTTCTATTTGCAAGGAGGTGATGGGACCAGTGGCCATGATCTTGGTTTTTTTGATGTTGAGCTTCAGACCATATTTTGCGCTCTCCTCTTTCACCCTCATTAAAAGGTTCTTTAATTCCTCCTCACTTTCTGCCATCAAGGTTGTGTCATCTGCATATCTGAGGTTGTTGATATTTCTTCCGGCAATCTTAATTCCGGCTTGGGATTCATCTAGTACAGCCTTTCGCATGATGAATTCTGCATATAAGTTAAATAAGCAGGGAGACAATATACAACCTTGTCGTACTCCTTTCCCAATTTTGAACCAATCAGTTGTTCTAACTGTAGCTTCTTGTCCCACATAGAGATTTCTCAGGAGACAGATGAGGTGATCAGGCACTCCCATTTCTTTAAGAACTTGCCATAGTTTGCTGTGGTCGACACAGTCAAAGGCTTTTGCATAGTCAATGAAGCAGAAGTAGACGTTTTTCTGGAACTCTCTAGCTTTCTCCATAATCCAGCACATGTTTGCTATTTGGTCTCTGGTTCCTCTGCCCCTTCGAAATCCAGCTTGCACTTCTGGGAGTTCTCGGTTCACATACTGCCTAAGCCTGCCTTGTAGAATTTTAAGCATAACCTTGCTAGCATGTGAAATGAGCGCAATTGTGCGGTAGTTGGAGCATTCTTTGGCACTGCCCTTCTTTGGAATTGGGATGTAGACTGATCTTCTCCAATCCTCTGGCCATTGCTGAGTTTTCCAAACTTGCTGGCATATTGGGTGTAGCACCTTAACAGCATCATCTTTTAAAATTTTAAATAGTTCAGCTGGAATATCATCACTTCCACTGGCCTTGTTATTAGCAGTGCTTTCTAAGGCCCATTTGACTTCACTCTCCAAGTTGTCTGGCTCAAGGTCAGCAACCACACTACCTGGGGTGTACGAGACCTCCATATCTTTCTGGTATAATTCCTCTGTGTATTCTCCTGTTCTGAGTAGGGACAACTAAAGCTGACACATAGTGCAATGCTATAAACAATTGAAGCACCCAAATAGGTTGCTCCTGCAATGACCCTTAGGCATGCAGTGTTGTGGAAATACATTTCTTGCAGCATAGCTAGACTGAAACTGACCAATCCACAGCCCAGATAAAATGCCCGGATCTCACCAAGCTCACCCAATGTCCTGAACTGGGCTGATAATGTTGTTCCTAATGCTAACCGGCATTAGGCACACCAGAGCCATCTGTGACTTATGGCATCACAAGGAAAGCTGGTTGCTGATCAGACATAGCAGAGGCAAATAGCTTCCTCCCTGGAGAATATGCTTGCATGAATGACGCTTCAGACAGATTGCCAGCCTTTCTCTGATCTTGATGACATTTCACCCTGGCTGTAGTTTATACCTCATGGGTGTAAAAGCACCCATAGTGCCATGTTGACATTTGGACCCATAAGTCAGAGCTCCAGTGAAGGATCAGCCATTTCAAATTTGAGGCAAAAGCAGTGTTACTGGGTGGAGGATTCTGCCAGGTGGAAGATCTCCTCTCTTCTCTCCCCCACAGGCAGTGTTCAGGGGCAATGGTGGTTTCTTCCAACCTCCCCACAGAGCTAATTTTAGGGGGCCCAGGGGGCAAGACTGGAGGAGTTGGGGAGAAAGCCCCATTGTGCAAGAGGAAGTCCTTGCATAGGGCTTCTGCTGATGGGGCTCCACTGGCGAAGTCCACCCTATATACAGTACAGTGGTGCCTCGACTTACAAATTTAATCCGTTCCGAAGGCACCTTCGTAGGTCGAAAAATTCGTAAGTCGAAAAGCGCCATTGGAAACATGATTTCCCATAGGAATGCATTGGAAATGGGAAAATTTGTAAGTCAAAGCAACCCCATCTAAAAATTCTTAAGTCGGAAAAACCCTATCTAAAGCCACCACGGTTTCCGTTCGGATGTCGAGAAATTCGTAAGCGTGCGGCCATTTGCCCCATTCGTAAGTCGAAAAATTCAGTTGTCAAGTCGTTCGTAAGTCGAGGTACCACTGTATGTGAATGCCAATCTTCTTTTCTCTCTCTCTCAAAACCAGTAGCAGCTGACAATGTGGGTGGTGTTGCTCGCTTGACTCCCCAACACTTGAGAGTTGCTGAGAGGGGAGGGAAGGAGGTGCTGGGGCGTGGCAGAGGAGCGGATCCAACTCTCCAACCACTGCAACCACACTGTGCTGAGCTCCCCACCACTTTCCCCCTCCCCTTCTTGGTAACCAGCAGGGACTCTCAGCATTGGGAAGGCAAGTAAGCAATGCAGCGATGCTAGCACTACTCTGCCAACCGCTACGGCTCAATATTAGAAGCTGCCAATCCCTCCCCACTCCATCCACTTTCTAATCTTCTGCTTCTTTGCACCATTTCCCTGGTTATCACTTCTTTCCTTATGTCTTAGTATGACCCCAGCCAATTAGGGATCACACGGAGAATGTGACATTTCAGAGGGAGAGAGAGATACTTTTACAGCTGCAAAAAGTCCTTTGAATTGCTTATTGACAAAAGAAAAATGCACCCCCCTCATCCATCTACTAACCCAACCTGAAGGTTCAGATCTAAACAACAACAACAAAAAACAACAAAAGCAACACTGAAGTGGAGAGATCCTCAAAATTTGCTAATGTCAATGATCAAGAAGGCATTAACACAGCCATATATTGGGGGATGGGGCCTTTGTGTGCTGGACAAATGACCACCCTGAAAGTCTTGAAAGGTCATTGTGCCCCCACCCCATAAAGTGCTATCTCTCAAATTACATTATACCATTTTACATTATACATTTAATTGGCTACTTCTTAATGGCAGCAAGAGTATCAATAGCCACAAATTGGAAAGGAGCAAAGCATTTAAAAGGTGATGACATTTCAGAGGGCAAAGAAACCCTCCTCAGAGCGAGGGCGATCAAGTTGGAAACCCTGTAGCCTCAGCAGCAGTCCCTGGGGGGGGGGGGGAAATCACTTGAAGAAAATGATTGATGCTGATGAAATGTTGATGAAAATCTTCCCATGATGCTCCCCCTGTTTTTGGCTCAGCCTCACCTTAAGTCTGATTCCAGATCGTTCACTCCTAGAGCAATAGACCATAGGCCAAGCTATTAGAAATGTTCGGTTTTTAATTGCTTGTCTTCGAGGAATACAGAAGAAGCTTTTTAAGCATTCCAAATAATTAAAGCGAAAGAGTGTTCAAATATAAATGTTAGCCAAGTGCAAGCTGATGTGATTAAACAGTTGCCTTCGCAGGAAACTGGCCATGCTTCCTCCTCCATCTGCTAGGCAGGCAATCAGATTAGATTTATGCTGCATGCTTATTTTCCTCCTCGTAACAGAAAGGGCTAAGTCTTGTTTATATTTCTAGTTATTACAAGGTGGCTTACAACTCTGCAAAATATATCAATCAGTGTTTTTTAAATGGGGGAGATTTTAGCCTAAAAAAGAAACAAAGCATGAGCCACAAACTGTAATATTTTACTCCAGTCAAATGGAAATGAAAAACCAAGACCATGAAGGGGGGGGAGGCCCTCAATTACAGCTCTTAAATAAAGAAAATTGCATTTCTACTGGAGTTTGCTGAGAGTTAGAGCTACCAGTAAGTTTCCTGAAAACTGCTCTTCAAAATGAGTTTTGGAAAATTAGGTTAGTATCGACTTGGTTGTTAATAGCTGGCTGTTCCTTTTAAAAAATATTTATTTGGTTGTTTTGGTAAAAAGATTAAATTATGCTGAGAATGAGCTGCAAGTATGTGGATTTATATGAGGTTATTTGCAAATATATACCCTTCACACGCTCTAAAACGTATTTCAAAGAATAATCTCTGAGCCTGGAAGGCTGCTGTGCTTGTTATAAAAGGCAAATAGATTGAGTTGATTTCTTAATAAGCACCTCACTTTCTATTTGCAGTTTACACTCCCCTTTCCCCCATAGGCAAAAGCCTTGGTGGTTTCAGTTCTGATTTCCGTGAGATATTACTGTTCAGCGAAGGGTATTTTTTAAAGGGTCGGCTCCTCCGCTTATGTCAGGCTGACCTGGGAATGGTTTGAAATGACTACTTGAGGCACCGAGATCACTTGCTAACCCGCCATGTCTATGTTAGGTAGTGCATTTTGAGAAATACAGCATGGCGGCCATATGGCTCCCACGCAAACAGTGCTAATATCTGACTGGTGTGTGTGTGTGTGTGTGTGTGTGTGTGTGTGTGTGTGTGAATGATTGGTGACTTCTGCTTTGCCAATATTAGTTCTCACAGTGCCCAACCAGATACCCATGCAACAGCACTCCCCCTGCTTGCAGTTCCCAGCAGCCAGTGTTCAGGGACATGCTGCTACCAAAAATGGAAGCAGAGCATAGTCACGACACAGAGGCAGACTTTGGGCTCTCAAACTGAAGCGGTGCAACGCTAAAATTCCGTGTGTGTGTGTCCCCGGCCTTTCATACTCAATGCTACAGCATTGTTGTGGCGATCCCTGCAGTGCAGCGCAACCAAACTGGTCACACTACCCTAAAACCACCTCTGTGCAATGACTGGTAGCCATTTTTAGCCTTCTCCTCTGTGAATTTGCTCAGTCGTCTTTCACTGCCATCCAAGTTGGTGGCTAACCCTACCTCTTGCGCGACTTAATGCCATTGTTCAACCACGCACCCTTGTGTCATCACACTAAGACTGTTGTTGGCTTAGATTGTCAAGGGAACCGGCCCACTGTCTCTTCCTCTCACCTTTCCTCACGAGGTTATTGTTATAGTAAAGGAAAAGAAGTATAAACCAAATCCCTGTCCATTGAAGAGTGCTATAGAAATGAATTACCTCGCTAATAAAGCCCCGCATAATATATTGTGCCTTCTCTTTCCCCATTCCTCGAGCTTTTAAAGTGAGAAAGGCTCTGTTTATAGTGAAGGCGCTGATTTATTTTGTATTAATTTGAACGCATTACTTAGCAAGTGAATTTATTACCACCTCGCAAGCACGAAAAGAGTTGCATGTGTGCAGGATATTGATATTTCTACCCCTGCTTGTGAGCAGGGAGGTAACAATGAATATGAATGATCAATAAGTGAATAAAAGCTATTTAAACTTGCTAAGCATTTTAATTATCAGCTTTTCGTCTTGGGGCCAGGAGTGCTGGAATGAGTGTGATGTTCCTTCCACAAAAGTATTGTTTAGTATTTGGAGTAGTGTTTGTTTGTTTATTTAAGGCTTGACCTTCTTTCCTGGTCTTCGTCTTCCATCATGCACTTGGAGCATGAGAAGACATTGTTACAGGCAGCTAGTTTAGTTCAGGGCTGCTCTGTACTAGGTGTAGACCCATCAAACTGACCCCAGTTCATCAGACATATACTGTATAGTAGCTTTCATCAGCTCAGGAAGCTACTACGTTGATGCTTTGACCTGACTCTGGTCTCCAGATGGTAGGCAACTAACTACAAACCTCAATTTAACATTTCCCATTATGCCCTGGTGCTACATAAGGGGAGGGAATTCTGTGACCCTCAAGATATTGCAAGACGAACGCTCCCATCATCGCTCTCCTGCTGGATGGGGGTGATGGAGTCCAACAAGATCTGGTGAGCCAGAGTTAATTTGGGGAGGATTTTGTATGTGTGTTTTTCACTTAAGGCTTAGAGACACAAAATACAGGATAATCTGATATATTGCAGACCTCAGGGAACAGAAATATCAGAAATGACAGCTGGTCCACCTGGTGACAAAATGTCTTTGCCTCCAGGATCACCATAGAGGAGAGATTTCTACGTTGATGGTCCAAAAGTAAGATACCACCAGAGAGGCAGACTTGAGCAGCCCGGTAGAGAATGCCCAGTTCGCTCCATCAGTCTGTCTCCTCCTTCTGTCTCCTCTTGTCACCATAAGGTCCACACACCCATTGCTGATGCCCATGACCAGGTCACTGCTAGCCATCTCCTGCCTACGGTTGTCTAAGTGGTGATGCAGCAGTCCTGGGGAGATCAAATGTTCTCCTTCTAGATGATGGTGGAGGGTCCTGGCTGTTGCAGGTCCTGTGGCACTAACCATGATGAGAAGGAGATGGCAAGATCTGTCAGAGGAAGAGGAACAAGAAGTTGGGTGTGAGGAGAACTTAGGAGAGGGTCCCACTGCATTGCACAGGAGCAGAGGGGAGCTGTCTCAGTCAGTCTCCATTCTGCCCTCTGAGAGTGAGGTATCCATGGTACCCAATATAAGCCAGTGGCAAAACAGTAGGGCCAGCCAAACCGGAAGTGGAAGGAGAGTTAGAGTGTTGGACTCAGGTCTCAAGGACATGTCTTTGTCTGCACTGGTGCAAACAGACTTGGCCACTCACACACCCATAGGACTGCACACTTGCAAGCACAGTCATCTGTCATGGATGCTTTAGTTGAGATTCTTGAATTGCAGGGGGTTGGACTAGATGACCCTTGGGGTCCCTTCCAACTCTACGATTCTATGATCTCACTACGGGTGAGAACCATGCAACTGACTGGTCCTGCCACACTCTTTAAAAGTGGAGTGGTATTGGGCCAATGGCTTAGCTACTTCTTGGAGCTTGGTCAGTCTTATGAATCATGTGTCCTATACTATATAACCATGCTCTGATTTCTTAAACAAAACCTTCAGGTTTCCTCGAGTCGAGAGCCATGAGTACCGTGTCCAAGAGGTGGGCTCCCTCCCACCTCCCAGAACTAGCTGGAGGTCTGGGATGGGGGAAGGCAGAAGTGATCAGGTGCAGAGTGCAAGGATAGGTTTTTATATTATTATTATTTTGCAATTGTAATAAAACTCCATGAGTCATTGCACCAACAAGCAAAGATGCATATATGTCACTATCCTGAGCCCTTAAAAAAATAAAATTGAGCAAGCTATAATATTGATGGAGTGTCGAATGCAAGTGCTCAACGTTTGAAAAGGCAGGACCGTGATTCCTCCACCACTTAAAGTGATGGTGTGTATCTACACTAAATTTTGCTCAATGGGCTGAATTGTTCTGCCTGTTTATTAAGGGCAAGGCTATAGAGGAAGGGGTCACTCTCTGATTTGTTGGTCTTACTTGACATCTAGAGAACACCCTATGGGCTCACACCAGAGCTTTTAACTTGCTCCCCCCTTTGGCAAGAGCCCAGAATTTTAAATTGCAACCCTGATGTAGCACATACAGCATAAACCACTGGAGAATATAACATAAATAGTTGCTGGACCGCCCTTGATTTAGGCAGGGTATAAATGACGATAGCTTTGCCTCGGAGAGAACTACAACCTATTCCTGAGCATTAAAATGGTAGGCATATTTCAGAAGGCAACTGCAAATGTACATTCTATTGGCGTTATCTCTTGGCATTCAATGGCTTTTACCTTAGTTCTTCTATTGCTTTATTGCAGGGAGCAACAACAATGATTACAGACAGCATTTGTTCATGAGTTTTTCCCTGTTGTGGACAAAAGCTGCTGTGCTAAGAGCGGTAACTAGAAGGCCTCTACATTGCACTGTGGGCTGTTCCTTTCCTACAACCTCTGCTCAAGTAGGAAACAGAAGTGGTGTCTATACTAGTAGCAAAGAGAGGGACAAAACTGCATTAAGACAGGATGCTAAAGTGGCAAATGCAATGTAAACAAGTGTAAAGTGACGCATTTCAAGGCTGTTAGGAAAAATCCTAGGATTCCTTCCTTGGAGTAGACTGCTGAAAGCCTCTAAGGAAAGAGGAGTCAGGTACACAAGGTAGGCTCAACAGAGATTTATTAATCCTTAAGACAGTGCTGAATGGTCAGCCACGGTTAAAAAAGAAAAGGTAAAGGACCCTGGATGGTTAAGTCCAGTCAAAGGTGACTATGGGGTGTGACGCTCATCTCGCTTTCAGGCCGAGGGAGCCGCCGTTTGTCCTCAGACAGCTTTCCAGGTCATGTGGGCAGCATTACTAAACCGCTTCTGGTGCACAGAACACCATGACGGAAAGCAGAGTGGATGGAGACGCCATTTACCTTCTCGTCGCAGCAGTACCTAATTATCTACTTGTACTGGTGTGCTTTTGAATTCCTAGGATGGCAGGAGCTGGGACAGAGCAACGATAGCTCACCCCGTTGCGGGGATTCGAACCACCAACCTTCCAAACAGCAAGCCCAAGATTCTCAGTGGTTTAGACCACAGTGCCACCCACGTCCTGGTCAGCCATAAGGCTATTGCCACAAGCATGGCCTGACAATGGTACATGCCCTCAGGCTCTTCTTACATGCTCTTCTTCTATCAGGTAAATACATGAAATCCTTGTGCCTGTATCATGTATGCAGCATTATTGACTACAGCAATGTGTGAACAGCTGGTCGACACCCTACTTGGCCTTCCAATTGGACATCCCATAGTTGGAGTCATTTTCCACTTAGAAACTCCATTTATCCTATCAAGGTGTCATCCTCAATCATTCCTTTCCAGCAGGTTTTCAGCTGCACATTCTGACTTGTCTTTGGCAATTCTCCTTGTTTGTGCTAACCCTTATTATTACAATTCAATATGTTTTCCTCTTATCTGGTCCGTTATTAATCTCCTGTTGCTGACAGCAAGGTTCTTGCTACTCACCTGCACTGCTTTGGACAAGCATTTTTGACTCTAAGCATAGACAGCAACTTTGATTTTAAATACTACTATAATATCCATATCATTATACTGTATACATGTCCTTTATATCTAATACACATATTTGTAACAAAGGCAAATAGTAATAATCTTAATTTTGCATGCATACCCATGGGGTCTGAACAGGCTGTGAATGAGCAGAAACAAGACTTAGGGGTCATAGTAGATCAAACAATGAAGATGTCAGCATAGTGAAACAGGCAAATCCCAAGCTTGGGGTCATTAAGAAAGGAACTGATAATAAACGTGTCCATATCATAGTGCCATTATACAAAACTATTGTGCGAGCACATCTGGAATCTGTGTACAGTTCTGGTTGCTTCACCTCAAAAAGGAAATGGTTGCGTTGGAGAAGGTTCGGCATTTGAGGTGGTCATTTTCTATGCCATGGATGTAACTTCACCTTTCCCTCCCTGCTATTTCTGACTGGGAGCCATGGAAAGAACCTCTCGCCACTTTCCGCAGGCCTTGGGAGTGACACAATGCAATGTGGCGTGATATTACCATTTGCTCCAAATGGATTCCAGGAGGTGTGGTCAGCCTTAAGCCGAGGAATGAGAATCTTAAGAAAGCAATGGGGAAAAGAAAACCTTCTGTCCATCTCATAAAATGAGGTTAGGCAAGAAGCAATCCCACCCTGAAAATTAAAGAAAATTAATTTCCCCTGGTTTTGGGGGTAGGTGGGTGGACGGGTCCATTTCACCCTTGTCCAGCCTCATTACACCTTCAGCAATTAATTTTTGTTTATTTTTTCCCCAGCTCAGATTTAATCTTATGGTTGTGATTGCTGGTTGATTTGAAGGTCCTGTTGATGGGACAGAAAAGCAAGCTGCAATGTGTTATCATAAATACATTAAATTCTGCCTTAGCTCCGCTTCCCTCTTCCTTGCTGCTGGCCTGCTTCATACCTATTCTTTCTGGTTGCCATGGCAATGGGGGTTGCTCGCTTACAAGGCCAATAAACCTGTCATTACTTACCGATCTGTAATAGCGCTGACATGTTGTTCCAGGCTAGGCCTCTAGTTCCATGCCAGATGGAATAGCTCTGACCATGTCACTGCCCTCCAGTTATTGACACCACTATAAGGTCATTCAATTTGGGGTCTCTCCTTCCCTCTAAAGTTGCCTCAAATGTACTTGGAAAGTTCATAGCCAGTTGGGATTGTACAGGGCCTGCAGCACTAGCCCTGCCTCTGTATTTGCTGAAGTGTCCAGAAAGGACCCCCCCACACACACACAGCTGGAAATAAACAGAAGAGGTGGAATTCAACATCACACTATGGTTGAACTTTCCATCATCACTAGCATTGCCATTTGCTAGTCTGCAGCCCACAAATCATCTCAGGGACGGGGGACAGGGGACGGACACTGAGTGTTTAATTAGCCAGAAAGGGCTGAGAGAAGAGGAATGTTTTTCCTCTGGTGTCTAAAGATATGTAACGAAGGCGCCTGGCAAGCCCATTCTCATGTTGCCTCCTTCCAGACCTCTTGTGGAGGAGGCACAGGAAGAAGGGCCTCAGGTAATGATCACAGGGTCTGGGTTGGTTCATGTGGGGGAAAGCGGTCCTTGGGTTATTGTGGTCCTGAGTTGTTTAAGGATAAGACATTACTGAGGATAAGACAATCAGTGGCTACTAGCCTTGATGGCTGTCAGGGACTGGCTGGATGAGGAAGAGTGGTGTGAGATGCTTGCCCAGGAGCCCCCCAGGGAGGGCACAGAAGATGATGACTTAGATCCTGGAACCCGGTGGCGGGACACTGAAAAGCAGTCTACAGAAGGGAGGAGCTGGGAGGTGCTAGAAGCAGGGAGGTTGAGTGATCAAGGGAGATCAGGGGAAAGAGGGCCTTCTAGGACAGGATTAGAAGCTGAGAGTCACAGAGTGAGTGTAGACTCAGACGAGGAGGAGTCAGATATTGCTCCTTCTACACAGCAGCAGCACAGTCCCAAGGCCTGCTGGCTCTCCTCCCTGCTCCGGCATCCTGTCTGAGGAGCGTCCTACGCTGGCCAGAAGAGAAGCTCACCTGCTTGATGCATCCTTCATCCGCTTGGGAGGGATCTAAAGTGGAAGGCTAGAGGGGGAAGGACGGAGATAGTAGTCAGTTTCAGCAACATCTCAGCTGGCTTAAGACAGACCAGAGGACTCTACTGTGTTGTTATTTTCTGTTAATAACAAGTTAATTGTGTTTCATGCATCCCGTGTGTGTGCCTGCCCTGTGGTTGACCTGGCTTGCTTGTCAGCTCCTTGACAGTGGGTATGTTCTACCTACTCTGTCTTCATACCTCTCTTAATACCAGTCACTGGGAATTAGAGGTGGGCAGAGTGCAGTTTTGCTCATGTCCTGTTTGCCACTCACTGGTATCTGGTTGGGCACTGTGAGAACAGGATGCTGGACTAGAAAGGCCATTGACTTGCTTCAACAGCCTCTTCTTATGTTCTTATTTAATCAGCCTACTCATGAGTAAATGTTTTGGTGCTATTAAGGAAAAACAAATGATCCATGCTTTGGCTTATTAAGATGGGGGTTTTTTTGCCACCATGGTGGGTAGAGAGTGCCATCTGGGTTTTCTGGCTCAGACACCGCAATGTCTTGTATCTGCCCACAAATATATTACAGGACCAAAACAGAAATCCATCTCTGTATGCAAATGTAGCTGATAAGTACAATGGCTCAAACTGCAGATTATTTTTGTGCAGAAGTCTTATGTTAAGTAAATTAAAAACTTATCACAGACAAAAGAGTTGCATTTTAAGGCACCTGATGTTGGTTCATAATAAAAACAAAAAAAATATATAATCAAGCCAGATTGCTTTCCACAGCTGTTTTGAGATTAAATAAAATTGGTATGCCCCACCATGCCCTCAACAAATCCGGCATCAGAAGTGACATTTAAATTATGCAAAGGATGAATTAGACAGAAGTTCCTAATGATAAACATTTTGCTTATTCAGTCTTAGTGGTGCAAATCCTTGCCTATCCTACCTTTCAGTGTTTTAAAGATAAGATCTGCAAATTGGATTGAAAGGGACACGTAGGAAATAAATAAAAGGGAAAGAAAGGAAAATCATAGCTACTATGAGCTGCCTCTGATATTAGTCGTCCTCATAGCAGACCAACTAAAATGAGCAGCCATGACTGTGGGTACTATTACTAAGGCTAAATCAGCCAGGATGATCCACTGGATCTCCAGCTGAGCAAAGAGGTTCCTGGCTCTTAAACTATTATCGTCAAGATATTATTTTATTTGAGGATGTTTTTCTCCTTCATAATGTGGAAAAGCTATTATTCTTACACTTTGCCTTGCCCTTTTTGTATTTGGAGTCATTTCCTCACTTTTTGCGTACGCCACCCCAAACTGTCTGGTGCGATACACAAACCTATTAAATGGAAGGACTCTCCACCGTTGTTTTCCTTTTTCAGACATGCACGATAAGAAAGCCAGTCCTCCCATAATGAAGCAAATGTCAGATAGACCTTTTGAAATGACATTATATGCTGAGTCACCATCCCTGCTCAGGAGACTTAGTATTGCACCCCTTCCCTCACACCCACCTACCCCCGTTGTCAAAAATCTACATGCTGCTTTTCTGTCATGGTGGTCTTGTCTGCCTGGCATCTCATCAGAAAGCTTCCCGACAAATCTGCGGGGAGAATGGCATGACAATTAAGACACGGATTTCAAATGTACGCCGTCAGCCCGAGTGCTCTGCACAGAGGAACAGGCGACTTGTAAATGTCACAGCTCAAACCCAGACATTTATTAGTTTAAAGCTGACACACTTTCCCTTCCCAGCAAGTGGTGAGAAAATGTTTTCCCCCTCTCACTGGAGACATTTAAAGCAGCGGTAGATTGGACAAAGTGCTACCGGTATATATATAAAAACAATTCACTCAGTAGATCTTCAAGCTGCACATACAAAGGGATAAGCTGGATTCTACAGTCCTTTTTGGCCATGATCTCCCACTGCACATGAGTAGCACCTGAAGAAGATTCAGTAAATTCAGAACTCAGATGCTGTCCGTTCTGACTAAGAGCCTATGAAGAATTTGAGTCGCATCCTTGTTGCTGTGATAAATTCAGAGATCAAACCTGTTGGGTGTTCTGGAAGACATGGGACTTCAGTCTACTACCAACAGGAAACCAGTCCTCTAATCCTTTCTACTTCCTTTTTAGTCATGGAATAACTTCCCTCAGCCACTTTAGGTAAGTTTATTTCTGTTCACCAAGAGGAACAAGTGGTTTATTTGAAAGGAAGATCACAAAGATCGCATGTTCATGGTAACCCTACAGAAGGGGTGAAATCTCTCGGAGATAGCCTATGCTGCAGATTTGCCTCTGAGCATTCTGTGTGGGATGTGGGAGAAAATAATTGCACCAGAATCAGTGCTGGGAGCCTGCAAGAGTGGTGGTTTGTGTGTGTGTGTGTGTGTGTTGTGTAATATTGACACAATATTGTGTGTATTGACACAACAGCAGTGCATTAGTGATAGATTTATACTGTCTACACATCAATATCCAATAATGTCATCCAAAGGGGCTATCTTCTACTATAACACAACAAATGTGGGACCAAAAAAACCCAACAACCCATTGAACACTTGTGACATAAAAAGTTACAGGAAGTCTCACCTGGAAGTTATAAGACATACACTGACTAGAAACAAAGCAGTACTCTGTATGTCCACCCTGAAACCTTTGCAGATGTAAACAGTATTGTAAGTGGAATCATATATAACTTTCCTGATACAATCATGATCACAAATCATCATCAATGCACTTTACACAGTAGAAAGGTTGTCAGGAGGGCCCCCTAACTGTAAATAATGGATTTTGACCAGTATAACATGCAATGACTGGAAACCAATGGATAGAGTATATCTAAATTGGGCCTGTTACATCTACCTCCCTGAGGCTCAGCACTGGCAACCCACAGGGATGTGTGCTGAGTCCCTACCTGTACTCGTTGTATACATATGACTGCATTTCATCTGATCCATCCATTGTAATTATTAAGTTTGCAGATGATACTACCATAATGGGTCTAATTACAGGTGGAGATGAATCAGCGTACAGGGGGGAGGTTTAAAAAATATATACATGGTGCTTAGAGAATAACTTGCACCTAAATATTAGCAAGAAAAAGGAGATGGTGTTGGACTTTCGGAGGAAGAGAGGTGAACTAGCCCAGTTGTATATGGTGTGTGTGTGTGTGTGTGTGTGTGTGTGTGTGTGTGTGTGTGTAAAGAGTCTCTTCCTTTAAATTCCTGGGAGTTTACCTTAGTGAAGACCTCACTTGGAAAAACAATATAACTCATTTGGTTAGGAAGGCCCAACAGAGACTCCATTTCCTCAGGGTCTTGCGAAAGAACAATGTTAAACAACAATTTATGACCTCCTTCTACCAGTCCACAATAGAAAGTGTCCTCTCATATTGTATCTCAGTGTGGTATGTTGGCTTGACAGCCATGGACAGAAAGTCTTTACCGAGGATGGTGAACACAGCACATGATATCATGGGCTGTCCTCTGAGCCCGCTAGATGATATCGCAAGGGATCGTTGCCCTAGGAGAGCAAGGAAAATTCTCAGGGACGATTTACACCCTGGGCAGCACCTCTTTAATCTACCCTTGGGCAGGAGATATAGAAGTATAATCAGTTGTACCAACAGGCTAAAAAACAGTTTCTAACCATGGGCTGTTAGGCTGCTGAACGGAAAATAATATAGTGCAACTGACTTTCGGGGTTGGTGTGTTGTGTGATAAGCACAAAGCATGCAATGAGTTGAGTGTTTGTGGGGGGGGAGGCTTGGTTAATTTCATTGTACACAGGTTGTACATTGACAATAAAGGGGGGGAAATAAAGCATCAGAAGGAATACACACACATATTTCATACACATACACTAGGGGTGTCAACTCCCTCTACCCCTTTGGCAATCAGCAGGTGCATGAACTAAACAGCATGACAACAGCCTTACATTTTTATTTATATAGGAAGATACACACACCACAAAGTAGGATAATTCTGAATGGTGAATGTGGTCATTTGCTTTTTTGATTCCACTTGTGATTACTACTGAGTCTTATAGCTTTGGGTTTTCATTTTATTGGCAGCTGAGACTGTGGAGTTGTAACAAGACTGCAACTGGTGACATGGATCTGAGGAGATTAAATTGTGCTGCCATTGAGAAAATTCTTACATCAAGGAATAAAAGGAATGTGTAGCACTGGGTAGCTGTTGATAGCTTCTCGCTGAGTGTCTGTGCTGGTAAGGCTGTGTGTGATGGAACCGTGAAAATGCCTATATCTGGATCCCACACTCATTTTCTCTTTCTGATCGGCACTTCAAATAGATGAGGGCCATGTGGCACATTAATAAATGCAAATATGTGTTACAAAGTTCTGATGGTTGCTTTTTGTAAAGAAAGTGACTTCCAGAGGGGAGATTTTGAGTGACATGGTGTGTGTGTGTGTGTGTGTGTGTGTGTGTGTGTGTGTGTGTGTACAGTCATGCCTCAGTTTAAGTATGCCTCTGTTTGAGTACTTTCAGTTTAAGTACTCCGCAGACCTGTTTGAAACGGATTAATCCCCTTTCCATTACTTTCAATGGGAAAGTTCGCTTCAGGTTAAGTATGCTTCAGGTTAAGTACAGAATTCCGGAACCAATTGTGTTTGTAAACCGAGGTACCACTGTACTAGTCCTTTTTAGCTCTGAATTTTCCTGCTGCAGAGTTCCAAATGTGTATTTGTGATGCTCAATATATGCCCTTTGGAAGTTGCATCTCTTTCTCAAAGCACTCGCTAGGGCTTCATTGCATGGCTGAGACTGCAGTAAGAAGTTCACCTGAGGATTTGGACTCAATTTAGCAAGGCATGTTTTGGCCACATATTGCAGTCAGGAGTCTGTAGGCTGATTTGTGGTACACATCCAGATGTGTAAATGGTTCGCTCTTGCAGCAGGAGATTAGACTTAAGATGGCTTTCTGGCTAGCCAGCTCAATGCCTATAGGTCTATCCATCAAACCATCTCTCTGACCTGCATTAAATCCCTCCTCAAACCCATTTATTTTACAAAGGGCAAGCTTTAACACTGGAGGCTTAAAATGATTTAATGGTTATTCTTTCCTCCAGGGAACTCTGGGAGCTGAGGCATTGTACTGACATACAGGGTTCTCTTAAAGGAAACCCTGAACACCCTCAGCAAACTATAATACTAGATCAATGACCATTATATGTAGGCATAAAATTGATGTACATTTGTTGAGTGGATATTCACAAAATCCCTGTGTTAGCCCACTGTCAACCCATTCTCTCTTCTTTTACCTTATCTTTGGAATACCAGCAGATGTATTATTTGCTACAGCAGGGGTCAACAACATTTACTGAACAGGGAGCACATTTGGAATCTGGAGGAAGTGCCATGGCCACCTGTCACAAAATGGCTCGCATTGTTCAGCCCAGACACTGAGGTCCAGCTCTGAGGGCCTTCTTGGTAGTGGCCCCCGCTCTGTGGAACACCATCCCATCAAATATCAAGGAAATAAACAACTCTCTGACTTTTAGAAGACATCTTAAGGCAACCCTGTTTAGGGACGTTTTTAATGTTTGAAGTTTTATTCTGTTTTTAATGTTCTGTTGAAAGCTGCCCAGAGTGCCCGGGGGACGGGGTATAAATAACTTCTTCTTCTTCTTCTTCTTCTTCTTCTTCTTCTTCTTCTTCTTCTTCTTCTTCTTCTTCTTCTTCTTCTTCTTCTTCTTCTTCTCCTTCTTCTTCTTCTTCTTCTTCTCCCCCTCCTCCTCCTCCTCCTCCTCCTCCTCCTCCTCCTCCTCCTCCTCCTCTCTTTGAACTTTTCATTTGTTCAGTTTTGGAATCCAGTGAAATAAAGGAGTGGGTGGAACCGATCAGAAAGAGCAAACAATCTCTTATATGCTGTGGATTTTTGAGGGGATATGTACAGTGATACCTCTACTTACGAATTTAATGCGTTCTGAACGCATATTCGTAAGTCGAAAAAAATTGTAAGTCGAATCCCATAGGAATGCATTGGGAGAAAAAAAGTTGTAAGTCGAAGCAACCCTATCTAAAAATTTGTAAGTTGAAAAAATCCTATCTAAACCGCATCCAAGATGGCGGACGGAGCTCCGTTCGTAAGTAGAAACATTCGTAAGTAGAGTTATTCGTAAGTAGAGGTACCACTGCATTTACTTTTGTGGGTGCTATAGGGAGTCCTGAAAGGCAGAATGATGCCCACTAGTGCCAGATTGGCAACCCCTATCCTTCATGGACGCTACTGATGAAACAACCCATTGGATGCACCCTACGGACGCTCTACACTGGGAGCATCTTCACTCCCGTTTCATGTCGATTGCAACCACTGCTGAGGATGGATGGACATGGTGGTTGCTCACCATGTGGTGAAAGCTGCTAAGTATGATAGAGCGTGCGGCAAAATTGTCCCAGGGATACCATATTGGATAGTATCTCAGTGGTTGTTGTTAACACCTGCTTAGAACAGTAATGGTGAAGTAACTCTCCACTGCAAAACATTGTTGATCTTTCCCCTGAATTACATAAATGTTGAACTTTGGAAGAGGGAGGTTAAGAAATCTCCAAGTCAACAACATCTCCAGTATGCCTTGCGGAAACAAGAGCGATAGCAATGGTAGTAAATTGAAGGAATAGGACAATGTAAGAAGAGGTTATTGGACAATTCTCTTGACCGTTATATGAACCCATAAATTCCATTTATCCATGAAATAACTATTGCCTTCATACTGACACTGTCCCTATAAGAAACATTTTGCCTTATAGAGACAATTGCATCCTGCTTTTTCATTAAGATGCCTTGCATTTCATTGTATGAATAGCTCAGAAAAAATATTCAATAAGATGGGCATTTCACAGTAAATAAATTGCACTGATACAACACTATAAAAAGCAATGCTCAGTGGTTTCTCTAGGTCAACCTCTGTTCTAGAGCTCAGTGCTTAGCTTTTTAAACATGCATTTACGAACAATAAAGATGACTTTTTGTTAAATGAAATAACACCAACAAAATGCTATGTGTTTTCTGATAGGAGACTCAACTAACTGGCTCTTCTGTTTTATGCCTCTTCTGAAGGCCTAGTAAAAAATTGCATGGTAATTGTCATGCCCAGCCCTGTTCTATCAAAGAGGAAGAGCACTATGCCCTGAAACTTGAGCCCTGTTTCAGCATTAGTTGTGTGTAGGGCAACTTTATGTTGACCAATGAGTAGAGCCCTACCCCTGATTTCAGTTGCCCGGATTTTGGAATGCAAAATATCCCTGACCCGAATTTTGTAATGCAGTTCTCCATCCAAGTAATGTGTATAAAATGCACATTAGTGAAAATAGCATGCAAAAGTGCATTACAGTGGTACCTCGGTTTAAGTACACAATTGGTTCCGGAAGTCTGTACTTAACCTGAAGCGTACTTAACCTGAAGCGAACTTTCCGAGCACAATTAAAAGTGTTGGTGTTGACCTTTAAAGCCCTAAATGGAGTCGGTCCAGTATATCTGAAGGAGCGTCTCCACCCTCATCGTTCTGCCCGGACACTGAGGTCCAGCGCTGAGGGCCTTCTGGCGGTTCCCTCGCTACGAGAAGCCAAGTTACAGGGAACCAGGCAGAGGGCCTTCTCAGTAGTGGCACCCACCCTGTGGAATGCCCTCCCACCAGAGGTCAAAGAGAAAAACAACTACCAGACCTTTAGAAGGCATCTTAAGGCAGCCCTTTTTAGGGAAGCTTTTAATGTTTGATGGATTTCTGTATTTTAATATTTTGTTGGAAGCTGCCTAGAGTGGCTGGGGGAACCCAGCCAGATGGGCGGGGTATAAATAATAAATTATTATTATTATCCGTTCAGACGATCCACGGAGTACTTAAACTGAAGCGTACTTAACCTGAAGCGAACTTTCCCATTGAAAGTAATGGAAAGTGGATTAATCCATTCCAGACGGGTCCGTGGAGTACTCAACCTGAAGTGTACTTAACCCGAAGTATGAGTGTAATTGGTTCTGGAAGTCCGTACTTAACCTGAAGCGTATTTAACCTGAAGTGAACTTTCCCATTGAAAGTAATAGAAAGGGGATTAATCTGTTCCAGACGGGTCCGTGGAGTACTTAAACTGAAAGTACTCAAACCGAAGCGTACTTAAACTGAGGTATGACTGTATAACAAATGCAATTACTTTGCAAAAAATCTATGATTTAAAAAAAATCACAAAATGATGTGGGAATCTGTAGAACTTCTTCCTTCCTGCTTTCCTTCCCCCCTCTCCTTCATCCACCATCAATTTACTTTCTTCCATTCATTCTCTCTCTTCCTCTATAGGGTGAGGGCCACACAGATAGCCCTGGGCCACAAGCAGGAGTGCCAGCATGGCCCCACAACCATGGTGCCCGGGGCCATGGGTGCCATGCAGTGTGCATGGCCCTGGCACTGAAATTTGTGGGTGCCTCGCTCCTTCATAGGGAATTTTATGGGTGCTCAGGGCCCCAGGGATTTGGCACCTATGGCCATGGGTCTCCCGCCTGCATTTTAAATACCTTTTGAACATTTCCATGCTTGGAATTTAATATGTACCTGAGAGGCCCTTGTAGTTTGAGTACTGAGCATAGCCTGGTTCGCTTTGGCTTCAGACAGGGCCTTCTCTGTGGTGGCACCTCAATAATGGAGCACTATCCTCCATAAGGTGTGCCTGGTGCCAACCTTGTTCAGCTTTTGGTCCCAGTTGAAAACTGATACCTCCCTCCAAATGACTGGTGTAGATGTGTATTAAATTGGCTTTATAAATGTAGTAGAGTTAATTGATTTATACAGCTCCCCATTATGTGGCCCCCATTACATGAATTTTACCTCAGAATACCTGTACAAATGCATGACTGAAGTATCTATGAACACCCCTTACAGGATTTAGGTGTGAGATTGTTTTGTTTTTTTAAGTGACTTATTTATATTTTAAGCGTTCATATTATTTTTATTTTAATGCCACCTGCCTTGAGATCACCTGTGATGAAGAGGAGGATGTGATTTTTTTTAAAAAAATAAATACTGTAAATAAATGCCAGTACCTCTCATAAAATATGTAGGGGTTGCATGTGCATTTTAGACCATGAAGCAAACGCTACGGTTTTCAACAGCGGAGAAACTGCTGTAGGCCACCCCCCCTTCAGAGGCGATTAATTTCATTTTGCCATCTGAATACGACTGCCGAAAACTACTATAGACTTTGGGATCCTTCATTTCATGCACAGTAGGGGTTCCATCACATTGCAGTGAAACCTGACGTGGTATTCCTTGTATTATGAAAATATATATCCTAATCGTTCTGGGGGCCCGGCATCCGAGGAAACAGATTTACAAAATTAATGTTATGCAATGTATGCAATAATGCATTTTCTCTCCTATAAAGGACAGCGATCTCTGCTTTTATGCCTCCAGGGTCCACTTTAATAAACACTGAACACCAGCCAGGCATTTTCTTAAGTTTTGTTGTCAATAAATACCATCTGTGCACGAAGCACACACAATTCAGGAGAGATGCTGATCGTAAGTAAGATCCAGTGCATTATTCTGCTGGCGCTCCAACTTGTTTGGCCTTCAAAGGGATAATGAATTTTTTATATACTGCTTGAAGAATTATATTAGCACTTTGTTTAGGCTTAATAGAAATACTAGATTCTCTCCATCTGAATGGAAAATCATTGTCTAAGGAAATGAACACAGTGAGGTCACGTCTTTCACTTCTTTTGAAGGGTTGCAAAAAAAATGCAGCGAAAATGAAGGGGGAAATGACTCGCTTTAATGTCTCCCAATTGTCCCATTTCTCCTTGATTTCTTTGTATCTGGGCAATCTTTTCATTTGAGATTGACGTATCAGAAAGAGAGGGGTGGGGGGTGGGGACTCCTGGAAAGGCAAAGCTTGAATATTGATATATCCTACACATGTACTCTCCTGCTCTTAAAGTCTTTATGCATTCACAGCCTCTCTACTACAGTGATTCCCAAACTGTGGGGTGGAACACAGGAGCTTGCCTCTAGAAGAACTGAGATGAGTCATGAAAAATTAGGCCACCATCTACCACTCTTAAGTGGGAACGCCTAGGCAGCCTCCTAGGCTATAGCTCCCCATTAACTTTGGCCACTGGCCTTGCTGGCTGGGGCTCACGGGAATCGTATTCCAACGACACCTGGAGGACAACCAGTTTGAGGAAGGTTGAGGATTTTTAGCCTAGGGTAAGAAAAAAGAAAATAAGGATAGGTAACACTAGAGGCTTATAAAATGATGCACGGTGTAGAGAAAGCAGACAGAGTTTTTCTCCCTTTCCATTAGAACTCCAGTGCTTCCATCCTGTTGGAGCAAATTCTCTTTGGGGATTCAATGCGGAGGCTCAAACCAGATTCCCTATTAGTCAGATGTCTATTCAGTAATGCATTCAGTGGCAGAGGAAGTGTGTGCAGGGCCTGCGGGCCGCCCCGCGTGTCATCACTGAGGGTTTTGTGGTTTTTGGTTTTTTTGATAAAATGAGTTGTTGTTTTTTAATGGTCTCACAATTTTTTTTAGGAGTGATGTGGTGGCTCAGGTGCCTACAGGTTCCGTGCTGCCTGAAACGGCAGTGTGGGACTTGCATCTGCCTACTGCCTCTCCCTCAGCTGTGTTACAGCTGAGGGGGAGGTGGCGGAGAGGCTCTAAGCATTGGAGAGGCTTGCCCCGCCCCCATGGACACGGATTGCCCCGCCCCTGGCTGCAGAACACGCCCCGCACCAGGCACCCGAGCAGCTAGCTATGCCGCTGAATGCATTAACAGAGTCCAAAAGAGTCTGCGAGAGCTTTCCATTAACACACACTGTCGGTAGCAAAAATACATCATCCTCTAGCTCAGGGGTCAGCAAAGTTTTTGTGGCTTGGCCCAGTTCACGGTCCTGCAGGCGCCACGGTGGGCCAGAGTGCATGCATGCATGCGCACGCACACACAAACACTATTTCCAATGCTCCTTCCGGCACGGAGGAGGCGTGTGCAGCTTCCTATTGGCTGCAGGAGTTTCCCGCAGTCAATGGGAAGCCGACCAGCATCGCGGAAGGCGGTCCCCGCTCTGCTCCACGCCTGTTTAGAACGGTGCATGGGAGCTGACCGAGCGGGCGGCAGGGTTCCCAGAGCGGGCAGCAGGGGTCCATGGGCCACTTTTGGCCCATGGGCCTTACCGGTAGGTTGCTGACCCCTGCTCTGGCCAGCCACCTGCTACCACCTCTCCATCTCTTCATCCTACCACAGTTCTTGAAAACACTTAAAGGTGTTGTTGTTGTTGTTGTTGCTGTACATGCATCTTATTTGGAGTTGCTTTTCACTCTAGCGGTCAGCGTTAGGATCCTCCTAACCTGGTTCTTACCCGTTTCGTAGTCAGGCCGCACTCTTGCATGTTGGGATTTTTGTTCATGCCGAGCTACTCAAGCAGCGAAGCTGGTATGATGTGTGTCTGTTTCCCAGGAGAAAGGAATGTACCTTATCACCCTTCCTCGCCATATGATGTTTTCACTGTACTTTACTTTCTGTTCTGGCTGCAGTAATGCCGGACGCATTTTACATGCAGCTCTGACTATCTGAGCCGGGCAAGCAGAGAGGCACTCTGCATCTTGCCACAATAAAGAAGTTCAGTTCTACTTCATGGTTTGTGTGTGTGTTGTTCTTCATGCTGGGAACAATCACATATTTTCTGTGCCACTGGACTCATCGTAGCCAGGAATGAGCACACAGGCTTTGTCCTAGCCCTGGGGCCCGTCTCACAACTGGTCCCGGGTGGTCAAATGCCAACATTGCGTACATGGCACTGGCCTTACTGATAAGGGTTCTGCTGAAGTTCTACCTCACTCACTTACACTGCTAACACTAATGCCACCCATTCACTGGCTCTGTTCCTTTGCCCCTCCCCATTTCACACTGCTGCTTAGAGGGAAGAAGGTGAGCTGAGCATCGTTCCTTCTCTTCGCTTCTCTAGATGGCTTTAGAAGTTGATGGATAACATTTATCCAGCTGGCTCTACAGAAAACCTCAGTGTTCACAGGTTTGCGCTCTATTTTTAATACCAACTGTTGGTGGGCGGGGTGACATTGAGTGAAGGAAATTGCTTCCCAGAAATATCTGGTTGGCCGATGTCTAAAACAGGAGGCTGGAGTATGTAGACTGTTGGTCTGATCTAACAATGCTCTTGTTATGGTCTTAGCTTATATTGTAACTATTTGGAGGTGATTGTGTATACAGTGGTACCTCTACTTACGAAGAAGTCTACTTATGAATGTTTCTATTTACGAACGGAGCTCTGTCCGCCATCTTGGATGCGGTTTAGATAGGATTTTTACTACTTACGAATTTTTAGATAGGGTTGCTTCGACTTACGATTTTTTTCTACCAATGCATTCCTATGGGATTAGACTTACAATTTTTTCCGACTTACAAATGTGCATTCAGAACGCATTAAATTCGTAAGTAGAGGTACCACTGTATATAATACAGCATGAAAACAGGAGTTGGAGTCTTGCCACATAAAGGCAGCATAAAACCTCATGTTTGTTTCTGATTATGATTATTCTCCCAGGGGTAGATCGATGCTTGTGGCACCCCCTCCCCCTCCCCATCATCCTGCTTTTCACTATATTAGACATCAGCTAGGAATTTATTGTATTGTAATGCTTTTCAACATCTGCAGTTCAGCTCATTACTCCAAAAGCATGAATACATTCTGTGTAATAAGGAGCCTAAATCAGATACTTATCTTTTTATTTTCATTCTGCAACTATTCTTATGACTAGGTACCCCAGATGTCTTCATACTTGGGGCTCCGAGCACATTCAGAGTTTACACACTGAAGAAATGTTTCTATCCCAGCCTGCCTTTGGCACCTCCATATGCACTGCATCAGGAAGATTTGGGGCATCACATGACAGGACAGTCTCAAAGAAAGTTGTGCTCTCCCAAGTTTACATATTCCTCTATCAGTGATAGGGTTGCCATACATCCAGAATTTCCCAGACATATCTTGAATGCTGCAGTCGGCAGTAGTGTTCAGGCAACTATCATCAAAATATCTGGGCAAATCTGGATGTATGGTAAGCCATGCCGGCAGTGCCGTTTTTGCCCATTTCCCCATAAAAATAGCTCAAAAATGGCAATTTTGCGATTTTGCAAAAAACAAAAAACAAAACAGAAAACCCCCCACAAAAACAAAAAACACACACACCAAAAAACAAACCCTCAACAACTGGGTTTTTTTTTTCTGGGTTGGTCATGTCCACAAAATGGAAGATGGCAGGATCTCCAAGGTACTAGGCCTGTTGGCAGACCAACTCTATGTTCCAAAGATGTCTGCAAATGTTACAGGAAGACAGGAAACATCAATCCCACTGTGTGGGAATCCCTTGCAGACAATGGAGACAGTCAGGTTGTGTACCCACAGCAATGACCAGAGGAGGAATGACCGCTGGGAGAAGCATGTGGAGAAGAAACACCATCATCTGCCCCAGCTGCAACAAAACATGTCTCTCCCATTTTGGTCTCTACAGCCACGAGTGCAATAACTCTCCAACAGTTTGACTTTGCCCCTGAAGTTGCATTCTCCCCTTGTTTCCTTAGACAGACAGATGCCAACAACGGATATTCTAAATCTTAAAAGTGTTTTTATTTTTATTTTATTTTTTTAAAAAAACATTTTAAAATAGATTACGTTGTAAGTTACGTTGCTTCAACATTTTGATGTTTGCTGCCCTGAGCTCCTTTGGGAGTATGGGCAGTATAGAATTTTAAGAAATCCATCAATAAAAGCAGTAAGGTCTTGTCTCACATGGCCCTCATCAACCAGGCTTATGCAGACAATTAATTAAAAAAAACATTTTTTTAATAGTCAGCAGGAGATCTGTTTTAATTTGCTATATACCCTGTGTCTTCATCAGAGGCCCTTTTCTATATGCTGCATTCAAGGGAGGTGTGGAGAGTGGCCACACAAGAATAGGCATTTTCAGTAGTGGCCCCTTTTCCCAAATGTTCTTTACAAGGAGAAGTGCATGCCACCAACTTTGACAGTTTTAGGTGCTAGGCTAAAACCTTTTCTGCTTACGCAGACTTTTGCTTAGTTAATAAGTGCCTCCCAGGGTGGTTGTTCCTGTTTTTAGGGTGGGTAGGACTTTGTCCTTATTAATACGTTGCTGGATGAGCAAGTTTTGTTGTGCATTGTATTGTTGTTGCTTTGCCTTTTAAATTTGTGCATTGTGTTGTCGTTGCTTTGCCTTTTAAATTGCTCTTGTGTGTTGTATTTTGTTTTGTCAAGTCGCTTTGAAACTTTTTATTCTAAAAAGCCAATGTGATAAATAAAACCACTTTTAAAATTAAATTGCAATATTCAAATATTTTTTATAAACAAATACTTCAGACACTTGGGGAGTGTACGAAGATGGATCTCCAACACCAGTGGTGGAGAACTGGAGAATTATAAATACAGTTGTCTAACAAGTGTGGAGTTTAAAGAAAAAGGCAACCCCAAGATGGAAGCAGGAATAAAAAACCAGGGAAGTGTCTAGGAATGGGGAGATCAGTCTACAGTTGTCCCATTTCATTTTCTCAAACACTGAATCATAGATCCACACCGAGGGTCAGCAAACTTTTTCAGCAGGCGGCCGGTCCACTGTTCCTCAAACCTTGGTGGGGGGCCGGACTCTATTTTTTTTGGGGGGGGGGATTAAACAAAATCCTATGCCCCACATATAACCCAGAGATGCATCTATATATATATAAATGCAGGCATTGCGTGCGCAGAGGTCACAGCCTTTCTCCGTAACCGCTGAACTGTAATGTAACAAATTTGGCCACAATGTTCCATGCCTATCAGTGAGGGATCTGGCATAAATTTCTTTCCAAAATTGCAAACCTTTCATACCTAAAATAATGATTAAACACAAAAAGTGGCACCCAAGTTAGACGTCACCAGCAGAAGCTCTGAAGACTCCAGCAGCATCCAATAGAAAGGCAGATCGCCCACTGCTGCCTCAAAAGCCGCACCACCAGATGACATCACAAAATTCCACAGCTGCTTACCTGGTCAGGCACGTAAAATACTTGTTGGTTGACAATTCTTAATTGAGCATCCTAGAGGTTACAATGTGTGTTCTTAGCCTGTGACTAAGGCAGATATACCAGCTCCAAGCATCTCCCTTTTCTACCTCCCACGTTGAATTCTGATCTCTTCTTTCGCAGAGCAATTGAGCTGTCACACAAAGTGCTTTGTTCTGATACGCAACACAGCCTGCTTGGAAAGTTGATCTTCATGGCAGATAGCAGTGCTTGGGCAAACTGAGTGACAGTGAAACCAAGCGGGCCAATGGCAAAACCAGATTTCAAATAATGGGAGCCTTATAATCAGCATACAATCCTATTCTGATTTTAAAAGATGCCATGTCCTGTGCACACCTGATTATAAGACAGCTCCAGATTTGCAGGTTTATGCTGCAGAATACTCATTTATTTCTTAAGGACAAAGTCAAATCTCTTTCCTAAAACATGCAGTGCCATATACAAAGGGGATCTCCATAAGGCATTGCTGCAATGAGCTACATGTGCACCCATAGAAATGGAACACACCTAGCCATGGTAGATAATGTGGAGTTCTCTAACTCAGGCATCCCCAAACTGCGGCCCTCCAGATGTTTTGGCCTACAACTCCCATGATCCCTAGTTAAGAGGACCAGTGGTCAGGGATGATGGGAATTGTAGTCCAAAACATCTGGTGGGCCAAAGTTTGCGGATGCCTGCTCTAACGCTTCACATAGTCATTATTGTGGTTATTAATATTGTGCATTTGGAAGCAATAGGATGAATAAAAACTGACTCCTCTTGGAATAAAAACTGTCCAGACCTAAAATATGTTTTCAAAGCTTTAGTAACAGAACTTTCTTTGAAACAGACACAAAACAATTGTCACAGAACTGGACTCTCCGACAGGCTGAGTCGAGAAAGATGCAGCGGAAGGAGGGGGAGAATTCCTAAGAGAGGGGGGAGAAGCAGCTAGCCACGGAAATTCGACCTTTGAACACCAAGAGACACAGAGAGCAGAAATGCAGCTGCAAGATTCAGAGAGTGACCAGACAGAGAAATAGTGGGAGAGAATCTCCCTGATCTCGCAGGCTCACAAGATTAAATGAGAAGCGTGAAACTAACAGGAAGAGAAGGTGGCATTTTTCCTGTTTGCGGAGAAGGGGGCGGAGTTCAGTCCCGGCAACTGAGGAATGGGTTTTTGTTGAACCAAAAAATCTTAATTAATTAACTGCCGGAGTCATCTCGTATGTGTGGGAGAGACCCAAGCCTTACAATAATAATGATACATCCAAATAGTTGCACAATATTGTTTGCTTGTCCAAGCATAGCTACAGCTTTAGAAATATAAAATTACACCAAACAGGAATCAAAGATCATTCTCTCCACACAGAGACTCCATTAGCCTGCATTCCAGCCTGAGGCTGTTTTCTCCAGGAGAGAGGCATCATTATTAGCACACCTTTCTTCTACGTTGGCTTGAGAACAAAGACAACTCCCTCAAAATGGAGATTTGGAAATTGCATGCCTCTCCCATGTGATCTAAAGTTAAGCACCACACGAGAAAGCAGCAGAGATACATTGACAGTTAATCATTAACCTGATAGGAACTTGGACAGCTCTTACTTGGCTCCAGTGGAAATTTACATGTTCCTTTTACACATACAGAGTCATTTTCCATTTCAATGTACAATTAAACCATTATACTTAGCAGTCATCTAGAGATCATAGAATCATAGAAATCATTGTATTTTAATATTCTGCAGGAAGCCACCCAGAGTGGCCAGGGAAACCCAGCCAGATTGGGAGGGGGTGTTGGGGTTATAAAAAATAATAATATTATTATTAGAATCATTGAGTTGGAAGGGACCCACATGTCATCTAGTCCAACCCCCTGCAATGCAGGAATCTCAGCTAATGCATCCATGAGAGATGACCACCCAACATCTGCTTTAAAACTCCCAAGGAAGGAGAGTGCACCACCTCTTGTGGGAGTCTGTTGGTGACTATTGAATATTTGTATGTGACAGAGGAAGGGCTGTGACTCAGCAGAAAACAGAAACTGAGAAATCAAAACCCTGGATAGCTCCTGCCAGCCACTGCAGACCAGAAATATGGAAACGATGGCCTTCCTGATACCGTATTACTGTATTACATCTCCCATTATCCGTGATCATTGGACTGCCTCTGTTATAAGGAAGCTTCCTGTGAAACAATGGAAGCCATGTATAATTAGCAGTGCCCACACTGCATGTTAATCCACAGTGCATAAAGGGGAGTGAGTACAGTGGTACCTCATTTTGCGAACGCAATCCGTTCCACGGAGGCGTTCACTTCTGCGAGTGCGCGAAGCGCTGATAGAGCACTTCTGTGCACGCATGCACTGCGCAGGTTGCTTCTGCGCATGCACGAGCTGTGCAGATCGCGCCTGCACATCCAACGCTGCGGAACCTGGATGTAAACACTTCCGGGTCAGCGGCGTTCATAAACGGAGGTTTTCGTAAACGGAGGTAGTTGTAAACTGAGGTTCCACTGTAAAATACTCTGTGCTTTTTTCCATATATATATATATATATATATATATATATATATATATATATATATAGGGGTACTCTTATTTTCCTACTCATATTGAAATACTGCCCCACAATGAGGTCAAACTTAGATTCACAAAATGCTTAGGGGTATGCGTACCCCTGCGTTCCCCCAGAAAAAAAGCACTGAAAATACTTATGGGGCTCCTCTTTTTGAGTGCACGGGGGAGTGAATTAAGCAGAGGCTTGACAGCCATATGTCAAGAATGCTTTGATGGTGTTTCCTGCTTGGCAGGGGGTTGGACTGGATGGCCCTTGTGGTCTCTTCCAACTCTATGATTCTATGATTCTATGATTCTAAGCCCTTTAAGCAGATGGGGCTGGAAAGATTGCATGAAGATGCTTCATCCCATAGCCAAGGAAATTATTCAAAGAAGGGGAAATGTTTTGCCATTTTTTATATTGAACTACCATTACTGGCCCAACGTGCTTTTCCCATACAGTAATACCTTGTGTTGCGTCCGCTGCGGGTTGCGTTTTTTTCATGTTGCGAACACGGGGGACCCGGAAGTGCTTACCTCCGGGTTTCGACGTGCGCACATGTGCAGAAGCGTCCTGTGAACTTCACGCATGCGCAGAAGCGTTCTGCGTGCTTCAAGCATGCGCAGAAGCACTCTATCACACTTTCGTGCGTGCCCAAAAGTGCCGCTCAGGTTGCGGACTTTTCGGGGTGCGAACGGCACCCCAGAACAGATCGGGTCTGCACCCCTAGGTACCACTGTATTCTCCACAAGTGGCTATGTCTGCCTGAAATCTTGGAAAGGGAAATAGATATCTAACAACCTGAAAACCTCTCAGTTTTGTTTCACTACCACAGACTGCCTTGTCACCCTGTCACATAGATCTTAATGTCTAATGACTCTTTGGATAACGAAGTGCTAAATATTGAATGGACCCTTCCAGCGCTTTGCCTTCAGATTTCTCGGCTTGCGCCCCCTCCCCCCCCCGAAAAGTGAAGAAAAGGCTTAATTATCTGAATAATCAGGTTGGTAAATATTTGATCGCCTGCATCATGGATGCTGTTCTGAGCTACCCTCCTGAAATAGATTTTGTTGTCAATTATTTGATCTGTTCCAATGTAAGTAATGGAAGAGGGTTGCGCTCTTGATCAGGGGTGGGGAGCAGAAGCTAGCCAGTCGACTTTCTCCTGACAGAAAAACCCAGGCTGTTTGATGGGTGTGCTGGACCACCCACCTGTCAATCACTTGACATCAAAGCAATGCCGCAACGAACACAGCAAAGTGGGCACGCAGTCAGTTCTACTTGGGCTTGTTGTCTCTGCCGATCAGCTCACTTGCCAAGGAGCAGGCCAGCCATTTAACCACATTGTAATGAACAGTCAATTGTTGTGGCTTTCCAGAGTTCAACGAGTTGGCAAACAACAAGGCCCAGCTATTTGTTGACCTAATTTATTTGGCTACTTGTCAAAATCTCCCCCCACCCTTTTAAAACTCAGACATTTGGCCTAGTTGTCTGGTTTTTATTTTTATTCTATTGCTTATTTTGAAGGTGAGGAAAAGCTGTCACACCCTCACCCCACCCCACCCCACCCCAGCAAAGCCAGCAGCAACATTTTGGCACTGAACACACATGGTTAATACCTGTTGACCCAGTTGAGCCATGTTGAGTGGCAGAATAAAGCAACATGGCACCAACATCAGGGCTGGAGTTGTTTTGCTTCCATGTCTTCATCCTTATGTGAGCTTCCATTGGCCGTCTGGAAAAAAATGCACTCTACAGTCATACCTTGGTTTAAGTATGCCTCGGTTTGAGTACTTTCAGTTTAAGTACTCCACAGACCTGTCTAGAACAGATTAATCCACTTTCTATTACTTTCAATGGGAAAGTTTGCTTCAGGTTAAGTACGCTTCAGGTTAAGTACGGACTTCCAGAACCAATTGCACTTATACTTCGGGTTAAGTACGCTTCAGGTTGAGTACTCCACGGACCCGTCTGGAACAGATTAATCCACTTTCCATTACTTTCAATGGGAAAGTTCATTTCAGGTTAAGTAGGCTTCAGTTTAAGTACCCTGCGGACCGTCTGGAACGGATTAATCCACTTTCCATTACTTTCAATGGGAAAGTTCGCTTCAGGTTAAGTACGCTTCAGGTTAAGTACAGACTTCCGGAACCAATTGTGTACTTAAACCGAGGTACCACTATATATGAAACAGGTTTGCCACCATAGCTGCTCTTATGCAAAAAGTGTTCTACACATGTAGAAGTCTCCCAAATACGGCTGTGGAATTCTGAAGTGATCTTTTAAATTCTGTAGGTAACCATTTCTTGGCAAGAAGAAGAAAAACAATAACCCTAGCTCATCAAGGAGAAAGAGTTCGAATTCTATTGTGTTGGGTTTCTTGTTTTACTAGCACGGGTGTTTTTAATATATATACTGTATATATAATTCAAAAATATTATTCCCTCCCCAACCCCTGCACCACAGGACAGAAGTGACTGGAGCCTGCTGGGCCTGGTAGGACAGAAGGCAAGGAGACCAACACTAGGTGGAGCCAGAGAGAACCACAGGCATAGCCAACTCTCTAGTTTTGTCCCCATCTTCTTCCCTGATGGAGACATCAAAACTACAGAGGAGAAAGCTGACAGGCAATGCTACCTCCTGGACCATTTGTAAGCAGGGAAGTTGATTGGCCAGTGCTCCATTTGCCCTTAGGGACCACCAGCTTCTGCTGCCTCAGGACTGTACCACCTAATACTCTCTCCATTCTGCTGCATGTATAGAGCAGGCCTATGAACTAGGCCAGGGACCCAGGTGGTGCTGTGGGTTAAACCACTGAGCCTAGGGCTTGCTGATCAGAAGGTCAGCGGTTTGAATCCCTGTGACGGGGTGAGCTCCCGTTGCTTGGTCCCAGCTCCTGCCAACCTAGCAGTTCGAAAGCACGTCAAAATGCAAGTAGATAAATAGGAACCGCTACAGCGGGAAGGTAAACGGCGTTTCCGTGTGCTGCTCTGGTTTGCCAGAAGCGGCTTAGTCATGCTGGCCACATGACCTGGAAGCTATACGCCGGCTCCCTCGGCCAATAATGCGAGATGAGCGTGCAACCCCAGAGTAGGTCATGACTGGACCTAATGGTCAGGGGTCCCTTTACCCCTTTACCTTTACATGAACTAGGCCAGAGTGCGAAACACAAAATCCTCCCCCATCCTCAAAATTCTTTCTCTACAATGCATAGCGGGGTCTGCAGGAAACATGGTGATTCCTTGGCAGATGATGTAGTCTCAGAAGGCAAAAAAAAAAAAAACAAGAAACAAAAACTTGTAAACTAGCTTTAGGTCTAACATATCTAAATGGCTTCAGTGTCACCAGGCAATAGTTTTTATCAAGCAGTGTGTAAGGCAGCGCTTTCCCAACTGTTCATGTTGGTGATGACACACTTTTGTAGACATGCATCATTTCGTGACACAGTAATTCACTTCTACTAGCAAACCGGAGGTTAAGCTCACCCCTTTCCAGCCCCAGGAGGAACGCGGGGAGTGTTTGTGCGACACACCTGCACACTGCAGCCCACACACTAACATGCCACAACACACAGTTTGGAAAGCTCTGGTGTAAGGTATGGAATAATGACTGGAGATTAATTAACCCCAGTTGTGTGTTTTTTTCTTCTACTGGTAAATCTTCAGAAATCTCATCAAAGCTCTTACTGTAACCAGCCAGTAAACACCTTCTTTACGTGGGATAATTTTGCCCCAGAGATGTTAAGAGGGTGATAATTTTTTTTCCCAGTGGCAGATGTTGGCACTGATACTACCTTGTGTGAGGAAGCACAAAAATAAGCGCAACAGTAATTTATATTCAGTGGGAATCTGGTAACATGAATGGAAGTGGCACAGCCTGGCCTCATTTCCCCTACAGTCTTCAGGCGGCAGTTTCATGGCCCTGCATACGCTAATGCAGGAATAAATGCTTGCCACATTATTGTTGTAACACACAAACGCCGAGTACTTCAGCATTAACATCTGACAAGCCAGCTGTCATCTTTCCAAAAATACTTGCTGTCTAACAACTATAGCACTCACTGCCTCCGCTCCCACTGCTGTTCAGAAACCAGGGGAAGGAATTCTGCTCTGGGGCATTTTGACAGGGTGATCGCTGTTGGAGTGACAGGTTTTTTGTTTTTGTTTTTTGTTTCACTCAGATGTTTTAAAGGCCCGTACTCATGTTTCTGAAGAAGAAGTGCTAAACGATTCACTGTGCGTTCGGCGCTCCGCATTCCGGTTCGAAGGGCTTCCTCCTCAACCATATCCAGGAGGCAGCTGGTGAGCTAAACTGGGCGAAAGGAGAAGAGGGGCAAAAAAGTTGGTACCTTGAGAAAGCAGCTGCTTCCGCCTGCCCCCTTGAGGATTCGGTCCATGATTTCTGCCATGCAGGGGGTGCAAGCTGCATTTCCACCCCCAGCAGCAAAAGAGGAAGGGCTGTGGCTCAGTGATAGAGCATCTGCTTTGCATGTAGAAGGTCCCATGTTGGATCCCCAGCATCTGCAGATGGGAAAAGGCTTCTGTCTGAAACCATGGAGAGCCATTGCCTGTCATTGCCAACAATACTGGGCTAAATGGCCCAATGGGCCGCTTCTTATGTTTCCACGCAGTGTGTCAAGGAACAGGGACAAGTAGCCTGCAGAGGATGAAAAGGCAAACTTGCATGGATGTAAGAAACTCAAGAATTGCCCAAATAGATCAGGCCAAAGGCTCATCTACTCTGGCACTCTGATCAACAGTGGTCCAGTAATACAGCGTTTCTCAACCGCTGTTGAGTGTGCCGCGAGACGCTGGCTGGTGTGCCGCGACGTGCGGCGACGAGAAGGGTGATTTGCATTGTCACGTGCCTGGCGGCCGCCAATAGACAACACTGACCCGCCAGAAAGGAAGCTGGCCGGGTCACGACGCGGGGCGAGCGCAGCTCTCAACAGCCACCATCACGGCCTCGGACGTGAGAGGCGGCCGGCGGGTGCTGCTGCTGCTGTTTGTCTCGCTCTCGCTGCTCTTGCTGGCGGCGCCCGGGGCTTGATCGGTGCGAGGCCGCGGGCCGACAAGCGGAACAGCCTCCGGAGGGCAGCCAGCAGCGTCTACGAGGGAGTGAGCGGCCTCTTCGGCGAGGAGCACGTGCTGACAGAGAAATCAGCGGCTTGTGAAGCCTTATTACAGGAGATTGCAACCAACACAGCAATTGGCAAGTGTTTCTTACAGTCATAATTCACTGAGATTTAGGACTTAGCTCTCTCTCTCTCTCTCTCTCTCTCTCTCTCTCTCTCTCTCTCTCTCTCTCTCTCTCTCAGAGTTAATTTTTTTAACTTTTTTAACGGTGGTGTGCCTCGTGATTTTTTTCATGGAACAAGTGTGCCTTGGCCCAAAAAAGGTTGAGAAACACTGCAGTAATGTGCTAAAGAGGCTATTTCCTAGATCAAGCTCTGCCCATCTAGTGTGGTCCACTCTGACTAGCTGCAGCAATCCAGGGCTGTGGCAGAGCATTCCCCACACGTAACAGGGTGTATGCACTGCATCGAGGGGACACTCTGTGCCGTGGGGGTGGGGTGCGCTGCCAGGGTGACCCCCCGCTCACTGGAGCTAAGCAGCTCCACACTGCGGTGTCTGCCTGGCGGCACAGTGGGGAGCCCGTCTGGCTGACTCCACCCAGCTTTGAAGGGTGCACCCACAGCTCCCTGAGAGCCCAGCGCCGCTTTTTGAGACTCACAAAAATGCCGTGGGGCTGGCAGGGCACATGCCTGTTGTGTCCTTCTCAAGCCTCCCTCCAGATGGAAGGCTGGTACAAAGGACACTAGAGGGCAAGGTTGAAATGGCACTGGGTTCACGGGGCACCGTGAGCTGTTGCGTCCTTCTCACGGCACCCTCCAGCTGTTAATAGTAATAATAATTTTATTATTTATACCCCACCCATCCTGCCTGGGTTTCTCCAGCCAATCAGGGCAGCTGTGAGGAATGTGCCCCCCCCTCAAAAAGACCTGTGCCTGTGGCAATGGCCCCCAAGCCCCCCTCCCATGCTTCGCCTCTGCTCCAGGATCTTTGGTACATATCTCTCCCACCCCTGGGAATTTCTGCATGCAAAGTATGTACAATGGTACCTCGAGTTACAAAGGCCTCAGGTTACAAACGCTTCAGGTTACAAACTCCGCTAACCTGGAAGAGTTACCTCGAGTTGAGAACTTTGACCCAGGATGAGAATGGAAATTGTGTGCCGGCGGCGCAGCGGCAGCAAGAGGTCCCTATGAGCGATAACACGCCTCTGGTTAAGAATTAAGTTCGTAACTAGAGGTAACCACTGTACTCTGCAGAGTGTGGAAAGAAGAAGGCGGAGGGAGACCAGAAAAAACCATCAAAGCACAAAGAAGCATCCTATAACTGTGCAAAGTCAAATGCAAACAACATAGGCATCTCTAGGCTGCATTCAGCAAAATGTTACAGTATGTGTTTCTTTCTCCTCTTGGTGTCACTGTCGGGTAGACTTTAGACATCTAGGCAGCGTGCCTTTTAAAGCTGAACGGAAATGCTAGTGTGCACAAACACCTCTTAGGGTTCAGTTGTGTCGCAAAAGTGTGCTGTCACACTCTTCGGTGTTGTGCCAGCATTGCTACACGTATGCTGAAGGACGTTCTACTAAAGCCCACTATTTCCAGATGCAGCAGAACAGCATCGTCCAGAGTTGTGACAAGACAGAAAGGGCAGTGGAAATGTCTTGGTGGATGAGAAAGTGCAGGGCAAGATGACTCACCCACGTGCTTCCCTCCAGGTATATTGCTCAGTCCAGACAAATGAGCACCATGGCAGCTACATTCTTCTTATCTGATTTCCAGCAATGACCTTTAAGAATGAGATCGCGAAGGACAGGAACCCTAGCAGAGCAGTGGAGACCCAACACAGCCAAATGATAATCATCATAAACATGTGTTGCATCATAAACATGGGGTGTGTATGCCTCTATTCAACTGAGTTTTACTCAGAGTACACCTAACTTAAGGAGCAATTCTCATTTTCTGGGTGCCTTCCTGGCACGACACATAATAGAATCCAGTAAGTCCTTTTCATAGATGCTTGGAACTGTATTTCACTGAAAGGAAAATCTGTGATCCTTATGTAATCTTTCAATTAGAGCAGTAGCAACATTTGGAAAGAAGAATAGCTTTTCAACTTCTGGAGGGCAGTCTAAATAAATTGCCGCTTGTCAAAGAATCTGGTTGCATGTGGTGATTTTCTGACATTCAGATGCTTTTTTGTGTGTGCATTTAGGGGAGGAAATTGGAATGCAGGCAGAGTCGTCCTGCTGGAATTTTAAATAGTCTCGGGGAGTTAGTATTCTTCCTCACTTGGCATTTTCTTCTGACTTCGGCACAAGAAACAGCAGGCAGCTCTCATTGTATCGCCTCTCTCTTCCTCTCAGATGATTTGTCAGCCTTAGAGGTCATTTGAAGATTTCTACCTGGTGGATTTTTCTAAGGAGGTTTCATTCTTGAAAAGACAACATGTATTCTTGGGATGGTTTATAGCCTGACAGTTGGCAGTTTCTTTCAAAGGGAGAGAGAGTGAGAAAAAGGAGTATTGAAACAGATTCTGGGCACAGGTAACTAACCCCTCTTTCCCCTCCTTCTGTTGTTTCCTGGACGGGCAACATTTTGGGGCTCAAGTGTTTACTTGATTTTACAAAAACAACAACCATTGAGGCGCCCCAATTAATGAGATTATTATTATTTTAAGAATTAAAAGCTGGATTGAAATGTCACAACCCCAATTTTGCTAGTTCATTCACAGGTGGTGAAGTTGCTGTGGTGGCTGACTGATTTTAACAACAACAACAACAACAACAACAACAACAACAACACAGTGTTGCTTTGATGGGACTTCTGCCAGCAATATTTTTCAATAGCTATATTACTCATTTAAAAATAATAATAAAAATGAGAGAGACTCTTGAATTAATAGCCCCCTCATGGGAAATCAAAGCTACATTTGGCAATTATTCACGGGGAGGGTGTTCAAAGGGAAGTTAATGTGCCAATCCTTCACTTGGGATGATCAGGAAGCGACAAAATGGCTGAACTGGCAAGCATTTAACTTTTATTTGACGCTGGCCAGGGATCGTTGCTGAACGAGGCTTAACTTGTGAGTAGGCATTCTAGAAAGGTCTCAGCTATGGGGAAGGACAGTACTGTACTTGTTTACATGGCACTATATTAAATGCTGTGTGGAGCCCCTGTTTCACTGCAGTGGTTGGCTATCTGAGGGGAAACAATAAGTCTATCCAGGTGTTCCTTTCCCACACACAGTTAAAATTACATGAGGGAGAGCATGGTGATAGCTCTGGCCTCATATTCCCCTTGCTTAACAAGAGTCTGTGATTTGAAGGCCAAACCTCCTGCACTCAGAGAGGCTTTTCTGAGTTTAGGACCCTGCATAACCAGGAGTAGCCAACATGTTGTCATCCAGATGTTGATGGACTCCAACTCCCATCAACCTCATCCAGTTTGACCAATGGTCAGGGATACTGGGAGTTACAGCTGGAGGCACCGTGTTGGCTGTTGCTGCTCTAAATCATGCAAGGAGTTGGGCAAGTCCGGGAGACTCGCCCCTCCAAAACTCTGCCCTTCAGCTCAAAGGGAAAGTGATGCTTGGAGAGGGTGGGGCTTGCCGGAACCACCTCCCCCCCCCAATCTCTCCCTGACTTTATCAGATGAGGAATGCCTGATTAAGTCTAGTGCCTCAGCAGCACTAAAAGGCCTAGTGTGGAATCACCTCCTGTTACAGAGATTCCGGTCTTTCTGAATTCCTTGGTCTCTGGAGAGAAGCTATAGAAGGAGACCAGGATGGTGCCGCTCTGTCTAAAGCTTGATTTACTGCTGCTCAAGCTGTTTGAGATCTTTGAATAAAGACTACTGTGGAATGACAAAGTACCCATCTAATTTCTGCGCGTTGAAGCTTCATCTCTAAATCTGTGAAACGCCTGGTAAGCAAAATCATACAGGAAGCACTGGGATATTTCTTTGCTTTTTCAGATATGATTATCAGATGGTTTCCATGCCAGCATTTTCTCCTTTTTTATGACATCGCAATCAGGCCTGAAAGCAAACGAATGGGGCATCATCAATCCAAAATATGGTGGGTCTGATACAATTTTTTTGTTGCCTTCCCACCCCATCCCACTCCCCCCCCCTCTTTTTTGCAGTTGTGGCTTCTGTAGGTGAAACAAGCCTGCAGATATCACACAGAGGTTGTCAGGCTTTCTGACATGCCCAGGTAGGGAAACCTCCTATGGAGCAATTCATCACCTTTTTAATCCTTTTAACGCCAGTGGAGACATGCCAAACCCACTTCTAAGCTGATCTGCATTGCCACTTCCAGAGCTTATAGGACATCTTGGGGGAAATGGTACATGGTTGCCAAAGAACCAATTTAGTGTAATTTATTAAGCTTCCCCTATCTCTATAATACCCACCCACAAAGGCCACACTTCTCATTATTATCCTGATATCAAGAGCTTAGGGCATCAAACAAAAGCCCTAGGGGGATACATTAAACCCCACTTCCGGAACCTCGCAGGAAATTTGCGATCCATAATAATCTTTGAGGAAACATTTACTGAATCTTAAAAGTAAGAGGAATACATTTTCCACTTCACCGAAATGGTTATTTCAACTAGTCAGCTGCACACTGCTCTGTTGCGCACCATAGGCCTGTTTGTTACCTGTTCAGGTATGTCGTGTGGCATTGGCATGTGGGGAGGAGGGGCTATGGTGAGAGTGGCTGAGCACATGATTTGCATTCAGAAAGCCATATTTCAGTCTCCAGCATCTCTAGTGAACAAGATTATGCTTCCAGAAGAAATATTTGCCTCAGATGATGCCCTTGTTGGCTCGGATAGGGACAAGAGGGGCTTTTCTTCAGCTGGAACTCGCCGGACTTCAGTTCCGGCACCTCTCAGGTGGCAGCCATTGCCATTCTAAGAGAATGAGGAAGGAGTTCGTTGTAAGTTTTGGCACCCCTTTTTCTAGAAAAATAGAACTGAGGACAGCCTTAGTTCGGTTGTCTATGCATTTCCTGTTAGATGATTCTGGGGTACTTGACTATGGCTTGGTTTGGGGTCATTTGTATTCAGCACCATCAAACACATATCTGAGCACACAAACAATGCTGCATTTAGGATGATTTATTTTATGATTGGGGGGGGGCGTGTTTACTGGCAAGGGGAACTGTCTTTCAACACGACAGACCAAAGCTGCATGCAGCATATGGGATGACTGTATTAACCAGCTCATTTTGCTAATCGAGCTGGTGACTTTGACAGGATCACAGCAGATTTAACAGCCTGGTATGATGTGCTAACAAAGTCCCCAAACCCCAAACTCCCTCTTATAAGGCATCATACCAAACTGTTCGACATGATTGTCATAAACGATTGTTTAACTTTTCCAAATGTTGGAATCAAGGTGATAGTTTAGACACACAAATGACTCACAGGGGCTTCTGTTTAAACAATTATGTTGACAATTAAGTGTACATAAGAACAATGGTCTCATCGCACCGAAGCTGAAAGAATATCATCCTCCTGCATGGTTACAAAGACAGCTTTAACACAAGTTTTATTCAGCTCATGTTTTCAGCTCTAGAGAATCCGTCTTGAACGCCACAAGGTGGTGGATGGGTTTGATAACTCTTTCATTATTATTTGCTTCTGCCGTGGATGGCCGTGGATCTGGTCCCTTAGGAGAGATATGTTACATACAGCCATATCAGGGAAACAACAACACCATGATCTAAAAACTTGATATATCCAGTAGCAGCTGACTAAGCTTGGAAACTCTCCTGAAGCATAAATTTTGGCTGAGCAAACCAAAGGAATAACACTCTGATAGAGCTCACTAGTTCACAGTCCAGTTCGGGGGCATGGGACAGAGGACAGGGGGCAAACCGCTAAGCTCAGGGAGCCCACTCCTCTCTCCCCACTCCTTACCTCTCACTAAGGCAAACCGCTCTCTCTACTCCTAGTATCCCCTCCTAGAGTGCTTTTGCTTGGTTCTACCGTAATGACCTAATTTCCACATCACATTAAACCATAGTTTTAAACAAACTATAGTTTAATGTGAACAAGGGAGGGGAGGAAGCATCTGGAAGTGATATGCCACCCCTTCCTGGGTAACTGTATAGAGGAAAATATGGCGGCCCTATGTACTTATTGGGACAGCCTTTTTCCCCACTGTATGATGTCCCTGGTGGCCTTACAGGGACATGACATCCAGTTCAGGGGCCTTACAGGGAAACGGCACCACTTCACAGGACTTTGTTTTCAATAGTTTTCAGCAAGTGCTACGCTTTCAAGTTGCTGCTGCAAGCTGCTGGAAATGGTTTAGAAGAAAGAAAGAAAAGAACCTGGGGAATAAGCCCTTAGACTACCTTGGTAAGTGCTTCCAAAACTATTTCAATCTGTTGAAAGTGTTGTAGCAGTTTTAAATGTTTTTAAAATGAATTTCTCTGAATGCAAATCTGGGAAGGAACAAGCTTAGCGGTTTACTCATGGGCAAGGGACATGGGTTGGAGAAAGCTGGTTTCATCTGTCAGTACTTCAGATGTCATTGGAATCCAGCAGTCAACCTGCCCTAACCAACATGGCCCAATGGTCAGGAATCATAGAACCATAGAGGTGTAGGGTTGGATGGAACTCAGCTCAAGTGTTCGTGGAAGATAAGCACCCAACCTCTTTCATCTCCAATGAAAGAGAGTCCATCACCCTCTGAGGGAGACCATTCCACTGTCAAATATCTCTTACCGTCATAAAGTTCTTTATGATGTTGAGTCCGAATCTCTTTTCTTGTAACTTGAAGCCATCGGTTCAGGTCCTACCCTCCAGAGCAGGAGAAAACAAGCTTGCTCCCTCTTCTGTATAACAGCCCTGTCAATATTTGAAGCTGGGTTTTCTATCTCCTCTCAGTCTACTGAAGTCCATTGAGGTATGGATTGGCTACCTCTGTACTAGAATAACAGCCTTTCCTGTTTTGGTAGATTCCTCCCAATGGCTTCTATATTTCTTTCCTTTTTCTAGTTGTCTGTTGTTTAAGCTGACCTTCTTTCTACCTGGGCACATAAACAAGGGAGAAGGAGCCATGTCCTCAACACTGAAGGGAATTTCTTTAGTGTTCAAACTCATGTTTGCATACAGGAGTCACAAGTTTGTTGTCTATTGTTTGTTTGTGCATCTTAAGCATCTTTAAGCTTGAGCTTTTGGGCAAATAGACTGCTATGTTCCATACAAACCTGTCGAGCTCATTAACTATTTAGCTAATAATAAATGTTTCATGGTGTTGAAGTCAATGCCGCTTAGCATTACTTCGCAAGACAGCTGCTGAGCCTTGTGTTTTGTCAATCCCACCTCCCGACCTCTGACTCATCTTCCACCTCAAGCTCAAAAAGGGGGAAAAAAGAGAGCTTGAAATGCTAGTTCCAAACTACTAAAAGTGAAAGGCGTCCCCCGACATCAAATTGCATAAATAAAGCATCCAGAATTCTTCGGAAAGCCATATGCTATGCATAATGGTCATGGCTGGTACCAGAGGAGAGTAGGGAGGCAAGATACCCACCAAACCAGGAGGGTGCCCCCCATTGCTGGACTTCTGTTCACATTCTCCAAGCATCACTTCTCCCTTGTTTGCAGCCCGTCATGAGCTGAAGGGCAAAGTTCTGCAGGGGTGAGACTCCTGGACATGTCTAACTTCCTGCATGATTTAGAGCATTGTGCCCTCCATAGACTGTTATTTTCCTTTCCGAAATCTTAAGATGTAGGACGCAACTCGCCAACGTAGAAATGCATTTTGCCTCTTTTGTGCCTGCCCCCCTCCCATTTTTTCCTAGTACCCCACAGATAATGGCTTGGTCCAGGGAGATTGGCTGGCCTTTTTTCAGGAAGTAGACCCTCTAGGCCTCAGCCTCTGTAGTCAATCTTTCTGAGGGAAGGGAAGACGGGGAGAGAGTGGAACGCAGCCAGACAAGTGGTCAACAAACAGACAAAACCAGGGAGGAAATATACAAGGATCACATGGCAATATATGCCAAATGCCATTCTCTGGGCCTCTTTATCTGGCCTTTTGGATTCTGCCTGGGCCACAAACTCTTCTGAGACCAGGCTGCTCACTAGTCCTGCTTCTCTCCTACATTGCATGAATTGAATGTAGGTTACTTTGCAGCCACTTTCGCCACTAGCCCCAGCAACTCATAGCAGGTGGCCCCTATGAGGGAATACAGGCTGAAAAAGTACCCCCACCCTATTAAATAGTAATAATAATAATAATAATAATAATAATAATAATAATAATAATAAATCCATAACAATCTCCTCCAATGTACTCTTAGACAACCACACCACCGCATCACACAAGTACATCAGCCACACCACCACATTCATCAGGGTGCAGGACTAGCTATTCTGCCACCTGTTGGACTCCAAACCCCACCAGCCCCACACAGCCTGGACAGTGGCCAGAGGTGATGAGAGCTGTCATCCAACAAGATCTGGAGGGCACCATATGAACTACCCCAAGATACAAGATCCCTGTGGAATTCCTGCATAGCAAAGGGTTGGACTAGATGACCCTATGGACCACCCAACTCTATAATTCTACCATTCTATGATATTATAACCCTGCTGAGCTTTAAGATAGATCTTTAAATCCCTGTTCTGGCTTACTGTTAAGAGAAGTTAGACTGCGGTTAGCCAAGAGGCTCTCCAATGCTGAAGTAGACCCTCAGCACCACACAGGCAGTTCAGGGGCTGAGGGAGGGACGGTGCATTCGGCACAGGAAAGGAGAAGGTTAAAATGTAGAGATCAGAGATGTCTCGCGAGATTTCCACACTTGCTATACTGGGGAAGAAGTCGGAGAAAGCCACTCCTCGAATCTGAATAATCAAACTCAGACGTAGGAGTTGTAACTGTGCTGTTTGTATATATGTAAAATAAAGGACTGTAAATATCACTCTGAGTGAGAAGAGGGTGATTGTTGTGAAGAGTTGCCACCACCTTGACAGATGTTCAGGATACTTTTGATAATGAGTGATGCCAGGAGCCCTGGGACAACAGGGAGTCTGAATTCCAATGCATGTTGAAAAGGGCCGATTCTGGACAACCATTTGTTGGGTTAACACCAGAGGGTGTGTTAGGTAGGGGTCAGCCTCACTGGGCACTGTTCAACACCAATGCCCCAGTAGGATGTCCACTGTCAATTCCAGGAGGCTCTTTGCCCTACACTTCTTCTCCTCTTCTCCTTTTGCCATTATTGCTTGTTCACCTCCTATTCCAAGTGGACAAGGATAACTCACCCTACTGTGTCTTGTCCTCTCTTGCCCCCCACTCCCTCAAAGCAGCAGCAGCAACAACAGCAAACAACAACAACAACAACCTGGAAACAGCACTTGGTCACCCGTGACTCAGAACACCTTGGCTTTTTAACTCCTTGGGAGCAAAAGCATTACATGTTGAGATCCAGCATCTCCTGAGTAAATGTTCTCATTTTAAAAAGAGTAGTTTTGATCAAACAGAGTACATTGCCCCTATTCATCTATCATCTGAATCTGTTACTCCTTGAAACAAAAAAGGTCTATGTTTAAATATACATTTGGTGTGGGTCCCCCCCCCGCGCAATCCTCTTTCTAAACCATTGCTGTTCTTTTGGTTTTGTCACTCGAGAGATAAAAAAGCTCTCATCTGGCAGTAGAAAGTAAATAGCTACACGACTGCCTGAATTATTTAGTTCATATTTATTTATATTCCAGTTTGTTAGAATGCCCTTACCCATTGCTCTCAGTGTCTGCAAGGTGTTTGCTCTCCTGTGATTCTTTTTTTATGGATTCAGCAACCGGAATGCACTAGGTAACTTTCCGGAGTCTAGCAATCAACTAATCCTTCCTAAGATAAAATAAAAATAAAGGGGGATATAGATTTGTGGGGAAACAATTGATCCCTCAATGTGTTCAAAGCCTAGGCTGTAAGCCTCTCCTCCCTGACAAGGCATAAGAATGCTCAGACATTCCCCATGAACAGGTAAAGCAAGTGACAAAATGAAATGTCCCAAGAAGGGATAGATCACAGTTTGCTCAGCCTCTTGCGATCCTGACAAGGAATACAATTAATATTTCTGGTGGGTGTTCAGGAGCCTTGGGATGTATGTAAATATTTGCTGTGTGTCGTTCTGCCTTTCTTTCAGAGTTATATGATGGAACATTTTCTTCATCCAAGATATGTGATTTCTTTTTAAAGAACAGCTTTTCTGCCCCCTCCCCTCCCCCAAAATTCCATTTTATATGCAACTGTCCAAATTGTCTGATGTGGCAATAAGCTCTCGATATAGCACCAAAAACCCCATGGCATTTTTTTAAATGACTGTGAGCCAGCATGTTTAGGACCCATTGACTTCAACGAAAGTGCTGTCCTCTATTCTTAAATCTATCTCATTGAAAGCACTGAGGCTTGACGGTGCTTGTTTGCCTATGGGGCATGCCCAATTGCAAAAGTACGCAATTAGTACAACACAATGTTGTAAATGGAGAAACAATTATAATGTAAACTATTAATAATGAAGCTAGTCTATCATGTGTGACAAACAAATGTCCTGATCTCGATCCAAATTTTGTAGATTAATTCTGTTAATCATTGCAATTGGGGCAGACACATTTTGGATCATCATCTTCTTTCTCTTGGTTCCTCACTGACAATCAGGATTGCCCGCTCTCCGTACATTTGTACTCCAGAAACCTTAAACCAAGTCTCTGTTTGAATAATACTTCCAACATGGTGCAGTTCTCAGGATCTTGGTACCCTGGATATTTTTATTTCATTGCTAAGTGATCCATCTTTAACGTGTGCCCTAAAATCCTGATTAAAAAGCCTATTGATTTGTCATTCATCGGAGTCAAATCAAGTATCTTGCCTTGTCAGGAATCTGACTTGGTTCCTTGAACTTGTCAGGGCAATAAGTATCTCGCAAATATGGCCCTGACTGCAGTTATTTTGACAAGACATTCTCATTTTATACAGTTCTGCTTCAATGAGTTATTGAAATCTACTCAAATGAAATCTTTAGAAAGGAAAGGAAAAGCTCTTTCCTTTGCTAAGATACTGAGATGGAATTAACTGGTGGGTTAATTGTCAAATGTGTGTGTGTGTGTGCACATATCAAAAAGTGTGCAATACTAATGGGTTATTTAATGGCCAAATAATACGCCACCTCGCTTATGTAGCCTCCAAATTGCAAAATGATGCTTTAATTTCCTCACCCTGGTGTAAAACAAGTGGTTGATAACTAGAATGGATTGGAAGTGTGCTGAGTGTTTGCTCATTTTGATTAGCGGGGGGAAATGAGCACTTTGTGGTCTGCTGGTGAGCTGCCAAGCGCACAGGGTTTTTCTACATGCCCTCCACATGTCCCCGTTGGATGCAAGATGCTGCCCAAAGTTTGTTGTCACAAGTTGCTGTGATGAGCGCATTTCTGCGAATCAACAGTAAGATTGATCCCTGTTCATATTAGCAAGCAGAAGGTGCTAGCTAAGTGTTCAGTAGTACGAGCAGTCCTGATAAGATGCCATTGAGAGAAATCATTTAGAGGCCTGTGATGATACAGTGGTACCTCTGGTTAAGAACTTAATTCGTTCCGGAGGTCCGTTCTTAACCTGAAACTGTTCTTAACCTGGAGCACCACTTTAGCTAATGGGGTCTCCTGCTGCCGCCGTGCCACCAGAGCACGATTTCTGTTCTCAGCCTGAAGCAGTTATTAACCTGAGGTACTATTTCTGGGTAGGGTTGCCAGACTCAATAGAGGACAGGACTTCTGTACCTTTAATTGCCCTGCTCTCTTTTGAGTCTGGAAACCTTAAAGAGAAACCAGCAGGCCCTTTGTTTAATTTCCAAGCAAAGGGTCTGCTGGTTTCTCTTCAAGGTTTCCAGACTCAAAAGAGAGCAGGGCAATTAAAGGCACAGAAGTCCTGTCCTCTATTGAGTCTGGCAACCCTTTGGGGTTAGCGGAGTTTGTAACCTGAAGCATTTGTAACCTGAAGCATTTGTAACCCAAGGTACCACTGTATATGGATTGTGATGTGCGTGTTTTATTGAGATGACTGTGTAGCTTCTGGAGCCATGCCAAGTGGTGGCATCAATCTTGTGGAAGGTTCAAACATCTCCCTCAGCCATGCATGAGAAGCCATGCTTGCCAATATCTGCATATGAAGCAGCAGATACTATGAGAAGCTTTGCCTCCGCTAAAGAGATGGCCTGATGTATTCTAACTTCCCTCTAAATCTCCAGTGCAATTATGACAGGCATCTACATCCTGATGAAGTGTCTTCTGTCACTAATTGGACCACCAAGTCACATATGCAAATTTCAAACTAACATAGACAACAATATTCAGGGGGGGGGGGACCTGCCTAAGTGAAAAAGAAAGATGTGATTAATATAATACGGGTTCCCGGCATTGGAATGTAATGTGGATTCCTAGCATTTCTGGCCATTAGAAGAAAATGCCCTAGGAATATTTGCACTGCCCACTCATTTCATAAAAGTTAATCATAACTGATCCCGCTTTAACAAATGCAAACTAAGCCTTCTTGTTAATGTATTAATAATGAATAATACGATGGATTGGAATGCCTTGTTTATTAGACTATCAATAATTAACTGAGATTTGCCGTTTGTGGCAAACGACTGTTATTTCAGTTGCAGAATTCAGTGGCATAATTTATATGGTAATTTTGTGCAAAACAGCACCAATTACAGCGAGGCCATTTTAGCACAGAAAGAGCAAGTGATGATATTATCAGTTTTTTGTTAACTTTACAATTCTATATTAGCAGCGTAGCCTGCTAAGTAAACACCACTAAGGGATGGGACGAAAGAAGGAAAGTGCTGGCTTTGTGGTATATGTTGTAAATATATGTGTTGTGTATATGTTGTAAATTCATTGCAAACACACACACATGTTCCTCAGCCTGAACATCACAGAGACTAATGCCAAGAAACATCGCACACTTACGGATCCGCAGAGTTTGCATAACAGAACTCAGCAACTCAGCATTTTGGCTAATCTACTTTTATTTACATATAAACACACACGAAACACTGCAACATGGCTCCCTCTCTCTCTAGCATCAGGCAGCAAAGAGAAAGAACAAAGGACAATAGTCCCACTTCAGGGAACACAATAACACAAACATCCTGTCTCCGTCACTTCCCACTCTGTGGAATGAAAACATACACCGTCATGTGAGAGACAACAATCCCATGACTGCAGACACGGGGAATGAATCTCCAACCCTTCACTGACAGCAACCCAAATACAGAAAACAACAAGATACCACTTAAACGACTTCCACATGCATTCTCCAGACATCTCCAACTTCACTCAGCAAAAGAAAAGATAGCAGAAGGATTAAGATCCTGCAAATTGGATGGGCATCAGATTTACTCATCAAACCAGACTTTATATCAAAATAGAACCCACCTCGATTGCAAACCAATATAAAATGTTATTAACTTCATTTCCTGGCCAAATATGCTTGATTATTTTTAGCAGCTCAGTTTCACCTCTCTTTTTTGGTGATGGTGAGAGGAGTACAAAAAAAATCACAGCCTAAATCAATTCTATGATCTTAGTTGAACCTGCAAGTCTGCAATTAATTTATTGGTGTTTCTGGAATGGCAATAGGTGAACTTGAACGGCTGACAGATGGCAAGTCATTTACAGGGGAGAAATTAGAACTGGACCATATATGGATCCCGCGGGTTTGCCATGACCCATCAGCAGAGGAAAGAGGACCTTCACTGCATAATAACGGAGGCCTATTACTAAGATAATTACAAAACCAAATCACTGCCAGTAGGCCTAGACCTTGATTTCTCTGTTATAAAGCAACTGCTCTTGATCTGTGAAGTAGAAGTGTTCAAGGTTCACAACAAGCATAACCCCAACATCTGCCTGCCATCTAAAGTTAATGATGTGGCATTAATTAATTTGAACGATGCAAGCTAGTATCAGACAGCATCAGGAATAAGACAGCTAACATCATCCCATTTGTCTTGTTAGTTATCTCCCGGCATGCAACTGGGAAATGGAGCGATTGCAGCGTAAGAGGCTTGGAGGAAGAGATGAGCTGATACGATTTGCCTCATTTCGCCTTTGTTTTCATGAGGGTTGAAGAGTGCCTCCTATCTGTAAAAACCCTCCCAAACTGCCAAATGCCAGTGCCATACTGAAGGAGGGAGTGTGAGCAGGGGCTTGAAGAAAGATTTCGTGGTGCAACTGAGTTATAGTTAGGTATGCAGGTAGCTGCCTTATACCCAGTCAGACTGTGTATTCAGGAAGTGATGTAACTCAGTGATAGAAGGCACTTTGCATGTGGAATGTCCCAGGTGTCATGAACTGGCTGGACACAGAGAAATGGTGGGAGGCACAAGCTGGGGAACCCCCAAGGGAAGAAGACTCAGAGTCCAGGGATTGGTGGTGGGACAACAATGAGCGGTCAGAGGGAGAAGAAGGATTAGACTGGGAGGAAGAGGTGTCAGAAGCTGGAGAGGTGACAGGGGACTCAGCTACACTGGCAAAGAAAAAGTACTTTATATGCATTGTTTATGCATTCTAACAATATGACACCAGAGTTCCGTTTTTGCCAACCCAGTTTCTCATACAAAATTTGCAATGCATTTAACTGTAACACTTCTTTGATGTGTCTAGATCCAGCCAGGGTTTAGAGAGCAGGAAGAAGCTGGGGGCGGGGGGAGAGGAAGGACCATCCAGATTCAGAGGAAGGAGAGGAGAGGGGCCATGAGAGGCAGAGATGAGGCAGGCTGCTGAAGAATCCAAGGAGATTCCCAATGAGAAGAGAGTCCAAGAAGAATGGGAGTTTCTAAAAGGAGAAATATTGATGGTAACTACTGACCAGTGAGCTTGACATTGTTACCAGGGAAGGTCCTAGAACAGATAAATCAACAGTCATTCTGTGAGCATTTAGGAAAAGATGCTGTGATTACTAAGACCCAGCATGGGTTTCTCTATGATTCTATGAGATCAGGGGCGGATCTACACTCATGCTTTTTAACACCTGAGGCAAACCATGAAATGGTGTCCCTCCCACCAAGGATGAAGGGTTGAGTGAAGATCTACATCAGAAACAAGGGGGGGGGAGAATAAAGATCTACATTGAGAACAACAGTGGGAGGAGACCAGCAGCTCCCCCTGTTTGTAAAGAGGTCGCTGTAGATGTGGCATGGACTGTGTGCCGAGGAGGAAGTAGATTTAACCTCCAAGGAGTGCGCTGCAGCTGTTGCTGCCACCATGGCAGCAGGTGGTGCATTCCTGGGAGGCCTGTTCTGCTGCCCCCATGGATCCTGCTGCCCAAGGCAGTCGTCTCACCTTGCCTCATGAGTGGGCCAGCCCTGAAAGCAGCTGGAAGGCAACACATTAGCTATCTTACTCCTTCTATTGCAATGAGTGGGGAAGCTCCTGCAGGGAGGTGAGATCCATGCAAATCAGAATTCTTGCCCCCATAAGACATTGCTGGGTGCCGGCACCCCAGGACGTTTTGACCACAAAAAACTGGAGTCTAGGCTCAGCTATTAAGCAACGGTTTTCGGTGTGCTTCGCTTCAGCAGTGAATCCCACCAGGAGGGCTTCCTTCCATGAATGTTTTCTGAAAAGATGGCAAGAAGCCCAAGCAGAACAAACTTCAAATTACATCCTGAAATGAACATTGACCCTGGACAAGATGAGGTTGGTGCATATGGGAATTGCCAAGCAACTGCATTTGTGTGCACAGAGCTAAATCTTCTTAGCTCTAACAGATGTATGAGGGATGGCCTATTTTGAGCTGGTTTACTTGTTTGGTTCACTAACGGAAAGGGATGTGATGCGAAGGCAGCATAATGGGTGCAATGATGCTTCCCTAACTTACTGTAGTGATCAAAGTGAAGCCACGTAGTAATTTATTTTTTGAAGGGAATCTGCCCGGTTTCCCCTCTCCCTGTCTGCAAGGGGCTGATAAATGATTAACATGGAGGAATTTAAGAACAGGGGGAATAAAATGAATATGGTTCCAAGACAGCACTCTAGGGTGGAAAAAAGTGCCTGTATTGCCAGTAATAAGAAATGGAAATAAGATAAATAGCAAATGAGACAGCCAGCAAAGCCAAATAAATAACATGGGGAAGAGAACAAATATTTTCTGCAAAATAAAGAACAGGACTAAAACAAACAATAGGAGGAATAAGCACTGATGAAGATTAATTTGGTGATTCGTAAGTACAGGGGAAGAGGGGAAATTCTTGGAACTAATGGAAATGTGTTATGTCAGTTCTCCAGTCGTAACTGGGCTGGAAAATGTTCGCTGACATTCATAGCGTGGCATTTTCAGAAGTGATCCGTTGTGACCGAACTCTCCTCCCACTCCAAAATAAAATAAATCAGCCAGGGTTGAATTAGTGACAATTGCTTTGGGTTAAGTTCTAGAGATGCTCGGGCCTGTTTTCTCCTTTCAAAGGCTCCATGGAGAGGCACAGGGTTTAGATGATGGCTTGATGGGGTGGGTGGTGAACTCAGTTTTACACCTTTTCATCTTTTACACCATCATGGCGGGGAAATGCTCTGCCCAAAGAGGCCTAGCAAGCAACTTATTTGGTTTTCAGGTAGCTGCCTAAAACATTTTGTACCTTCCAAAGGGCCTTGGGTGGCCAAAAACGAATGTTCCTTTTAAACCCATAATTTATTTATTGTGTTTATTTGCCGCTTATCCAACCAAGTACTCTGAATGGTTCACATGGACAAAAAAATACAATTTACAATACGGATGCTTTAAAAAAGAAAAGTCACAAAGCAGAATTCCCATGGAGGGAGATACATTGCAGATATACTTTTTGTTTTAGTGGTGGGGAGCACCCAACACTGACTAGTTCCAAACTGCATACTCTTCAAGCGTCCTGATTTTCTTGGGACATCCCGGAATTACAGAGGCCACCCTGGCTTTGATCCTGTCCACCCCCCCCTCCAGCGCTGCCACCACTGAGCTTAAGGAAGAGGATGAGGAGGCACTTTCAGTTGCTGCTGGCCCTTGTGGTGGTGCTGCGCTCAGACCTCACCTGGAGTACTGTGTCCAGTTCTGGGCACCACAGTTCAAGAAGGATACTGACAAGCTGGAACGTGTCCAGAAGAGGGCAACCAAAATGGTCAAAGGCCTGGAAACGATGCCTTATGAGGAATGGCTTAGGGAGCTGGGTATGTTTAGCCTGGAGAAGAGAAGGTTAAGGGGTGATATGATAGCCATAAAAGGATGTCACATAGAGGAGGGAGAAAGGTTGTTTTCTGCTGCTCCAGAAAAGCGGACACGGAGCAATGGATTCAAGCTACAAGAAAGAAGATTCCACCTAAACCTTAGGAAGAACTTCCTGAAAGTAAGAGCTGTTCGGCAGTGGAATTTGCTACCAAGGAGTGTGGTGGAGTCTCCTTCTTTGGAGGTCTTTAAGCAGAGGCTTGACAGCCATCTGTCAGGAATGCTTTGATGGTGTTTCCTGCTTGGCAGGGGGTTGGACTGGATGGCCCTTGTGGTCTCTTCCAACTCTATGATTCTATGAGTCAGCTGGCTCCCATGGCACCAAAAGACATGTGCCCCAATTTTCACCAGTGGAATGTTGGAGGGCATGAAACTGTAGGACCAAGCCATGGGTGGAGCTGCTGCACTGCCGAGAGGACGGCCCCTTCTGATCAGTCCACTCACATCGACTAGGACAGGCTTCCTCAACCTCGGCCCTCCAGATGGTTTTGGCCTACAACTCCCATGATCCCTAGCTAGCAGGACCAGTGGTCAAGGATGATGGGAATTGTAGACTCAAAACATCTGGAGGGCCGAGGTTGAGGAAGCCTGGACTCGGAACATAGCAAGCTGCCTTATACTGAGCCAAGCCATTGGGTCAATGTAGCTTAGTATGGTCTACACTGGTTTGCAACAGCAGCCATCCGAGGTTTCAGACTGTGGTTTCTCTGAGCTTCCCAGTCTTACCTGGAGATGCCAGGGATTGAACCAGAGGCCTTCTGAGTGCAGAGCAAGCCCTTCCCCGTGCTTTCATATTGATGTGTATGCTGTTATGTTTTGTTAAGTATCTATTGTGAAACTGTATTGAATGATCTCTTGCAGGGAGATGCTACAGATAGTAAAGTATTGCTGGTGCATATTTTTGTTACAAACTTGACTGCTTTGCATGTGGGGTATATAGAAAAGAAGCACCCATCTGATTGTTCCCGTCTGATTCTCTCCCATTAATTGTTAGGGAAAATTCATTCATCCATGGTTATAAATAGTGCTGCCTTATGATGACGTGCAGATATTAGGGCATTGTATGGTGGTTGAAACAGATATGGACACAGATATGGGATGGCTGCTGTGGAACAGCACACCCTGACTCTAATCCACCACTGTTTGCATTCTTCTCCAATTGCATCTGGAGGATCAGCACATCTGGAGGAATTGGGTGGACTTGGGGCTAGAAAACACAGGTCTAAGAGGTTTTCCGCTTGCCACGTACATATCAGTTTCCCATTGGACCTGCTGCTTTCCCTGGGAAAACCTGGCCTCTGCCGCTAAATCGGAGCAATCATCAATCTGTGGGAAATCTGGCTTATGTTTGTTTCGAATCAGCTGTAAAGAGTAGGTTTCCCCTAAAGCCAAGAGGTGGGACAAGCAGAAGTGCGGATGAGCCCTTACAGCATGTGATGGTACTTATTCAAATGCATCAAAGAGCAATGAGAACTGAAAGCTTTCCACAAGTCATGAAAAACAAGGAAACACCAGTACTGGAGAGAAAAAATTAGTGGGATGCAGGAATAGAGGTGGCTCACCTTTAGAGGATGGGGAAGAGGATATGTGTGATATTTCTCGCATTGAAAAGCAACAGGGAACACCTTAAAGATTATAGGAATGACTGCAGAGTACATGTTTTGCATGTGGATTCAATCCCTTCTACTGCCAGTCTACTACTGCTCTACTGCACTAGAGGAGATCCTATACAGTTCTGAAAGACCCAAGACTTTGAAGAATCACCCCCCCCCAAATTTCCAGTATTCAGGCTGGGGGTGATGTTACTTAAGTAGCCAGTGAGGGACCAGACATGCACAAGAGGATGGTATCAGAAGCAGAAGTGGATCACTGGGTGAGGGAGAGCCACTATGCCAGCTTCCTGGCAGATGAGTCACTGTTCCTTACTGGGAGGAAGAGGACGCGGGGAAGTGTAAAAGAAATGCTAGGTGTTTGCACTGCACCGACCTCCCTGGTGCCTGGTCCTTCGCTTCCTCCTTTCTGGTAAGCCTGGGAATCTATCAGAGGGATTCTGCCCACCAAGCTACCCTTGATCAAAAGCTTGTGGGAACCTTGTAGAAATACATAACAGCTCTAGGCAGGAAAGAGTGGGGAAAACCTTGAAACTGTCCAGTGAGTACTGAGCAGGCTTTAACAGCAAGCAAGCAAATCCATAGGCATCCTTCTAGATCAAAAAGTGGGTAAACAAAAGAAACATCTCATCAAGCCCAATGCAACCTTCTGGATGCCTGGCTATTCATTCTCCATTAGTTAAACTCACAAGAAAACAGAAAAAGCATAAAATAAAAAAAGAAAAGGTCTAATGGGCCCCTGCTGGAGTTCCATAGATGCTGATGGGGCCCTTCTTTTGATGGACAGAACACTGCCAGTTAGTGCAGACAGTGATGAGCTTAGGGTACCAGTGGTCTGGCACAGTACAAGAAGCTTCCAACATTCCATTTGCACATAAAAAGAAAACAATCAGCATGCAGCTCTATCTGTCTAATTAGTCTCCACTGCTTCTATCTCTCAGTTGATCTGGTGTGTCTGTATCGAAATCAGGTACCAGATCAGGCTTGGCGATAGCAGTGATCAATGCAAAGCAGACATGAATTCAATGCCAAGCTCCTTTTGTTGAAAAAGCTTTTTTGTAACCTAAATCCTGCTAGCAAAGCCTAGCTATTTGTAAGATGGGATTTGCATACATACCTCTGCTACCCTCGACGCCGAAATAGGCAACGCACCCAGACAGGTCAATGAGCTGTGCTTCTTACAGGGATGGCAAATCATGTCCTCCCTAAAAGAGGGCACATGTTGTGGTGAGACCTGGAGACTGACCTCCTGTGTTGTGGGTGGGTAAGATTGATCAGCCACAACACCCAATTGGTAGGTTCTTCAATGTTGGGTTCAATCTGGCCAATGAGGCGCAGTCCAAACGGATTGAGGGACCAATGCACATGACCCAGAGCTTCCTCTTTTGGTGTGTGCATTCGGAACACCCGCCCACCTCTCCCTGCTTTTGGGGTTTTTGTTGCGCTTGATCTTGCAATGCTGTCGTGTGTCGTCTGTCGTTGGGACAGGGCCACAGCAGGAATTTTCCCCACTTGGCTGATTGGCTGTTGCCATTTGGGTTTTGCCTGCCGCACAGCAAATCGTCACACCTTGTAAGGTTGCGGATAGGCACTGGTTCAGGTGATAGGGATGGGAGAACGGTCTCGCCATCCCTATGTGAAGGGTATTCTGCTGCTCCAGAGAAGCGGACATGGAGCAATGGATTCAAACTACAAGAAAGAAGATTCCACCTAAACATTAGAAAGAACTTCCTGACAGTAAGAGCTGTTCGGCAGTGGAATTTGCTACCAAGGAGTGTGGTGGAGTCTCCTTCTTTGGAGGTCTTTAAGCAGAGGCTTGACAGGCATATGTCAAGAATGCTTTGATGGTGTTTCCTGCTTGGCAGGGGGTTGGACTGGATGGCCCTTGTGGTCTCTTCCAACTCCACGATTCTATGATTCTATGGAATCCAGGGACTCAAATGGTTTGGTCAACCCCTGTGAGGGGGTTGTGCCCATGCCTGAGTCCAGGGGGACATCTGGGTGGTGGACATAGCCTGTTCCCGGCTTTCCGCCTATCCAGGTGTTCACCCTTGGCTGACCTATGCTGGTGCCCTGGGTCAGCGCTACCTGCAAGGATGCAGGGAGCTAGTCGAACCAGAGCCTATGCAACCACTCAATTTCTGTAATCAATAAAGTTGTGGCCTAAATTCCGCCAAAAACCAAACTAAAATTTGAGTCAAGTGTGAATTTATTTAGGGGGGAGGTCTCTGGGTCTGAACACGCAAAGTTGTCGCAACCTCACTAATAAGAAACTACAAGAAAGTAGCTATACAGGAAAAACAGCATTGCTGGAGTCAATTCTTCATTCTTTCACCTCCTCTCCTACCTTCATACTAACTTCCTTTTTTACACTGTAAGAGAGATGTGGCCTTAAGATCAGAACAGGCTCAAGCCTATTGCAGGCCCATATGTTCTGTTTCATAGAATCACAGTCTCAAAGAATTGCAGCGTTTGAAGGGACCCCAAGGCCCCTTGGAGATGTTGGGGGTTAAATTTGGGACCTTCTGCATGCAAAGCAGAAGCTCCACCAAGCTACAACCTTAGTGTGCACTTGGCCAAATCCTTCTTTGTGAAAGCCCAGAGCAGAGTCTTCTGTCCTTTAGTGGACGAGGACCTGAACTTTGAGGACTGGAGCAGCAGCTAAACCTGTTGAGGCACTCTGGATTTTGTAAAACTTAGGCAAATTCCTGGACCATGTATTTACCAGGTTAAAACAAGGCCACGAGACTTCTAGCTTTCATCTCGACAGTCGCCTATTTTTGTTTCTTTCTCTCTGCCGTTTGCTTTGACTATGGTTGGCATGAATAATGCAGTGTTGTAAAATTGATGGCACAGTCCTTTTGTTAAAGCAGTTATGAAATGAGAAAACAAAATCTACAAGGAAAAGTTATGAAGAAGAAAAAAGCAGCATTTCTTTTGCACTAAAAAAGATGAAGTTGTCTTGCCATTTACATTTGTCTCTCCTGTGTCATGAATATGAGATCAGATGGTTCCATAAAGAAAGTCAATTTTTTTATATAAGCTCTGCCAGGGCAGCTGTAAATATTAAAAAGATTTATGAATTAATTTTCATACGCAAATGACAAAATACCCTCTGTCTGTGTTTGAGAAATCTACCTAGCAGTTAAAAAGTATATAAATAGATATTTCACTTAGAATTCCAGTCACACCTCGGATTCTTCTTTAAAGTATGCAGGATTAATGTGGAATGTGTGTGTGTGTGTGTTGGTGAAAGAACAATAAAGACATCAAAATAATGTTCCTAGTGAACATATTTTAAAAGGATAAAATAGACTTCCTAGTTATTTAGGAAAAGTATTGGAGAGTCTGTTCATTGCTTTTCTTGTTTTTTTTATTTTAAAAAAACTATTTTAGGTTTTCTTTCCTTCTGTTATGAGTTTTGACTTAAGAATCCATAATATTCTTCAGTCTTCCAGATGATGTTTCACTCCAACTACTATTAGCCCAGCCAGAATGGCCGGTGGTTGGGGATGATGGGAGTTGTAGTCAACAATGTTTGACAAGTCACAGGTTCCCCATTGTTGGCCTACAGTGTGTGATAAAAGACCAGCCAATGGAGCCTAATCCTATACACTGTTTGCATACTATCCAACTGGGATGCCACCTTCTGGGATGCCACCTTCCTATTTTTTCTCACGAGATGAGGGCAGCAATTTTGGGCGCTGTGGTGCCATGAGATTTCACATGGTGATTTCCCCTTTAAAAAGTGCCTTTTCTGCTACAGCTCCCTAAAACAGGCATTTTGGGGCACCGTGTAAGATTTTGGTGCTGAAAAAGTGCTTTTTTTGGGGGGGGGGGGGAATTGTGGCATGAAATCACATTGCCCAAAACAGCCGCCGTCCTCTCGTGAGAAAAAGCACGATGTCCCATTTCCTCCCAGGACACTTACGGGGTATGTGTTTGGTAGAAGTTTGCAGTTCAGTTTGCAGAAGTGGGCTGCTGGAAAGGGGGACAGATTTTGTTTTGTGGGTGGGAATAATAGGGGGTAAAAGATTTTGATAGATAAATTGGAATATTTTTGGGTAAAGGGTAGATTCGTAGTTAAATATAATAGTAATGTGAAGTGTGAAGGGTTATTAGCAATGAAGAAGTTACAACCTAGAAAAAAGAATGTGATTTTAGAATTGGGAACTGCAAGAGTTAGTGTAATATTTAGAACTCAAGAAGGGGGAATGAGGAAGTCCGAAATGTTTAGATTTGAAGTTATAGAGTTGAATTTTTTACTTTTATTTTTATCTTTTTCTTTCTTTCTTTTTCTATTTTATTGTTATTGATATGTGAAGAATTTTGGGGAATAAGATTTGTTGAAATTGCCTTATATTTTTCCTTTTTTGAATTTTCCCATGTGTTTTTTTCTTCTTCTTTTTCTCTGTCTATAAAATCCAATAAAAATTATTTTTTAAAAAAAGGTTGTGGGAAAGAGGAAGCAAAATTGGAAGGCTGATTTTTCTTTGATATTCAAATGAATGGAGGAGGTGGTGATTCAGCTGGACTTCTCTCTCTCTCTCTCTCTCTCTCTCACACACACACACACACACACACAGAGAGAGAGAGAGAGAGAGAGAGAGAGAGAGAGAAACACCTCTATCCAGATGTTATTTGGCAGTGATATGTAAAAAGTATGTCCCCTCCCATTCTTTCAATTAAAATAAATGACGCTGGCAACTGCCATCCTGTGTCCTATTTTGGAAGCAAATGCCGGCTGCAAAGAGAAATTATAGGTAAAATTTTGTGGGTGGTAGGCATAAGAAAATACATACCGCAAATTGGCAGTTGGCAAGATAAGCAGTGCTTGCACTGAAAGCTGTTCTAGCATTATTAGCAGTCCCCTGTTGTGAAATGTGTCTTTTTATGGGCGTCAGTACCCAGATGATGTTTGGTTGTTGTCTTTTATCAAAATAAAGAGTAACAGGCAGGTCTGTTGTCCTTAACCTCTAATGGGCCTCTCCTTTAAAATGCCCACATTTTACAAGTTTATAAAATTATAGGATTCTGGTGAGAAAGTTGGGGGGGGGGAGGGCGATCCAAAGCATGAAAGGATTATTACAAATTGTGAGAACTGGACCCTTCCCTATTAAAAAAGTAAAAGTAAAATACAGTAAAATAATTGAAAAAACATCTTACTATCTTTGAATAGGGGGCCATCCCGTGGAAGATTTTTTTTGTTTATTTCCTCTTCCTGACCAGCCTTTACAAAACAGCTTGCTCACATTAATCAAAAGCTCACTTACAAGCTTCTCAAATAAACAACTATTTTTTTTGAAATCCTGCTATTGTTTGGGGGAAACGGAAGATGAAAAGTAGGCTTATTTAAGTGATTTCAGCAGCTATAGGAGGTTGTTGTGTTGGTATAGGTTGTGTGGATGCTACTTTCACACACACACACACACACACACACACACACACATTTTCAATGGACTTAACAGAAACTAAGAGAGTAGCACAGAATGTGTGATGATAGCAGTCTTCAAATATCTGGAGGTTCCTCATGCAGAATATGGAACTAGAACCTGTGTGGAAAAGCAGAAAAACAGATTTTGTCTGAACTAGGAGCGAAAGTATCTGTCAGTTTCGGTTCTCTCTGTTTCATTTTTTTTCCAGTCTCAAATTCAGTTCTGCGCATTTCTGCAGCAATTTGTGGGGTTTTTTTTTTTTTATTTAAAAAATCCTCATGAGAGTTGATCAGCTGAAAAAAAAATATTTTATTTTTAAGTTTTATTGAATGTTCAAATCAAATCCCAATGGAACCCAGCCACCAACCCTAAGACAACATTGCATTAATCATTTCAGCAGACAACAAACGTTAACTGTGACATATGACTGCCGAAGAAACAGTATGTAATAATGTAGCCTTATCAGCTACTAAGGGTCCTTTAAGTTGCGCCCAGGCAGGGACAGAGACAGCCAATAATGACACCGGGGGTTGAATCCAGAGAAAGAGTTTAATTCTTAAATTTAAGAGACTCTCTGTGATCAAGCTTCATGACAAGAGTAAAGTTACACAAATTTGCAAAGCTTCTTATACACTTCTTGGGCTCCTTCCCCCCTCCTCTGTAAATGTGCGCACGCAAGGGGGTCACAAGTACATATCCATATAAGGAAGATCCGTATCCTGTCATAAACACATGCTGACTCAGCAATGCTACCCCGGTAGCATCCTCCAGCAGCCTTGAGTGCCTGTTCTGTGCGTCAGACTGATAGTGTCAGACAAGACAGTCATCCGGCCTTGATAGCTTAGCAGGGCATTCTGTCTTGCTTACTTTACCCTTTGGCACACAGAGAGAGGCAAAGAAAAAAAGCATTTTAAGCAAGACATCCCAGGGATATGGGGGGGGGGGGCTAAGCCATACAATCAGACTTGTACAATGCAACTATATGATCAGATTTAGCTCAATAATACGATTGGCAAACCCCTCCCTTCAATAATGTCAGCTCAAAGTATGAATATGCTTGACAAGAGAGTGGGAAGTGGGTAGAAATGGATATCCATACATGATCAATACCAAATAAATTCAAACTTAGTGGGAAGCGGCCACAGACTATGTGTCTGCATAATCTGTTTGTTTAGTTTTGCCTCTTGATACTCTTAATGAGTGGGTTAGCTTTTCAGACGTGGTGGCACGCAGAGCTTTTTTCTTCAACCACGTTTGAAGGGAGAAGTCTGAACTAATTTGCCATCCTTGTGCTGTGCTCGGTATTAACTTTCATTCTAATGTGAACCAACCTAATTTGCAGTTCCCAAAACAATGCAAGAGCCAGACCACAGCTATCCTTTGAAATTTGCATTTCTCTGAATTTTGCGATATATTTCTCCAACCCAAAATGTGTACATATGTTAGGAGAAAGTGTGCATAAGAATGCATGCATTGGTGAAAACCAATGTACAGACATACATTATATAGGGGGAGAGTGCATGCACACATTAGACGATATCACACTAAAACGCTGATGAATTTTTGTGAGGACATTTTAAAAATGCAAACAGATGTGAAAATGCAGAGAACTGAATTTAAGTCTAGGAAAAAGAGGAATGGAGAATAGCTGGTACCAAGAGATTTTGCCCATCCCAATTTTGACCTAAGAAACTCTGAAACCCTGAAGTAAATACACTCATTCCTCGGTTTAAGTACGCCTCGGTTTGAGTATTTTCAGTTTAAGTACTCAGCGGACCTGTCTGGAATGGATTAATCCACTTTCCATTACTTTCAATGGGAAAGTTCGCTTCAGGTTAAGTACGCTTCAGGTTAAGTACAGACTTCCGGAACCAATTGTGTTTGTAAACCAAGGTACCACTGTACTTACCTTTATGAAAACAACCCTCTATCTGTCATCTGAGCCTTTCCTTTAATGCCGGACCCCCAAGGTCAGAGTCTTGAGAAAATTTTCAGCTGGATGTAGGACAACATAACACATGTAGGGGAGATGGCACACCGCTTAAGAGAGTGTGAGATTCTTGTGCTAATCTGGATAAGCTTTTAAGGGCTTATCCATCACATTGTCGATCAACGCCTCTGCTTTTCCTATTACCTCTTCACATGCGATGTATCTGTCTGTCATTGTCAAACTTTTCCAGTGAGATTATCCATCATTTTGAGGGAGAGCCAAATCGTTCTTTCTTTCTTTCTTTCTTTTTTAAATGGCCACATATATTAGTAAGTCAATAAGGAGCGTAGTATTAAGAGAGATAGAGGACAAGAGAGGGAGAAGATGAAATCAGTTGTTGTGTCGTGCTATGCATGGCTGGCTGGTACCCTTTGGGACTGGTGGTTGTTGTTGCTGTTAAAGTTTGAATACCACCCTTTATCCAAAGATTACAGGGCAGTTCACAACAGGAAAAATCCAAATAAAGAATTTTAAAAAATACACACTAAAACAAAAGCAAATGGTATCAGGGTGGTTATACTGCAAAGGTTCTGGGATAGACATACTGGTTTATTTCTAATCAGGCATTCCCTGCAATTTCCAGCTGAAATCCTGCAGCTTTTTATACCTCAAACATTCCAAGGTTCTTTGTTCCTCTTTTGTTGCCCCACAGTGCAAGAGAGTCCTTCAGATAGCAATAAAGCAATGATATTAATGGGGAAGGATCGCATAACAAGTAACAAAGCAGAATGAAATGTGGGCAGTCCAGTATAAATCCACCACTAATAAGTTATTGCTGCCATCAATGACCTGTTGCAGAATGCCAAATTCCCACCCTAGTCTGGTGGGACCTTACATGTGGTGTCTAGATATAGTTAACGTTGAAGGGGTCTTTCCATGCTTAGAACTATTTTGTATTTTGTATTGATTATTTTGCATTGTATTGATATTATTTTGTATTTCTCAAGGCTAAGACCTAGCACAAGAAATGGGAGTGTTTAAATGAGTATTTAAGAAAATCAGGTATGGGAAATAACACGTGGTTATGTTTAGACTAACCCAGCAGGATATGAAAATAGGAGGAAAAAATTAAGGCAAAAAATTATTGTATATAAAGGAAAAATGACAATTTATTATCAAAGTACAGATCAGCGGAATAATGAAATACAATACTTCTGTGTAGAAGGTGGTGGAAGCATATAAAGAATCTTTTATTGTTGTTTTTTGTTTCTTCGTTTTGGTATAGCTATGCGGTAATATTTTTACTTTTGATCTTTTTGATCTTTTTTTCCTTTTTCTTTTCTGTACAGATTATTCTTAAATCAATTTATTGTATTTTATTGTGTGAAATAATGTTTTATTCTGTGATATCAAAATAAAGATTACTTAAAAATTTGAAAAAAAAGAAAAAAAGAAATGGGTTTGAGGGGCAAAACCATTGCGAGGTCTTCTGGGTCAACCTGAGGCACAGACTTCTCTAGGGATTTCGATCAAGGGCATTTATCTGAATGCAAGCACAAAGCTTTATTAGGTCTGACCATTCAAAATAAAAATAAAAAAAGGGAAATGAGAGTGTTGGGAAAGTTCTTTTAATAGCTATTATTGGGTGCTTGCTGTAGTTTAGTTACTGTGTTCAGAAAACTACATCTAATAATTATTATTATATACAATTTCCTGTTTGAGTATAATAGTGACTGATCTTCCTTTCGCTGCTGGAAACTGAAGCAATAACAACTGTAACCTTCATGTTGTCACCGGCAATGTGAAACCTGTACAAAAAAGCAACACAACGCTGCTATTTGTAGTTACCAGCCATTTGGAAATAGGAGACCTGAGGGGTGGATGGGGAAGGGATTGCCTTCCAAACTCTCTCCAAATTCTAATGAGATCTAATTTTGACAGCTAAACAAAAAGGGGGAAATCCATGTTGAATCTAAAGCAGAAAAGGTTCTGAGTTTCTGGAGACAGACTTGAGGAAGCTGTGACGTTCTCTCTGCAAAAAAAATGGTGGTTACCAAAATATAGTTCCAGATGATATGTGGGACAGGTGTGTAGGGTGTATCTTATACTGACTTCTGGAAGTGGTCTCCAATAAAATTTAAGAGGCTTGGCAGGATAGTGGTCACAAATATGGGCAGCGTGGAAGAAGAAGAAGAAGAAGAAGAAGAAGAAGAAGAAGAAGAAGAAGAAGAAGAAGAAGAAGAAGAAGTTTGGATTTGATATCCCGCTTTATCACTACCCTAAGGAGTCTCAAAGCGGCTAACATTCTCCTTTCCCTTCCTCCCCCACAACAAACACTCTGTGAGGTGAGTGAGGCTGAGAGATTTCAAAGAAGCGTGACTACGGTAGCCCAAGGTCACCCGGTTCCCCAGATTATGAGACTAGCACTCTTAACTACTACACCACACTGGTAGTCTCTCCTGGATCCCCTAAGGCCTTGTGTTGCTTCCGATTTTTATTTTGGGGAATTTTTTTAAATAACATAAATTACACCTTTCGGAGATGAGTTCCTTCTTCAAGACATCTTGCTTTTCCCTCAGACATTGGCAATTGGTGCCCATTAGGACATTGAAAAGTGCCTCTCTTGCAGTAATGGTGTTGCTCTGAGTAAAGCCTTGGCCCCCTCTGTCTCTCCTATTATACACCATCCCTGCTTTGGCTGATCTGTGCTTTCTGCCTCTGAGCTTTCTGTTCTCCTACTTTCCATGCCCGCTGGGTTCTGGGAGAAGGGGAGTCTGCAATGCTTTCTAAAGACACTGTGTCAGCTGTCTCACCCTTTCTTCTTCTTCTTCTTCTTCTTCTTCTTCTTCTTCTTCTTCTTCTTCTTCTTCTTCTTCTTCTTCTTCTGGCGGCTAACAGATGGAGGTTGAATCCTGACAAGACAGAAGTACTGTTCTTGGGGGATAGGAGGCGGGCAGGCGTGGAGGACTCCCTGGTCCCATTCAGTGCCCCTGAAGGACCAGGTGCGCAGCCTGGGAGTTATTTTGGACTCACAGCTGTCCATGGAGGCGCAGGTCAATTCTGTGTCCAGGGCAGCTGTTTATCAGCTTCATCTGGTACGCAGGCTGAGACCCTACCTGCCTGCAGACTGTCTCACCAGAGTAGTGCATGCTCTGGTTATCTCCCGCTTGGACTACTGTAATGCGCTCTACGTGGGGCTACCTTTGAAGGTGACCCGGAAACTGCAATTAATCCAGAATGCGGCAGCTAGACTGGTGACTGGGAGTGGCCGCCGAGACCACATAACACCGGTCCTGAAAGACCTACATTGGCTCCCAGTACGTTTCCGAGCACAATTCAAAGTGTTGGTGCTGACCTTTAAAGCCCTAAACGGCCTTGGTCCAGTATACCTGAAGGAGTGTCTCCTCCCCCATCGTTCTGCCCGGACACTGAGATCCAGCGCCGAGGGCCTTCTGGCGGTTCCGTCACTACGAGAAGCCAAGTTACAGGGAACCAGGCAGAGGGCCTTCTCGGTAGTGGCGCCCACCCTGTGGAATGCCCTCCCACCAGAGGTCAAAGAGAATAACAATTACCAGACCTTTAGAAGGCATCTTAAGGCAGCCCTGTTTAGGGAAGCTTTTAATGTTTGATTGATTTCTGTATTTTAATATTTTGTTGGAAGCCGCCCAGGCATAAACAATAAATTATTATTATTATTATTATTATTCCTGCTCCTCTCCCAATATTTCCCAGCTTCTCCCCTCTACAGCCTCTGAACTGTGCCCTTCTGCAAACCACTGTTGTAATACCTGTTGGATCAGCTGTGGGTCTTTCCCCTGACTGAGAGAGACCCACTTTCAGAACCCTCCCAGCTCCTGGTATTTAGGATTTCCAAGATATGGCAACCCAAAGTCTTATACCCTGGCAAGAGTTAATATTTCCCCTTGAAGTTAGCCACCAAGGTATCTGCTAACTCCTGTGCAAATAATTATCTTCCATGCCTGTAAAAGCAGGAAATGATTATTGAGTGTGTGGTTATAAAAGCACAATCCATTCTGTGCTGCTGCTGGGGCAGTATTGTCATCTCGATTTGGTGATCAATGAATGTTTGAGCTAACACGAACTTGAAGTTAGTAACTTATCTGCTGCAACGAAGAGTTACATCAGTCATTTTTATATATACACCAGTGGCAGAACATTCTGTATCTGTGGGGTATTGACTTTGTGTGCATGAATGTTAACACAAAGCAAAAAATAAAATAAAATAAAAATGTGTAGAAGGAGAGAGTAAAGTTTTGCTGAGGGAGTGCACAGAATTCAGAAAACTTTGAGATCCACTGTTTGCTCCTTACACATGAGAAGTAAGTATGCCTTTCTTCCTAACCCATATGACACACCTGCCCTGTCTCTGATACCACTGGAAAACAATGTAGCGGCAAATCAGATCTTTCTGGTCCAAACCACTTTCACATGGTTTAAAGACGCTCTCAAGGCAAATATATATTTTTAAAAATGCAGTATAAGCACATATAATTGGGAAACACTGGTCTGCAAGCGTTCCAGTTGGAGAATAACTTCTACCAAAGGCATCATGGTCTTTGAAGAAACACGAACTCAGGGCGAAAGCAAGAAGCCAGCTAAGAGGAAGGCACATTTGACAAACCCTCACCATGATTCATTCACACCCGGAAGCCTATGTCCCCGCTGTGGAAGGACGTGTGGATCCAGAATTGGCCTCCACAGTCATTTACGGACTCACCGTTAAGACCATGTTCCTGGAAGACAGATCTTACTTGGCTACGAGTGATTGCCGAAGAAGAAGAAGAAGAAAGTAACAAGGATATAATTTTGAACTTCTGAGAAGCAAGATGTTTGTTATTGTCTCCCTCACCCACACTAAATAGACTACGAGTGATCACAAAAAAGAAGGCACATGGGTCCACTCATTACCGCATTCCATCTTGTTCCCACATTAATGTGCATTGGATAGGGGATAGGGGAGAAGAAATCTAAAAGTATATTTTGTATTTGAACAATCAAACACAAAATGATCTCCCTTAGGAGATCATCTAGGCACCTCTTGCAGGGTGATTCAGCCAGCAATTAAAAACATACCTCTTAAGCCACATTTTTCAAGATTGTCAACACTGGCTCCTGACATCTCTAGCTACTGTAATTGAAACTGAGGTTGTAGCATTGCTGATTAATATGTTAGTCTTACTTTTTTTCCTTTTTAAAAAAAGACCTATTGAAATTAACATACAGGAGTTCATTAATTTCAGTGGGCCTGCTTTGGTATAACTGAATTGGATACAACTCCATGGTTTTTATTGCTATATACTGTTGTTGTTACTGTTGTTGTTTTCTTGCTCCATAAACCACCTTGGTGTTTCAAATGAAAGGCAGCATACAACTTTAATAAATAAGTGTGTTTTTCCTAGTTACAGGTAGGTAGCCGTGTTGGTCTGAGTCGAAGCAAAAATAAAAAATTCCTTCAGTAGCACCTTAAAGACCAACTAAGTTTTTATTTTGGTATGAGTTTTTGGTATGTGTTTTTCCTGTGTAGGAAGCTGCCTTATACTGAGACCATTCGTCTACCCAGCGCACTATTAGCTAACTGGCAGGAAATCGGCAGGGTTCCAGAGAGGGAATAATCACCACTCTACCTGGAGATACCAGAGATTGAAATCTGACCTTCTGCATGCAAAGCAGATGCTCTGCCACTGAGCTGCCGCCCTTCCCTGAAAGTTGCACCAGAATATTCAATGAATATCCAACTGCAGCTCCACCTTCCAAGGAATGTTCGGAGGGTGAGAAGAGGACCTTTTCAGTAACGGCCTCCCATATGTGGAAGGCTCTCCCCAGCAAGGACTGCCTGTCACCCACTATGCCAGCTTTTCAATGCTGGGTTAATATGCTCAGTTGATGGAATGCGGTACGGTAGTTGTTTTTATACCTTTTATATTTGATTACCTCTGACGTTTTGTCTACTAGGGTGGTTTGGTGATTATGCTATGGCATTCATATTGTTTCGTATTATTCCCTTGTATGTTTTAAGCTGATGTAAGTTGTCTATGTTTTTAAGCAACAGGAATATAAGAAATCTAATAAACTAAAATAAAATAAACTTATGTGAAACAAATGTGGCAGGAGGGCATGTCCAGGCAGTGTCTCTGACTTTTGCTCCTCAATCTCCTCAATCCAGTTCCTCACAATGCAGTTTCTTACTTCACTTTTCTAGTTTGATATCAGATTATCCTTTCATTTTCTGTTATCTCTTCTGAGTCGTTGCAGAAATATCTCACTCATACATCTCTCAAAACCTTTACTGTATCCCCTGAGTCTCCACAACATTATCTTGCACACACTATATTATATTTGTATCAGCCTCTAGATCACATCTTTCATTGTCCCAATTCTCCTTGAGATGGATTTTGATGTAGAAAAACGTTCTTAGAGGCAGCTGGAGTACATCCAGGTTTTAGTGTTTAAAGTTCAATGGGAAGAAAGTGGGAGTGGAACTAGACTTTGATAAATTCCCAGTTTGGCAATTAGAAATCCCAAATTCTTTTTATTATTCTTTATTCTTTTTACGTTACAATATGTACACACTGCATTTGGCTTTGAAGTACCTTAGTGACTACAAACTCATTGCTCAGGACCAATATAGCACCCCCTGCTTTGAGCATTAATTCGACTTTTCCTGTTACTCTTTGGGCTTATCCACACTTCCTCTTGTTCTGCTGCTTCCCCTCCTCCCTCCAGGGAAAGCTGCTCTTTAGCACTTAATCGGAGCAAACAGTGATTGGGTCTTACATGGATTGCTGTTTGTTCTGATTTGGAGAGAGCAGGTTTTCCCTGGGAAAGGAGCAAGCTGTGGCAGAAAAGTTTGGGGCAGGTTGAGTCCCCAAGTGTTTCCTTTTTCTTTTTCCCTGCCAGCAAACGGTCAATGAATGGCAGCCGCTGATTGGCCGGGGTTCCAGGGGAGGGGGTTGAAAAGGAGAGGATTTGGAGAGACAGTTTTTTAGGTTGGGAGAATAGGTTGGGAGAATAGGTTGGGCGATAGGGAGAGAGGAGAGAGAGTTGGTTCTGGGTAGAAACATCCACTCTGAGGAATATATCAAATGCTAGAGAAAGGAGTCTCTGAGCTTAGTTTGAAGGACAGTGTGTGGTGTCCTGTAAGAGTAATTAGGCCAGGAATTTACTGGGAGGCTGAGGCTGAGCCAGGAGAAGTAGAAGCTGACCCTGCTGCACATTCTGCTCAAGAGCTTTTACCTGGCTGGAATTTGTCCTGGAAACATGATATTGCCTCTTGCTTACCTGGGTGGGAATAAGGAGGTAGGAGTGTGTGCACAGAAACTTCTGACTTTGGCATGGAATATAGCCTACTGGACAATGGTAAAAGCAAAGGCCATTGCTGCAGCCACCATGCCTATTTTTGCCTCCCTAGACACGTGGCTTGCAGAAGGTTGTCCACAGACTGAAAAAGCCACACACATGGGCATCGGAATAGGTGTGACCGCCATCGCGGAGCCCCCGATGTTTCTGGCCTCGCCCCTCGCTTCTTCCTGGTGGAGCGGAGGCAAAGGGCGGGTAAGAGTGCAGCCTCCACTGACGCCCCTCACCACTCCGCCTCCACCTGAGTAGGAAGAAGACAAAGCATGTGGCAAGCCGATCCATAGTACGCTTTGTCTTCTTCCTGCTCAGGCGGAGGCTCCTCACCGCTCTGCCTGAGTAAGAAGAAGCACATGCTGCGCTACGGAGCGGGTTGCCAGCAGCGGTGCTCCAGCGCCTGGATCCGGGCAACCAGAAGGCTAGTGACGCCCCTGCACACACACACACACACACACACACACACACACACACACACTTCAAAGTGTATGAAAGAGAGCATGGGTGAGGCTCTGTAGCACAAATGTGCCATCACAACCTCTATTTGTGCTTTGCACAAGGGAATCATCAACACTGTTGCAGCTTCCATGCCATGGGCCCAGAACCAGCCTGTGTTGCTGTGCTCTGACTGCCAAGATGCTCATATTTTGAAGAAAGCGGAATGTGAGAACCAGTCCTGGGCCAGTCAGCCTGGCTGTCTTTCCCAATCTACTGGCGGCTAGCCTGATCAAAAAACAACAACAAACACCTCCTCCTTCTCTCTGCTGGAGTCATGGTGGCTTGTGAAGTATCATCTCTCAAGGTGACCAACCATAATCAATCCATGCATCTTGTGGGGAAGGGTGTGTGTGTGTTTGTGTGTGTAAAATATTGAAAGAACATCATGTCTTAGCCAGTAATGGAGCCCCAAATGCTACAGAAGGATAAAATAGTGTTCAAAATCAAAGGCGAGACCTTCTGCCTTGAACAAACAATACAGACAAAAAACAGGCGATTTTATTCCAGCTAATAAATAACCCAATGCCTTCATTAACCTTTCTTCTTTTTTATTAGCAGTCTTGGCACCAGGACTCCACACGGAGCCCAGCAGGCTGCCCAGGCAGTGACATTTCAGAGATTGGCAAAGGACTCTGCTCAGTGTTAAACATACCACTGTCTCTACTTTTTGTCATCCACAGTGGGGGGGGGGGGAGAGATTGCCACTTCCTTTTGTCCTTTAGAAAAAGCAATGAGCAAAATAATAAAGAAAGGGATGGAGCGTGAGCAACAGAACTTTCTTCGCTAATAGTCTTGAGGTTTAAACAAGCTGGGCAAAGTGGAGCTTCTGCTTTGCTTGCAGAAGGTCTCAGGTTCAATCCTTACATAAGAGTAGCATGCAGGATCAGGCCATTGTCCTATCTAGTCCAGAATCCTGTTCTGATAGTGGCCAATGAGATGGTTGTGGGAAACCAGGGAGCACAAGAGGGCTCTCCCCTGGCGCATACCATCCAACTTTTTCTTTTTTATAATAATTTTTTAATTAATTTTCTAATTTACATTTAAAAATATTCTTTTAAGCAATCTTAAATCGATGACTTCCCTTCTTCTTCTTATTTTGTGGTTCAAGTTGTATATCAAACATCCCTGCATATTTTACATAACCCAAACCATTCAGTATTCCAGTATTACATTCATCAAAACTTATTTGCACTGTTGAATTTATCTCAATGCTACCAGTGTTTTCAAACGTACAAAATTTTCACCCATATATTCAATAAACGTTTCTCAATCTTCTTTAAACGTGTGTTCTTCTTGTTATCTTATTCTATAGGTTAAATCTGCAAGCTGTACATCCGTTTAAGTTGCCATTCTTCTTTGGTCGGGACCTCGCTCATTTTCCATTTTGGGGCTAGCAAAACACCATCCAACCTTTTCGAGATCAAAACCAGGGCACACATTTTACACGATGTTTTCCCCAGCTGAGTCACGTGACCCGTGCCTAACTCTCACCCTGAAGAAAGCATCTTTTGGGGGGTGAGAGTGCAGTGCAAGAGTATCTCACGTGAAGAAGTGGGGTGTCACATTGGCAGGTATGCTTCCGTGGTTTCTAGCAACTGGCATTCTGGAGGATTGGTGCCTCCAACTGTGGTGGCAGAGCAAAGCTATTGTGGCTCGTAGCCAGTGATAGCTGCCTCCTCCATGAATTTGTCCAATCAATCTCTAGGTAGGGTTGGGAGAGATCCATGATCTAAACTTGGAGAACCATTGCTAGCCAAGGTCGATGGTACTAAGAGGCATGGATTGATGGTCTAACTTGAAGCAAGGCAGATTGCTATATATGTGAGTCCCAGAAGACCTGCTCCCCAGCTTGCAGGCCTTTCCCCAACTGGCCTGGGAGGGCAGGGCTCTGACTGACTCCAGCTATAAAAGCTGATGCTGCTGAACAGACTCTTGGGCTGGGGTATTGCTTAGGGCAGCCATAGGCAAACTCGGCCTTCCAGATGTTTTGGGACTACAACTTCCATCATCATTAGCTAACAGGACCAGTGGTCAGGGATGATGTGTGTTGTAGTCCCAAAACACCCGGAGCGCCGAGTTTGCCTATGCCTGGCTTGGGGGGGGGTTGGGGGGAGGGGGCTGCTGTTATTGTTATCCATTTTTTGTATCTTAATTTCAGATCCTATTATGATTTTTGTGGAAATTGTGCAATTTGGCGGTGTGTGTTTTGACAATTGACTTATTTTTTAGGACTACTTTGGTTATGTTGTAGTCATGCTCTTTTTAAGTTGTAAGCTGCCTTGAGCATCATTTTAACTACGGAAAGGTAGCGTGTAAATGTATGTATGTATGTATGTATGTATGTATGTATGTATGTTCCATCAGCTCCATAAACATTTTTGCCCCATCTGCTTCTTCTTCTTTGGCGATCACTCGTAGCCAAGTAAGATTTATCTTCCATAAACACGGTTTTAACAGTGATTCCGTAGGTGACTGTGGAGGCTAATTCTGGATCCACACGCCCTTCCACAGTGCAGAAACTGGTTTCCGGGCAGGAGTTGATCACGGTGTGGATTTGCCAAGCGTGCCTTCCTCTTAGCACATTTCTCCCTTGCGTCCTGAGTTCGAGTGTCTTCAAAGCCCCTGACACCTTTGGTAAAGGCTGTTTTCCAATTGGAGTGCTCGCAGGCAAGTGTTTCCCAGTTGTTGGTGTTTATACCATCCGCACTATACATTTAAGGCAGTATCATGCCAGTTTAAACAACCATGGTTTCCCCCAAAGAATCCTAGGAATTGTTGTTTCTTAAGAGTGCTGGGAGCTATTAGGAGACCCGCTGTTTTTGTCACAGAGCGACAATTCCAAGAGGTTCCTGGAAAGAGGTATTGAGTGTTAAGCTGAGGTGGGGAAACCCGTGGCCCTCCAGCTGTTCTTGGACTCCAACTCCCATTAGCCTCAGCCAGCATGGCCATCTGCCTGGAATGATGGAAGCTGCAGTCCAAAAAGCATATGGAGAACCACAGGTCCCCAACCCCAGCTCTGGGGGTTGATTTTAGCTGTTCAATTTGACTTGACGGTTTGATTTGACCTCAGGAAGCTGTAAAGATAAACTGGTAATTGGCAGGAGCAATTTTGCCTGATGGTACTGTCATTGATTTTCCTCAGGCTGTGCAAAGGAAGCTGCAGGTCACCATTTAAAAACCTTCTCTTTACTTCGCCTAAGAGCCATCTCCCTGCCCCCCAGCATACCCAAAATTAATTCCAAATCCCCCTCTTTCTCCATGCTTCAGCTCCTGTTTCCTCTTCTCTTCAAAACTGACCGCTAGTCAAAGAGTCTTCAGATCCACTTTGCTTCCCTGAAGTGGTCCCAGCAGATCCATTTGGAACATATGGCCAATTGATGTCTTAGACCAGGCATGGCCAAACTTGGCGCTCCAGCTGTTTTGGGACTACAACTCCCATCATCCCTAGCTAATAGGACCAGTGGTCAGGGATGGTGGGAATTGTAGTCCCAAAACAGCTGGAGGGCCAAGTTTGGCCATGCCTGCCTTAAACGAATGAACTGGCTTGATGGATTCCTGAACAAAAATTGTATTTTGTCTTTGTGTTGAGAGGGAGAATCTCTTAAAATGAAACTGAAGAGCGGTTCCGGTTTCCGCCTGCAGGAATGGCGGACCTGTTTTCCATCTCTCTGACCTTCGTAAGGAATTTGGCGGTTGCTAGGGGAGTAAATGGCAACCCCCTACCCTCTCCGTGGGTTACGGAGAGGGGCCGCTGGCCCGCGATGCCCCCAGACCCACTCTGACTGTTTTTGGAGTGGGGGGAGCTTGGGCTGAGCACTTACGAGGGCCAGGACTCCCGGACGCTAATCTGCATGGCGGGGATTTCCATGGTTAAAGAAGATAATTAGGCTTAAATCTATGGACATACTTCAGAAGGAGGGGAAGAAGCGCTGTTTACTGCTGAGAAATTTATGCTGCTGAGGGAGAGGAGTCAAAGACTGTACTGCATTTGGAAGAAGGATTGATGGGGACGGAGCGATAAGGGAAGTGAGTTTTTATTTATTTTTCTTCATATTGTTGCCTCGTACCTTCCCGGACGCGATGTCCTGGCTTGTTTGGAGTGAAAGAGAAGCAAAAGACTGTGTGAGTTGAACTTTATAACTGTTGTTACTGAGCATATTTTTTAAAGATGTGGAGTTGCCGATGAGAAAAGCCCCCCCCTAGTCGGACGGAAGGAGTTCTGGACGCGTTCGGAGGATTTATGAGCTGTGACGCACTTTAAATTGGAGCAGCGACCTGAAGCTAAGTTCAGCTATAGGGCAAGGAGATCCATTAATTTACCAAGAGTTTATGGTTTGATGTTTGGGTCTCCTGCCTGGAAAAGCTGTAAATTCTATAATGATCGTAAATCTTCATGGCTATGAGAGAAAACGAAAGTGATTTGAGCTTTTTAAGATGGCGCTACTTCGAGCTGCTTCGACGCAACAGGGAGCTCCATTAAGAAGATTTATGGGGAGGCTGGACTGATTAACTCACACAGGAGAAAGAACATCTGTGAAACTTTGTTTGATATTTATCTCAGCAGCTGGGAAACAATCGGATGAAAGTGGAAAACATCTATGTGACTGTAAGGGGAAGATCTGGATTATTATGAACTTGGAGGACGATTTGAACTTTAGAAAAAAGACGGCAGTGGACAGTGGCGAGGAATTCCCAATTTCTTGAAGCATGGGAACCCAAATAAAAAATTCTTTAGATGATTTGGCATAACATTCGGTTTGATTGATATATATATATGTGTATAATTTGAAATATTGAATGTGATATAATTGGTTTTAATTGGAAAATTAATAAAAATATTTTTTAAAAATAAAATAAAATGAAACTGAAGAAGGGAGAAAGAAGACCAGATAAAACGCCTTTGCAGTAGATAGGGGCTGGGCCGAGGAAATGACAGTTCTAAAACGATGCATGAACTACGCAAAAAAATAAACATAGAGCTTGCCATGCTTACCTGCTGTGGTTATAAAGAGGCTGATGTTGATGTCATTCTAATAGAAAAATAAGTGATAAACTTGGGAGATTGCATTGAAAAAGAGTTGCAGCCCTCTGTGTCAGAACTCAAGGACTGTGACACGCATTCAACATAATGTAACATATCGCAAAGCCCACATACCGGTAGATCTTTATTGCAAAACAAATTATTCCCTGTGACAGAATGAATCGTGGTCCACCACGACACTGCCCTTTTTATTACTGACTGCCCAACAGCACCTCTGCTTCCCTCTCCTTTCTCATAAATATAATTATTTAAGCAGACACACGTTATGCTTGGTTCTTTTTCAATTAGCAAAAGCTATTTGCCTCCAGCATTAATTAAATGTTTCCTTGGGAAGTTGAGAACTGTTTGTTTTATGTACACGACACTGTGGTTATTATTTTTCAGGAGGGGTGTGTGTGTACATAATGTCCTAAGTAAGCCAATGGCCCTACCCATTCAGAAGAAATGAAGTACAGTGCAGAAAACACCGGCCTCACTCTCAGTTGGGTTCATTTACCTTCAATGGCATCATAATGCAGCCGAATCTGATTGGCTCTGTAGCACCCTGATATGATCACACTCACTATGTTAGGGGTGGGTAATTCTCAACCTGCAGGTCACATATAGCCAACAGCTGGATTTTATCTTGCCCTCAGAGTCCCCATCCACCAGCCCTGGATTTAGAGTGGTGAGGACAGTTCCCCCATACAGGGCACCATGCCAAGGAGGTACAAAAGGATGACAATGATGGTGATGCCTATATTTATATGGGTACCTACTGAGAAGATCCATTAACAAAAGCAACTCTACCAAATGGTGTTGGATCAGAAGGAATGAAAAAACAACAACGAATAAGCATAAGGAGAGGTAGCAAACCAAAGAATATGAAATAGGATGTCAATGAAAGATAAGTCAGAAAGTCTATGCAAGATAATGATAGGACGATGAATGGGTTTATTATGCAAATTGAAATAGATGTAAATAAATAAATAGAAGGAAACTGGTGTGTGTCTGGTTGCAGTTGACTCTCTCTGTGTGTTCATGTGAATATGCTTGCATGTTAAGGGTGATCTTACCCATGGCTAGTAGAGTGCAGTCCCCAAAAATCTTCTATTGGGGCAAGGCATTCCTTGGCCAAAAAAGAGAGAGAAAAAGGTTCCTCTCCTCTATGCTGCATGATCCGTGGTTTGCTGGAATCACCATCCCAGTCAATAACATCAAGCTTATTTTTAATGGCATTTCCACATTTTCCTTTGTGGCTCCTTAATTTTTATAATCTGCTATAGCCTGGGAACAGCCATTATGTATGGCCTCTCTGTAGGAGTTGTCAGAGTACGTGAGGAAAATACCAAGTCTGCAGAATTCCTGTGGACAGATTTCCCAAATAAATAAATAAATAAGCAAATGAATGAATGAATAATGGGCTGGTGGAGGGCAGCAAAGATGTGTGGTGCCTGCCTATGACATAAAAAGGTTAGGTGACCAGCTGTGGTAGTTTTAAAGGACATCTGTTTATTCCCAAGAAGCTGCATAAGAGAGGAGAACGTTCTCCTGTTAAAGCAAGTGGCATTCATCCCGCTTGCAGACCGTCTTGTGATCACCAGTGCCTGAGGTTTCGAGGTGTTAAGTCAGATAAACTTTGTCTCGACATTTGTAAATCCTTTCTAAAGTGCTCTGTATCGGCGAGGCGAATCAAAGTGTGTTACCTGCCTTGTTCCTGCACGGGGCGGTCTCTAAGCTGGCAGACGGGGCGGCTTCCTCCATCTGTTCCGCTGACAGTTCCAGGAAAGATGGTGCGTGGATGGCGTACTCAAACAAGTTAAGTAGCTAGCTGAGAACCGGAATTGATTTATGTTTACTGCTGTGTACAGATGGCTCTCAAGATTTCTCAGACCTCGGCTCTTTGGGGTGGGGGTGGGGAAGCACGGGAGTTGGGCGACAGTAACAGATGACTGTTTAGGACACTGCTGCCATTGTGTAGGACACAAGGCCTACACAGGTGCAAGGCTGGTCTTTAAAATACTGGGGCCAAGCTCTCAAGTCGTACAAAAGCTAAAGAGGTTTGAGGCTAGATAGGTTGTAGGGATAGAGAAATCTGTCCATTTCTGGCTCATGCCACTGTCCTATTTTCACATGATTCTGTGAATATAAATATGCATTTTACAGAAGACCTTCAGACCTGATTTCCCTTAAAATATGCACCATGTACTATTATCTTTTCTCTTTTTTTTAGCTGAGAACTGCACTGGAACATTCATGAAGTGTTAAAGGTGGTGAACAGCGGAAGGTCTGATCTCTACATACATCTGGAAAGCGCAGACCAATTTAGATTCAAATTTTGGAAAGGCGATAAGTTTTTCGAGCATCGCTTTCAAGTCCCACCGTTTAAGATGTCTGATGAAGGAGGAGATTTGGCAGCCAGCGAGGCTTACCTGCCACATGTTCTCCTCCAGCCCTTTCTTCTGTCTTTCTCTCTTACCTGCTTCGGTTAGCAGGACTACAGCCATGTCATTCACCCAGCAGGGAGCAAGGAGGATGCTAGAAGGGGTTGGGGATGGGCGAACCTACAGCTGCTCAGCCTCTTGTTAAAACCAGGAGGGAGGTGGCAGATCACAACTTTAGGCAGAGAAGGGAAAGGCTCAAAGGTGGAGCTCTCATGCTGCAAAGCCCAGGTTTTACCTCTGATCAGTCTGAGAATCAGTGTAGACCGTTGGCACTGGTCTGGCTTGGTATAAAGTGGCTTCCTCATGTTCCAAAGGGATAAAGGAATAAGACTGCCTTTGTGTTATTCCTTTATTTTATTTTATTTTGGTTTTTTTTAAAGGGGGTTGCAATGTTTTATAAATTCTCTCGTGTGTATTCATTATGTAAATGTGACACCCATCCACATACAAATAAATTGATCGCTGCTTGGATAGCTTAGTTCAGGGGTTCCCAACAAAATTTTCTCGAGGACCCCTCATCGAGCCGCTATTGTGACAAGGACCCCCATTAATTCCTAATCCTAAAATTAAAAAGTGAGAGCTAAATTAAGAGTCTTTTATACTTTATATTTTTACATTTTTTACAGTTACAACAGAGTACTCCATCAGTATATAGTTAGTTTTAATTTTCAGTTCTTAATGAGATGAACCACTTTTTAACCAACGGTCCATTTTTAACTACGCGAACTGTAGCTTCCACGAAAAACAACGCTTTGTTTACAAACACTACTGTTTTGCAAAGAGGCAGCGCGCGCCAGGGAGGAGGGAGGGGAATGGAGAAGACAGGGTACCTGCGCAGTAGCGCACAAATGAAGCCGACGCGCGCAAAGCATCTTGGGGAAGTGAGCGTTAGTAGAATGCGCGCGCTGCCTCTTTGCAAAACAGTAGTGTTCGTAAAGCGCCACCTAACGGCATACAGCAGAACTACTGCCTCTATCTAATTCTAGTTTTGCGCTAGACTCTGCTCATGCAGGAAGCAACCAAAACAAAAAATCTGTTATCATACAAAATATATTTAATATATTTTTTTATTCTAATAGCATCTTGCGGACCCCTCTGGCATAGCTCGCGGACCCCTGGGGGTCCCCGGACCACCTGTTGGGAACCACTGGCTTAGTTGATGCTGATAATGCCAAGGTTGTAGGTTCGATCCCTATATGGGACAGCCACCTATTCCTGCATTGCAGGGATTGGACTAGATGTTCCTCAGGGTCCCTTCCAACTGTACAATTATGTGATGGCAGACATTTGTGCTAGCTGCTCTGGCAACCCGAGCGGCTCGTGGGGCGGGGCTAGCCACCTGTGGGGGTGTGCCGGTGTGCGTCCCAGGGGGGGTGCGCTGCCACCGAGCATCCTGAGGGGACGCGCCACCTGCAGCAATGTCACCCTCCCTCAGGGATGACACTCAGAGCGAACCGCCCCCACCTTGCTCAGCTACTGGAACTCAGCTGTTCTAAAATGCAAGTGAGGGGTGGAATATAGCTTGCTTTTCAGCACAATAATTTATTGCAGCCTTTTGCATCGCATATGAGTAATGCAATACTTTGATACACATCACAATGTGCAGATTTTAACCAAAATATGATGTTATGCTATCTGGTCCTCATCTGGGGATGGAGAACAGTGAAGAGCTTTCCCCACGTAATCTGTGGGTGGGGGGTGGGTGGGTTTTTATTATTTAAAAAAACCCACTGTGTATTTGCTCTGCAGTTATTTTATTTTATTTTTCATTGCTTTACACTTGGTTCATATTTAGTTTATTTACTACTACTTGTTCCTACCGGGGCTTTGGTAATTGAGTTTCCCCTGTAAAATACACTTTTAATTTTGTGCTAACCCAGAAATAAGTGAATGAATGACAGAGGAATATGCCTTGGCTTGTAGAAAGCAATATTGTTAATTTCCCCAAAGCAACTGTCTACAGCGCAGGAGATGGCTAACTGATTAAGATGGAAAGATGGAGATTTCCAGCACCTGTTGTAACCAATTTGCTAACGTAACCTTCATTTATAAGATTACTATTTCACCCTGAAGGAAGGCACACCCATTACAATTAAGGCCTGTTGGGGGAAATGAAATAGAGAAGCTTCAATTCAAAGCAAGGTTTATTAGCACTGTGTACAATTATCTTGCAATCCATAAAACGCAGGATACCTGAATGCATTCAACACAGACATAAAATCTAACATTCAAGAAACATGCTAAGCAATAAGCATTTCGAACTTCCAACCAGGAAGTTTCCTGATTATTCTTTATAAAAATAATATTGTTGTTGATAATATAAACTAGTTACAATGGTCACTGTGATTGCATGTTTTAGCATCCTGGTAAAACCAGCCCAAGACATTTTGGTACCTGAGGCAAACCACAAAATAGCACCTTCCTCCCTTGCAGGGAAGAAGGGGTGAGCAAAGATCTACGTCAGGATCTAGGGTTGCCAGACTCAATAGAGGACAGGACTTCTGTGCCTCTAATTGCCCTGCTCTCTTTTGAGTCTGGAAACCTTAAAGAGAAACCAGCAGACCCTTTGTTTAATTTCCAAGCAAAGGGTCTGCTGGTTTCTCTTTAAGGTTTCCAGACTCAAAAGAGAGCAGGGCACAGAAGTCAGAAGTCCTGTCCCCTATTGAGTCTGGCAACCCTATACAGGAACTGCTGCTTCTATTCACCCTAATGAGACCTCTGTTTAAGAAGGCCAGTGCCCGACCCTCCGAGTGTCCCTATTTTCCAGGGATGTCTCTGATATGGAGAAGCCGTCCCAGTTTCTGATTTGATCCCGGAATGTCCTGCTTTTCCTTAGGACATCCTTATTTTCATTGGAGAAATGTTGGAGGGTATGGAGTTATCCAACCCCCAAGATGTCTGAATGCAATCCTGTATAGCGAATGTGTTTTTTTAATATGTTGAATGCTTTTATATATGTTGGAAGCTGCCCAGTTTGGCTGGGGAACCCAGTAAGATGTGTAATAGTTTAATAGTGAAATTATCATTATGGAATGAGACGTCCCTATTTTCATCGGAGAGATGTTGGAAGGTATGCAGAGCCAACTGGTTCTCTTCAGGGCCTTCTCCTCTGCGATGGCTGATCAGCTGCAGGTGGAGTCATTCCGCCCTCTCCCCCTTCAGGCTGCTGTTCAGCAGGCAAAGCTGATTCCTGACCCATGACACAGACACCTGTGGGAAACAAGCCAGGACCTGAGCACCAGAGCACTCTTCTGCCCTGAAGTTCCCAGGAACTCTCCTTTTTAAAATAGTTTTTATTTGATTTTGCAAATTCTTTCACATTCATAATTCCGAATCTTAAGACTTCCCTCCTCCCCTCTGTGGGTTCTTTAGGAAACTTTTAAAACTGCATATTATTATAAGTCCATCTAATTTACCATCCTCCATTATATCCAAAATCTATGTATCATTGCAAGAGTTATTTAAAACCTGCCAAAGAGTTCAAGTGCTTACTGTGGTCTTCAAATATGATACAAATTTGTCCCATTCTTTGTTGAAGTTTTGATCCTACTGGTTTCTGATTTTCCCGGTTAATCTTGCCATCTCTGCGTAGTCCAATAATTTCATCTGCCAGTCTGCCCCGGTAGGTATCTTGTCATCTTCCCAGCTCTGGGAAAGAAGCATTCTTGCTGCAGTTCCTTTGGTTTCTCTGCACCGACAATTCCTAGCAAAAAGGATTCTGGTTTTGTTTTAACAAAGTTATTTTAAACATTTTTTTTCAATTCATTGTCTATCATTTCCCAGAATTCCTTTATCACTTTACAGTTCCACCACATATGATAAAAGGTGCCTTCCTTTCCCTTACATTTCCAACAAACATTTGAACTCGCCCTGCACATTTTTGCTATTTTGCTCAGGGTTAAATACCGGCGATACATCATTTTCATGTAGTTTTCTTTTAATGTATAACACGCAGTAAATTTCAATTGTAATGAGCTCCTGCACTTACCAATTTACCAATACACCAATGAATGAAAGGTGAACTTTATGTGCATTGCCAATCAAAAGTAAACTTTGCATTCATTGCTCCACCCCAGCCTCTACCACCACTTGTGTGTGGCACTCGGAACATTGCTCAGAAGAGAATGGTGCTTTATGACAAAGGACAAGAACTCGCTATTTCGACTGTTCACATTGCGTGACCAGGCCACGACAGCCCCAGCCCCCAGGGATCAGAAAGAAGGAATAAAGACTCTGACAACGTGTTATGCATAGCTGCCAAGTTTTCCCTTTTCTCGCGAGGAAGCCTATTCAGCATAAGGGAAAATCCCTTAAAAAAAGGGATAACTTGGCAGCTATGGTGTTATGGAATTAAAATTAGGCCACAACTTTATTAAACTTCTGAATGTAAGAAGACCTTGGCTTAGGCCTTGGGTGTGTATCCGTCCCAGCCCCCCAGCTGGGGGAACTGGGGCACATCACGGTAAATGGGATATAAGTGTGCACTGCGAGACGTATGTATACGTAGGCAGCCCAGCCCATATCCCCGCATGCTGGTTGCTCCCCGAGCAGTCCGTAAATGGAGCGCCTCTTCTGTGCATGCACAAAGCACTGATAGAGCGCTTTTGTGCATGCGCACGCTGCGCGGATCGCTTCTGCGCATCCGCATGCTGCGGAACCCAGATGTAAGCACTTCCGCGGCGTTCACAAACCGATCGATCGCAAACCGCAGCGATCGTAAACCAAGGTACCACTGTAACCCCTTTTAAGAGGGGATCCGGGAATTGCCGCCACAGGGGGGTGAGTCACCACTTCATCCCCCCCCCCCATTATAGGGAAGAAAAGACTAAAGGATTCCACCCAAGGCCATAAACCACCAAAATTGTGACAAATTGCTATGGGGAAGACAAAATCTGCCATTGCAGAAAAAAATTCTTCCCGGTCCTTCAGCAGCAACCAGTCATAGACTGTAGCAGCACCTGCTAAACAGGAAGAAAAAGTTGACCTGCAAACAAGAAAACATTAAACTAAGGGAGGGTAGGGAGGGTGAATCTCCGGAGCCGACTGCCTGGCTACTGTCGGCTCCACCCCCTGCATAAATGGGGCTGGCCCCACCTCCCAGCAATGAAACTTGACTACTGAGGCTGGGCGTGAACCTCCAAATAATAACACGGAGAGGCAGGCCAGCCCCTGTTTGCCAGCAAGTTCCCTGGGAACTGTAGCACCGCGCGCGATCCCGCAAAGGGCACCCACAATGTAAAGTGAGTGCTCATTGTGCTCTGCCTAAGAACCTCCAGTTCCCAGTAACTCCTTTGGCCATGCAGCGAGACAAACATTTTAATCTCACAGCAACCAATGGGATGGACACATGAGAATGTTGGGATGCATATAAAGTAGGCACTCCTTGGAGAGCCCAAATGGCTCTAGAGCAAATGATGCCATTGGTGTTCTCTGCAGGGAAGCAGCAAAAGCCATCTATTAAAAACTCGGCATGCAAATCTGTCACATAATAAAATGTAGTAATTTAAACTTTTCAGACATTCTGCCTGATGTCAGAGGTCTAAAATCTAATGAGGATGTTATAACCTGAACAGCCTCGCCTGCGTAATTACGAATGGTATGGCTGTAGTATTCCGCCTCCTTATCCATATTTTTAGCAGTGTGATACATTCCCCCAGATTGTCTCCTCAAATGAAGGGAATACCAGAAATCATACATTTTCTTATATTTGGACAGGCATCAACACTTTTTTTTAATAAAAAGGATTGTTGATCTATATTCCAGGAGGAGATTTTATGGCACTTTTATGAAAATATTAGATTTCTATTTATCAGGGTCAAATCGAGACATTTCTCATTTGAAATTCATTTGCTAAACAGTTGCCTGAGTTTTACGAGTCTATTCACCCTCCTGGTTAATAGAAAAATCTGTACCTACCATGGCAACCGCTATATCACGCAGACGCATACAGTGGCATGTCTGAAATACGTGGGCAATTGATATGAGGCCGGATCCTATGCATATTCACTCGGAAGGATGTCCCAGTGAATTTGTCAGCCCTAACCTACGCATGCAGATTCCACTTGAGGAAAAAAATGTTTCTTTGGTTTATTCTACATTGACAGGATAAACCTGTAGGGGGCTATACCCAGCGAAGTTTTGTCCCTAGACCCACCAACCTCAGACTTGATTCTTCCAAAGCCCACCTCCCTTCTTAATCCCAACCAGTCCAGGGGGGTGGCTTTGTCTATTTACTTCTTGCAGCTTAGTCTTAGTGTTGCCCTTGTAGATCTCAGCTGGGTGGAGTATGGGGACAAAAATTAGTTGGCTCAGCCTCTCATTGTCTCTGGCTTCCCTGCCTTCTACCCCAGAAATCTGTTGCATAATGAAATGTAGTACAGTGGACACTCAGGTTGCGAACGTGATCCATGCAGGAGGCACATTCGCAACCCGCAGCGTTCGCAACCCACAGCGCTGCATCTGCACATGCACGGGTCACGATTTGGCGCTTCTGTGCATGTGCGGGCGCGAGCACCAAAACTTGGAAGTAACCCGTTCCGGGACTTCCGGGTTCGGCGCAGTGCACAACCCAAAAGCGTGGAACTTGAAGAGGCCGTAACCCAAGGTATGACTGTGATTCAAACTTTTCAGACATTCTATTAACAAGTCTCAATATGCACCCTTAACAAACTACATAATTCTTTGGGGGGGGGGGAAGCTATGATTGTTTAAAGCAGTATCATATGTATATTTGCATTAATGTGACATTTTTATATGTATGTGTTTGTTTGTTTGTTTGTTGCAATATTTTGTTTAAGTTGCGTGTTTCTGCATCAGTGCTTTCAAGCTCTTTACAATACATGATATTGATAATGGTAAAGGGACCCCTGACCATTAGGTCCAGTCGTGACCGACTCTGAGGTTGTGGCACTCATCTCGCGTTATTGGCTGAGGGAGCCAGCGTACAGCTTCCAGGTCATGTGGCCAGCATGACAAAGCTGCTTCTGGCGAACCAGAGCAGCACACAGAAACACCATTTACCTTCCCACTTGGAGCGGTACCTATTTATCCACTTGCACTTTGATGTGCTTTCAAACTGCTAGGTTGGCAGGAGCTGGGACTGAGCAACAGGAGCTCACCCTGTCGTGGGGATTTGAACTGCCAACCTTCTGATCAGCAAGCCCTAGGCTCTGTGGTTTAACCCGCATCCCATATTCATAGGTGGGGTAATTTCTGGATCCCTGCATTATCTGGCTGCTTTAAGACAGTTTGCATTTGTTTTATATTGGGTATAATTGTGTGAATAATTGTTTTGTTTTCCTAGTTGTGATCTTCCCTTTTCTAGGATACATATTTTGTAAAAGGAACATGTAATGTAAGTGTCTTTTAAATGTAGCACTGCTTTTAGGTATTCTACAGACTTGGGGCCCGATCCCCCCCTACTTTTGAAACATTTGACAGAAACCTTCTTCTAGGGAATCGTCAGCAAATTTGCCCTCCGCCCCATCTTTAAAGTGGAGGCAGCAATCCTTCCCGTCCTGACGCCGTGAGAGTTAAGTTTGAAAATTCTTATAATGTTCAACAGCCATGAAAATAGAGACCACATTAGCACCAGAGAAAAAAAAGGTAGAAGAATATTAGAATGCATCCCCAGCTGGTGACGGCATTTTTTTCATTAAGGGAAGATGAGAGTGGAAAGTTGAATCATTATGAAAGGAGAGGGCGATAAAATTCATGATTTGATCAACTAGGAGTCTGCTGGTGGATGCTTTATGAAATTCAATATCAGGAATATGTAAGGTAATGAGGCTGGAACAAAACACCCGAAAATGGACTATATCCTTTATTATCGTAATATGCAGCAAAACACACAGCAGCAGGCCAAGGAGGTAAAGGCAGATATCTCTCTAAATCCTTCTCTCTAGTGTTTAGTGGCAGTAAAATAAAGATTGCATCTGCATTAACCCCAGTGGGGACTGAAAAGTGAAGAAAACTGTTCAGGCACGTGGCACGGTTTCGAAGGCAGAACTTCCAGAGCTCTTCCGGGTAAAGAAAAAAGATGCTTACTTCAAAAATAAATACCCATGTTGTAAAAAATATCTAGCGGATGTTAAAACACACATTGAGAAGAATACCTCTGAGCCTGAGCAGGGAGCCATTCTATCTCACCAGAGAATCACAGCGTGCTCTTCAGCCTTGCCCCCCCCCCAGTTGTTGTTGGACTACAACTCCCATTATCCACAGCCAATTTAACCAGGGTTCCGCATGATAGGAATTGTAGTCGAACAAACATATGGGGACTCAAGGTTGAAGAATGCAGCGTTCCATAAGACTCTTGTAGTGGGATCTAGATGCCTCAATCTGTGAGCTGCTATGGCAGCCTGCCTGCCTCCCAGCTCTCGATTGTGCCTCAGCATCACCATAGGGCAGGACTATAGGGTGCTGTGGGTTAAAGCACAGAGCCTAGGGCTTGCTGATCAGAAGGTCAGAGGTTCGAATCCCCGTGACGGGGTGAGCTCCCGTTGCTTGCTCCTGCCAACCTAGCAATTCGAAAGCACGTCAAAGTGCAAGTAGATAAATAGGTACCGCTATATGTGCTGCTCTGGTTCGCCAGAAGTGGCTTTGTCATGCTGGCCACATGACCTGGAAGCTATACGCCGGCTCCCTCGGCCAATAATGCAAGATGAGTGCTGCAACCCCAGAGTCGGTCACGACTGGACCTAATGGTCAGAGGTCCCTTTACCTTTACCTTTATAGGGCAGGAACCACCAACATGTTGCCCTAGGAACTCTGGTGCACATTAAACCTTGGGACTTCCCCTCACTTACTGCCACTTTGGTGAAGAGATTATGAAAATTGTGACCCCTTCCTTCCTTCCTTCCTTCCTTCCTTCCTTCCTTCCTTCCTTCCTTCCTTCCTTCCTTCCTAACATTCAGCCCCTTTGGCCCAGCTCATAATCCTGTTTTCTATCTTTCAGTAGCCCCCCCTTCTCTCTGCCAATTTTGCCCCTCTACCGAATTTATTTAATGAATTGGCAGTAGAGATTCTCTTGCAGGCCTCTCTTACAACAGTCTCGATGACCAGGAGTGTCGTTTCCTGCCAGGGTTCTATGGATTTGTAGTTTGACCTACAGGACCACCTCTCTCGGTATGCCCCGCAGAGGACATTAAGGTCCACAAATAATAACATACTGGAGATCCCAAGACACAGGGTGGTTAGACTGGCCTTGACCAGAACCAGGGCCTTCTCAGTACTAGCACCGACCTGGTGGAACACTCTCTCTCAGAAGACTAGGGCCCAGCGGGAGTTGTCATCTTTTCGTAGGGCCTGCAAGATGGAGCTGTTCCGCTTGGGCTTTGGACTGACTCAGTCTGACCCCGGTGTTACCCTCCCCTAAGGCTTTATCCTACAGATATTTAAATGGGATTGCACTTGTAGATTCCTAATATTAAAATAGAATTTTAAAATTGTATTTAATCTGCATTTTAATTGAATTATTTCTTTTATGCTCGCTTTGATATTCTTGTTGTTAGCCGCCCTGAGCCCGTTCTTGACTGGGAAGGGTGGGGTATAAAATTATTATTATTATTATTATTATTATTATTATTATTATTATTATTATTATTATGGCACCACCACCACCTCCAATTCAATGCATTTCCTAGGAAGAGCAGGGGACTGGCAGGGTTGGCAATATGACCTGAGCTTGGTGTTTACTGAGCTTTCTCAGGAAAGGTTCAGAAAGATCTGGAAGTTCTTTGACAAAATCAGGGAAGGGGGAAGGAGGTTTCCAAAATGAGACAGGCAAGCAGGTCCACCACCACTCCTTTTAGAAATTGACCGGTGGCACCTGCTGCCCATTGGTAGGGCAGAAGGCAGCCAGAACCAATGGCAGGCAAATGCAACCCTGACTGGTTGGAAGAAGGCAAGCAACTGGTGGTTGGCAGAGGGCAGGCAGAGGGTAGAGTACTGATCCATCTTGAGGGATAGCTCAGTCGGTAGAGCATGAGACTCTTAATCTCAAGGTCGTGGGTTCAAGTCCCATGTTGGGCGAAAGATTCTTGCATTGCAGGGGGTTGGATCCCCATGGTCTCTCACAACTCTCTCAAATTAACCATGATAAATTAATCCTCTCAAATTAACCACGATAAAAAGCCAAAGCCCACCTTTAATTAGAACATCCCACCACCGAAAAAAAGCAATAAGGGAAAAAAATATCATGAATGGAGGAAAGCCCTTACCTATTCAAGTTTCTCTACCATTTAAGAAGTCGTTTTCTGAAATGGCTCCTTGAACAGTCAAAATGGTAATGATTAGACTTGCTCTTCCTTAACACCTGCTGGGTAACATATTTGCTTAGCGGGTCAAAGCACCCCAAAAAGCTGTTTTTAAAAATAAATAACAGCGTGTAACTGTCGTTTAATAGCTTCAAACGCAATAGCACAGCTTTTATAAACAAAAACAAACAAACCCTCCCCTCTGAATTAGGACAACTAATTCCAATGTCTCTGTTGTTAGAGTTGCTGCTGCTTATAATCAATCATTCCATAAAGCGCTTTTGGCTTTGGTCTTTTTTGTTTTGTTTTAATCATCTGAAATTTTGAATCCCTGGTTCAAATGAATTAATTTCACAGCTTGCAGATCAATTAGTAATCATGCTGAAAATTATATTATTGATGTTCACTGGGTGACAGGAAGAAATTGACTAGAGTGGAGGGTGTTTGCAACTAAGTGCTAATCTTTGGTGTGGGCCTAGCGTGCTCTGAGGCATGCACAGGAATTTCGAAATGCTTGATCTATCGCTGGACTATGTCTCCAGGTGTTGGAACAGGTAAGCTATGTGTTACAGTGGTTACACCTCTACTTATGAGGCTGGGTTTATGTGTCCACCTCCTAGTAGTTGTGCTGTGGGGTGCCATAGGGCACTAACTTGTGCTTGATGCTGTTTATGATATCGAAACACATTGCTCCATTATGACATGGTCCCAGCCACATTTCGGGGATGACACCACCACACAACCTATCTAGGCAGCCCAGAATGATGCAGTGCCACAGAATTCCACCAGATTGGTGTAGCTCTCGGAGTGCGGGGCTGGAGACGCACTCTGATTGGCTGTGGGTACAGCTTGTCAGAGCAGGGTGGAGTATGGGATGGGTGGGGGGAAGCAGTGACGAGGGGGGGGGTTTCCTGGCATTCAGCGGGACAGGAGTATAGCCTCTTAGCTTTATGTAATTCGCCACAAGGAAGCTATACAGCCAGAGAAGGAAGTCTCTGAGCTGGTGGATTAGATTTAAAGACAGTGGATGGTGTCTTTTGCAATACTATAACAGACAAGTGAGAACTAGGAAGCAGAATTTGAGAAAGGAGAAGTAGAGTTGTTAGGGAATGTTCTACTTGGATCTCGGGGATAGATCTTCTAGAGCAGGCATCCCCAAACTGCGGCCCTCCAGATGTTTTGGCCTACAACTCCCATGATCCCTAGCTAACAGAAGCAGTGGTCAGGGATGATGGGAATTGTAGTCCGAAACATCTGGAGGGCCGAAGTTTGGAGATGCCTGTTCTAGAGAGAGAAGAATAATCCCAAACCAGTCAAAAGGGGTGTGGTGATCCCCTGGTCTGGTATATTAAAAGAGGAGCCTCAGGAGTGAGATTTATAGATGGTTGGGAAACTGACAGGAAGAACCAACTTGTTTCAAAACCCAGGTAAGAAGACCTAAGCTGCAACACCTCTGCAATTAAAAAATTCCTTCAGTAGCACCTTAAAGACCAACTAAGTTTTTATTTTGGTATGAGCTTTTGTGTGCATGCACACTTCTTCAGATACACCTCTGTAATTAGCTTAAGGAACTGAAGTGAATATAAGCTGTACATTTATCATCTCGTTTAGAAGCCTGTGACATCCACTGAATTTACTATATATTTATGTTTACTGTTTCTTTTCAAGAATCTTCCGATGCATCTTTTGTTTTACCAGTTTTGTTGTAAAATAATTTTTTTTTTCCTTTTTAACTTCCCTAAGTCTTTGAGTCTCTGAAGGGGATGACAGAGGACGAGATGGTTGGACAGTGTTTTTGAAACTACCAACATTAATTTGTTGAAACTGTGGGAGGCAGTGGAAGACAGGAGTGCCCGGCTTGCTCTGGTCCATGGGGTCACGAAGAGTCGGACACAACTAAACGACTAAACAACAACAAAAAAGTCTCTGAGTACCAGAGTTTTCTTTTAAAAAAGCTAAGCTAGCCAGTAATAGGGAGAGGGGGCTTGTTGTTGTTGTTGTTTAGTCGTTTAGTCGTGTCCGACTCTTCGTGACCCCATGGACCAGAGCACGCCAGGCACTCCTGTCTTGCACTGCCTCCCGCAGTTTGGTCAAACTCATGTTCGTAGCTTCGAGAACACTGTCCAACCATCTTGTCCTCTGTCGTCCCCTTCTCCTAGTGCCCTCAATCTTTCCCAACATCAGGGTCTTTTCCAAGGATTCTTCTCTTCTCATGAGGTGGCCAAAGTATTGGAGCCTCAGCTTCACGATCTGTCCTTCCAGGGAGCACTCAGGGCTGATTTCCTTAAGAATGGATAGGTTTGATCTTCTTGCAGTCCATGGGACTCTCAAGAGTCTCCTCCAGCACCATAATTCAAAAGCATCAATTCTTCGGCGATCAGCCTTCTTTATGGTCCAACTCTCACTTCCATACATCACTACTGGGAAAACCATAGCTTTAACTATACGGACCTTTGTCGGCAAGGTGATGTCTCTGCTTTTTAAGATGCTGTCTAGGTTTGTCATTGCTTTTCTCCCAAGAAGCAGGCGTCTTTTAATTTCGTGACTGCTGTCACCATCTGCAGTGATCAAGGAGCCCAAGAAAGTAAAATCTCTCACTGCCTCCATTTCTTCCCCTTCTATTTGCCAGGAGGTGATGGGACCAGTGGCCATGATCTTGGTTTTTTTGATGTTGAGCTTCAGACCATATTTTGCGCTCTCCTCTTTCACCCTCATTAAAAGGTTCTTTAATTCCTCCTCGCTTTCTGCCATCAAGGTTGTGTCATCTGCATATCTGAGGTTGTTGATATTTCTTCCAGCAATCTTAATTCCGGCTTGGGATTCATCTAGTCCAGCCTTTCGCATGATGAATTCTGCATATAAGTTAAATAAGCAGGGAGACAATATACAACCTTGTCGTACTCCTTTCCCAATTTTGAACCAATCAGTTGTTCCATATCCAGTTCTAACTGTAGCTTCTTGTCCCACATAGAGATTTCTCAGGAGACAGATGAGGTGATCAGGCACTCCCATTTCTTTAAGAACTTGCCATAGTTTGCTGTGGTCGACACAGTCAAAGGCTTTTGCATAGTCAATGAAGCAGAAGTAGACATTTTTCTGGAACTCTCTAGCTTTCTCCATAATCCAGCGCATGTTTGCTATTTGGTCTCTGGTTCCTCTGCCCTTTCGAAATCCAGCTTGCACTTCTGGGAGTTCTCGGTCCACATACTGCCTAAGCCTGCCTTGTAGAATTTTAAGCATAACCTTGCTAGCGTGTGAAATGAGCGCAATTGTGCGGTAGTTGCAGCATTCTTTGGCACTGCCCTTCTTTGGAATTGGGATGTAGACTGATCTTCTCCAATCCTCTGGCCATTGCTGAGTTTTCCAAACTTGCTGGCATATTGGGTGTAGCACCTTAACAGCATCATCTTTTAAAATTTTAAATAGTTCAGCTGGAATATCATCACTTCCACTGGCCTTGTTATTAGCAGTGCTTTCTAAGGCCCATTTGACTTCACTCTCCAAGATGTCTGGCTCAAGGTCAGCAACCACACTACCTGAGGTGTACGAGACCTCCATATCTTTCTGGTATAATTCCTCTGTGTATTCTTGCCACCTCTTCTTGATGTCTTCTGCTTCTGTTAGGTCCTTACCACTTTTGTCCTTGATTATGGTAATCTTTGTACGAAATGTTCCTTTCATATCTCCAATTTTCTTGAACAGATCTCTGGTTTTCCCCATTCTATTGTTTTCCTCTATTTCTTTGCATTGCTCATTTAAGAAGACCCTCTTGTCTCTCCTTGCTGTTTTTTGGAAATCTGCATTCAGTTTCCTGTATCTTTCCCTATCTCCCTTGCATTTTGCTTGCCTCCTCTCCTCCGCTATTTGTAAGGCCTCGTTGGACAGCCATTTTGCTTTCTTGCATTTCCTTTTCCTTGGGATGGTTTTCATTGCTGCCTCCTGTATAATGTTACGAGCCTCCATCCATAGTTCTTCAGGCACTCGGTCCACCAAATCTAAATCCTTAAACCTGTTCCTCACTTCCACTGTGTATTCATAAGGGATTTGATTCAGATTGTATCTTACTGGCCCAGTGGTTTTTCCTACTTTCTTCAGTTTAAGCTGGAATTTTGCTATAAGAAGCTGATGATCTGAGTTACAGTCAGCTCCAGGTCTTGTTTTTGCTGACTGTATAGAGCTTCTCCATCTTTGGCTGCAGAGAATATAATCAATCTGATTTCGATGCTGTCCATTTGGTGATATCCATGTGTAGAGTCGTCTCTTGTGTTGTTGGAATAGAGTGTTTGTGATGACCAGCTTGTTCTCTTGACAGAACTCTATTAGCCTTTGCCCTGCTTCATTTTGAACTCCAAGGCCAAACTTGCCAGTTGTTCCTTTTATCTCTTGATTCCCTACTTTAGCATTCCAGTCCCCTGTAATGAGAAGAACATCCTTCTTTGGTGTCATTTCTAGAAGGTGTTGTAGGTCTTCATAGAATTGGTCAATTTCACTTTCTTCAGCACCGGTAGTTGGTGCATAAACTTGGATTACTGTGATGTTAAAAGGTCTGCCTTGGATTCGTATCGAGATCATTCTGTCATTTTTGAGATTGCATCCCATTACAGCTTTTGCCACTCTTTTGTTGACTATGAGGGCCACTCCATTTCTGCTACAGGATTCTTGCCCACAGTAGTAGATATGATAGTCATCCGAACTGAATTCGCCCATTCCCTTCCATTTTAGGGAGAGGGGGCACATTTAGCTAAATGATGATGTCATAAAGCTACCTCAGAGTGAGGGTGTTCTTCTTACCTTCACTCTGTATGAGCAAATATTTTTAGCTCTCTTCGCAGTATTTCTTAAAATAAAAAAAACACCCTAAAAGCACAAGCAAGGAGCAATGCAATGCAATGCAATTCACCCCAAGGTATCTTTGGTGAAAAATGCCCCTCCCAACACAAAACACTTTATGGCTTAGCCCTCTTCTCACATACACTGATTAGCTATAGGACATAATTAAATAATTCCCAGTCCAGGGACAATTGCTTCATGGACACCACCACCGTTCTTTCATCACCTTAGTAATCAGGCTCACCCCATGGAACTAGATTGCTACCTTGATTAGACTAATGATGAAATGTTGTTATCTTCTCTCTTCCTCTGATGGCTTACCTTTAAAAATGGCTTTTCGCTTCTTCTTCTTTTTTGAGTGCTGGGAAAAGTGCAATCACTCCAGTTAAAGCACTTGGTGTCCCTATCCCTTTTCCTCAAGAGCCAGCATGCGCTATGCAACATATCAGAATGGATGTGCTGCTAGTCGATTCAATTTTATATATGTGCCATCTTGTTTTGCATTAGGAGAGCCAGTACGGTGCAGTGATTAGCATGGCGGACTTTGCCCAGAGACAACAGAATACAAATCCCCATTCATCCAGGAAATTCACTGGATGCCACAGGGGCAGGGGCATTCTGGGCATGAACCACGTCACTGTTTGTTTGTTTTTTGAGGATAAAAATGGGGTAATCCCCATCCATGTATAAAACCCTGACTTCACTGGAAGACGGGTAGGAGAGGAGGAGGAGGAGATAACTTCTAGGGCTGTGCACTGGATTCAGCTGAAGTCGAAACGGAATTGATTCAGCATAGCTGCCAAGTTTTCCCTTTTCTCGCGAGGAAGCCTATTCAGCATAAGGGAATTTCCCTTTAAAAAAGGGAGAACTTGGCAGCTATGTGATTCAGGGGGATACATGCTTTGACAAAGCTGGGTGGAGACAGGCACCGACCACCCGGGGTGACCCAGTGAAGGAAAGAAGGAGAAAGGGCTGTTTGCAAGAGGACCTCCAAGCCCTGCACTGCATTTTGGCAGTGGTGCACCTGTACCCAGCAAGGAACCTCTTTCCAGTAGGAGAACAGATACAAGCAGTTAAATGGAGCAGCATTTAACCCTCTCCTGGTGTGTGAAGGGTTCATTCTTGCTGGCTGCACGGCTCGGATTCACCAGTGGGTTCCTCGCAGGGAGCACAGGGAGCAGACGCCAGCAGGATTGACTCCTCTGCTCAAGAGCATTCAATCCTGCTGAATAGAGGGTCCTTCTTGACAAATGCATTCCTTGCAGGGAACATTCTTGCAAAGCAGCATGGAGCAGGATTGCACAGGGAATTCAACCCTGCTGGCTGCAGGGTCTGCTTCTCAAGTGTGTTTCCTGCAGGGAATGTGTTGGTGAAGCAGAAACCAGTAGACTGGTAGGAGAGAAGAAGAAGAGTTTGGATTTAATATCCCATTTTATCACTACCCGAAGGAGTCTCAAAGCAGCTAACAATCTCCTTTCCCTTCCTCCCCCACAACAGAGGGAGGTGGGTGGGGCTGAGAGACTTCAGAGAAGTGTGCCTAGCCCAAGGTCACCCAGCAGCTGCGAGATGCGAACCCGGTTCCCCAGATTACGAGTCTACCGCTCTTAACCACTGCCCTCTCCTGCCCTTATGTTGATTTAGGTTTTTGAAACCCTAATTGAGCATTAGTCCTATCACCTAAATTGATCTGGGTCAGACATTTCCCTGGGGTTGGGTTCGGGAGGCTGTGTGAAACCCTAAAAAATACTACTATGAATAATAATGGCGAATAGTATTTTTCAGCCGCTGTTCTATTTTTAGGAATAGGAAACACCGGCTCTCTTGAAAGCAGAAAAACAGTCCAGATATGCAAATATATAATTTGTCAGTGTGTGAGTAGATACAACACAAAAATTAATATATTGAAGATATGGAATGAAGACTTCTCCCCTGTCAAGTCCTTGGGCAAAGCCACTGGTTTGAATCCTGCTAAGGCATACTTAGACCTATTGGACTTAGTGAACACGACTAACTCACGTTGTTTTCAGAGGGTCTACTCTGAGCAGGACTTAGTTGGGTCCAGCTCAGTATCTTTCAGCCTCAACTTCCTTAAGTATTAGAAGGTATGCTTAAAATAAGAAAGCCCATTATTAAAATCATTGTTGACCAAGATTGAATATACCTGTAAATTAAAATGCCAAGATTCCCTCCGCACACACACACACACTTTATTTTCTCTCACACACTGCGGTACTAAAAATAGATTGGTGTTGAAAGGCCCATTATACCAAAGGATTTAATTGGTCTAGCTAACAAAGCACAGCAAAGATGTCATTTTACATGCAATTGTACCAAGATGAAAGGCTCTTCGTGACCAATATTCATGACCAAATTATAAATATTTAAGCAAACAGACACAGAAGCAACAACAAATGCTGTGTTATTGTACAAATACAATCGAGATATAGAAATTATTAAATGCAAAATAAAAACAAGGGCAAAGATGTCCCAGAGGTGCCTGTTCAGTAAGAATTCAGGAAAATCCAAGTCAGGGATAGCCACAGAATCTTAGAATTAATTGTAGAGCTGGAAGGGACCCATAGCGTCATATAGTATGAACCTCTGCTGTGCAGGAATCACAGCTAAACATGGTGCCTTCTTGATGTTGCTGAACCACAACTCTCATCACCTCAGTGATTGGCAATACTGGGACTAGTGGGGATTGTGGACGGGGGCAATGGTTACAACTACGGTTGCTTTGATTCAGCAAAACCATGTTTCCAATTGAACCAAGCTCCACAGCAAAAAACAAAACAAAACAAAACCCTTTGAAACTTTCTTCTTACAGCCAATCCCATCATGTTCACTGTGAAGAATGCCATATTCCTCTATTGTTGAAGGGTATCTCATGCTTCTGTTTTCCCCTGCTGCGACCTATTTCTCATTTCCTTGGCTACCCCATTTCAATTCCCCTGTCTTTCTTTCCTCCACTGTACCCACCAGTAGCTATGATTATGCACAGGGCTAAACAGTACAGATATCCAAAAACAAATTAAAAACGGAGTATGGTCCATTTTGTTTTAAATTGATATTCATAGAAACAGATGGCGATGTTTTTACGCCTGGTTACTTAACTAACTTTAAGTGGTTAATTTACAGTTACAGTTGCTTTGAATAAAGATGTATAAACTATTAGGTCTCTGGCACTTTAAGTAGTATATAAAGCACAGCACAGGGTTTCTGCCACTTTGAGAAGTTCAGAGCTGCCCCATATCCAAACATAAGCCAATTTCCACATAGTCCTCTTCTCCAGTTAACACTCATCATTAACTAGGCACTGAATACTGTGACTGCAATTTTCAATCAGGTCTAACCATCTCTAACTTCAGGCTTCTGCTGAAGTCTTCCCCTTGGTCCATCAATCACTGCTGCCTCAGATTTTCAACAATGACTTGACTGAAGGGCTTCCTCTGGAACAGAGGTGGGGAACCTTAGGTCCAGGCGTCTAAATCAGGGGTCCCCAAACTTACCCGGCTTTGGGCCGGATGCCTGCCGTGCCGATTGCGTGGTAGGCCGGAGGGTGGGTGAGTGCCGCGCCGATTGCGTGGTGGGCCGCACAGGCGTGGGAGCATGCGGCTATGCGCGCCCATGTGCATGCGCAAAAGCTATTTCTGGCACACTCCCGACCTGGAAAACGCCGGAAATAGCTTGTGCGCATGTGCAGAAGCCTCCTCCGACCCGGAAGTACACCAGAAATGACGCTTGCGCATGCACACAAGCTATTTCCATCACTTTTCTGGGTCGGAAGTCGGCAGCCACACCGCACCGCGCTGGTAAGAGCGGGCGGCAGCAGCAGCGGGCGGAGGGGGTCCCCGGGGGCCGCATAAAAAAGCCTCAGGGGCCATATGTGGCCCTCAGGCCGTAGTCTGGGGACCCCTGGTCTAAATGCATCTCTAGCTCATGGAACCCTCTTCATACCATACACACACCCCAGCTGCACCCACTACTTACCCTGTTTCACATCCTCCTTGAGTTTATTTTCCTAGGTTAAATGCATCTGTGATCTCTGAACATGCCTGTTGCCTCTCTGGATAGAGAGTTGTGTGTGTGAACGTGTGAAGAAATTAGCCTAGGTTGTGTTTTTAAAATAAATAAATAACTGGAAAAGTTATATTTTATGGAGTGTTGTAATTTGCAATTGACATTGTAAACTGTCCTGTGGTCTAGTGTGTGTGTGTGTGTGTGTGTGTGTGTGTGTGTGTGTGTGTGTGTAGAAATGAATGAATGAATCAGATAAAGACTCTTTTTTACAAGGATTCATATAAAACATGCAAATATCATCTCAGACACCATTAAAATTATTTTTAAAGGAAGAACCCCAACCATATATGCAGACAGGGAGAAAAACAACATAAAAATCACCTCTCAAGAGTTCCACATTGACTATCATATTTTAAGAGCTTTGTAGGGGCTGTGCTCATAATTGGGAAGGCTAGTCTGAACAGAAGGGGGTCTATGTTTCACTTCTTGATTTGACACACTCTCCGTTCTGCTGCTAAATTTCAGCAAGTTTGATCCTGTATGCTGCCTTGAGGGGGAAACTCCTGGGAGCCATATATAATCTGGTCTGAGCTCTTTGGAGAAATTGTAGGGAATAAATGTTTACTTTTCTTGCAAGATGCTCAGAGCCTATCGAGTGTCTCTGCAATCCTCAAGAGAAGGCAGAGGGCCTTCTCGGTAGTGGCACCTTCCCTGTGGAACGCCCTCCCATCAGATGTCAAAGAAATAAACATCTATCTGACTTTTAGAAGACATCTGAAGGCAGCCCTGTTTAGGAAAGTTCTTAATGTTTCATGTTTTAGTGTGTAATATTCTGTTGGCAGCTGTCCAGAGTGGCTCGGGAAACCCAACCAGATGGGTGGGGTATTCCTCCTCCTCCTCCTCCTCATCATCATCATCTCTGTGGCTTTGGGAGGGCTAACTTCACAGAGATCAAAGCATCCAAGATGCCCGTTTCCCCACCCAATAATCCCTCTACCACCCACTTCCCAGAAAGCCTACCTTGCCTTGGCTCTTGTTAGTTCTTGCCATACAGACTTCCAGCCTTTACTCTTCATTGTTCCCTTCCACTCTTCATTGTTCCCTTCCACCTATCTTTCCCATATCATGTATAGCCGGAGAGAGGAACTTTGAGCCCTGCAGATGCTGTTGGACTACAACTCCCATCATCCTTGGCCATTGGCATCATGCTTGTTGGGACTGATGGGAGTTGTAGTTCAACAATAGCCAGGAAGCCAGATGTTTATTCTTCACCAATTTATCTGATTGACTGCTATCCCATCTTTCCTCCAAGGAGCTCAAGGTGGCATACATGATTTCCCACCTCCTCATTTTATCCTCACAAGAGTCAGTGCCTGGTCCAAGGTCCAAGGTCCCCCAAAGAGCTTCAAGGCTGAGTGGGGATTTGAATTCTTGTCTCCCAGGTCCCAATGCAACATTCTAACCAATATACTACCCTGCTTTGCCACATCTAATTTTTAGAGTGGTTGGTACGACTCGGATGCCTAGTCTCTTGCCCATTTCTGCACTGCCAACATTATGTCCTGATGGAACAACATCAGGACTTCTGACCAACCCCTCACATTTATTAATTTGTTGCTCACCCTTAGCAAGGAGTCCAAAGCAGAATGTTGTTGTTTAGTCGTTCAGTCATGTCCGACTCTTCGTGACCCCATGGACCATAGCACGCCAGGCACTCCTGTCTTGCACTGCCTCCCGCAGTTTGGTCAAACTCTTGGTAGCTTTGAGAACACTGCCCAACCATCTCGTCCTCTGTCGTCCCCTTCTCTTAGTGCCCTCAATCTTTCCCAACATCAGGGTCTTTTCCAGGGAGTCTATTCTTCTCATGAGGTGGCCAAAGTATTGGAGCCTCAGCTTCACGATCTGTCCTTCCAGTGAGCACTCAGAATATATTTGCTTTAGGACAGTACTTTTGACCAGCTTAGCTTTACAATTAAGAACTATAACCAAAAGTGGTTACGGGTCATTTCTTTTGTCCCCTCCCAGTTGGATATTAGGCATATTCAGTATCAGGAAAGGCCACAAATATTGTAAGTTCCAGCGAGGCATTCTTTATACTCCAATAATTTAATAGTATGAGCATGCTCCACTTTTGCTTTTTAGAAAATATACGATGGGAATTGTTTAAACTATATGCCTTTGGAAATCTGACATGCTCCCCACCCCCACCTGGTCAAATAATGCTAATGTTTCAAAGGAATGGCTGATTGTGAATTGTTCAAGCAGGTCAGACATAAGCCAATTAACGCTACCTATTTAGTCTTCAAGGTCTGAATAAAATAGAGTCCCATTTTGATTAGAAGCCTTGCTCCTAACAGCAGTTGCATGGCTTAAAATAGACTAGAAAAATACATAAAGCCACATGGGATTGTTAAAAAAGAAGAAGATTTGATTGTATCCCAGTCAATTGCTATAATATAATTTCCTGTCCCTTATTATAGATATTTCATAAGCCATATTTTCTCATTCCAATGTTATAAAATGTGCCAGTAAAACAGTGTTTTGAACTATCTTATCTTTGGAGGCAAGGCCAGAACTCACCAGAACTCACCTCGGTGGTGAGTTCTGGCAGCTATTTGGTATAAAAAAAACCTCAACAGCTTTCTAATACAAATAACCAACCAATTCTTAGAGAGAGGCATTGTATTTTCCTGAGAGTTACCTAGGGACTGGAAGTGCATTTCTCATACAATCTGACACCCACATAGTCTTAGGTGGTTTGGTTCCAAAATAAAGATGGAAACACCTAGCTGTGGGAACGTCGCAATTGTGAAGGATGTGTGTACCTACAAACCCCCAAAGAGAAATATTACAATGCAGAGCTCAGCATCTGCAGACCGGTGCCCAGATCCCCTTCTCGGGAATTGTTGTTTTTGGTTTTGTTGCTGCTGCTGCTATTAGATCTCAGAAAAACACACACAAAATACCTAAGAAAAATAAGAACGAAACAAACCAAAAATCCCCCTTCCCACAACACCTTTAAAAGGGCATGAGATGTCGATCAGCCCGAGGCCTGGTTGAAGAGGAACATTTTTGCTTGGTGCCTAAAGGTGTACAATAATTGTGGCAGCCAAACATCCCTGGGAAGTGCATTACACCAGGGGTCCCCAAACTTACCCGGCTTTGGGCCGGATGCCTGCCGCGCTGATTGCGTGGTGGGCCGGAGGGTGGAGCAGTGCGCGCCCATGCGCATGCGCAAAAGCTATTTCTGGCACACTCCCCACCTGGAAAACGCCGGAAATAGCTTGTGCTCATGTGCAGAAGCCTCCTCCGACCCGGAAGTACACCAGAAATGATGCTTGCGCATGCACACAAGCTATTTCCGTCACTTTTCCGGGTCGGAAGTCAGCAGCCGCACCGCACCGCGCGGGTGAGAGTGGGCGGCAGCAGCGGGCGGAGGGGGTCCCCGGGGGCCGCATAAAAAGCCTCAGGGCCCATATGTGGCCCCCGGGCCATAGTCTGGGGACCCCTGCATTACACCAATGGGGAGCCACTGCAGAAAAGGCCCATTCTCATATTGCCACCCTCTGTTCCTCTCATGGAGGAGGCACATCAAGAAGGGTCTCAGATGATGATCACAGGTAAGTTCATATGGAGAGAGGTGTTTTTTTCCTTCTATCCACCTGACCCCTGGGCCATGAACTTATGGTGGCAAGATCTGAGGAGCCACTTCCCTTATTGATTCTTCCATCTGATATAGCGAAACTCTGGGTCATTTCAATAAAATTAAAATGCTGAATGGCTTCACAGACCTTGGCATCATTGTCTGTGACTGAGGAAGCCATTTTCAGTTAGGTGGGATCAGTGGGGCCCTTCTGAGGAGGCCCCATCTAACATGTTGTCAGTTCAGAGCCAGATAAAGTTGGTTCTGATGCTGAGTTTGCCCACTGGGGCATCAGTTGACCACCTATGGTCTTCCACTATGCCCATAGTCTTCCACTATGCCCATTGATTTATGCACAATCAGTAAGTCCCTTCCAAAATAGTTTGGTTTATGGACAATTCAAGTGGCGGTAGTCAGGCTGCTCTCCAGTCAGTTTTCAAACAGGTTTTTTTAATCATAGAATCGTAGAGTTGGAAGAGACCACAAGGGCCATCCAGTCCAACCCCCTGCCAAGCAGGAAACACCATCAAAGCATTCTTGACATATGCCTGTCAAGCCTCTGCTTAAAGACCTCCAAAGAAGGAGACTCCACCACACTCCTTGGTAGCAAATTCCACTGCCAAACAGCTCTTACTGTCAGGAAGTTCTTCCTAATGTTTAGGTGGAAACTTCTTTCTTGTAGTTTGAATCCATTGCTCCATGTCCGCTTCTCTGGAGCAGCAGAAAACAACCTTTCTCCCTCCTCTGTAATATTCTGTAATCTGATGGCATCCACACACACCCATAACAGGGTCTATGGCTCTCATTGAGAAATCAGGAGCCACTTTGATAAATCTCCCCACCCCTAAGGTTATAATTGAATTCTGGGGGAAAGTAATAGATCAGGAAGTTTATAACGAGATCTGAAACACAATACTGTATTCAAAATTTGACATATGGAGACTCTTAATTTTGCAGCGCAGATATCCTGCCAAACAATTTGATCCAACTTCTGTAAGAATATTGCATTATTGAGCAAACCACATCAAGTTCTTGCATCTCTTCCAACTTCACAACTGTGTTTCCTGAAAATGTGTGGGTTTGAAAACTGGGGGATCTGAGATTTGCTTTAAGAATATTTGCTTGAAAAATAGCCCGCAAGCAATTAACAAGAGTGACAAATTGTAGGGAACTGTTTTCTCCCAAAAAATTATTACCCTTCTAGATGCAAATTGATAGCATTTCACTGAATAGCTTGGGAGAGCTCGCTGCACACAGATCTGTTTCCAGGTTTTGCGTGCCGTTGCGTATGCCACCAATATGTCAGCAGACTTGGGGAAACATCAATGTTTGCAAAAGGAAAAGGGAGGGGGGAGCCCCTCTAAATCACTCCATTGACTACTGAGCATGCTCAGCGGCCATGGGCTACTGACTGTCTGCTGGGAGCGGGAATGACAGAAAAATGGGAGGGATGGAGAATGGAATTTCATATCCTGGCTAGAGTCACTTCACACTGCAACATGTTGTCAGTCTGGATAGCTCAGTTGGTTAAAGTCTTCTTCTTTTATTTCTTTGGCGGCCACTCATAGCCGAGTAAGATTGTCTTCCATAAACATGTTAAAGTGTGGTGCTGATAACACCAAGGTTGCAGGTTCGATCCCCCTATGGAACAGCTGCATGTGCCTGGGATTGGACTAGATTGTTTCCCAACCTTGGGTCTCCAGTTGTTTTTGGACTACAACTCCCATCATCCCTGACCACTGGTCCTGCCAGCCAGGGATGATGAGAGTTGTAGTCTAAAAAACAGCTGGAGATCCAAGGTTGGGAAACCCTGGACTAGATGATCTTCAGGGTTCATTCCAACTCTACCATTCTATGATTCTGTGTTGCAGGTTCCACTTGCATCCTCTAGTTTTGGTGCATTTAAAATGGTTATTTTGTTTGGGTTGGAATTTCCAGCCCCAAAGCATGCTTTTCTAAAAGCAAATAAATGAATGAAACAGTGGGGGAAAGAATATGTCCTGGCAGTTGCTCAAGGGTTGCTCAATCAACTTTTTCCAGTCAAATTCAGATTTATATCAAAGTGGAGACTATGATTCTATACCAAAAAATGAGCATACAGTCTGCAGATGACACTGGCTAGTATGTATATAGAAATATGTTCAGGAATAGAGACTTCAATTTCCAACAGGAGGTTGTTGTCCCCCCCCCCCCCGCGCGTGACTCTTGAATAAACAGGAAATGAAGAATTAGCATTTAGGGCAATAAATCTGACTCCGCTTTGGAATGTAAATAAGCGCCTGTGGATTAATTTGAACAGAAAAAAAGGAATATCTGTTTCCTGTGGAGAATGAAGAAGGGACAGTGACAACCTGGCATAATCTGAACAAGACTCCCTTTTCCTTATTCAGCTTTTAATTACATGCAAGCTAATTATTAGAGCTCAGAATAAGAGACACACTAGAAATGAGGAGTATATGTGACACTGAATGGAAATGTGCGATAAACATTGCCATATAATGCAGCTTTTGGGGGAATAAACATAAGATGATTGCTTGTCCCTGCACCGATTATCCTTTTTACAATATGTTTTCTGTTGTGCTCCAATTAGAGATGAAGGCAGTCTCTTGATCTACTGATTAACCATCATGAGCAATTGAAAAGAAAAGTGTCTTGGACTTAAAAATAAAATAAAATCACACACACAACACACTACATGCTATTGAAGGCAACTGCTTAGGAAAGCAAATATATTATGAACTGCTTCTGTACACGAATTCCCTCCTCATGCTTATACTTGATAATGCACGGAACATTTCTTGGAAACAGAGTGAGAAAACCATAGGGGTTAAAAACATAATCAAACATTAGCCCCACCCCCAGAATGCAGGAGGCGCTGTGGTCTAAACCACTGAGCCTCTTGGGCTTGCCAATTAGAAGGTTGGCTGTTCGACTCCCTGCGACAGGGTGAGCTCCCATTGCTCTGTCCCAGCTCTGCCAACCTAGCAGTTTGAAAGCACGCCTGTGCAAGTAGAGAAATAGGTACCGCTGCAGCAGGAAGGTAAACGGTGTTTCTGTGTGTTCTGGTTTCCATCACGGTCCTTGGTGCAACAGTAGCAGTTTAGGCATGCTGGCCACATGACCCGGAAAGCTGTCTGTGGACAAATACCGGCTCCCTCGGCCTGAAAGCAAGATGAGCGCCACAAACGCATAGTCGCCTTTGATTGGGCTTAACTGTCCGGGGGTCCTTCAGATAATACCATTTCGAGCCCCAAACTGAGAGGAATCATACCTCCTCAACATTCCTCAGATGAAAACAAGGACAGTCTACTATTCCACATAGTCCCCCGCCTCTACTCCTATATTTATGTGCACTGTGAATGGAATGGAATATGGGGAAAGGGCAGGGCTTTCTTCACCAACAAAACATCTTGGTTATATGCGGGAGCCTTAGATGACATATGGTAAAACCATATGGCTTCCATCAGCCCGCCTTGAGCGTCAAAGGAGGCACCTGTGCCAGATGTTTATAACGCCACACTTCGGCTAGCAGTGTAGTCTCTATGATCAGTGGCTATGACAATGAGGGGCCTCTGTGTGTCTACATGAGCCAGGCCCCCTTAGGCCACTTCTGCCATCACTATCACTGTAGTTGGATGTGTTGAGTGCGACCAGCTGGCGGAGCTGAGGAGAGCAGTTCCCGTTGAGCCAACATGAGGGGCCGGGCTGCCACCTTCTCCTACCCATGCCCTTCCCCACTCATGCAGAGTTCGGGACTCAGTGAGAAGCTATGGTGGCAGAAGGGTATTCTGGCATTTTCAGGGTAGCTGGAGTCTTATATATCTGTATTATTGGCGGTGGTGATGATTATAATATTTATATAGTCACCAAGCAATTAATATTTCCCAAGCAACACATACCACTACCACTGCTGTGTATGGGCATTCACAGGTTGTAAATTCAAACGAGCGAATTACTGCACAAATATAAGGGGCACACTCAGGGGCGTACCCAGGATAAAAATTAGGGGGGCAAGGGGCGGGAGGGGAGGTGCCACAGTGCGAATGTGGGCGGGGCTACGTTGCCTGCGCCTCTCCGGTCTTCCGAGGAGGCGGCCCCAGGCTCCCGCTCCCGGTGCGAAGCCCCAGAGGTGCGCGGGGAACGCGAGCCTGTGGCTGCCTCCTCCGCGCCTCCCCGGTCTTCCGAGGAGGGGCCCCAGGCTCCTGCTCCCGAAGTGAAGCTCCAGAGGCACGCAGTGAACGTGAGCCTGTGGCTGCCTCCTCCGCTTATGCTCCCCACTCCTGCTTAGAGTTCCTCCGCTTATGCTCCCCGCGCACCTCTGGAGCTTCGCGCTGGGAGTGGGAGCCTGGGGCTGCCGCGCCTGCGTGACCCTCAGCCTTCTGCTTCTAGGGGGGGCAATTGCCCCCTCCTGCCCCCCGCCTACGCCCATGGGCACACTATCAAATAGATAATGGGAACAACACTTGAGAGGGAAAGGAGCTTCTTTGCTCTGAGAGATTAGACTGGAACAGCCCCTTCTCTCCACAACAGCTGCAGTCTGTCTCCCTGTTAAATCTTTTGCATTTTAAGAGCATCTCTAAGCTGCAGATATTTTGCATAACCGGATCCTTTACGGGTAAACTGTTCTCATTGGTTTGCCAACACATCCTGCTCTAGACACCGGAGCAAGACAGGCAGTTTGCTGAGGGAATGAGTTCAGCACATAGCAGGCGAAGAACACCAGTTCTGTGCAAGTAGGGGGAGGGAGGGAGGGTGGAGGGATTTAGCAGCCTTCAAATGGTCCTGTTTTCATGTTTGAAAAGTCTCGGTGTGCAAAATTGAGTCTGGCAATGGGCATGTGTTGAAGACATGCAAGCTTCTCCTCTGCCTCTTTCTGCATGACACTTTTTGTAGGACCTGTCCTCTCCCTCTTCTCATTTCCTCTGCTTCTACATTCTTCTTTACATATCAGACAGGCCTCCTCTCAATTATCTTTTCAGTGCCTATTGAATACATTCCTTTTCCCACAAACCTTTAAAGTAGAGATCTTTTTTATCCCTGTCTGTATTGGACTTGAAACTGGTGTGTGTGTGTGTGTGTGTGTGTGTGTGTGTATTGTAGATTTTTTTTTGTGGGAAGTGATTCACAAATGAAATGAATAAAGGACCAAGCTGTTGTAGGGCTGAAATGGAGCAAATGTCAATAGGGTTTTCTGTGGATTGATTCTTGTCAATTCAGCAGTAAACTGTGGACTTCCCCAGGGAAAGTGGCAGAAAAAAGAAGAAGACCCTTTCAGGCCCATATCCAGAAATCCCAGGACAAATGGAAGAAATTGTGAGACAAAGGGAAGTGTTGACAAGCTCCACAGGCCTTTGGAATGCCTGCACATACAGCACTGTCAAGGTGAGGTGAATAATAGAATCATAGAATTGTAGAGATGGGACCCCAAGGGTCATCTAGTCCAACCCCTTGCCAAGCAGGAATAATGAAGATGAACTGTAGGTTCTCAAGGGTCCTGGGAGCTATTAGGAAACCCCCATTCCTCTCACAGAGCTACAGTTCACAGAGGGAAGAGGGGCTGATTGTTAAACCGTACTGACAATTTTAGTTCTTTGAGGGGAAGAGGCTAGCAGCTCTCAGCACCCCTAACAAATGACAGTTCCCTGGCTTCATTGGAGGAAGCCATGACTGTGTAAAGTGGGACAGTACCGCTTTAAATGTAGAGTGGAAAACGAGCCTCAGGCATCCTCATTCCTATTATCTCTCCCCACCCAGATGTGTCAGGCAGGGGTTAATCTCTGCAGTGAGGAATCTGCTTTATGTGAGCAGTTATCTCACACAAACTAGGAGTCTGATCTCTTAGGATTCTGAATTGTAGCAGAGAGCAGGAATAGCAATGCAAATGTATGGGAGGGGCCAAGATGAGGCTCACTTCCCCTGCTCACACAATGGTATGAGCCAGGCAGGTGTGTGTGTGTGTGTGTGTGTGTGTGTGTGAAGAGGGTATGTCTTTCCCTCTTTTCCAAAACTACTTCTACTGTAACTTTACCCTTGCCCCCCCCCATCACACAAACACTTGGGATGGGGCAGAAATTCTGTTTCATGTGTATTTTAACGAGAAACTACCTATTTTGCACTTCTTGAACAAACCAAAGCACAACTATCCTTCTAAAAGTTGGACTTCTCTGAATTTTGCAATGCAACTCTTCAGGCAAACAAAAAGTATAAGAGAGGGTGAGAATAATATAAAAATGCATTGTATCTGGGGAAACTGTTTGCAAGGATGTGTGTATTAGCCAAAGTGGGATACAAAAACGTGTGCATTGGGGTAAATTCGCCCTAAAATGATGGCGAATTTTCATGAGGATTTCGTAAAATGCAAAATTCTGTGGAAATCTGGAGAACTGATTTTATGATCTGAAAACCAAAAAACTGAGTGAAACCAAAGTTGATGGACTTTTTCATGCCTAATTCACCCCATCCCTTCCTTTTGACTGGAGGCGGTGTAAAATGGTTGGCTCTCTCTCATCAGAATATTCTGAAGAAATTGCCAGCTATTTTCTAGTCATTGGTTCCCATTAAGAGACATTTCCCTAATCATCCTAAGCCATTAGCCTGTATTCTGCCTAACAGAAGCCCACACTCATAATGCTACTATTTCTTTTGACGCCACAGATTCTGAAATTCCTAGTCTTTTCTGGAACATGGTGTGTCTCTCAAACGGAGGCGAACACTCTGCTTGATCTCTTCAGTAATATATTGTAATCTGGAAGGTAGCCCACTGCAAGCACGGACTCTGCATTCCAAAATCCCGCATTTACACATTAGATACCGGCAATCTCACAGAAGCTAACCTCAAGGTTAAGCAATCTGCTGATGCTAAGGAAATAAAAGCAACAGTTATGAATTACAGTGGGAGATAAATTGTGCTTTGCACCAAAAAAAAAAAAAAAGCAAGACACTGATTCAAGCAATCATACTGAACACAGAAATGGATCAAATACGACCTGATACTCGTGTTTCTCAGACGTTCCCTCTTTGCTAGCTCAAGAGAGCCAGCATGGCATGGCAGATAAGATAACAGTACATGATGAAAGTTGCCCAAAGCAACATTGGGAATTACGGAAAATTAATGTTAGTTATTTGTTTATTAAATTGGTTGCCCGCCCTTCACTCTGAGGTCCCAGAATGAGTTAACGCAAAAATGCAAAGTTCTAAAATTTAAATACGTAAAAAGTGAATAAATATTAGGGGTGTGTCTAGACCAGAAGATTTTCCTGCTCCGAATAATTGATAGCAACTTCTGACACACACACACACACACACACACACACACACACACACACCCATTAGCACCTTATAGACCAACTAGGTTTGTTCTGGGTATAAGCTTTCGTGTGCATACACACTTCTTCAGATACACTGAAACAGAAGTGAGAGGGTGGGGTGGGGTTTTTCTCAGGAGGGTAGTAGGAGATGGGTGATTGGCTCAATGGGTATGCTGACTTCTATGATTGAGGTAGAATTGGAACCCATGACTGCATGGTCCGAGCCCAATATGCAATTAGTGCAGAGGGGTTATTATTAATTTTATGTATGTATGTATGTATGTATGTATGTATGTATGTATGTATATTATTAATACTACTAATAATAACAACTATTCAGAACTCCCCCTCCAGTTCTCAACAGTGTTTGGGTAGGGTTACCAAATTCCACATATTTAACAATTATTTATTTAAAGCATTAAAAAATCCTGCTTATCAGCTGAAAAAGAGTGTGGCTTACAAATGCCAGTGCTAAGACTGTCCTTGCCTTTAGGCTTACAAGTGTTCGGAGGGTGGAGGAAAAAAGTCAGTGCAGGTACTTATTCTTATCTATAATGACTCAGAGAGCCAGTGTGGTGCAGTGGTTAAAAGCGGTAGACTCGTAATCTGGGGAACCGGGTTCGCGTCTCCGCTCCTCCACATGCAGCTGCTGGGTGACCTTGGGCTAGTCACACTTCTCTGAAGTCTCTCAGCCCCACCCACCTCACAGGGTGTCTATTGTGGGGGAGGAGGGGAAAGGAGATTGTTAGCCGCTTTGAGACTCCTTCGGGTAGTGATAAAGCGGAATATCAAATCCAAACTCTTCTTCTTCTTCTCTTCTTCTTCTTCTTCTTCTTCTTCTTCTTCTTCTTCTTCTTCTTCTTCAGAATTGGATAATTGGGAGAGGAGGAGTAAAAATGTGTTGTCTTTCAGCGGAGCCAAGAGAGAGGCTCTACGATCCCACCTTACTGTACATGATCACAGAATAGTAGGATTGTGGTGTTGGAAGGGATCCTGAGGGTCATCTAGTCCAATCCTCTGCATTGCAGGGATCTGAACTAAAGCATCCATAATAGATGACCATCAAACCACTGCTTAAAAACCTCCAAGGAAGGAGAGATCACAGCCTCCCAAGGGAGTCCGTTCCACTGTTGAATTCCCATCAGAAAGTTCTTCTTGACATTTAGTCAGAATCTCCTTTCTTGAATCCATTGATGGAATGGCTGCAGATAGATGGTGCTTAAGGAATAGATGATTATCTTTCAGCAGGACAATGGTGAGGCCCTGCAATCCCATCTCAGGTTCTTCAACTCCACATATGGTGAGATTCTTCTCAAACACATGGATTTCCAATGAGTTAGACCAGTATCCTCAAACAGCTGGCTGAACTATTGGAATACTGCAGTCTCTGTGGAAATGGCTGAGAAATGATTGAGGGATAATGTTAGTCGCTAGGTTAGAGCATTTTCCTCAAGAGACCTATGCACCATCGTGAAGATGCCTCTGCTTATCATAAATGTCCTCATTTCAATTTAACCAAATGCAGCATGTCTCAGTTCTTCATTTTGGAAACATTCTCCTTAGAGGTTTGTTGAAATTGGATTGGATTGCACCCTTGGCCTGCTCTGGCATTCACAGTGTCATCAGCAGCCTGAGAAGACCAAGGCCTCCTTACGGTCCGTGGAGATCCACTGGCATTTCTTTCGTACTATGCATATGGTAGATCTCCTCCGCAGAATCAATCTATTTTGTATATCGCTGCGTCAAAAGCTATGTGCCTTGCCTTGCTTGAAACGTTCCCCCACAGGTTCCTCTCAATGTCTGTCCTGCTCCAAATAAAGGATTTTAGTGGAATGCCTAGATGCACTGGTAAACGGTGTCACCTATTGGACTGGAGTTGGGAAACAAAGTTAATGGGGCGGGGAGGGGAAGAAGCCTACCACTCACCTTTCAGCATTTTTCATTCCTGCTAATGTACCAAGTACAATTATATCAGCATAACCCCCAGGGCAAGGCTCTGAAGGGAGGCATTAAATAATTCACCCGTTGTCAATTCAAAACATGAAGTTTCCCTTGCACGATTGTACCAGCTTCAACTCAAATCGTTGTTGTCCAACTGAATTTTTTAAAAATGTCAACAATTATCAGGGGTGACAGTGACCTGACTTTTTAAGGTTGGCTGCACAGTTCATTTGTCTTAAAAAATCAGGAGTCGTCGACGTTTCAGCAGGGCAGCATCCAGAATCCACAGAGACTTTAAAGGATACCTTGGAAAGTAGGGATCTGAAGAATTTCAAAAGCCCTGGGCTCACAAGTCTTTTTTTTTTTAAAAAAAAGTTTCTTTCCCTTCTGCGTTGGGATGGTTTTATGATTGAAATGGCTCCAATGAATGGGGGAGGAGGAGGAGGAGGAGGAGGAGGAGGAGGAGGAGGAGGAGGAGGAGGAGGAGGAGGAGGAGGAGGAGGAGGGAGTTATCTGCTGATGGTCTGCAGGCAAGAGAGCATTAGGTCAGGTGATCCAAACTCCATTTGTCCATTGCTCCATCAGAGGGAGAGGTGATGCAATATAATGCCCTCTGGAAATCTGCTTGGAATCTACCACTATTTTGCTCCCCCTTTTCCTGAACTCTCTCTCATACACTTAGTATTCTGCCTTGTTGTCATGCAACTCCACTGTGCAATGATGCTCTAATGCGGAAGTTAGCATATAGCAATCTCGGCCAATAGCGATAGCCCTATCCTCTATGAATTTAGTTGGTGGCCTCCACTACATCTTGCAGGAGCAAATCCCATAGTTTAACTACACACTGCTGTGTGGCTGTGTGAAGAAGTACTTTTTAAAAAAAATCTCACCTGGAATCCCCCATCGTTCAGCTTTGTTGGAAGACCATTCCATATTATGAGAGAGCCATATCCGCTTTCTACATACCGTGTGTGATTTCATACGCCCCTAGCTTTCCCCACTTTAAATGCATTCCCCAAACCCAAATGTTGGAGAATTGATCTATTCCCCACCCTTCACCGTAAGATCCCAGGGCAGGTTACAAAAACACAACGAATAACTTTTGAAGCAAAGAAAAGAACCACAACATATTAAAAATCATGAAATATTATGGAGTTTTGGAGTGGGCCAAATTAGCTACTGGCCTCAGTTCTCTAGGTGTTTGTACTGATATGCAAAGCCCTATACAGCTTGGGATCAGGGATCAGGACTCCCAAAGGAGCAGTTCCCTTATATAACCAACTGTTCCCTGCACTCTGCAGCAGAGGGCTCCCTGCAGGTACCATCGCATCAAGTTCATTCCACACAACGTTGGAACTGGGGCATGGTGGCATCTACCCTTTGGAACTCCTTCTCATTGCATACCTGGTAGGCACCATCTCTGCTGTCTTTTCAGCTCCTATTGAAGACGTTCCTTTTTCAAAGAGCCTTGTAAATGAAGGGTTTTTTTTGGGGGGGGGAATACACAAATCATTATCTGCATTGGATTTGTAATTGATTTTACATATTGTGCGGTTTTACATACATTTTACAGTAATAATAATAATAATAATAATAATAATAATAATAATAATATATTATTTATACCCCGCCCATCTGGCCGCCCCTCCCCCGCCACTCTGGGCGGCTTTCAACACACATTAAAATACATCAAAATATCACAGATTAAAGACTTCCCTAAACAGAGCTGCCTTTAGGTATTTTCTAAATGTCGGGTAGTTGCTTATCTCTGTGACCTCTGATGGGAGGGTGTTCTACATGGCGCCCGAGAAGGCCCTCTGCCTGGTTCCCTGTAGCTTTGCTTCTCGCAGTGAGGGAACTGCCAGAAGGCCCTCGGCGCTGGATCTCAGTGTCCGGGCTGAACGATGGGGTTGGAGACGCTCCTTCAGGTATACTGGGCCAAGGCCGTTTAGGGCTTTAAAGGTCAGCACCAACACTTTGAATTGTGCTCGAAAACGTACTGGGAGCCAATGTAGATCTCTCAGGACCGGTGTTATGTGGTCCCGGCGGCCGCTCCCAGTCACCAGTCTGGCTGCCGCATTCTGGATTAATTGCAGTTTCTGGGTCACCTTCAAGGGTAGCCCCATGTAGAGTGCATTGCAGTATTGTGAAATCCCTTCAAGAGGCTCCATGGCAGGGGTCGGCAATTTTTTTTAGCCGCGGGCTGGTCCACTGTCCCTCAGAACTTGTGGCGGACCAGAGAAGCAGCAGCACCGGGGGGGGGGAGCTGGAAGAAAAAGCAAGGGGGGCAAATAGTCCTCCTCCCCACCCCCCCAGCCCCAGCCACTGTGCTTGCCTTCCCTGGGGTCACCGCCGCCACTGCCACCACTATTACTGCTGCCACTGCTGCTGCTTCTCGTGGGTAGGCAGAGCGAGCTCGTCCGCTCCGCTCTCTGGCCCACAGGAGCACTAGGGTGGCAGCGGCAGCAGAGGGAAGGTGAGTGATGTGAAAGGGCGCTCAGTCAGCTCAGCCCAGCCCCCTTCCTCTTTAGGCAGGGCAGGGAGAAGCCAGGAGGAGGGAGGAAGGAGGCACCACCGTGGCGTGTGTGAGGGAGAGGGGGGGTGGGATGGCACGGGGGGGGGATGGCACAGCACGAACAAACAGACTCCCCATGCTGATCCACAGACAGTTCACAGGCCGGATCCTGAAGGCAATTGGACCTGATCTGGTCCGCGGGCCTTAGTTTGCCGACCCCTGCTCCGTAGGAATCACTCCATATATGGGGGGGGGGAAGGCACTGAGGACACTTTCCAAGTTTCAGAAGTCAAACATTGCATCTTCAGCAAGCAACAAGCAGGGCCACAGAATGGAATATAATGTATTATTTTCTATCTTCATTCTCCGTAGACAATCCTTTATTTTAGTCAAAGTACTAACATTTGCAATTTTTTTTTTAAAAAAAGGTCTGGCAGCCCTACCCAGGGTACAGAGCAGAGAGGATGCATATCTCTTCCTGCCAAGGTCTGTAGCATTCGATTGGCTGGGTGAAGCTACGTGAAGTCAAAAGCCTTTATTCCAAGTAGATCAAACCTGCTTAGGCTGTGTACTAGCAATTAGCAAAGCAGGGGTCTTTTATCATTGTGCCTGCCTCAATATTTCTTTTGTGATTCACAAAGGACCCTCCGTAATAGCCAAGGTCTGATTGATGATAATTACACAAGCATCTCTTCAGGAGATAGCCAAAAAGGCTTTCTTTCCAGATTCTCAGTCAAAGAAGCTGTTTGCAATTAACACTTTTGTCTGGGCAATGTGTATTTAATTACTAGATGTTTCTCCTGTGTGCAGGCAAACAAAGAGGCATTTAACCCTCCAAACCTGGCCATCAAACTGAAATTTTGTTTGAATAAAAAGAGCTCATTTCGCTGTGTATAACTGTGCCTTGGCACACAGTCACCTTGGATTCTGGCAGGTCTCCGGTGTCTTTGACAACCTCACAGTAGGCAAAAATTCAACAGGTCCACCTCTCCTTGGCATGAGGATACACCGATGTAGCAAGCTGTTATAATTCATGCCTACCATTAGATCTCAAAGCCATCAGTATGTCAAATCTTTTACTTGTGAGCTAGTTGCAAAAATTACCTTCATGTAAAGAAGGCTTCAAGGAGGTTCAGAATCCTCTTGACAAGGCCTTCTAGGAATTTTTAAGAAGTAATATAGCAGCGCTAGAAAGTCTAAGCAGACCCGCCTCCCATCCCTTTTCACATGTTAGTGCCTCTCACTTCTGCATCTGCTACCAAAAGTAGTCATCTGTCCACTTGCTCGGGTCACTGGGAGATTCAAAGGTCACAGGTTGCAGGGGACCTTCCAAACAGCCAAAGCTATCCTGGGTACAGACAGCAGCCACATCCAAGGCCCATTGAAGCTCCCATTTTGAGCATGCAGTAGTGCTAACAAGGGCTCAGGCAAGAGCCTAGAAGGAAGTCAAGGGGCAGTCCAAGGTAAGCAGAAGATCAGGCTCAAGACACAGCGTGGCAGCAAGACATTGTTCCAGAAGCTCTCCCACCTTCCCCAGGGAAGGGCTTGAGGGATGGGTAGAGAGGTCAGTTAGACCATATTTCAACCTTGGTACACTAATTATGAGTCAGATTTGAAATCCAAGGTGCGATCATCCTCATCATTGTAAATACCAAAAGAACAAACAAAAGGCAGTACTTTCTGCTACCTATTGCCAAAGCTGCCATTTTAGGTATTCATTCAGCAACTGTGGCTATCAAAAAGGACTGGTGCATTAGCTTTTGGGATCATTCAGCTGGACGCTATGCCTTGGCATGGTTTCCTTTCCACTGCTCCTTGCCATAGTTTCTGCTGTCATGGCTTCTCGTGACTTCTGGCCAATGTGGTTTTGTGTGTGAAATTGCATTCCATGTTTCAGCAGCTTGGAAGATAAAGCATGGCAGCATTTGTCCGGGGCGCTGCCTGAAGCCAGTGAGCCAAGGCCTTTGGTTTTAATTTCCATTGAATTAGCACCAGCTTTGAAACGTCTTTTTGTGTGTGTTGCATGTTTGGGAGTTGGTGAGTGAGCGAGTGTCTTTTCCAGTGATCTTGGGGGAATTTAATTGATCAAAAGATTGATTTTAGTCGTGCACTTCCATAATAGGATTTGGATGCATACAGTTATAACTGCAATGGAAAAAGTATTATAACTTTCAGGGAACCTTAATAAGCCACAACCGTCTCAAAGGAAGGAAGCATTCAGAATGGGTTAGCTTCTTATCGACTTTGGGGAGTTCGGATAAGACCTAATTTTCAATTAGTCTTCCACTTCATTCATTTATTTAGATTTTCAATCCAATCTAGTCACAAGCCTAGACTAGTACATAGCTTATCCTTCAGCCATTAGAGCAGCTCCGCAAGTTATGTGCCGAATATGCTTGCATTCAGCAAAGGACATAAATGTGCATCATTTGAACCGCTGAATTGGTTGAGCATCTTTTCCGACTAGAGCCTGAATGACAGAGCCCAGGATCCCTGGTGGAAAACTGATGGTATGTCACTGGCGGAGGAAGGGGGTGTGGTAGGTGCAGCCCGCCCTGGGTGTCATCCCTGAGGGGGGTGACATCACTGCCCAGCCCCCCTAGGATCCTCGCCCCACCCCTGCAGGTGGCTAACCCCACCCCTGGGTGCACAGCATGTGCGCCACTCCGGGTGCTCCACCTCTGTGGTATGTGAGACTTTTGTTTGTCAGTTTCCTCCTAGAAAATTTGGGATCTGATGTCCCAGTCCCTGCATGTGATAGCTCCTCCACCATCCCAAGACTCTTCTTTTGTTCAGTGAGCCTATAGCACAAGGTGGAGGTGGTTTTAGGGTAGTGCAACTGGTGCTGTTGCGCTGGGCAGCATGCTACAGGAGACACCCCAACCATGCTGTAGAATGGAGTGTGAGAGGCTGGGGGCACCAAATTTTAGCACTGAAATTTGAGAGCCAGAAGTCCAACACTGCACAGGGATGGTGAACCTGTATCCTTTCAGGTATTCTCAGTTTGTAACTCCCTGTAACAGGAGATCAGGAGCGAGAAGAGAAAGAGTCGATTCTGGGTAGAAACATCCACTCTGAGGAATATATCACAAGCTAGAGAAAGGAGTCTCTGAGCTTCACGTGAAGGACAGTGTGTGGTGTCCTGTAAGAGTAATTAGGCCAGGAATTAACTGGGAGGCTGAGCCTGAGCCAGGAGAAGTAGAAGCTGTGAGAATACAGTTTGCTTAGGACTCATTCCAGTCAAGAGGGGAGAGATTCTTCTACAAAAATAGGAGACTCCTAAACCAGTTAAGAGGGGTGTAGAGATCCCTGGGGTCTGTTACTAGGAGTACCTCAGTAGTAGGGTTGTCTAAGGGTGTGTAACTGGCAGGAAGTACCACTTGTTTAAAAACCAAAGTATTAAGCGGCAACAGCTGTTCAACAACTGAGAAAGAACTGAAGTGAAATAGCATTGTAATCTGAAGTATCCTATGTTTTACCCACTTGAGTCATAAACTTCCTTTGTTTCATAAAATCTTTATTTTTTATTTGACAACAACAACAACAACAGTTTGTAACTCCCATCATCCCTGACTACTGGCTATGATTGCTGGAACTGATGGGAGTTGTTGGAGTCCAACAACATTTGGAGTGATACAGGTCCCCCATCCCTACTACAGAACAGAATAATAGAATTGTAGACTTGGAAGGGTCCCCAAGGGTCATCGAGTCGAACCCCCTGCAATGCAGGAATCTCAACTGAAGCATTCATGACAGATGGCCATCCAACCTCTGATAAAAACCTCAAATGAAGGAGAGTCTACTGCCTTCTGAAAGAGTCCATTCCGCGGTCAAACAGCTCTTACTGTCAGAAAGTTCTTCCTTCCTAATTTTTATATCATGTGTAGCATCTGCTAGATCAAATGTGGGGTGGGCAACATTGCCCTCCATATGTTACTGAGCATCATGCCTGATCATTGGCCATGCTTGCCATGACTGATGGAAATTGAAGTTCAGTAAAATTGAGAGGGCCAAAGGTTAACCACTCTTGCTTCTGTTGTTATAGAGAACACATGGAGGGCACCACTTTGGCTAACCCATCATATATTTCCACGTCTTCCAGCTTCAGATGCAGTCAGCTATAAGACCATCTTAATTTCTTTCTTTTCTTTTTCCTCACACAGACAAGTCACCAAACGGTGGCGAGATCCTTTCGCTTCTCTCGTGAGACCTACAAATCCCTCCTCTGCATTAGTTGCTAAAACTCTCCCTGATGCTGCCACGGAGGGTACAAAACACTCCACATAAGCTGGTCATTTTGACGGCAGCTTCTTTCAAGGCAAGAAATATTAAAGGTAGGAAACTCATCTGAGCTTCACTTCATCTGAAACTTCTGTTCATCTATATGCTAATTCAAGCTGGATGCAAGGCTGGCTCTTCCAGAAGACTGTGCTGCTAATACCTTTTTAACACATAATTTAATATTGTAATTTGGGGGCAGGCAGTAAAACTTAGTGCCGTCTGTTGTTTTCTAGTCTGCGACTTATTTCCTTGAGGGGAGCTGCAGCGAGCGTTTGCTTCTCAGCCAAAAGGACAGAGAGCCTGTCAATCTGTTCTGCCCCACTGTACGTCTTAGCCACATATGCAGATGCTGGAAGAGCACTAAATGGCAAATTGCAGTGCGGTTCCCCTCCCCACAAAGAAAATTACATGCCACAGTGGTGTTAGGGAGGTTCTGTTTTCACACTGACAACAGGCTCACTTATCGCTGAAGTGCTGCCATTCGCCTTCTGAGAGTCGCCGGCAAAAATTCATTGAGAGCGTTGACTTTAAGACCTTTGCCAGTGCAGTCACCTCTCGATGAAGTGAACCCAATTTAATTATCATGCGCAAGCGGGTAGTCTAAAACCTGGGAGCATTCCTTTTTTATTATTTCCTTCCCTTCCCCAGCATGGAGAAGCGATCTACCCATTTAACCTTATCTTGTTTCAAATGCCAATGCCACTTCGTAAATAACACAAAAGAGATGGGCTTGGGAAGGATGGGTATAGATTCATGGGCTCATAAACGGGGATGCTTTAGTCACAGGCTGCACTTTAGAAGAGAGATGATCCCAGCCGCTTTGTTCTGGCTTTTGATAGACACCCTTTTCAGATAACAGTCGATGCAGCCAAGCAAGACACCTTGTGGGGAAAACGATACTGCACTTTTAGATCAGCTAAGGGCCCCTGGCGACATCCTTTTTATTGTGCATTCATGATTATTTGTGCTTAGCACAGTGCTTACCATTTCGGATAGGTTGCCACTGTACTAGTGCAAATATTGTGGGGAAATGGCGCTCAGTGCACATTTGCAGTGCCGGCTTTGAGGTTCTCCTCTTCACCATGCCATGTGTAGAAAGGTGCTATGAAGGAGCTGGCAACAGGTATTTTACCATCCAAGTGTTTCTTTCTGTGGATGGTGGGCTCTCAGCTTAGGGATTCTCACTGCCCAGAGTCTACAGAAAACCTAGAATTGGTTCAATGTGAGAACAGGATGCTGGCCTAGATGGGCCACTCTGTTAGTGGGAATCCTTTCTCTGGCTTTTGCTAGCACACAGAGTTAATAGCAGGTGTGGCAACCTAAGGCCCACAGGCCACAAGCAGTCCACGGGGGTTGTTTAACTGGCCCACGAGCCACCCCTGAACCGAACTGCCTGCTTGGTGAGTCCCTGTGCAATGCGCTAAACCGGTGCAGCACACGCGGAGACTCGCTTCCGCGGCACCAGAAATTGCGTCTGCACAGACACCAGAAATCACAGGCGTGATTTCTGGTGTCTGTGCAGACGCCTATGATCCTGTCCATGGAGGGATCTCTGCTGGAGTGAACCGGCCCAGGCGAGGTAAACCTTGCCAACCCCTGGTTAAAAGAATCCAGCTCAACTGGTGTTTCACTCTATGATTCCTTTTGTTTTCAAAGGGAAGGGTTGTAGCTCAGTTGTAGAGCATCTGGAAAGCTCGGTCAGTAGAGCATGAGACTCTTAACCTAAAGTTTGTGTGTTCGAACCCCATGTTGGATGAAAAATTCCAACATTGCGGAGAGTTGGATTAGATGACCCTTGGGGTCCCTTCCAACGCCACAATTTTTTTGCTTCTATGATATGCATGCAGAGGGTGAAATGTTCAATCCCTGTCATCTCCAGGTAGGGCTGGGGACATCTCCTATCTGAAGCCCTGGAAAGCTTCTGCATGTCAATGTGGAGAATGAATACCTAGCTGGACCAATGTCCTGATCCAGTACAAGGCAGGTTCCTCTGTCCCTCTGCTGCACACACACAAGCTCTTTTTGAAAAGATAAACAGCCTGCTAACACATCCCAAGCCTCTTTATTGGCAGAGTTTGTTGTTTCATTTTGCAAAGTAGGGAACCCAGATGCTTAGACTCTAATGATCAGAACTGAACCGAATAATCAACTTAAACAGTAGTACTAAGCTCAGTGTGTCAACCGAGTTAAGAAAACGCTCTCTTCTGTCCAGTGGCTAAGGATAAACCAAGCTCAACAAGGTTAATTTACTCTAGAGCATCAGTTTGATCTCCCCATACGACAGATGAATATCACCCAAGGCATATTTTAATATACATACATAAATATTTCCAAGAACAGAAGTTGTAATCTTCTTATAAAATTAAACTTTCATTTCCATTGATTTCTAGCAGCATAAAATCCCTGGTTAAGCAGGGATCTTGCAGTGAAATATTATAAATCAAATCAAGCTTGAAATCCCCATATGAAGAAAAGTGGAAAGGTATCACACCTATTAAAAGGTGATGGGCAAAGGAATTTGCAGAGCCCCGTACCTGTGATGGTCCCCTACTCATTCAGGAAATTAAATTAATTTAAAATAGAATGGAGAACAAAATAGCTCAGTGTGTTTTCCTTCCATTTGGGACTCTTGGAATGTTACAAATAGTACAGCAGCCTATTAAAGCCAGTGTTCTGTAACCAGAAAACCCATGTTTTGTGGATGGAAATGATTAAGCAAGTTACTTCTTTATGCATTCATTTGGTGATCCAAATACAACCTGTGGCTCTCATTTTGCCCAGGTACCTGGCATCTCTCAACAAGTCCAATAGTTGCCCAGAGCTGCTGAGAAATAAGGGAAATGTGGTTTCCCAAGGCTCCCAGCATTGTTCGTGATCTAAAGGAAGTCATGTTGTAAATCATAATGTGAATCTCCCTCCTTAAAGCGTGCAGAGGATTGCACACTGCACTGCAACATTTACTTTGTGTTAGTTTAGTTTTTGCTAATGCATTTTTTCTTCTTGTTTTCCCTTCTTCCCCTTTCCTCTCTTACTGCTCAAACCTTTGGCATCATTCTCTCCCTCTTCTCTTAATTTTGTGTTTTTCATTCCTTCTACACACTCCTTTTCCTTCTGCTACAGCTAGATCTGATGCGTTTTTCATTCAGAAGTAAGCTTTTCTGACTTCAGTGGGACTTGTCAAGGAATAAGATGAGTGCCCCTGAACATGTGCAAAGTGTATTTTCTTCTGCCTTCCATTAATGCAATTCAGTCTCGCCTCAACTGGGGTTTACAAGTTTCCATGGGGAAACATGTACATATTGCAGTTCCTCTTTTTACATTTTGTCCTTTTTTAAATAAAAAACCCCCACATTATCTATTTCTACAGCAAAATGGTGCTAATGCCCAGGCAAATGTCTGGTGAACAGAGTGGGGTTCATTTCTGAAGGAACATGAAGGTTGAACTATGTGTGGAGGCAATAGCATTCATTCTGTGCTTTACATTTGAAGTCAATGAAGTCATGCCCTTCAACTATCCCGATTTGAGCGGGACATCCCATAATTACAGAAGCTGCGTCAGCTTCTGATTGGATCCTGGAAAGTCCCCTCTTTTTTTGGTCTGGCGCTATGGTGTGAGTCAGCTGGTTCATGCCAGACCAAAAGACACTCATTTTTTGGTCTCACGCTCTCACACGAATCAGCTACCTCCCGTGAGAGCTGGGGACCAAAAAACAAGCATCTCAATTTGGGTCAGTTGGAGAGTATGTGAAATATAGCTGACAACCATTTCACGCGGGGGTTCTGTTCCCGGCTCCTGCGCACTTCGACATTGCTAGTATAGGTTCTGTCCTGTTCTGTCCTGCGCTTGTCGGGACACTTTTTGCGATGTTTTCCATCACTTCCGGGTTCAGTAAAGGATAGACATATCTAACAATTTTGATTTTTCTCCATTTCTCATTCTTCCAACCTGAAGTTCTGTTTGCCCCATTTCTGTATCATTTCTGCACATGCATTTCCATGCAAATTTCCCCTAATGCACACATTTTTTTGGCAATGAATTTTTCTTCATTAAATGTAGTTTTGTGGATTGTTTACACTAATATAAGCTTTTCTGGGGACACTTTTCATTCAGAGAAACAACATCTCACAATTCAAAGTATTGCAAGCTTTGAAGAATAAGCAGCTGTGTTTTGCTTTCTTTAATGGTTTGAGAATGACCAATTAGGTGGGTTCGTATTGAAACATGAAGTGAATCAATTCCTCCACTATCTCTACTCACAGCAATTTCCAAGCCAGACATAATGGGAAGAAACCATTGTGATAGTCAGTTGCCTGTGAAGACCCCCAAACCCCCTCCAAAATAAATCACACAGGACACAGAATATTTGTTTAAGATTTTTGGCATTAATTTGTGAGTGGTTGCTTAGCCATTTGTTCCTGCACCAGCAGGAACAAGATTGACAACTGGAACCTCCAGAGGTGAGTAAGGGGAAACATACCGGGGTAGCACAGAGGTGGATTTCCGCCTTTTAGATCACCCCAGATGCTCCCAGGAACTCTGGGATGGCCCTACCCTTAAGAGGAGATCGGACAGAGCACATCAGGCCCCTGGATTCCTTTAACAGAATTCCCTAGTAGCAGCAACAAAAAATGAGGGGCGGGCACAGCCAATCCATAATCCCCTCCACCCAAGAATGAACCAGTGTCTAACCGCCAAAGTTGTGATGATTTGCTACATGGTAGGCAAAAACCAAATGGCACCAGCCAATCAGCCAAGTGGCAAAATTCCTACCAGGCCCCTGCTCCAAAAACAGACAACCCCTAGACAGGCATAGCAAGGTCAAAAACACAACCTTAAATTATAGGGAGGGAGGGAGAAAGTACTTCGCCTCGTGCAGCCCCTTAGTTGCCAATCAAACCCCAACCGACAGAAAAAATTTCCCCAGCAACAATGGGGCAACCAATGAGGTGAGGAGGTCATCCAAACTGGCCCGCCCCAGCAACAAGAAGGCAGTTGGGTGATCTCACCGCAACACGTGGCTCTCCATTATTTGGAGGACACGATTCATAAGAAATTAGAATTTATTATTTATTTAACAGAATTTATTTACCATTTAACCATCGAAGCCTCTCTAGGTTTGCATAAAATAGGATATAACTCTTGTTTCAGACCCTGGTTTGTAATAAGTAACTGTTGTTTGAAGAAGCGACTATTTCCATATTCAGACATTATCAGAATCTGTGGTTTGTTCCACACTGCACTAGGGAGATTTAAGCACCTTTCCTTCTCATGGGATGAAAAAGGAATGGAGTGCGGATTCCAAAGGCTTGCCATGCTGCGTTTGAACCACCGGAAACTCATCCCTGTAACGTCTCAGCTGGGTCTAAGAGATCGTCCAATATCTTTAAATACCAAATTTCTCTCAAAATGTGTTTAAAATCAATTTCCTTCAAAGGGGTCCAACTTCCATGCCCAGAGTACATCAGCTAGAAGTGCCTACAAAAAACGATTAGCAGTGGAGCCATTTATATAATTTAAAACTGTCACAGGCAGGCTGCAGAGACAGCCTGCCACTGAGATGAATGGGGCAGCTCGGGCTCTCAAAGAGCTGCTTTGCTCACCCTGTCAAACAATAAAAGTTGAAAGCTGTAGATTCATGAAGTTTAGGAACTTTATCAGCTGGTGGCGAAGGTCTGTAGCACAATAGGAGAGCATCTGCTCTGCATGCATTGATACATTTGGGAGAAACTTTGAAAGAAAGTACCCCAGAAATCCTTTGATAGGAACTCTTTAAGTAAATAAGATGGGTATAACACCAGCTATAGGGAAGAACTTTCATAACATGAGAGAAATGCTTCTAAGCTGAGCTAAGAAAATAGGTTAAGCTAAGGAATACAGAATTATATTAATGCAGAAGAGGGGAATTTAGATGGTGCAATAGCTAAGATAGGTTAGGTTAGGTTAAGTGAAGCAGAACATATTGAAGAGCTAATAGTGGAATTAGCAGGCTGAGTGCAACATCGAGTGCTGAGCAGAGACAGTAGAAACAGGAAACATGTTAAGGATTTGTATTGAAGTGATATAGAGAAAGGTGATGGCAAACAAATAATAATAATAATTTATTATTTATACCCCACCCATCTGGCTGGGTTTCCCCACCCACTCTGGGCAGCTTTCAACAGAATATTAAAATACAAAATGTATTAAACATTAAAAGCTTCCCTAAACAGGACTGCCTTCAGATGTCTTCTAAAAGTCTGGTAGTTGTTTTTCTCTTTGACATCTGGTGGGAGGGCGTTCCACAGGGCGGGTGCCACTACCGAGAAGGCCCTCTTGCCTGGTTCCCTGCAACTTGGCTTCTTGCAACAAGGGAACCGCCAGAAGGCCCTCGGCCCTGGACCTCAGTGTCCAGGCAGAACGATGGGGGTGGAGATGCTCCTTCAGGTATACTGGACAAACAGCCTAGCACCAAAGGTAGGGCATAAAAGGGTGACATGAGTTGAGGACAAACCTTTAACATGGCATAAGGTGGGATCCACCCAGATGGGGGAATTTTAAGACACATAAAAGGCTGTTGGAGGAACTGGACATGGAAGAAGGGGTTAATTTCTTTCATGGGCACAAATCACCTCACTTATGTGATAAGCCAACAAGTGCACAGTCAGCCAGTTGCTATGGCAATGGCCTAGTACTCTCTATATAAGTGATTAAGGCATATCAGCTCCTCAGTCAATCAATGAGACTCGTGAAGTGAGTCGGAGACTGTGTTATGTTGTGAATTGCTGGGGCAGCAGAAATACTTCCTTCTTGTATATATCTGTATCTGTATCAGCTAAGCCTACAAGCTGTATCTATATATCAATGTACAGAACTGTGTTACCAAAGCCTGATCGTCTCCATCAGTAAACTCTTTTGGACCTTAAAATGCCTCTGTGTGGTGACCAGAACTGGGGGAAACTTCTGCCGTGTGTGTATCTGATCTCAGTTTCCCAACAAAAGTCAGTGTTTGGGAAACCGCCACATACTTTTGAAAAAGGGCCCCCCCATCTCATCTGAGCACAGTATCTTCTGGCTTGCTAAGATTATTACCTACTAACTGGTCCTGGCCAGTAAGCAAGGTTCATGCTGTTGTTGGGGTAGTATACCAACTACATACTTAGGGTACTAGATTATTAGAACAAGTGATGTGCTTTAAAGTGATGTATTGCTTATAAGAGTTGGATTAATCAATATAAGAGTGAATATAGCATTAAGAAGAAATTTTCTGTCAGAGTTCTCTTGGGTGGATACTAAAGGAATATTAATGGAACTTATAACACCTCTTTTTAAACACAACAGGCACTCCAGCTGAAAAATTATGAGAATTCACAAAAGCAATATAATCAATACAGTGGTACCTCTACTTATGAATTTAATGTGTTCCAAACGCACATTTGTAAGTAGAAAAAAATTGTAAGTCGAATCCCATAGGAATGCATTGGGAGAAAAAAATCGTAAGTAGAAAAAATCCTATCTAAAAATTCGTAAGTAGAAAAAATCCTATCTAAACCGCATCCAAGATGGCGGACGGAGCTCCATTCGTAAGTAGAAACATTCGTAAGTAGAGTTATTCGTAAGTAGAGGTACCATTGTAATTTGTTATCAGTAACCTGACTGGCTAACAGCAGAAGGTCCCTGGTTCAATCTCTGGCCATTCCAGGTATGACCAGGAGAGAGATCCCTGTCCGAAATCCTGGAGGGCTTCTGCCTGTCAGTGTAGACATCACTGAACAAGATGGACCAGAGTTACCACCCAGAGTGGCTGGGGCAACCCAGTCAGATGGGCAGCTGCTTATTATATATTTGCAGTTTCCTCTGTCCTCATATCCAATTTTTTGAGATTCTAGTGCAAATCCCACCCTACCCATTCCAAATGGAAGCAAATGTGGTCTCTGATTATATTTATTTTAGACATTTCTGGACCACTTAACATTAGAAAAGATCAAATCAGTAGGGAGGTTGCAGAATTTCAACAGAAACGGGAGTTGAAATTGCCGCTTTTTGCTTAATTTTCCCAGATCTGGAATGGAAACCAGTGCAGTGGGTCGTTATTCGCCGTTGTTGCTTTCAGTTCACATATGATAAGCAATTGATGATTTTTTCCTCCATTTGCAGTTACTTTCTTTTGCACTTAAATAAATGGCCTTCGAGTGAATACATGTGACAATGGACTGTGAATAGTTTGATTTGCCTAACCCCAAGGTCACTAAAGCCAATCTGATGTGGAAGGGAAAGTACATCCCGATCCAGTCATTTGAACAGCCAGAGTTTGAGTTTAACCAAAATCCACCTATCAGATGATTCAGTACAGATATATTAGTACTCAAGAAACATGTAATGTTTCTCACCATGCTTTGGTCGTAAATGAAATGGGTTTATCTAAAAAAACACCTGCTAAATTGACAATTGATCAGGGAATCACTTTTTTCTTTTTTTCTTTTACTCAAATCGAGCATCTTATCCTCTAGGCCACGTTTTATCTCACGGAACCTAACCAACCATGTCTTTAAAACCGTTGATATCAGCCCTAATGTCAGACCTGTGGTGTTTACTGTAGCAAATGCTAGCTGAGCATTTTAGCGGCTGACTGATCTACAGCTTGAAATTGGTGTGGAGTATCTGCTGTTTGCTTTACAACAGCCCAGTCAGGGGTTTATAAAAAGCATAAATCGTGAATATTATTCCCTAATGGGTGGCTCTGGTGAGCTTCTAATATTAAAAGACAGAATAAGCCTCTCGGCAGAGATGACACGACTCTCAATGGGAAGCTCAGGGTCAACTATGAAAAAGAGTTAATGGGCTGATGGGAAAAGACAACTTTCTCTCCCTTCCCTCTACCTATTTTTTTTTTTGGGGGGGGAGGAGGGGAGTCTACAAACTAACCCGAATTAATTCTGTTTTATTTGAGGAACGTGTCGAGCATTAGCCAGCACCCGAAGTTCAATAACTGGTAAGAGCTGGGCCTGACTAGAAACAGTTTAATATAGGAAAAGTCAGAGCTGCTGATAAATAATGCCTAGCTAGTGCCAGCCTACAGGTAATAGCAAAGATCATTCCTGCAAAATACAGCGCCCAGAGGAAATACATAAATGAAGAGGAAGACCAAACCAGAAGGGGAGTGGCACTTGAGGTTTCTGAAGGCAATCCCAGCGAAATTGCTGAATCATGAATACCACAGAGAGCTATGACTGATTCTGCCTGTATCCCCTTACCCCACGGGTGTCAAACACAAGGCCCGGGGGCCAAATCCGGCCCGCCAGACCTCGTCATGTGGCCCGCCAAGCGTCCCAGCCAGCGGGACCCAGCAGTGGGACCTTGCTGCTGAAGCGCCGCGCCAACAAAGCGCCGACAAACAGCTGGGGCCTGGGGGGGTAGAAAGGCGGCCGGAGCAGCGCTGCGTGGAGCACCCCAAGCCACAGCAGAAGGAGGAGGCAGCTTGCTGGGTCAGCGCCCAGCAGCGCCGCACGTAGAGTCCCGAGCCTCTGCGATGCAGCAGTGCTCTGTAGCACTTTGAATCCTCCTCCTGCTGCCATGACTCGGCGTCTGGAAACGGCTGCTGCTGCTGCTGCTGAAGCACAGACAAAGCACCCAGCAGCGCCGCGTGGAGGAGGAGGAGGATTCAAAGTGCTACAGAGCACTGCCAGAGGCTCGGGACTCTCCATACGGCGCTGACGGACACCGACCCGGCAAGCCGCTTCCTCCTCCTCCTCCTGCCGCGGCTCAGCCTCATGAACGTGAGCTCAGCAGCGGCTCAGCCTCACGAATGTGCAACTCTGAGGCTTTACGCACGTCTCCTAAAACGGACACCCGCTCCCTCACGCTGCACGGGAAATGCTTTTCCCCCCTGGGTCCCTTCACGCTCTTTTCTGGCGCTGAATCAAGGCGGCGACCCCCCCTTCCCTTTCTTTCTTCCTCTCTCTCGTTCTTATTCTTTCTTTCCCTCTCATTCCTTCCTTCTTTATCTCTGTCTTCTCTCCCTCTTTTTCTTTCCTTCTTTATTCCCTTCCTTCCTTTCTACTCTTCATTCTCTCCCCTCTTTCCTTCCTCTCTCCCTCCTGCTCCCTCTTTTCTTCCTTCCTTCCTTCCTTCCTTCCTTCCTTCCATCCTTCCCATCTTTCTTCCTCTCCCTCATTCTTATTCTTTCTTTCCCTCTCCTTCCTTCCTTCTTTATCTCTGTCTTCTCTCCCTCTTTCTTTTTCTTTCCTTCTTTATTCCCTTCCTTATTTTCTACTCTTCTTTCTCTCCCCTCTTTCCTTCCTTCCTTCCTCTCTCCCTCCCACTCCCTCTTTTCTTCCTCCCTCCCTCCCTCCCCTCCCCTCCCTCTCCCTCTCCTCAGAAACATAGGATGCTGCTTTATACTTCTGGCCCTTAAACCCTGGAACCAGGAGAGCAGCTCCAGTGAGTCAAGACTGGCCCTTTGGTGAAGGGTGGTGGCTCACTGGCAGAACATCTGTCCTGCATGCAGAAGGACCCCAGCATCTCCAGGTACCAGTAGCTCTGCAAAGTTCCTGCATAAAACCCTAGCGAGCCTCCACCACCCAGTGCAGTTACCAAAAATCATTTTTCAATAAATTGTACAATAATTGTACATTTGAATATCTACTTGCCATTATTCTGACTATGTTAGTTATTACAGTAATAATTGAATGCAGTGACAATAATTTATGATAATAAAGAGTGGACACAGTCCTACAGATACAACCGGCCCTTTGAGGGTGACCAAACTGCTGATGCGGCCCCCGATGAATTTGAGTTTGACACCCCTGCCTTACCCTAAACCGATAAACTGTATCCTGATCAATGTAAAATAATTTAAATACTGTGAAAAAGACCATTCTCTCATTCACTCAGCTCCACTAGTGACGGCTCCATTTGGAACATAAAGGAAGGGAGCTTCTACTTCAGCTGCAATTCCTCCAGAGTGTGAGGAAAAACCTAACCAAAGGCGGTATTGGCTGAGTTCCTAACCCTTATGATTTCCAAAACGTCCTTATAAGCCATATTGTTCGGTGTGTTGTACACATGACATGCCTGGTGCAATTTTAGAAGATGGGAAGTAGCATTGATTCTTATGTGTGCTGAGAGTCGTTAGGGGATGCCAATTCTCCTCACAAACCTACAATTCCCAGAGTGGTTTAGCAACCAATCCCTCTTCCTAGGCCCGGGAACTCTGGAAACTGTAGCTCTGTGAAGGGACATGGGATTTCTTACCCACTCTCAGCACCCTTAAACAACTACAGTTCCCGGAAGTCTTTAGAGGAAGCCATGACTGTTTATAAAGGTATAATAATGTTTTAAATATGTAGTACAGATAGGACCTAGTAGGCTTTTGTCCTTGGAACTGGCAAAGGCAGGGGGGGTCTTGTATATAGGGCAACAAAGTGTCCTGCACCACCCTGCTACAGGGAATGTCAACCAGTACGTCTTAAAAAACAGCCTGATATAGAACATATCGCAAGAAAGGGATACACAAAATCACTCACGCTCCCTGTAGTGATGCTTGCTAACAGGAGGCAGCAGGGAAAGGGGCCTAATTTGGAGCCTAGTTGTTTATAATGGAAATTCATCATGAACAAACCTAAAAAGGCAAATCGTGTCCTCCCTCAAAGAGGTGCAACCTGGCAACTGAACCCTGTGTTCTGGGTGGGTTTGATTGGATAGCCACAACACCCTATTGGTAGGTCCCTTGATGCTGGATTGAATCAGGCCAATGGGACGCTAGCCAAAGTGATCAAGAGACCTATATATCCCATGCACGTGACTCAGAGCCTCCTCTTTTGGTCAGTGCATCGGAACACCCGCCCACATCTCCCTATATTTAGGTCTTGTACGCTTGACCTTGCTATGCCGTCGTATGTCGCCTGTTGTTGGGACAGGGGCACGGCAGGAATTTTCCCCACTTGGCTGATTGGCTGGTGCCACTTGGGTTTCACCTTCCGCGTAGCGAATTGTCACAACTTGTAAGGTTGCGGATAGGCACTGGTTCAGGTGATAGGGATGGGGAACCCTCTCACCATCCCTATGTGAAGGGTATTCTGTTAAAGGAATCCAGGGACTCAATGGTTCGATCAACCCTGCGAGGGGTTGTGCCCGTGCCTGAGTTCAGGGGGACATCTGAGTGGTGGACATAGCCTGTTCCCAGCTTTCCGCCATTCCAGGTGTTCACCCTAGGCTGACCTATGCTGGTGCCCTGGGTCAGCACTACCTGCAACGGTGCAGGGAGCTAGTCGAACCAGAGCCTATGCAACCACTCACCTGATGTAATCAATAAAGTTGTGACCTAAATTCTGCCAAAAACCAAACCAAAATTTGAGTCTTGTCTGAATTTATTTATAGGGTGAGGTTTAAAGGTCTGAACATGCAAATGGCATGGAGCCTTTTTCCAATTTGGAAAAAGTGGTTCACCAAAGCTTCTTACACACACACACACACACACACACACACACACACACACACAACAAAATAGTGCTAGTAGCAGAGGAAATTCAAGAAATGTATTTATCAAAGCACCTTTGAATATCACCTGGAATTTGTCGATATGCCTTCAGGCAGAAGAGATGCTGTTAACCAGTGAGGGGAATGAGCTTCTTGTCTTACCTGAGAATTCACTACAAAGCTCCAGAGAATGCAGCTTATACTTCCTGAGTACATCTGATTAAGGATGTCCTTGAGAGAGATTGATGGTGCAAGTGATTTTTCTTTTCTTTTTTTCAAGCTTCCAGGAACTTAGCCAAACTAAGGAGTACTCCCATAGGCTGCAGGGTACAACAAAGCAAAGTTAGAGTACAGAATTTCCTTCAAATCTATTTCTTTGAGGGAGAGAGCTGGCTTTCCACTGGGGAAGTCATAAAGCCAGATGATTAGATAGCACTCTCTTTTTTCTCTCCTCTTCCAGCTGGTTTCCATCACATCTTTCCCTCCCTTTCTTTCCCTCTTTTGCCTCAAAATTCTCCTGCCGAGATGTAAGTTTGGGTGTTTATGTTGTGGGGGCGGGGGGGGGGAGGAATTGTTGTCAACTTATTGCAGTAATTCTTTCACAAGCTTCTTTTTTCCAAGGGAACACTACCACCCTGCCCTGCAACAACAGAAGTTCTCTTGCAAGGCCTGTCACTTGTCACAGGGCCTGTCGCAAATGAGTGTCATTGAGTGTTTCCAGGGGCTGTTGTTTGAGTGTTATTATTTTCACTAGGCAGCTATTGAAGACTTTTTTGAAGGCTTTCCCTGAAATGTGGCTCAGTCGTTTCATGGAATATTAATTGCACAATTGTATAAACAGTTTCATTGCTTTTTCTTCCCTGAGTCTGTAACCTTTTGTTATTTTATCTGATTGTACACCACTTCAGCAGTCTTTGATTGTGAATTTATTTATCCATTACATTTAAATACACCCATTATCTTCCAATGAGCTCAAGGTGCTGTGTGTGGTTCTCTTCCTCCCCATTTCATCCTGACAAACAACCCTGTGAGGTAGGTTAGGCTAAATGATGGTGACTGGCCCAAGGTCACCCAGTGAGCTTCATGGCGGAGTGAGGATTCGAACCCTGCTCTCCCAGGTCCTAGTCAAACACTCTAACCATTATGCCACACTAGTTTAGAGTTCTGCACAAAATAGGTGAATATCCATCCATCAGCAAGCAACATTTCAGCCCTGCCATGTAGCCCAGCATTCTTTCCGCTTCAGTGTTCATTCAAATTCTAATTATTAAAACAAATTTATGGCTCACTCTTCACTCATAAGAGAACAGGGCAGGATGCAACATGCCAGAGAAGCCAGCCACACAATAAATCAATGGCTGTGTGGGACAACAACTCCCACCATCCTTGACCTTCTTCAGACCCTCCAAGTGTCCCTATTTTCCAGGGACAGTTCCGGATTTACAGAAGCCGCCCCGGTTTCTGATTTGATCCTGGAATGTCCCACTGTTCCTTAGAACATCCCTATTCATTGAAGAAATGTAGGAGGGTATGGAGTTCTCTGACCCCTATGCCATCTGAAGGAAGCCCAGTATAGGGAAATTTACAAATGTTATATATATATATATATATATATATATATATATATATATATATACACACACACACACACACACACACACACACACACACACACACACCTGGAGCATTGCTCTATCAGAACACCTCACACAGCATCAGTGACTAATCAAAGGCATCTCCAAAAAAGATACCTTTGACATGACCTGCACCAACAGGATATTTTCATGCCATCATCACCACAGAGGCGCCTGTGGAGCGGATACATTGATTGAAAATGTCTAGCCAACCAGATCGGTAGTTGGGTTCCTATTTAGGATATTCGACCAGCCAACATGACGGTGATATGGGATTGAGGATTGGAGTGACCATTTTGTGATGTTGGAGGCTATGCTTAGCCGTGATGTTTGGGACTTATGGGACCTGTAGCCCAGCAAAAATCTGGAGGACCACAGGTCCCCCATCCCTGCCTCAAGCAGCAGAAAGGCAGATGCCCTCAGGAAGCCCACAGCCAAAGCATAAAACAATCCAAGGGCCACATTACCATCTGGGAAACCTTCCAAGGGCCAGTGGTTAGAGCACTGAATTTAAATTTCACCTTGGCACAGCAGACTTTCTTTGTACACATAATTAAGAGTTGTGATCAAAGTTCAAAGCTGAAGGCCACATTCCAGCCAGACAAAAAGACTCCTTGTGTGACCTGGGAAGTGTTCCCCCCCCCAGTCAATTTTTTAATTAAACTTTAAAATTACAGATTCCAAATTTGTTATACATTTCTCTTTAAACTCTGACTTCCCTCCTTTCCCTCCATGCTGTCCTTAATCCCATCCTATTTACATGATAAACATTTTATCTAAGACATATTCTTCTATTTCATATATTTTCCACCTTCTACCATTGTTCATATTACAAATCCTGCTCACGATTTCATCTGATTACGGTATTTTCTTTAGTTATTCCAAAAAAGGGCTTCCACCCTTCCACAAATAGTCCATCATCTTGGTTTCTTATTTTTACTGTTAGTTTCACCAGCTTAAAAACCTATTCTTCTTTTGTTGGTGTTTTCTCTTCTTTCCAGTTCTGCCTGTACAAGATTCTGGCTGCTGTTGTTGCATACATAAATAAGTTAATCAGCTTTGGTACACGGTCTCTGACCCTATTATCCCTAAAAGAAATGTCAAAGGTTTTGGGTTGTTTTTGTTTTTGTTTTTTTGAGGAGGAGAATTAGCAGCTTGAACATTTTATGTTTCCATTTCATAAGGTTGCCATCTTTCAAGAAGTAAAAATCCGGACACACAAAAAATGTTGAGCTTGTTCCCCTGGAAATCACCCACTTCCTGGTTCTGTTTGCAAAAACCTGGACATTTTTTGCCGATTTTAAAAAATCCCCCCTGGGTGGTAATTTTGCTATTGGAATCCCAGACATGTCTGGGGGAAAATGGACTTATGGCAACCCTACCACTGGGGAGAGTTTCAAGGCCAAGACAGAAAAGCCCGGAAGTTCCACAACCCTGGTGTGAAGACTCCAGTCTTCCTCTGCTTCTAGAATGCTTCAGGTAGAAGCAGCTCCTGATGTGCCCAGTACTTAAAATGAGCAATGACTGAAGTAATGAAACAAAATTTAAAAATTCCTTCCAGTAGCACCTTAGAATCATAGAATCATAGAGTTGGAAGAGACCACAAGGGCCATCCAGTCCAACCCCCCTGCCAAGCAGGAAACACCATCAAAGCATTCTTGACATATGGCTGTCAAGCCTCTGCTTAAAGACCTCCAAAGAAGGAGACTCCACCACACTCCTTGGCAGCAAATTCTACTGCCGAACAGCTCTTACTGTCAGGAAGTTCTTCCTAATGTTTAGGTGGAATCTTTTTTCTTGAAGTTTGAATCCATTGCTCCATGTCCGCTTCTCTGGAGCAGCAGAAAACAACCTTTCTCCCTCCTCCATATGACATCCTTTCATATATTTGAACAAGGCTATCATATCACCCCTTAACCTTCTCTTCTCCAGGCTAAACATACCCAGCTCCCTAAGCCGTTCCTCATAAGGCATAGTTTCCAGGCCTTTGACCATTTTGGTTGCCCTCTTCTGGACACGTTCAAGCTTGTCAACTAAGTTTGTCGTCGGTATGAGCTTTCGTTTGCATGCATATTTCTTCAGATACATGCACACGAAAGCTCATACCAATGACAAACTTCATTGGTCTCTAAAGTGCTACTGGAAAGAATTTTGTTTATTTTGTTTCGACTACGTCAGACCAACACGGCTACCTACCTGTAACTTGAAGTAATGAACTTAGTATAATCAACCATTTCTAACTCTACTAAAATATCAGACTGTAACGGCAAGAATGATTTTATATTTATCTTGCCTGCTTATCCATGGGCCATTGTCAACCTGTATTTCAACAGTTTATGATAACAATGCTTTCTTTTGGGGGGGGCATGCCACCCCCACAGTCACTAAAGCAGTAATTGCCCTGATTTCCTGCAATTCCACCCATGTAAATCAATACGAATCAGGCGAAGATGCTCAATGCCCGTCATTTCTGGAAATGGCAAAAATGTAAAATCGATCAAAATGGAAGACGCCTTCAAAGAATGCCCAAATTTGTGTGCGTGCCAAACAAAGGTTCTGTAAAACATTACCCATTGATTGATCAGCAACCGTTGTTGGGCTATCGAACAATGGAATGAGGAGAGAGAAAGAGAGGCGCCATTCTGTGGTCTTCTCATATTTATTTCCTTTCATATTCCTGTGGCTTTTATCAAAATACCTCCATGGGTTCCGGAAAGTCACTTTAAATCACAAAGCTGCATGTGAAATCTCACTGGAATTTGCTGTTTGCTGTGGCAACTGTTGCTCAGGATGGGTGGTCGAAGTTAGCAACTGTTGCTCCATTCAGGTTTGGGCAGAATCTTGACAGTATAAGGATTAACCGCTTCTTTGAGTTTGCACATGGCTAGCGATAGGTGAGAATGTTGATTCTGTTTGCATTCAGAGGTGAGCCTACCTCATTCATATTTTCCCAAATGCGAATGGTAAAGCCATCCAGTGAGAACAGCACCAGCATTTGAAACTTCAGGAAGCTGGAGAAGAATTCTTACCACCATTGCCTTCCCCAGCCATTTTTATTTTGCTGCTCTTAGCCTTCTCTGGAGAAAAGATGAAGGTCATCTAGGTCATCTGAACGGCATCTAGTCTGGGGAGAAGACCTCTGTGGGGTAGTGGTTAAGAGCGGTAGACTCATAATCTGGGGGACCGGGTTCACGTCTTCGCTCGTCCACATGCAGCTGCTGGGTGACCTTCGTCTAAGTCACACTTCTTTGAAGTCTCTCAGCCTCACTCACCTCACAGCGTGTTTGTTGTGGGGGAGGAAGGGAAAGGAGAATGTTAGCCGCTTTGAGACTCCTTCAGGTAGTGATAAAGCGGGATATCAGATCCAAACTCCGTCTCCTCATTATCATCATCATCATCCTCATCATCCTTCTCCTTCTTCTTCCTTCTTCTTCTTCTTCCTCCTCCTCCGCCTCCTCCTCTGAACTATATTTAGGCCAAGCTGCTGAGGCTACTTGGAGTGCAATAAGACCTGCACCAGCAACTGCACCTACATTGTCCCTCCCTCCCTCCCTCCCTTCCCCTCAGTACTGTTGTTGTTGTTGTTGTTGTTGTTGTTGTTACTTAATGTATTTATATATCACATTTCCCCCCAAGTTGGGATTCAAATCGGCTTACAGCTGTGCCGCTGTGGTCTGAGCCTCTTGGGCTTGCCGATCAGAAGGTCGGCAATTCGAATCCCCACAACGGAGTGAGCTCCCGTTGCTCTATCCGAGCTCCTGCCAACCCAGCAGTTTGAAAACACACCAGTGCAAGTAGATAAATAGGTACCACTGCAGCGGGAAGGTAAACAGCATTTCCATGCACTCTGGTTTCCATCATAGTGTTCCGTTGTGCCAGAAGTGGTTTAGTCCTGGTGGCCACATGACCCAGAAAGCTGTCTGTGAACAAATTCCGGCTCCCTTGGCCTGAAAGCGAGATGAGCACTGCAAGCCAATAGTCACCTTTGAGTGGACTTAACGGTCTAGGAGTCCTTTACCCTTTACCTTTGCAGCATTTCAATATTGAATTAATTGTGTGTTTGTTAAGTTAAGGAATTTACACTTCTCTGAATTTTGAAATGCAGCTTGCCAACCAAGTAATGTGCAAAAATATTGCATATGCTAGAGTAAATTGTGCATATAAATAATTAATATGTATTGTGCATCTAAATGCTAGTAAAAAACAAACAAACATACAAAATGCATTACTTTAGGGGAAACTGCTTGGGGAAAGTGTGTTTATTAAGCAGAATTGTGTATATTGGGAGAAATTCACAGTAGAATGCTGCTGCATTTTCATAAGGAACACACACACACACACACACACACACATTGGAAACTGATGTGGAAATGTAGCGCACTGAACTTAAGACTGGAGAAATGAGCAACTCAGGGAAACCAAAATTGACAGATTCACCCAACCCTAATTATGCTCAACGTAGAGCCTTGGGCTACAAGGATGAACTGCTTTGATGAGCTCCTGCATCACTCAGGGGGACTTTGCCAAAGCACCTTTATTTAATGTCATAGGAAATGGGAATCCAGGATGGCAGTTGGAGCTGTGGGGAGGGGACCTCCTTTGACTCTCGGTATTGCTGAGAAAATATGAAATGACGTATTTTTGAAACCAGAACTGAACAGACTGGCTTAAAGATAGCCCGGCACCTTCCTTCTGAAGATATGCATATCTAAAAGTAGCTCCACATACTGTGCAGTGATGAACAATCAGTATGTGAAATGCTTTGCAGTTCTCCTGATAATTAGAGTGAGATATCGTGACCTCCCTAGAGGGCCCATGTGATTAAGGATGGATTTGGGCTTAACTCTCTCACTCCAAAGCTCAACATTCTGTGATTATTCTTATGTTCATCATGAGGCCCACAAACCGCTCTCTGTAATGTCTTCTCCTGTGATTAGGGTGGGTCTTGTGTGAATATATTGCGCTAGTGACACACACACTAATGGAGTGGGTGCTGCTGCTAGATGGTTAGGGTCAGGGGCACCAACTCCAGGGTGCCCTGGGTGCCTGGGCACCCACAAAAAAAATTCTGTGGGAATCCAGGCTCCGTCCACCTGCTGCCACGACTGGCCACTGCCTTGCCTCTGGAGCTTCAGCCCCCCGGCAGCGACTGGGCCAGGGCCTGCACCTCTGCCACAGGGCCTCTGTTGGGGCCTGCTGCAAGCCCCCAACCATTTCTGCTTACCTGGTTAGGGCAAAGCAATCACCCTCTCCCATTACGCCCTCCCTCCAACGACAAGCTTATGAGTATGTTTGGCCTTTGTTTGCTGAGAAACTGTTCGATTATACAATCAATGAGTGACATGATGGAGCAGGGAAAACAAGGATGGGAGGGATTGATTGCAGTGTCCGTTGGGAACATTGTCACATTCAGATATGATTCTTTTCTTAGTTAGATATCACTTCCATGTAGGACATTGCATATACATCAAAGGTGGTTTGGAAGTTTTAATTAGACCTAAATGCATCAGCCAATAGGGTGTGTAATACCTGTACTAAATCAACTCTACATTGGCTACAGGTGGGTTTCAACTCAAGTTCATTTCAAGGTTCTGGCTTTGATTTCTAATTAAGACCTACACAGTTGGGTCCAATTTTATGCAAAGAAATCCCTCCTCTTGTGAATTGAGAAGGTCCAAGCAGGATCTTCCATGAGTGCCCTTCCATCTGAAATTCAGGGGGTAGCTAATTAGCCTGGAGCAGCTTTCCCCAATTGATGCCCTCCAGAAGTCTTGGATAAAAGCCATCCACCCCATGCTGGATCGGGCTGATGGGAGTTGTAGTCCAAAATATCTGAAGGGAGCCAGGTTGGGGAAGACCGATCTAGAACCTTCCTAGTAATGCCACACTTCTACTGAAACTCACTGTCCAGTGAGACTCACTTGATCGTGCTATTAAACATTAGGAAGAAAGTAATAAATTCTTTATCTCAAAAAGCTTTTTTACTGAGTCAGTTTTAAACCAAAAGGACTACAAGTTCAACTCCTGTCATGTTTACTTTGGGAAAGTTAAAAGTGGGCTTTGTTGCTTTTTTATTGAGTGCGTTGCTGCTGTTTTTTATTTTATTTTATTGTGAACCACTTAGAGAACGTCAGTTATAAAGCAGTATAAAATAAGTAAGAATAAATAAGCTTCCATTCGGCTTCTTTCGAAATCTCCCCCTCATAACAAAATTTCCACAATTTTGTTCACCAGAGGCCCAACCACTAGCTTAGCAAATTTCCTGCTTTTGAGTCTTGGAAGACTTTTTAAAATGCTGTTAATGGGTTTAAAAAAATGCTGCTCAAGTTCTTCTTCTTTTGCTTGCCTTCTTGTCAATTTACATTTATTTTGCCATAGGTTATACTCTTGTTTATTTCCTTTCTTCTGCTTTTTCTTTAAGGATGCCTCCTTACCTTTTACAGCTTCTTTAACGCTGCTTGTTAACCATCCCCTTGGGACTGCCATACCTTTTCTAATCTGTGGTCTACGTTTTATCTGCACTTCTATTACAATGGTTTTAAATTACCAATTTTAATTCTAGGGGATTAAAATAGAAAGCTGCACTTTGGAAGAGCCCGGTAGGACGTTGAATGTGCCAAGAGCTCACCACATTTCTCCATTTAATAATTACTGGATCCATTTCACAGGGCGATCGATAGATTGCTGTGGTTTTTCATCAGGGTCCATGAATATTGTTGGGATGCTGAGATTAATTCCAAGGGGAAAGCGCTTGTGAAACACTCAGTAGCATAGAAATGCTATTAGTGTCTGCAGCCTTTATTGATCAGCTGGCTCCAGACAATCCTTTCCTAATAATCGGTTTACTAAAATGGAACGTATGCCTCTTTTGGAGGTATACAAATGCCCTAAGGGAAAAGAAGCAACATGGTAATAATATGTAAAGCTGGGTAGAGCTTTCATTAAATAAGTTGACATACATATGAGTGAACAACTTGGGAGCCTGTGGTGCAATGGGTCAGTGCGTCTGGCTGGTAACCAAAAGCTTGGTGGTTCAAGACCACCCAGTACCAGTTGTGGACAAAATTCCTGCATTGCAGCAGGTTGGACTAGATGACCCTTGGGTTCCCTCCCAACTCCACAATTCCATGATACTGCTTTAGGATTAATTACCACCCTGTGTTGAACATCAAGGCTGCATCCACATTGCAATTCATTCCATTCTTTTCCTCAGCTGTTAAATTCCACATTCTATTTGAATTTTCACATGATATTATAGGCCATTTCTGGAACTATAAGGGAATACAAGGCAGGTTTAGTGCTCGTTTCCATGTTATTTGCTTCCAGAAATAATCTGTCTGCAAATAAATTGCTCTATTCCACAATAGTCCCAGAAGTGACTCTTACACCATGCGGAAGCTCAGATATAAGGTGGAACTTTTCTGTGAACTGCCCTGACCTGAGACTTCCGGGTGTAGTAAGGTTACCAGATGTCCCCGTTTCCCGGGGACAGTCCCCAGATTTACAAATCAGTCCCCATACAAAATTCAGATTTACAAATCAGTCCCCATACAAAATCCATTGAAGTTGAAAAGTGTCCGTGCAGAAAAAAAATATGGTAACCTTAGTATAGGGTAAAGGTAAAGGGACCCCAGACCATTAGGTCCAGTCGTGACCGATTCTGGGGTTGCGGCGCTCATCTCACATTATTGGCCGAGGGAGCAGGCATACAGCTTCCAGGTCATGTGGCCAGCATGAAAAAGCCGCTTCTAGCGAACCAGAGCAGCACACGGAAACACCGTTTACCTTCCTGCTATACCAGTACCTATTTAACTTCTTGCACTTTGATGTGCTTTCGAACTGCAGGAGCAGGGACCAAGCAACGGGAGCTCACCATAGCAGGGATTCAAACCGCCGACCTTCTGATCAGCAAGCCTTTGGGCTCTGTGGTTTAACCCACAGCGCCACCCACTTCCCTAACCTTAGTATAGAGTGGTATATAAATTCAGTAAACAACAACAACAGCAACTTAAGAGTTGGGGGGAAGTTATGGGAATGGAATGAACGGTTGTGTGAATGCAGCTAAGTTAATTCTCGAAAGAACTTATTGACACAATGGACTCGAGAGAAAGGCAGGGTAACCTGTTTTTAAAATAATCCGGCGATCTGTCCAATCTTTTCCCGAAGAAAATCCCACAAGTTCCTCAGGTAGCTTCTTGCCTCTCAAGAAGAGAACCATCTCCTGCCATTAAACACTACCCAGAATCAGCCCATCTCTCTCCTTTATACAACTTCAGAATATAACATTCCGGTACTATAATGGAGTCCTGGCCATGTGCCTTTAATTGTCCCTGCTGGATGTCATATGCCACAAAATATGGATTTCCGTACTGATCTTTGGACCACTTTACAGTACGCCGTTGATACTATCAAAAACAAAAAAACACAAAAATGAATCTAAATGAATATGTTACAATAAATAAAGGCTCTCGTCGGCTGCTATTAATATTTAAAAGCGGTGTGTGAGGTTTTATTAACTTGCATAAGGACTCTTTTTTAAACTTCATTTGCATAAATTAAATATTCCCTTGCTGTTTTAGATATGTTTCCTTTCTCTGCTTCAGTGGTCTGATTAAAGAGCAGGAGGGGGCTTGGGGGAGGGGCATGGGGAAATAGACGCAGATGAATTGTAATAGACTTTCAAGATATATAGCATCTTGTTAAAAATTCATGCAGGCCAGAATACGAGAAGGTCAGAAAATGTCTTTGAAATCCTGCCAAGGCTCTTTTTGATAATTCATGCAGGTTTTAAAAGGGAAATTCCTCATTAGATAGGACCTAATGCTTATTAATTTATACTCCTAAGGCAGAAGCTGAATATTAAGTGGTTGGCTCTGTTAATGCATTTATTAAATATCAAAGACCATATGTTTTCATCTGGTATCCTTGCTTATTGATTAATGGCTTTAGACCAATATAGGTTGTTGTTGTTGTTTTAAATATATATAAAAAGTGGAAGTTATTTCAAAGGTAAGTCCCCGACCTCAGCTGGCCCTTGCACCGCCCTCCTGTGAAGAAATGAATCACATCTTTGTGGGGAAGGCAAGATACACAGTCAAATCAAAATAAAAAATTCCTTCCAGTAGCACCTTAGAGACCAACTAAGTTTGTCATAGGTATGAGCTTTCGTGTACATGCACAGTGTGCATGCACACGAAAGCTCATACCTATGACAAACTTAGTTGGTCTCTAAGGTGCTACTGGAAGGAATTTTTTATTTAGCCTTATCTCTTGTTTACGAAAGAAGGGAGGAAAAAGAAACAAACTTTTTTTTTATTTGCTCATTTATTTACAATACACTTATACTTAAGTATACAACAACGCCACACTTAAACTCAAAAAATAAAAATCACATCAAGGTATACAAACTGCCATAATCTTCCTGCTCGTCACTTGTTAGCATGGCATTCGCCTTTTAAGCCACTCAACTCTCCTTTATTTACAACATTCATTCCATTTAGCGTAAAATGTAGTTAGGAACGACACCAGCCGATCCTAGCATGCCCAGACTGTGAAATTAATAAGGGAACTTCTGGGTTGCTGAATAACACTCGCATGTGGGCTTCTATCGCATCGAGGGGAGAATACAGAGCAAACCCTGTTGATAAAAGGCACACTGAACGACTTTGCTGCTGAACAAAGACAGATGGACTCTATGAAAGCATCATCACATACAATCTATTTTGATATTTGGTTTGGATAATGAATCCTGATGATCATAAGCTGAACCCTCACTGCAAACACACCAGAATCGTGCTGGGTAAGATTAACAATGCTCCTTGACTGCCTGCCTGCTTAGCTAGCAGCATTAACCACCAGGAGCACGGATGATTTAATGCCCAGATGCCAAGCAATTTGAGATGCAGGAGCACCCTATGGTGAAGCAATTATTGCCTTGGAGGGCCTTATTATCCTCCTCATGCCATGAATTCTGCAGAGGGCAAACCCACTTCCATTGTTGCATTTGCCACATCGGCATCCTGCAAAGAAACTTTTTGATGGGAGAAGTTCCCCATCTGAGCTTTTCACCTTCCCCATCAAGCCAAGCCACCCGCTTATTGGCTAAAGCGGTGAAGGGCAAACTTCAGGATTGTGGGATAAGAACGTAGGACTAGCCTGCTGGGTCAGGCCAATGGCCCATCTAGTCCAGCATCCTGTTCTCACATTGGCCAACCAGATGCCCCAATGGGAAACCCACAAGTAGAACCTGAGCACAAGAGCATTCTCATTCCCTTGCAGGTTCCTGCAACTGGTGTTCAGTAGCACTGTTGCCCTGACCATGGAGGCAGAGCAGACAGCAGAGCATAGACATCAACCATAGAATCATAGACTCATAGAGTCGGAAGAGACCACAAGGGCCATCCAGTCCAACCCCCTGCCAAGCAGGAAACACCATCAAAGCATTCTTGACATATGGCTGTCAAGCCTCTGCTTAAAGACCTCCAAAGAAGGAGACTCCACCACACTTCTTGGCAGCAAATTCCACTGCCGAACAGCTCTTACTGTCAGGAAGTTCTTCCTAATGTTGAGGTGGAATCTTCTTTCTTGTAGTTTGAATCCATTGCTCCGTGTCCGCTTCTCTGGAGCAGCAGAAAACAACCTTTCTCCCTCCTCCATATGACATCCTTTCATATATTTGAACATGGCTATCATATCACCCCTTAACCTTCTCTTCTCCAGGCTAAACATACCCAGCTCCCTAAGCCGTTCTTCATAAGGCATCGTTTCCAGGCCTTTGACCATTTTGGTTGCCCTCTTCTGGACACGATGCCAACCAAATGTCAAACAATGAGTTCAGGCATTTGCCTTTAAATTGTTGTTGTTTAGTCGTTTAGTCGTGTCCGACTCTTCGTGACCCCATGGACCATAGCAGGCCAGGCACTCCTGTCTTGCACTGCCTCCCGCAGTTTGGTCAAACTCATGTTCGTAGCTTCGAGAACACTGTCCAACCATCTCATCCTCTGTCGCCCCCTTCTCCTTGTGCCCTCCATCTTTCCCAACATCAGGGTCTTTTCCAAGGATTCCAAGGTGGCCAAAGTATTGGAGCCTCAGCTTCACGATCTGTCCTTCCAGTGAGCACTCAGGGCTGATTTCCTTCAGAATGGATAGGTTTGATATGATATGATAGCCATGTTCAAATATATAAAAGGATATCATATGGAGGAGGGTGAAAGGTTGTTTTCTGCTGCTCCAGGGAAGCGGAAACGGAGCAATGGATTCAAACTACAAGAAAGAAGATTCCACCTAAACATTAGGAAGAACTTCCTGACAGTAAGAGCTGTTCGGCAGTGGAATTTGCTACCAAGTGGAGGACTTCCGGTCTGCCGCCATCAGCCGCCGGCGGGGTTCGTCTCGGCTCCCGAGACACCCACCGCTACCGAGGAGGGGGGGGGGTCGCGTGGGCACCGCGACCCCCCGGAGAAGCCTCAGATTGTGCGTTCTGAGGGCTGGGATACCCAGCGGGCTCCAGAAAGCCATGGAAACTGCCCGGAGAGTCCCCGTCGGAGCCTCCGAGAGCAGGCTGTACATGGCGGAGCCTTGGGTCCATTGCTACCTCGGTAGCGGAAAGCTCCGAGCCGGAGACAGAGGAGCAGCAGATACCTTCAAATTAAGATTCGGACTGTGAGTAAGACAACTTTATTGGATTTAAAAATAAGAATTTGGACCTGGGAGGGTAATATAAAACGGAGGTCGTTTCCCCCCCCTACCCGGAAGGCTGCGACACAACTAACTTGCCTGCAGCCGATCGAAGAGAAGGGGTGAGGATCCCCCTGAAAAATTGAACTTGTGTACCCCCTTAGAAGGCAGAACTAAGGGGGGGGAAATATATGCTTTAGACTGCATCGATAATCATATTATTGTGACAAAGAACCCCCCCCCCGGAAACCGGGGGCAGGAACCTAAAGCCGCGACCAGCTGACAAATATAAGGATTTACAAAGAGTAACTGCTGTGACTCTGTGATATTTTTTTTGGATTATATCTAAGTTGACCGATGTAATAAAGAGGAGAACTGGAAAAGTTGGACTAAGAATTTAAATTATAAAGGATAAATATGGTTGGAAATAAACAAAGGAACTAGTCTGGACATTATAGCACCATCTCTGGCGGATCAAGTTATAATTCCCACGGGAACACAGAAGGACAAAGAAGGCTGCCAGCCAAAACAACCCTCTTACAAATGGAGGAGGTCGAACTGCAGTATATTCTAGACTTTATTAAATAAATGACAGAGGAAATACGTCACGGTAAAGGAAATATTCAGACTTTAAAAGAAGACCAGCAACAGATATATCCAATGGAGACTTTAGAATTGCAACAAGAAGAAATCATTGAACAACAGGCAGAAAATAAGGAGCAACGGACTGAGAAATCAATGCAACCTGTGAGAGAGGAAGCATTGATCACCTATGTGATTTTGGACGCTAAGGACCAAGATGGACCCTGGGATCTGGTCTGCTCAGTGAGAGAGGGCGACCAGATCCCAGAAGGAAACAAACAAACTGAGGAGGGAGGAAAGAGTCTGGCCTTTGCCCCCCCAGTGAGAGTGAGGGGACGCAGGCCAGACAGAAGATTGGAAATAGGGGACAGTGGAAATAAATATGAGGGTGGGAGGCTGGTGGAAGAATTAAAACAATGGAAGGGGAAGAAGGAGGAATGGGATGGTTTAGATTGGTTGAGAGTGGGAGTGGGGTAAAGAAGGAATATAAGGTAGAGGAATGGATGGATTAAAATGTTTGAAATTGGATGATATGAAGACGCTGGCCGGGGAAAAAGGGAAACTGCTACCTGGGGAGGGAGGGGGTGGGTTTGGAGGTTTAGTTAAAAGATTGGATAGAATCTGAACTAGGCAAAGGTATATCTTTTTAGGGGGAAATTATAGGCTAAAGGAAATTATTAGAAATAGTTAAGACTAATATAGTTCAAAACCTAATAGAATTTATTGTGTGGGGTATAAAAAAGAAGTTGTGAAGTTGGATATGGAATTGACCCGGGAGGGGAGGGACGGGGAAGTCGGGGACAAGATATTGTTAGAGATACTATTTTTTCTTTCTTTTTTTCATTTTTTTTCTGTTTTTTTCTTAATTTTTCTTCTTTTATTTTTCAAGCTTTTGTATTTTTGTGCTGTATTTTTTTACTGTTAAAAACCTCAATAAATATAATTTTAAAAAAAGGAATTTGCTACCAAGTGGTGGAGTCTCCTTCTTTGGAGGTCTTTAAGCAGAGGCTTGACAGGCATATGTCAAGAATGCTTTGATGGTGTTTCCTGCTTGGCAGGGGGTTGGACTGGATGGCCCTTGTGGTCTCTTCCAACTCTATGATTCTATGATCTTCTAGCAGTCCATGGGACTCTCAAGAGTCTCCTCCAGCACCATAATTCAAAAGCATCAATTCTTCGGCGATCAGCCTTCTTTATGGTCCAGCTCTCACTTCCATACATCACCACTGGGAAAACCATAGCTTTAAATTAAAGAAGTGCAAAGTTGGGGAGAAGCCATTGTTCAATGGTTGATTACCTCTCTTGCATGTCCCAGGATCTATACCCAGCACCTCCAGGTAGAAAGGTAGAACTGGCTGGGTTTCCCAAGCCACTCTGGGCGGCTCCCAACAAAATATTAAAGATGCAATAAAACATCCAACATTAAAAACTTCCCTAAACAGGGTTGCCTTCAGATGTCCTCTAAAAGTCAGATAATTGTTTATTTCCTTGACATCTGATGGAAGGGTGTTCCACAGGGCGGGTGCCACAACCGAGAAGGCCCTCTGCCTTGTTCCCTGTAACCTCACTTCTCGCAGAGAGGGAACCGCCAGAAGGCCCTCGGAGCTGGACCTCAGTGTCCAGGCTGAACGATGGGGTGGGGGGTGGGGTGGAGATGCTCCTTCAGGTATACTGGGCCGAGGCCATTTAGGGCTTTAAAGGTTAGCACCAATACTTTGAATTGTGCTTGGAAACGTACTGGGAGCCAATGTAGGTCTTTCAGGACCGGTGCTATGTGGTCTAGCTGCCCCCTTCTGACAGCGCTGACAGTCAATGTAGACAACATGGATCAAAATGTCTGACTCAGTAGACGACTGCTTCCTAATTTTTTGTGGGGTGTTATTGTATTTCAGTTTTGATTGTTGCTACCCCACCCCCGAATGAAGTGTAGGAACCAGTAGGGTGGGAAACAGTTTCAATAAACAAAATAAATAAATAACATGTACCAAAAAAGGTACACAAAAATTGGCTGGGGCCCTAAGCAGGGGAAATGACACCCTCAAACAATCCAATGAGTTAGACCTATTTGCTCAGTTGGCATGAAATGTTGACTAACCATTGATATGGAATTAAGAGACAGAAGATGGAGGGGAAGGAAACGGAATGGAGTGCCCTAGAAAGGAGTGTGGATGGCGGCTTGGAACCATAAACAAGAGGATTCCACACTGCAACATTTTGTCGCAGGTCCCACTTGTTTTTAATAGGAAACCGATTGCCTTTGCAGAATTCAATCAAGTTAGAAATGCATTAAAGAAAGTTGGCACTGAAATCTATCACCCTTTTGCAGAGAAACAAAAGATATAAATGAATGTGGGGTGATTTGAAGCTCATTTTGATTTATAGATCTATCTTATCTGCATTAATTCACTTTTCTTGAGTTTCTTTGCAAACAGCTGTTCCCACTGTCATAATGTGATGGCGTGAGTCAAGGCAGTAGATATTGCAGAGAATGTACAAAACACCCTGTTGCTACGTGGCCCAATATTTTCAAGCTTTTCTTTTCAACCATGCCACCATTTGCAAATAATTCCTCTTTCCTTTTCCTTTTCTTTTTTTTGCCACTGACTTAGCACACTGTAAAAATCAGCCACCTAAGCCAAAATTATATGGCTGCCTTTTTGCATATGAATGCAACTCATAAAAGGACAATCAACAGAAAGAATTCGCAACATTGGCTCCATTGCAGCATGTACTGTAGTTAAGCATGCCAAAGTCCCATTGATCTCAATAGCACTTAAGCTCATTTAATGCTGTGCTGGATCGAGGCCAGAGTTCATAAAATCCTGGAGAAATTTGGTTTTCGTCAGAACCACACACACTGGGTGCAAAACAGTTGGTGAATCTGTTCATGGGTTCTGAACATCAAACGTCTACCTGCCCTTCAAACTAAGGTCCCAGGGCGGGTTACACAACATTAAAAACCAGTTCAAAACCATCTACAATAATAAAAGATAAGGTGAGTCTTTAAAATTTCTTCTTCTTCTATCACTCATAGCCAATTGTCTTCCATAAACACAGTTTTAACAATGAGTCCGTAAGTAACTGTGGAAGCCAATTCTGGATCCACACGTCCTTCCACAGTGGGAACATTGGTTTCTGGGAGGGAGTTGATCACGGTGAGGGTTTGCCAAACCTGCCTTCCTCTTAGCACGTTTCTCCCTCGTGTCCTGAATTCAAGTGTCTTCAAAGCCCATGACACCTTTGGTAAAGGCTGTTCTCCAATTGGAGTGCTCACAGGCAAGTGTTTCCCAATTGTTGGTGTTTATACTAAAAAAAACTAGCAATTTGCCTTGAGACAGTCTTTAAACGTCTTTTGTTGACCACCAGCATTACGCTTTCCATTTTTAAGTTCGGAATAGAGTAGTTGCTTTGGAAGATGATAATCAGGCATCCGCACAACATGACCAGTCCAACGAAGTTGATGTTGAAGAATCATTGCTTCACACTGGTGATCTTTGCTTCTTCCAGTACACTGGTATTAGTTTGTCTGTCTTCCCAAGTGATGTGTAAAAATTTCCGGAGACACCGTTGATGGAATCTTTCGAGGAGTTGGAGATGGCGTTTATAAGTGGTTCATGTTTCACAGGCCTATAGTAAGGTTGGTAGTACGATAGCGTTGTAAACAAGCATTTTGGTTTTCCTACAAATGTCCATGTCCTCTGCACTTCAATCGGGAGAAAGCTGCACTCTCAGAGCTCAGGTGATGCTGAATTTCAGCATCAATGTTGGCCCTTAAAAATAGAGGAATACAGGAAAGACAGAATGCATGCAGAGAAAATACATAAGTGATGGATTATATTTAGAAATTGAAGCCGAAGTGAAAATAGAAGTCGGGTAAATAAAGGAGGGAAGCTTGTGGGGGCGGGTAGGTGTTGGGGGGTGATTGGTATTTGGTGAAACTCTGTATATATATTTTTTTTCTTTTTTTTGTTTTTTTTGTTTGCTTGTTTGTTTGTTTGCTTTTATCGTTATTATTATTATTTATGGATATTACGGATTATTCTTTATGCTCATTGGTTTACAGATTATTTGTTTATTGTTTATGTTGAGTTGTATAAAGATTGATGCTCAATAAAAAAAATAATAAAAAAAAAAATATATATATACACCTCAAATGCCAAAGGCCAGGATAAATAGATTTGTCTTCGACATCCTTTGGAAGCAGTATAATGAAGGTACTAGATGCAACTTTGTAGGGAGCGTGTTCCACAGGTTGGGGGGCTGTCACAGAGAATGTCTTTTCCTGACCCATCCCACCCACCCACCAAGCTCCTGGAGGTGAAGGAACTACCAAAGGCAGGCACCCCCAAACTCAGCCCTCCAGATGTTTTGGGACTACAACTCCCATCATCCCTAGCTAACAGGACCAGTGGTCAGGGATGATGGGAACTGTAGTCCCAAAACAGCTGGAGGGCCAAGTTTTGGGGTGCCTGACCAAGAGGGACCCTTCTGCAGATCTCAGCACCTGAGAGGGTCAGTAGGGAAGGAGACGTTCTTTCAGATGTTTGGGGCTTTCAGGTCATTCAGAGGATTGTCCTCTGCAAAGTATGATGCAGGACCACCCTATCTGGCTAGATTTTTCTCCACCCCCCCCCCCCGGTGATCAGGGTAGAATTATTACTATAATTGCAAAAATTGCTACATTGTGCTGAGAAAGCCAATCATACTTCTTCTTTTTTTAGATACAAAAAGATTGGGAGTGGGAGTGAACCTGGCCATTTTATGGTGACCATTAAAAACTTGCAATCAGAATGTAGATGATTTGTATTGTACTGCAAGATCCCCGACTTTCTTATTACTCCAGTATGAAAATGGAAGGAAATAAATAAAAATACAACAATAAAATGGTGCCTGAAAGCTGATATAATGGCTCCAGAGATGTCATTAATTTTGATCATGTCTATAAATTTAGATTGCATATAGTAGGTAGGCTCTTTATGGGAGGGTATTTAATTACCTGATAGGCTTTAATGGCTTCTTTGCATCAATAATAGAGTCGATAATCTGCATTTTTCAAGCTCCCTAAATATGCATTGACATAATGGATGGAATGAGTTCTGAGCCTTCTTTGGTCTATTGGCCCATTCACTAAAATTCATTTCTGAGGTCATTAAATGTATATTCAACATGATAGAATCTAGTTATTCTATAACAGTTTACTGGTGCATAGTCACTGTTGAGAAAGATGGCAATTTACTGCTTGGAATATGATTTTAAGTGCCTGCTGTTGTGTTCCAGCCATATGACCTGGGGTATCATTTAGGATGGGAGCGGTTGGTTTCAGATCAAATAGCATGATTCCTCAAGACCCAGATTTATGGACAGCTTGCAGACTCTTCACACTCCTCCCGGTGGACAGGGGGCAGTGTCTACCCTGAGTCTACTTTAAGCGTAATTAACATTGGATACTGCCAGTTAAACCTAGACAGCATCTTAAAAAGCAAAGACATCACCTTGCCTACGAAGGTCCGTATAGTAAAAGCTATGGTTTTCCCAGTAGTGATGTATGGAAGTGAGAGCTGGGCCATAAAGAAGGCTGATCGCCGAAGAATTGATGCTTTTGAATTGTGGTGCTGGAGGAGACTCTTGAGAGTCCCATGGACTGCAAGTAGATCAAACCTATCCATTCTTAAGGAAATCAGCCCTGAGTGCTCACTGGAAGGACAGATCGTGAAGCTGAGGCTCCAATACTTTGGCCACCTCATGAGAAGAGAAGAATCCTTGGAAAAGACCCTGATGTTGGGAAAGATGGAGGGCACTAGGAGAAGGGGACGACAGAGGACAAGATGGTTGGACAGTGTTCTCGAAGCTACGGACATGAGTTTGACCAAACTGCGGGAGGCAGTGCAAGACAGGAGTGCCTGGCGTGCTCTGGTCCATGGGGTCACGAAGAGTCGGACACGACTAAACGACTAAACAACAACAACTGCCAGTTATCACCAGTATTGGCATATTTATCAGCTGGCAAAGGTTCCCCAAGCAGCCTGCAAGTATCAGTGAGGTGACAGTCCCTGTTCACAGGTTCCCAGTCTAAGACAATCAGTCTGGACTGGGAGTGAGGAGGAAAAATGCTGGCTCAGGTACTAATTTGTAGGCCGCATTCCCACAATACATTTAAAGTCCTATGATACTACAGCCATGGCTTCCCTCAAAGGCTTCTGGGAGCTGTAGTTTGCTGTGGTGGTTAGGAGGTTCCTATTCCTACCACAGAGTATTATTTTCCTATGAAGAGGGGTTGCCTGTTAAACTATTCTGGGAATTGTAGTTATGCGAGGGGAATAGTGGGGTCTCGGCACTCTTTTTTTTATTATTGTTCTATTTCTATGCCACTTTTTATTCGAATAAATCTCAAAACGGCTTACAAACAAAAGAAAAATAAATAACATAATGGAACATCACAAATACAGCATAAATCAAATAGAATACTTAACAAATAATCAGTAAAACAATCCCGAATAAAACTATCACCATCTATGTAACACTATTAACAAAACAACTAAAAGATAAGCTAAACATCACAGTTAAACCCAAAATCATATTACAATGGTAGCTTGGGTTGCGGATCCGATCTGTTCCGGGGTGCCATTTGCACCCCGAAAAGTCAGCAACCCGAGCGATGCTTTCACGCATGCGCGAAAGTGCGATAGAGCGCTTCTGTGCATGTGCGCACAGCGAAACCCAGAAATAAACCCTTCTGGGTCCGCTACTCGCAACCCAGAAAAACACAACCCGCAGCGGACGCAACCCGAGGTATGACTGTATAGGATTCACAAAGTATGACAGCATTCCTATCTATAAAACAACATTAACAATATTAACAAAATAGCAACAAAACGAAACAAACAAACAAAGCCCTGTTGAATTTGTACATACGCTCTCCCCATTCAAACAACAGCACGAAGAGTTATTTTGGGGAGGCCATGGCTTTTAAAAGTGCTTTAAATGTATGCTGTGAATGTGGTTTTAATTACAGTTCCCGGCATTTCAGACATATTTGTTTCCATTTCTATTGGCAACCAGTCTCTTTTTCATTGAGGTGATGTGGAAGAGCATCGGCGACTTGCGAATTTATACCAGTTCATCATTGTCTGCTGCCCAGGCCGCTACAACTTGGCAAGGGTAAACCCCATCACTTGGGGACACGATTATTTTGACACAAAATCATTTCTCCTTTCATTCCTGCCTGCCTCATCCTCGCACAGTGATCTCTCTTTTTTTCCTGGAGGACAGATTTAATCCATAGCCGTTACATTTCCAATTCTTGTACTGTATTCAGGGCTTCTCTCTCACCTCAAAGCTGTTAGTAAAGCCCTGAATGGCTTCATCATAAAAGTAGTGTGTTACCGTAAGCCAGGGAAAGGATTTCCAAAGAATTGTGCTACCAGCTGATAAAGGATTTGGGAGACTACAAATCTCGCACTATTTATGTAGTACATGACATTAAGAAGATGGGCCGGCATTCCATTCTGGGTATGCACTGCGCAGAACTGATTGAGAAAAGACTGTGGTGCCCAGTGATTATAAACACCTAAAACAAAAGTCTGCAACAAAGCAATGCTTGTGAGTATCAATAGAAATAAATAATTGCAAATGTCTTCTTAATATAGCTGAAAAGAACGTTGCTTCCCTAGTATGGAACAGCTTCAGAGGATACATTAGCAGGTTCAGGAAACATCTTAAATATAGTGCTTTAGTATCTGAAGAAGTGTGCATGCACACGAAAGCTCATACCAAAATATAAACTTAGTTGGTCTTTAAGGTGCTACTGAAGGAATTTTTTTTATAGTGCTTTAGAACATTCAAAGCAATTCTCATTCATTGCTTCCTAAACAATATATATGGGATCCTTTGGGAAGAAGGGGGACATATGCTTAATAATGATATCTGAGCGGTAGCAAGATTATAGGGGGTGCTCCACTGGAGAACTGAAGACACAATGGAGACTGCCATAGCTTTAAGAAATATGATTTACAGTCATACCTCGGTTTAAGTACGCTTCGGTTTGAGTACTTTCAGTTTAAGTACTCCATGGACCCGTCTGGAACAGATTAATCCAGTTTCCATTACTTTCAATAGGAAAGTTCGCTTCAGGTTAAGTACGCTTCAGGTTAAGTACAGACTTCCAGAACAAATTACACGCATACTTCGGGTTAAGTACGCTTCAGGTTGAGTACTCCGTGGACCCGTCTAGAACGGATTAATCCACTTTCCATTACTTTCAATGGGAAAGTTCGCTTCAGGTTAAGTTAGCTTCAGGTTAGGTATGGACTTCTGGAACCAATTGTGTACTTAAACCGAGGTACCATTGTATTCACATATTTACACCTTCTGTCTGCATGGAGGGAGCCGAGATCTTACAACAAGGTCATTTCAAGACGGGATTGTACCCCACAGCAGTACAGCACTGGAGTCAAAGGCATCTCTTCTAACTAGATGCCACAAGATGGATCCTTCCCTTTGTTCTTTTCCTTCTTCTTCCTAGCACACCTTTTCCTGCAACCTCTCACACAGATAATAATAATAATAATAATAATAATAATAATAATAATAATAATAATAATAATAATTTATTCCCCGCCCATCTGGCTGGGTTTCCCCAGCCACTCTGGGCGGCTTCCAACAGAAATATTAAAATACACTAATTTCTTAAAGATTAAAAGCTTCCCTAAACAGGGCTGTAATGGGATGCAATCTCAAAAATGACAGAATGATCTCAATACGAATCCAAGGCAGACCTTTTAACATCACAGTAATCCAAGTTTATGCACCAACTACTGGTGCTGAAGAAAGTGAAATTGACCAATTCTATGAAGACCTACAACACCTTCTAGAAATGACACCAAAGAAGGATGTTCTTCTCATTACAGGGGACTGGAATGCTAAAGTAGGGAATCAAGAGATAAAAGGAACAACTGGCAAGTTTGGCCTTGGAGTTCAAAATGAAGCAGGGCAAAGGCTAATAGAGTTCTGTCAAGAGAACAAGCTGGTCATCACAAACACTCTATTCCAACAACACAAGAGACGACTCTACACATGGATATCACCAAATGGACAGCATCGAAATCAGATTGATTATATTCTCTGCAGCCAAAGATGGAGAAGCTCTATACTGTCAGCAAAAACAAGACCTGGAGCTGACTGTAACTCAGATCATCAGCTTCTTATAGCAAAATTCCAGCTTAAACTGAAGAAAGTAGGAAAAAGCACTGGGCCAGTAAGATACAATCTGAATCAAATCCCTTATGAATACACAGTGGAAGTGAGGAACAGGTTTAAGGATTTAGATTTGGTGGACAGAGTGCCTGAAGAACTATGGATGGAGGCTCGTAACATTATACAGGAGGCAGCAATGAAAACCATCCCAAGGAAAAGGAAATGCAAGAAAGCAAAATGGCTGTCCAACGAGGCCTTACAAATAGCGGAGGAGAGGAGGCAAGCAAAATGCAAGGGAGATAGGGAAAGATACAGGAAACTGAATGCAGATTTCCAAAAAACAGCAAGGAGAGACAAGAGGGTCTTCTTAAATGAACAATGCAAAGAAATAGAGGAAAACAATAGAATGGGGAAAACCAGAGATCTGTTCAAGAAAATTGGAGATATGAAAGGAACATTTCGTACAAAGATTACCATAATCAAGGACAAAACTGGTAAGGACCTAACAGAAGCAGAAGACATCAAGAAGAGGTGGCAAGAATACACAGAGGAATTATACCAGAAAGATATGGAGGTCTCGTACACCTCAGGTAGTGTGGTTGCTGACCTTGAGCCAGACATCTTGGAGAGTGAAGTCAAATGGGCCTTAGAAAGCATTGCTAATAACAAGGCCAGTGGAAGTGATGATATTCCAGCTGAACTGTTTAAAATTTTAAAAGATGATGCTGTTAAGGTGCTACACCCAATATGCCAGCAAGTTTGGAAAACTCAGCAATGGCCAGAGGATTGGAGAAGATCAGTCTACATCCCAATTCCAAAGAAGGGCAGTGCCAAAGAATGCTGCAACTACCGCACAATTGCGCTCATTTCACACGCTAGCAAGGTTATGCTTAAAATTCTACAAGGCAGGCTTAGGCAGTATGTGGACCGAGAACTCCCAGAAGTGCAAGCTGGATTTCGAAAGGGCAGAGGAACCAGAGACCAAATAGCAAACATGCGCTGGATTATGGAGAAAGCTAGAGAGTTCCAGAAAAATGTCTACTTCTGCTTCATTGACTATGCAAAAGCCTTTGACTGTGTCGACCACAGCAAACTATGGCAAGTTCTTAAAGAAATGGGAGTGCCTGATCACCTCATCTGTCTCCTGAGAAATCTCTATGTGGGACAAGAAGCTACAGTTAGAACTGGATATGGAACAACTGATTGGTTCAAAATTGGGAAAGGAGTACGACAAGGTTGTATATTGTCTCCCTGCTTATTTAACTTATATGCAGAATTCATCATGCGAAAGGCTGGACTAGATGAATCCCAAGCCGGAATTAAGATTGCTGGAAGAAATATCAACAACCTCAGATATGCAGATGACACAACCTTGATGGCAGAAAGCGAGGAGGAATTAAAGAACCTTTTAATGAGGGTGAAAGAGGAGAGCGCAAAATATGGTCTGAAGCTCAACATCAAAAAAACCAAGATCATGGCCACTGGTCCCATCACCTCCTGGCAAATAGAAGGGGAAGAAATGGAGGCAGTGAGAGATTTTACTTTCTTTGGCTCCTTGATCACTGCAGATGGTGACAGCAGTCACGAAATTAAAAGACGCCTGCTTCTTGGGAGAAAAGCAATGACAAACCTAGACAGCATCTTAAAAAGCAGAGACATCACCTTGCCGACAAAGGCCCGTATAGTTAAAGCTATGGTTTTCCCAGTAGTGATGTATGGAAGTGAGAGTTGGACCATAAAGAAGGCTGATCGCCGAAGAATTGATGCTTTCGAATTATGGTGCTGGAGGAGACTCTTGAGAGTCCCATGGACTGCAAGAAGATCAAACCTATCCATTCTTAAGGAAATCAGCCCTGAGTGCTCCCTGGAAGGACAGATCGTGAAGCTGAGGCTCCAATACTTTGGCCACCTCATGAGAAGAGAAGAATCCTTGGAAAAGACCCTGATGTTGGGAAAGATGGAGGGCACTAGGAGAAGGGGACGACAGAGGACAAGATGGTTGGACAGTGTTCTCGAAGCTACGAACATGAGTTTGACCAAACTGCGGGAGGCAGTGCAAGACAGGAGTGCCTGGCGTGCTATGGTCCATGGGGTCACGAAGAGTCGGACACGACTAAACGACTAAACAACAAACAACAACAAACAGGGCTGCCTTCAGATGTCCTCTAAAAGTCTGGTAGTTGTTTTTCTTTTTGACATCTGGTGGTAGGGCGTTCCACAGGGTGGGTGCCACTACCGAGAAGGCCCTCTGCCTGGTTCCCTGTAACTTGGCTTCTCGCAGCGCGGGAACTGCCAGAAGGCCCTCGGCACTGGACCTCAGTGTCCGGGCAGAGTGATTGAAGTGGAGATGCTTCTTCAGGTATACTGGACCGAGGCCGTTTAGGGCTTTAAAGGTCAGCACCAACACAGAGAGACAATCACCTTGGCAACCTCTATCTGCCCAGCCCAAGGATTCCTCTTAGATGGGCCATCAACCCCTTTTGCCATGTTAACACCTCTGCTTGGCCACGCCGGTTTGCACAAGCCAACCCAGGGATTCCTTGTCTGGCCCAGGTCTGCAACATGTATTTTCATTCATATCCCAAATAATCAAAATCCTAGCATTTGCTAATTCCTAGGGGTTTTTTTTGCCCCCACAAAAAATTACAACAACATACATTACACAGTTACTGTATTATATACATTGTTTGTGTTCTGATTGTTGCAACCTGCCCCAGGACATTAAAGTCACACATATGTGCAGTAAGCCAGTTTCAATATCCCCATATATTTGGCACAGAACTAAGGCTAAGAGCTACTGACTTGTTTAGTCAGAACATTGCTCTTTTTGAGAGCAGACGTAGTTTAAAATAAACCAGGAAATCTTGATGTTTAGCACATCAGCTACCAGCTCCTCTCAGATGTTGTTTGCTACATGCAAGATACTGGTCAAATTATTCTTTTTTGCTATTGCTATTATTATTATTACTACTACTATTGCTATTATTGTCCAACATTGTGTGCAATGGGCTTCTTGATAAGCTGGTATCTGCAGGAGGCCCTCTCCTTTAGAATGCAGTGATCAGTTGGGTATATAAGGAGTGAGACAATTTTTTTCAGGCATGCTGGCTGCTATTGAAAATGTACTGAATGCCTATTATGTTCAGTATCCTGTTAATATACACAGAAGAGTATTTTAGAGGGCAGGCGCATTTCCACTGCAACAGAAGCTCTGTTTTGTCTTGTTGCGGCATTGCCTATCAAAAGAGAACAAACCTCAATGACATTAGGAATGCCATGGCACAATCCGGCATGATTTGGGATTCACAGCTTTCAGGAAGTTATTAACGCACTCTGAGTCTTCAAGGCAATACGATCCATATAGAATTTGCACCAGCAGAATTTCTGCATGTCTTTGCATGTCTCGCAATTTAATTTATATTCAGAATCAGAACACCTTTTAGGGGCAGGGAATTGAGATATTTTCTCACTCAAACATATAATCTCCCCCCCCTTTTTTTTGTTGCTCTTGACAGACTGTCCTATGCTGATGTCTTTTTGTTGGTCCATAAATAAGCGTGACTAAGATAGTAAAAGCATGAGAATTGCTTTGCTGGGTCACAGCAAGTTCCATCTAGTCTGAGCCTGGAAGACTTGTGACCCAGGAAGCTGAACAGGTTGTTGCCCGAGGCCCCAGCACCCTAGGACTACTGCCTGGGAGCCAGTGTCCTAGTAAAATCCACTAATATCGATGCCAGGATTGGGACCTGGATGTTGGGCGGCTGGTTGGGGGAGCCACCACTGGAAACTTTCCCCCAGTGTTCATCAGCACATCAGATACGCCACAGTGTGTTGTGGCAGATTTAAAATGGGGGTTTCTTGACTTGAGAAAGGACTGGCGCAAGACATTTTGCTACCCGAAGCAAAATGTTAACCCTATGTACAATAGCCAACTGGAGCTGCTTCAAAATCTGGAGCGAGCTAACATAACCTCCAGCATTTCTCTGATGAAAACAGGGACATCCTTGATGATGATGATGATGATGATGATGATGATGATGATATTCTTTATACCCCAGCCATCTGGTTGGGCTGCCCCAACCATTGCGTGGACAGGCAGAGTCCCCCAAACCCACAGGCAACCCCCCGAGCAGAATAAATACACGAGACAATGTGCTATGGGATTCAAATTGGCCACAACTTTATTCAAATCCAGATGTAGGGAGATCTTGGCTTCAGGCATTGGGCGTTATCCTTCCCAGTCCCCAGCCGGGGTTCTGGGAGGCTTCAGGGTCATCCACATGTATGGGGGTTGGGGCTGGCTCTGGAAAACATATGTTCAAGCAGAGAGAGCCCGCCCCCTGTTCGCCGCCGCTGGTAGGGGGAAGTGATGACACCTATTGGCATGGTCCAGGCTTCCCCCCAATACCCCGATCTTGTCGGCGCAAAGGGGGTGAGGTCTCTGCCTCACACCCCTCCCTCTAGGAAAATCGCCAAAGAATTCCGCCCAAGGCCTGACACTGCCAAGTTGTGACGTATTGCTATGGGAAAGGCGAAACCTGCCAATGCAGGGAAATTCCTTTCCGACCCTTCAACAGCGGCCTTGACGTATCAGCACCTGAGAACCTGTAGAGAAAAGGTTAACCTGCAAAAGAACATGAAAGAAGGGTGTGGAGGGTGGGAGAAGCTCTGGAACCAACTGGTGCTTGGAGGTAAGATTCAAATGCTATTTTCCAAGCCAGTTTGTCCCTCCCCTTACCTGGCCATCCCCTGGCAACACCTCCCCAGGCAGGATTGGATGCCAGGCTTGGGTAGGCGGAAACCCCTGGCATCCTACCTGGGAAGGTGGTGCCAGACCTGAACTTCCATGGAGCTGCCCTCTGGGATCAGGGGCTGCGCGCGTCCACGCAAAAAAACACCCCCCCCCCATTGATGTGTGGAGCGGTCATTCTGGGCAGCTTCCAACAAATATAAAAACATAATACATTAAACATTTTTTTTAAAAAAACTTTCCTATACAAGGCTGGCTTCAGAGGCTGTATGTATAGTTACTTTTCTCTTTGGATTGGGGGTTGGATAACTCCACACCTTCTGACATTTCTGCAATGAAAATAAGGACATCCTGCTAAGAAAAAGCAGGACATTCTGGGATCAAATCAGAAACTGGGGTGGCTTCTGTAAATCCAAGACTGTCCCTGGAAAACAGGGACAATTGGAGTCCCTCCTGGATTTCTGTTTTAAAGAAAACACAGTTCCCTGGTTTTTTTTGGTTTTTTTGTACATTATGGAGAACTATGGTTCGTTTAACAGTGGAAATGATTGGTTCTTGTAAGGGGGAGGGATTATAGAGAACCCTCCCCCATCATCAGAAGCAGCCCGTCTCCAAGCAGTCATGAGAGCGAGGGGTCTGAAGGGGTGAGTCAGGAAACGGAGAGGGAGTGCCAGGGCTCTGGCAACATCAAAGAGCCCCTGCTCCATAGGCAGGAAGAGAGGGAGGCGGAAAGAGTGGACAGGAATAGGTCAGACAAAAGACCCGTCCCCTCAACGCTGGAATTGAGAAGGAGGAGGAAAGGGAGGCGCTTCTCAGTTCCGAGGCTTTTATGCTGGTCCCGAACACGGAAGGGAGTAGTGCAGGAATCTGACTCGAGCGGGTAGACATGAAATGAGCAATCCGTTACTCTGTAAATAATGTGCACCAAATAAAACTGTCTGAAAGACAAGCATGTGTACAGCCGTTACTCAAGAGTAGTCACAACAAACCCTGACAGTTCTGAACTCTTATTCATTGTTACAAAAAAGAAGAAGGAAGGGGGGAACACATGAGGTTCATTTACACATCAGGAAACTGTGCTTTCCTGCTTTGTCTGAGCTGAGCCAATCTCTGTGGCAGAATAAGAAAACCAACCACGTTACAATGGTAAAGTAGTACAAGGCAAGAAGTCCAGTCTGGAAAGGGAGTTATTTCTGTACAGTCATTCCCCCCCCACACACACACTGCATGTAGATCTAATGGGGATGCAGGTTCACCTCCAATGTGAACCCAGATAAGAAGTGTGCACAGAGTTCAGAGAGGACAAGTGAGGAAGGCAATAAGGCTGCCTCTCAAGGGAACCGAGTGTTAAATAGGAAGAGGCATGTGTACATCTATCCAGTTCTAATTCGTAATAATGCCCTACAAGTCAGCACAGCTTATTAAACCAAATCAAGTGTGCACAACTAACATCAAATCAATTACAGAGCCTTAATGTGTGAAATAACTGGGGGAGCCAAGCTGTTTCAACTTGTACACAGTGTTCATCACAGGTAATAATAACCTCTTAGCCTCAAGATCCAAAATTAAATAATCTGGCAAAGTTCGAGGAAGGAGTTTTAATAGAAAACACATTTTAAAAGGCTTCCCAAGGGTTCTTGTGGCCCATTGAAATGCAAGTTGGGTTACTGAGAAACACATTGTACTCGCTTCTAAATAACCCTGTTGGGCATATTGCTCTCCAGAGGCTTGGTCCCGGCGTCCTTATTTATGTAAATAAGCCCAGGGATTTCAATAGGATCATTTACATAAATAAAAACTTAACATACGTGGGGAAATTGTACTTCAATGAATGAGAGGCCTACTGAAAAAGGAGGAAATGAAGCTCTGTCAAATTTCTCCACCCAGACAGGTTTTCCCACCATTGCTTTTTGACAAGAAATGGCTGGTTGATTCAACATTTCAGAATGAGGGCCACATTCTTCTGTTGATTCCAGGGGCCAGTGGTGATCAGGGACAGAGGCAAGAGTTGGAGGAGCAATTAATTTGAAATTTACTATTGTGCCAGAGGCTGGCTCACACTCTGACCTCCATCCTGGCAAGCAAGAGGCATTATCAGAGTCCAAGAGCATGCTTCCTAACCCTAAACCTTAACCCTAATCTACTCTAACCCAGCCCTAAACCTAGGTTTCAGTTAGTGTGATAGTGGATTGGCGTAGGGGTAAGGGAAGGGGTAGTGGTTAGGGTTAGAGTTGGGATAGGGTCAGGGTTGCAATGTGGTAGGATTATAGCTACAGTTATGATTAGGGTTGCATTATGGTAGGGTTAGGGTGAGGAGGAAGAGGAAGAGGAGGAGGAGGAGGAGGAGGAGAGTAGTTTGGATTTAATATCCCACTTTATCACTACCTGAGGGAATCTCAAAGTGGCTAACATTCTCATTTCCCTTCCTCCCCCACAACAAACACGCTGTGAGGTGAGTGAGGCTGAGAGACTTCAAAGAAGTGTGACTAGCCCAAGGTCACCCAGCAGCTGCATGTGGAGCAGCGGAGACGCGAACCCGGTTCACCAGATTACGAGTGGGGGATATATCAATAGTGGCTGTTGAGGTGGTGTAGGTGAGGCAAAGTTGCTCTCCTAGCTTCCCAACACTGTGATCGCCAGCACTTATTTAGAAGAAGAGGGGAGTGGAGAGGGGCATGGCACTGAGAACCGTCTTCTCGTGCTGTGTACAAGGCACTGAAATAAGATGATCTACGCAGAGGCCTGGGAGACCATAGGTTTAATTCATGCAAGTGATCTCCGTTTGTGAGTTGGAGAGATACCATGTAATCAGGCCTCAATTAAGGGCCTATGCACAGTGTCCAGCTCCTGCAACACCTTCTGTGCACCATGGGGCAAGAGAAGATGGGTGTAACCTCAATCAGATGAGTGTACTTACTAAATCCAAGGGCATTTACATTGATTAAAGCCAGTTTGTGAGAAGGAAGTGATAAAGGGGAGAGAACTGCAGACTTAGTTCTTGGACTTTTTAACTTGGGTTGACTATTTAAGACACTGTCAATGCCTTTAAAAGAAATCCAGTAGAAATTGGAGTTCTTGGTGAAGTCCAGAAATAAACAGTAAATTGCAAGAACTCGGGCCAGGAGGAAGATGAATTTCAAGTAAGTCTTCAAAAGGTTTTATTTATGTAATGATAAGATGAATTCAAATAGGAATTTAAAAGAAATCCAGTCTCAGGCAATTGAATAAAAATATAAATTGCTTCCTCTTTGTCCTTCCTGGGTTTTTTTTTATAGAATATTTGTGAAATGAGTATGAATCAGCAATAAAAAAATTGCTGCCAGGATAAAGCTCTATCTAGGGAGAAAGCAAACAGGGTGAAGCAATTGGGGCTCCACTGATCAATTTGCCGAGGCCATATTCACAACAGCTGCTTAAGCAAAACACATAGACGCAAAGGACTACAAGCTAATAATTAGTACTAATAATTCTAAATCATTGCTTTCCTTTGTGTTTTATGTATTACAGTTAAAGCATGTGTATCTACTTTTCTGTCAGAAATAAACACCCAAAGTAGTTCATAAAAATAACAGACACGACAAGAAGGCATTTGGAAAAGCCAGACACAATAACAGTGATACACACACAATTACGATGACAGAGAGAAATAATTACAATTAGGACTGGATGGCAAATAGACACATTTTGAGACAGACAGACACTCAACCCAGCAGATCTTGTGACAGGATTGCTCCCCAAATCAATGTGCATTAAATGATGCAAATATGTGCACATTATATATTTGCTTTGTTTGAACATGGTAGTCAGTATGTGAGACTGTGAAATTCACAGCCCAATACGCAGCCAACCTGCCCCCAGATGAACCCCACCCCACAATGAACCCACCCTCACACACCCTGACCCACAATGGACATCCTCCCCCACCCAACCTTGTTTTCAGGAGGTTCTCTAGGGTAAAACCGGACTGCTCAATAGAAACAAGAAACGGAGCGCAGCAGTTTAATGATCTAAAGGAGAGAGGCTGTTCTGAGATTGAGAGAGGATACAGCAATTATCTGGAAGTCAAAAAGAGGTAATCAAAAATATTGCACAGCAGGTCATCACTAAGCAACAACAATTTTTTAAAAAAAATTCCACTTCAGATATTTAAGGGGAAATAGAGTAGCAGAAGACACTGGATCCCAGCAGGGTTTAAAAGAAAACCCAATAACAAAGCTGGATAATATTGCTGAAAAATTAAATGAAACTCCATCAAGGATCATAGGTGGCTTTTGACGGAAGAGGGTAACCCTGTTGAGAAGCAGCAATAAAACTCAAATTGAGAATCCTTAAATATGCACTGTGGCTTAAAAAGAGAGAAAGAAGACAGTGCTAGATCTCCACTGCATTTGTATGATGACTTTGTACGAAGACAGAGAGAAGATATAGTAGCCATATTTTTTGAAATATCTAAAGGGCTTTCCCTTGCTTTTTCCTGCTCCTGAGGATAGGACTCAAACCAATGGCTTTCAAGTTACAAGAAAGGAGATTCTGACCAAACATCAGGAAGAACTTTTTGAACGTAAGAGCTGTTCAACAGTGGAACAGATTCCCTCGGGGGGTTGTGGACTCCCCTGCATTGGAGGTTTTAAAACAACAATTGGGTGGCCATCTGTCATGGATGCTTTAGTTGAGATTCATGCATTGCAGGGGCTTCCGGGTTCAGCGCCATCGTCGATCGGCGGGGCTTCGTCTCGTCTCCGAGACGGCCCGTCTCTGCTAGGAGTGGGGAGGGCAGCGAGAGCGACGCTGCGCCCCTTAGAACCTCGGGAAGGGCGTCCCGAGGGCAATTTGCTCGGCACAGACCCAATCCGGACTCCCCAACTCTTCGGTTAGCTCTAATAAGAGCTCCGGAGCGAGGAGGGTAGAAGTCGCGGGGGCCATTTTGAGCGGCAACGTTATTCTAGCAGGGAGAAGCTTCAAGCCGAAGGCGGAGAGCGCTGGATTCTTCCGAAAATAAAACGATTGGAAAAGACTGTAAGTAACCTCATGATTTGGATTATTATAAAACAATTTGGATCTGGGAGAGAGGGGAGAAAAGAGGAAGCCACCCCCCCCCACGGCAACAAAAGAGACAGTAAATAGAAACCCGAAGCCATAAACAGAAGATTTACAATTCAAAGGATCCCTCAAAGGCATCAAAGAGAATCTCCCCTTTGATGCAGGGTGAAAAGGGGAGAGAGACTGCGGTTTATGACTGCCCTGCAATAAAGGTACAGCTTAAGAAAAAACCTTTCCACTCGGGAGCCGGCAGCCCAGACAACCCAGTGAGTTGTCAGGATTTATAAGTCAAATTTTACTTCACTTTGTATTTCTGGACTTTGTGGAATTTCTTTTTTGGCTTAAGTGTTTGTGAAATGTGAGTTCGAACTTTATTGTCAATAAGACTTGAAGAATGCAGCCAGCTTGTTAAAATGGAGTCGAAAAATAAACTGTGATCATATTCCACCCCACGTGACAAGTTTTGACCTTGGCAGGACTGAAATATGTCAACAAAAAAGTGTTCCCCTGAGTTCCAGCGGTCTGTTTTGACCTTAATGTGGGAAACAAGAATAGAGCTATGTCAAGAGGAGACACGACGGCAAGAGTTACAGGAAAAATTCCAGGAGGTGATGGCGGAATATGATTTTTTAGGAGATGAAGCTTTTGACACTGAAAAAGATGAATGTGAGAATGACAATGATGGGGAAGGAAAAGAAGAAGATGAGGATTGTGATGATTCAACACAAAATGAAGCACACCACGAAAAAAATGATGACTCTACTCTACAAAAAGTTGGATGGAGTGCCCTGCTTTTGAGGGGGGCACGATTGGTATCATTGGAACTCCAGAACGCCCACAGGGAAGAAGGAAAAAATATGCAGAGAAGAGAAGAAATTCAGGGGTCCTGTATGGTGGCCTGGATGACAAAAGACTGTAAACAGGGGGTGGGGTGAAGGGAAAGTGATGTTGTGATTAAGGATGGATTAACAGGTTTATAACTGGTCTGCTGATTTTGGAATTTGCTGGATTGGGGGGGGAAGCCGGCAATCGGGGATGTAAGGTTAAATTGAGAATAGTTATAGTTTTAAAAGTGAATGGATTTTGGAAAATGTGAAAATATGGAGGCTTATAGAGGGAGAAAAAACAAAAAATTAGGCACGGGAAGAGAAAATGGGAGTTTGATTTCTCAGTGATTTGAATATTAGATGAAAATGTTAACAATTGATTTATAAGTTGTATAAGATGCAAAGGTGTATTTTTATAAAGTAAGAAACTGTTGCAGATGATAAAAAAGGGATGAAAACCGGGGAAGGGGGGGGGAGGGGAAGCCCACAAAATATGGTTTTACAACTATGAATGCAAGAAAAAATTTTTGTTTTGTATTGTTTTTTCTTTTTTCTTTTTTCGCCCTTTCTTTTTTTTCCCCCCTTTTTTCCTATTTCTATTTTTCTCTTTTTTTTTTTTTTGGTATGACAATAGATGGTTGGATGGATGTCCTCCTGCGTACTGCCCTGGTTTGCTGGAGCTCCCTGGTGGCAGGGGGGGGGCTTTGGGGTCAGGGGAGGGGGGGGAGGACAGAAACCCAAGCATAAAATGGACCATCTCTGACTGTTCACATACATGGGATACTTCTGTGGCAGGGGAGGACCCATGTGGGTGGGTAGGAAGGAGGTGGAAAAGGGGTTTAAGTATGTACCTTTTTTTTTTTGCTTTTTTGTATTTTGTAAAATTAATAAAAAGTATGTTCAAAAAAAAAAAAAAAAGAGATTCATGCATTGCAGGGGGTTAGACTAGATGGCCCTCAGAGTCCCTTCCAACTTTACAATTCCATGATTCTATGATCAAAGAAAAAGACCCCAGTCCAAAGTGCTTATAGTCTGAATGAAAACTGAAAGGGGTGGTAGAAAGGGAAGAAAAGAAAGCGGTTATCTGCCAAGACAATGAGATGATAGATAGATGATAGATAGATGATAGATAGATGATAGATAGATAGATAGATAGATAGATAGATGATAGATATAGATAGATGATAGATAGATAGATGTTTATTCTTTATTTATTCAAACCATGACTAGAACAAGAGTGTTGGAGGTATTAACAGCCTCTGAAGATTGTGGTGATTGGGCTGAAGTATTCAGAGGTAGATTCAGGTAGGTAGCCGTGTTGGTCTGACACAGTCAAAATATATTAAAAAATTAAAAAAATTGTCCAGTAGCACCTTAGAGACCAACTAAGCTTGTTCTTGGTATAAGCTTTTGTGTGCATGCACACTTGTTCAGATACCACAGAAGTAGGAGTTCTTTCTTGGGGCACTGGCCCCAAGGTGTTTAAGGTCTTGTAAGCCAATGTAAGCCACAGCCTTAAACTTGGCTTGGTAGCTAATGGACATCTTCCATTGGGTAAAGTGAAGCATTGTGGACTTTAAGGTAATATGGAGAAAAGTTGATGGAGAGACCTTGTTGAAATAATCAGTTTTGAAGAGTCCTTTGTAAAAATAGAAGAAATGGCACCAGAATATGTTTGGATATTAAGAGCTGCCTTGGTGGGTCTGAATATCCTCTCTGCTAAGAAAAACAACTCTTCCCTTAGTTGCCATCTAGCAGCAGCACAGATGGGATTCCATGGCTTGTACATCTGCTCTGCTGGGACACCAGCAACTTTTACTTCCTCCAGGCCTTCAAATAGGGTTTCTGGAATGATCCCCAACATTTCAGGATGGTGTAACATTGGTATACAGGAACTGGAGGCTAGCAAGGCATGGTTAATGTTTTCTCTTTCCTGGTACATGTTTTGCAATGTCAATGGAGAGGTCATAGAAATCAAACCACCAACCTTCTGGTTAACAGCCAGAGATGCACTGACCCACTGCATCACCTGAGGGACCTTCATCTTATCACATCCAACAATTAAACAAATGTCAGGGAACATCCATGGGTTTGATGTGAGCAGATAAATTTCTTGTTCTGGCCATGTGTGCAAGCAAGATTTAGATGGCCCCTGAAGCCTGTATTCTGTAAAATTGGTGGAATCTTGGCTCAGAAGATGGAAGGGGCCTTCATATGCAGAAAACTACACAGAGGTCTGCAGGAATGCTACAGAAATGTGGTGAAACTGGAGTTCTTCTTCCTTGTTCTGGTGGGAGGGACCCATGTTGGCACCAGAAACTATGCTCTGGGTCCAAAATCTTCAGGAATTTGGGCTCGGTCCAAGATCATTTAAAGGTGTCATGCACATTAAGTGTGTGCGCACAGTTAACACATTAACTGAGGAGTCCTTCATTTTCAAGTATTGGCACATATCAGGGAGGGAGAACGGACTGGAAATATTTTGTTGGTAAATGGACTTGACAGCCAACTGTCCTCTCCTTCCTCTATAGTCTTTCCAAGAATTAGCCTACTTAAGGAACAAAAAATACTGCAAATTTGTCCCTATAGTTACTGTGGTTAGGACGAAACCCATCTAAATGAATATTTGATAAATGCATAAATGAATATCAATGGAGAGAATAAATGAATAGTAAATAAGCCTAAATGCTAAGTGGCAAAAAATTTAAATGAATAATTCTCTTAAATGAATAAATTCACCATGCTTCAGTTTGTTAGTACTCCACACAGATTAAACCCTTTTCAGATGGAGGCCTGGAAAGGTGAATGGCAAAGGAGTGATGTTGTGCTGGAGCAATGTATATGCTAGCAGTTTACCAGTGTGAAGAAAAGCAAACAGCAAGAGGATCTTGTTGCCGCAACCTTACAGTGCGCAAACAGTGTTATCAGTGTTGCTATTAAGTTTGGAAAACACTTGTTTTTTGATACTATGCCCATGTTCCAATAACCAGACCATGCACATTGTTTCGTCATTGTTCATTGTGCCTCAGCAACGTACCTGATATTTGGGTGGTGGGGCTGAATATAGCAAGGACCCCCCAGGGCAAGAAGTGCAGCACTTTATGGCTGCTGCCTAGTTGGCAATGACCCATGGCAAGGCCTTCTCAGTGGTAGTTCCCTGTCTGTGGATGATTGCCCTCCCTGGCGAGGTGTGTCTGTCTTCATCATTATACTTTTTTTATGAGGAATGTAAGCAGATTCTCTTCCTGTGTTGTTTCTAAATGTTTTTAAATATGTATTTATGTTGTTATTAATTGCATTGTTTTAACTTGTTTCTGTTTGCCTCCCTGGACTCATTTGGTAGGGGCAGCTGGGATATAAATTTAAACAACAACAATGCTCTGCTCATATAGACAAATTATTCCAGAAGCTCTGGGTCTCCGGATGTTGCTGGACTACAACTCCCATCATCCCTGACCCTTGGTCATGATGGATTGAACTGATAGGAGATGGAATCCAACAACATCTGGAGAGCCACAGGTTCTTCACCCCTGCATAGAATCATAAAATTGTAGCATTGGAAGGGACTAGGGTTGCCACCTTTGTTCTGGCAAAATACAGGACACGGTGGGGCGGGTGAATTTTCTTTCTTCAACTGGTGCTGATATTATTTCAAAGCAATCCATTACCATCTATTACACTGCAGCCTAACATGATGGCCCCACTGGAATTTGTCACACAGAGAGACATGTGCATGAATTTGTAAATCTGTTTGTGCTTGGCTACCCAGAGCTTAAATACATGAACTTTCACACACATGCATTTGGAAGGGATCCCTAATTTGGGAGACAGAGAGAGAGAGAGAGAGAGGGAGAGGGAGAGAGAGGGAGAGGGAGAGGGAATAAGAAAGAGCAGTGCAGAAATACAGGACAAACTGTGACCTGTATTGAATGAATACAGGACGTAGCATTTTACATAGAAATAAGGGACAACAGGTGACAACCCTAGAAGGGAGCCCGCGTGCCCAAAATCACTCAGTGGTAGATCATTTGCTTTGCATGCAGATGATCCCAAGCTCAGTCTGTAGCATTGCCAGGTATCCTCTAATTTACCCTTCATGAACTGGAGGGTGAATGTCTATAGTGGGGAGCTGGAAACTTGGGGAGGCTCCCTGCATAATTTTGAAACCTGCCTCTTTCAGGATTCTAAAGAACCTTCCCCAATATGGAGGGCAATGGGGACAGCAATGGAAGGGGCAGGCAGAGCTAGCTTGCCCAATGGCTACTAGATATGATGACTACGTTCTCCCTTCCTCATAGGAGACAGTATGCTCCTGAATGCTGGTTGCTGGGAATCAAGAGTTGGGAAAGTCCTATTGTACTTATCCTTGTGGACTTTCTAGAGACATCTCACCGGCTCCTATGGCATACCACCTGCCAATTAAACATTCTGCCAATTAAAATTGGGACATGCATCTTTTGTTGCTGGGTTCCCATGCGAGCCAGCCCCCTCCATGGGCTCTGGTTAGGAGGGCTGCCTTCTTTCGCATGAAAAATGTGCATATTTCAGTGCCAAGCTCTTGCAGGACCCAGCTGACTCATGCGAGAGCGCAGCACTGAAAACAGGACATTCATTCCAGGATCCAATCAGAAACCAGGATGGCTTCTGTAATTCCAGGATGTTCTGGACAAATCAGGGTGGTTGATGGGTACAGAGACGCCAGCTTCTCCAGTCAATTGGAGGGCTGCAATGTGACATCAAAGAACCATAAAGAAAGCTGATCGCCGAAGAATTGATGCTTTTGAATTATGGTGCTGGAGGAGACTCTTGAGAGTCCCATGGACTGCAAGAAGATCAAACCTATCCATTCTTAAGGAAATCAGCCCTGAGTGCTCCCTGGAAGGACAGATCGTGAAGCTGAGGCTCCAATACTTTGGCCACCTCATGAGAAGAGAAGAATCCTTGGAAAAGACCCTGATGTTGGGAAAGATGGAGGGCACTAGGAGAAGGGGACGACAGAGGACGAGATGGTTGGACAGTGTTCTCGAAGCTACGAACATGAGTTTGACCAAACTGCGGGAGGCAGTGCAAGACAGGAGTGCCTGGCCTGCTATGGTCCATGGGGTCACGAAGAGTCGGACATGACTAAACAACTAAACAACAACAAATGTGACATCACACGATGTCCTTTGAACATCGAGGGGCCCAGGTCCCCTCAAAAATATATATTGGGGGGCTGAACTACCTTGGCCCCTAAGAGTCAGCACCTATGGATCGGTATGCTACAGAACAATATGCTGGTCTAGATTGGTCTTTGGCTTGATCCAGCAGAGTTCTTATTATGTTATCATCCATGTTTGCCTTCACTCACAAAGTGCTGCAAACAGAGCTTGGTTTGGAACAGATTCTATGCTAAAGTTAATACAAAAATACAGATGGGCAAGATTTCAAAATATTACAGCCACCTTTCCACCAATAAACAAGGGATCAGGCTGTGGGGTTGCGTGCATCCACACATTTTTTACAACTACTATCCTATAATCCAAAGCCACATTCTTCAATGCATTTGCATAATCCAAATAGTACAGACGGATCACAAGCAAATGTATTTTAAGTCTCTCTTCCATTGAAGGCCAATTAGAATATGCATCCCCCCCCTTTAAGTACTGTAGCTGCTGTTGTTGCTTGCTATCCTTGATGGGTGTCTCAAAAACAGCTCCGAGTAAATGTGGGCAAACAGCAAAACACCATTTCAAAGCTGAGTGGTTTCTTAAGAAAAGCTTGCCAGGGAAAGTAGAGAGTCAAAAGCAGATTATTGTTCTGCCTTTTGTGTTAACACTGATAATCAACACTGGGCATTTCGAGAGAGGGAATCGTACAGGAAACTCTTAAGCAGGTTGCACATAAGTATATCAGGGCAGCGACGTTCTGTTTTCATAAATATGTAGAAAAATCCAGGATGCTTCAGCAAGACAAAACTTAAGGGACCAGTTCATGAAAAAATTATATGCCCCATTTACTCTTGCCTCTCATGTAGTTTAGATTTTTATTAACTCACTTATCTTTTATATGCAGGAGGTCATCTTTCTAATATGCACCCCAGAAGGGCTCACATCCTAGAATGAGGGGAGGAGGAGGGTCACGTGAGCCCATTTGCATTGCCAGCGTCGGAAAGAAACTAGCAAATGCAATGTACATTAGAAGATAAATGAGCCACGCACTTTCTGCTGAAGGTCCTTGAGTCTGAAGAAGTAGACAAAACTTTGAGCGGAGGAGGCGGGGAGTCTTAGGTTTTTGATGGTTTTCATTTCAAGGCTCAATTGCAGCCCTAGGCCGAAGCCATAGTGAAGTAGTGTGTGTGCATGGCATTGCCTCTTGTTTCAGTTCCCTTCCATTTATTTCTCTCTCTCTCCATCTCCACCACATAACGGGTGCACATCTGCAAACTGAATGAAAAAACAAAACAAAACAAAAGAACCCTGCAATCTTGATGGGAACAGTATCAGAGGTATGCAATGAAATGTTGGATTCCTTCAAAGGAATCTCTGACGAAAAGGTGGAAGAACTCAGCCAAGTTTGGGTTGGAGAATTGGAGGCTGAGCTGTGGGACATGAATCTTCAAGTGCCAGAAGGCCTGTCACACAGAAGAGGTCAAAGACCTGTTCTCTGCTAGATGAGAGAGAACCAGCTTAAGTTATAGGAGGATAGATTTCAGCTGAACATTAGGAGCAATCTTTTGATAGGAAGAGAAGTATGACAATGGATGCGAATACCTAGAGGGCTCTCCCTGACTGGAGGTCTTCAAGCAGAGAGGCTGGACAGGTGCGCATTGGCCTTCAACTGTTGAGCTAGGAGTCCACTAGCATGTTGTGGCCTGATCTGAGGTGGATTGCAACAGCAGCACTATTACCATGCGAAGATATGATATAAAATCAAGGAACGAGTCCTCAGGTCTTGGAACACATCGTGGAAATTTAAAATGCAGCAATCAATAAACACAGAAATTAAAAGATAGTTAAGTATTACATTCAGTATCCCATATTGCCATGTACATGACAAATCGTGTCCTCCGGTGAGATCACCAAGACAAACCTCACTGCTGTTGTGGGTGGGAGTGATTGGATAGCCACAACAACCCGATTGGTGGTCCTTCGGTGGCTGGGGTAAGTCTGGCCAATGGGATTGTTTCATGCCTTAACCGAGGGACATATATGTACCGCTGCACGTTGTGTTGAGCTTCCTCTTTTCGCCTCATGCATCAGATCACCCTCCCACCCTCCCTATATTTAGGGTTCATTATGACCTTGCTATGCCATCGTGGCTCATCTGTTCTTGGGACAAGGGCCCAGTGGGAATTTTCCCATTTGGCTGATTGGCTGGTGCCACTTGGGTTTCATCTGCCGCGTAGCAAATCATCACAACTTTGTAAGGTTTGGCAGTTAGGCATTGGTTCAATGTGGAGGGGATGGGAGTTTGTCACACCTGCCCCTCCAATGTGCGAAAAGGTATTCCATTAAAGGAATCTAGGGGCCCACCTTCTTTTGTCCGATGCCCCTCCAGGGGTTAGGGCAGGCATCCCCAAACTTCGGCCTTCCAGATGTTTAGGACTACAATTCCCATCTTCCCCAGCCACTGGTCCTGTTAGCTGGGGATCATGGGAGTTGTAGGCCAAAACATCTGGAGGGCTGCAGTTTCGGGATGCCTGGGTTAGGGCCACGCCAGTGCCCCTGGGAGTATTTGGGGTGATTTTGAGTCTGAACCTGGTCCAATGCTCCCCGAGGATGTTTTCCCTTACTGCCGGAGTCCAGGCGTCAGTGCTGCCCTGCTAAGGCCAGGTGCAGCTAGTTGGGAACCAAGGCCTAAGCAAACCACTCACAATCTGTAATCAAGAAAGTTGTGGCCAAAGTTACGCCAATAACCTTAAACTAAATTCTGTGTCAATTGTGTCTTTATTCATTGGGGGAGGTCTTGGGATCTTAACACGCAACTGCAGAAACATACACTGCCTATTCAGAGTGCCTGGCAGAAGAGAAGTGTCTTCAGTTGGTGTCAAAAGATAGGCAAAATTGGTGCCAGCCATGTAAGCCTGAAAGCGGTACACAACTGGGGTGTATTACTACCAGGTTGAAGATCTAATTATCTCAGTCAACACTGGTAACACCAGAAGAGCTTCTCAAGGTCTGCAGGTCTTTAAGAACCAGTGTTCCTTAAAGTGCCTCGCAAATTTGCCAGAGGGCTCTGGACTCTCTCCTTTTAAAAGGGTGCTGGGCAGCCCTTTCATGTTTCACCCTTTCATGGGGACCCTTTGCCTAAACAGTCTGAAATTTGGCAGTTCTTGTGAACTGGAGAAATGTTTGAATCCCTGCAAAATTTCCCGGTGCTTGGGTGGAAAATGCCAACACAGAGAGCAAAGGGGGGGGAGTTTCTGTTGAAATCAATGGACAAAAATAAAGGCGGAAATAAAATTGAAATCAATGAAGATAAAATGAAATGAATGTGGCTTTAAAAATGAAAATGAAATGTGAAACCGCCCGCCCACTATTGCATGCCTTTACTTAATCCACCCTTAGCAGTGGAGGTCTAACAACATCCTTGGTTAAATTATTTCCTTCAAAGGAAAGAGTTTCAAACACTGGGCATCCTTCCAAGAAATTGGGCATGAGATCATAAACTAGTTCTTCTTCTCCCACCTTTCCAAACCTTATAATATACCCGTGCTAGGTTCCTTTTATCTCTGTTCTATATATAAATATGAGCATCAGCATTTTGGGTGGGTGGGTGGGGGGAGAGGAAATCCACGAAAAAGTTAGCACTTTGATCTTTAATGCCCTTAAATAAAGCTGCTCTTCCACAGGAAACGGGGGAAGGGGAATTCAAATTCACGGCTGACTGTTTATTCTGCAAATGAAAGACGGAGATAAGAAATTCCAAAAGGAAAACAGAAAATAAAACTGTTTGCCATGTAAATTAGCTTCATTAATATAGAAGATATTTCTCCAACCCAGCCCTCGGATCTCTAGTAGCTGCCTTTTTCTGCAGAGAAGTGCTGGGCTTTCATTCACAAACAGTATTTTTATTACAGCTGTGGCAGCCATCATAATTGTTTATATATGTAAATGCACAATAAAGGGAGCAGAGATAAAGAATGTAAGATTTAATCCATTTTAATCTTGTTAAGGTGCAGGGTGCAGAATATATAATTTTAATAGTCAAGTTACCCTCATCTACCTGGAAAGGCAGTTTGATGTTTTTAGTGCTTAATGTCTCCAGTTTTTAGTGCTAATTAAACGGTCTTAACCTGCTAGTGTTTTATATGTATTATCTTAAATCACAATTTGGGATGGAAATGGAGTGTTCTTACTAGATAGTAAAAGTTCCAAATGGCTAGAAACCGAATGTAAATCATTGTTCTGAATGGAAACGAAGGGCTGTTCCTCGGTTCTCTGTTGCTATTTGGGCACAGCTACCCTAGTAGGAAATGCACTTCCAAATTAGCAAGTGCGAAACTCCACAGGGTTGGTGTTAGCAGTCCGACCGAGGCAAGGGATGAGTTGCCGCACCCATCATTCCATGTACTGGAGCTTGACTTGTTCTATGTGCAAATTAGATGGAAAATAAAAATCTAAGGGGAGATGTTCAAAGGAACAAGAACAAGAGGAATGAAGCTCCCCCTTGAATTTCTCCAGGTGCCTGTTGTAATGACTCTCTTAAACAATGGCTTCCGCATTGTACCGCCAATCAAGTTCAAATGGTTCTTTGGGGTATTCACAATCAACCTGCACATCTCTTTTACAGGAAGCGTTGTCATGGATCTCCACAGGTTCGGGATTTTGAATCGAGCTTGGAGGCTAATAAAATTAAGAACATTTTGTGCAGTGGCAATTGGGGAAGGTGTGCTTGCAGTTCCAGACAGGGCGGCCTGCCCTCGTTGAAGTGGTGCACCCTGCTACCTTAACAAGATTAAGATGGATTAAATCTTGCATTCTTTATCTCCGCTCCCTTCAAATGTGTCTTGCATTTGCAGGCAAAGTAGTGGGAAAGTCTTTGAAGGTCACTTCCAGTCCTGTTTCCAAAGATCTTGATCACTAGACACAAGGGTTGAGTTGCTTTTTTTCCCCTACAACAAAGGTGGTTTAGGTAGGCCACCTGCTGCTGGAAGGGGTTTATCACTTGATAGCCCCAGAAGGTCTTCTTTAATGTCCTCATTCTTTGATGTCATAAGGAGGCAAGCTGTTTGCGCCCAAGAGAGGCGATGTAATAAAAATATTCTGAAAATTTACCACTCAGTAGGTCTTTTACATCTTTGCATGCAAGCTATGATTTCCATCTGTACTAGACTTCCCCCTGGTTGTTTTATTGCATAATTAATTCTTCTCCTTTTTGAAGCACTAGCAACTTTCCAAGTCTTTGTGTGGACGTACTGTAAACTAATTCTGGTTTTGGTTTTTTTTAAGAGACACTTTAAACTGGTCAGTTTCTGCAACCAGGGGCAGCACATCCTGTTTTGTTGCCTGAGGCAAAACAGGAATGTAATATGTTCCATCAGATCGTGAAGCTGAGGCTCCAATACTTTGGCCACCTCATGAGAAGAGAAGACTCCCTGGAAAAGACCCTGATGTTGGGAAAGATGGAGGGCACAAGGAGAAGGGGACGACAGAGGATGAGATGGTTGGACAGTGTTCTCGAAGCTACGAACATGAGTTTGACCAAACTGCAGGAGGCAGTGCAAGACAGGAGTGCCTGGTGTGCTATTGGTCCATGGGGTCACAAAGAGTTGGACACGATTAAACAACTAAACAACAACAACAACAATATGTTCCATCACACTGCCACTAAAACCTCCTTTACCTGGATTCCATGGTGGTGTTCTCAAAGCAGCAGCGGCAGCAGGTTCAGGCAAGATCTCATGGGATCTCACCACTATTGATTTCAGTTTCCTTGACCTATGACGGTTTGCAGATGACTGAATGGACTGTCTCAACTGGAAATCAAGTTGAAGTTTGGATGACATGACAGACATTCTATTGGGGATGGTGCCACCCATTCAAGAAATCAATGGATTCTGTATTTTATGAGTAATAAATATCCATGCATGGTGTTAAGCCTGTAGGATTATCCTAAGTATCTGCCTTCCTTCCACTAGATGGTCCCCCAAGAGTGCTCTAAAATCCCACATGAGTGCAGTGTGTCCGGGACTAGCCCACTCATGAAGCAAGGTGAGGCAACTGCCTCAGGCTGCAGAATCCACAGCAGGAGAAAATAATTAAAGAATTAAGCAGTCTTCAAATACCCTGAACAACTTTTAAGTAGTCCTTAAAGGGGTGTGTGTGTTTGGGAACAATTATTCTGCACCACTCTTATAATATCATTAGTTACAGGTAGGTAGCCGTGTTGGTCCGACGTAGTCAAAAAATAATAATAATAAATCCTTCCAGTAGCACCTTAGAGACCAACTAAGACCAACTATGACGAACTTAGTTGGTCTCTAAGGTGCTACTGGAAGGAATATATATATATATATATATATATATATATATATATATATATATATATATATATATAATTTCATTAGGCAGGCTTGAGGCCTTGAATTAAGAATGTAGGCACCTAGTTCATTCTGTTGCATTTCTTAGTGCAGAAAGTATTGATCTGATGTGTAGAGATATTTCCTGTTCTAATGGAAGGACAGATCATGAAGCTGAGGCTCCAATACTTTGGCCACCTCATGAGAAGAGAAGAATCCTTGGAAAAGACCCTGATGTTGGGAAAGATGGTGGGCACTAGGAGAAGGGGACGGCAGAGGACGAGATGGTTGGACAGTGTTCTCGAAGCTAAGAACATGAGTTTGACCAAACTGCGGGAGGCAGTGGAAGACAGGAGTGCCTGGCGTGCTCTGGTCCATGGGGTCACGAAGAGTCGGACACGACTAAACGACTAAACAACAACAATGAATTCAAGAGGGTTCTGGAAGCTTCTCTGCGTGAAAGAAGCAAGCAGAAGGTTCATGGTGTTTAGGTTATTCCTTCAGAGATGCTGAGTACAGCTGGCTTAAACTGGTTCTGTTATCAAGGTCACACTGACTATAAAAGTAAGACCAGAAGGAGCCTGGGTTTCACTTTCTCTTTCTATCTCTTTTCCTTCTGGTGTGGTGTTCTGTATACAGTGGTACCTCGGTGTATCAACTTAATCCGTTCCGGAAGTCCGTTCTTAAACCAAGGCGTGCTTTCCCATAGAAAGTAATGGAAAATGGATTAATCCTTTCCAGACGATGACAAACAACCCCTAAAACAGCAATTTTACTATCTAACGAGACCATTGATCCATAAAATGAAGGCAATAATCAATGCACTGTACTATAAAATAAATAAGTCAGTATTGTAGATGATAAACATTAAAATTGTTATTTTTTCTTACGTGCACTGATAATAGTCATTGTTTGGATGGGGGGCTTTTATCCATTTCTGCAGCCACACAATCAACCAGTAGCTGAACTGGGTTCCACACAGTCACAAAAACAAGTCACAAAAATGAAGTAACAAGCCGCAGTCACAAGTCAGTCCCATAAAATGAAGAACAAGTCACAGTCAAAAAGACGAAAAAAGCCACACAAACAAAAACAAAAGCTCCAAATATCACCTCTGTGTTGTGTGGGTGCTCGGGACTCAACAGCCGACAGACTCAACAGGAAGCCTCTGATTAGCAGCGGGGGACTCAATTTACAAACAGAACCCACTCAACAGGAAGCAGAACATGTTCTCTTTCCAAGGCAAAGTTCACAAACCAAAACACCTACAGTACTTCTGGGTTTGCAGCGTTCTTATTCCAAGTTGTTCATAAACTGAGCTGCTCTTAAACCAAAGTACCACTGTATAGTGTTAAGGTTTAGACTTATTATAAGTTATTGTAAATTTAAGTCTGCTGCAACTGGATTTCTTATGGACAGTGCCAATCCTGAATGTATTGAATTTGTAACCATTATGCTCATTTGCCTTCAGTAGCAGTAAAGCTCTGCTGGATGAAATACAATTACCTCTGGTCTATTATTTGGGAATCCTACAATGTGTTTAAGTTTTTACTCTGCTAACTATACATTGGATCTACTCTGGATCAATATTGAATCGAATTACATGACGCATTCAGAGCAAGACCAATGGTTCCTCTAGCTCAGTAATATCCATACTGGTTGGCTCCATCCCAGCTCTAACTGGAAATGTTCTCTGACTGGGCTATGGCATTTCTCTTAATTCTTCAGTTTATGAATGATCAAGGGCCCTTCCCAAAGAACTTTTAAGTAATGAAAAATAAATAAATAAAAAGACTCTGGCTTTGATTAACCTAGCAGCACCTGTAAATTATAACGCCAGCCTTTAAAGCCCATCATTTATTCTTTGCATGTATATTTTATGTGTCATAGATTATAAATTAATGGGGCTGTATCTTTGTGTGGCAGGGCGGTAGGTAAATGTCAGCAGATAATAGTGTTCCTTACACCAACAGAGCTGCCTCTGTTAAATCTGTTGATAACTGAGGCTAGAGGCAAGATTATGACAAATTATGATTTACAAAGATGGTACCACAGAATAGTTAATAAATAACTAATCTCGGTAGAGAAGACAATGCTATTAAGACCTAACAGGCTCCTGATATGATTTGCTTAAGTGCAATTCAGTGAAATGGTAGAAAAGAAATAGAGATGAATGACTATCTCCAGTTCAATGGCTTTGTTGTCCCTTGGATTCACTCAATGCACAACAATGAATCTGGGCTACGTACAGTGGTACCTCGACTCGACAACCGAATTTTTTGACTTACGAATGGGGCAAATGGCCACACGCTTACGAATTTCACGATATCCGAACGGAAACCGCAGCGGTTTTAGATAGGGTTTTTTTCGACTTACGAATTTTTAGATGGGGTTGCTTCGACTTCTGAATTTTTCCGTTTCCAATGCATTCCTATGGGAAATCACATTTCCAATGGCGCTTTTCGACTTACGAATTTTTCGACTTACGAAGGTGCCTTTGGAACGGATTAAATTCGTAAGTCGAGGCACCACTGTACACAATATTTTCACACCACACTAAATGTAACCGGCTGATTATCACAATACTGTACTAATATATCATATTCTGTAATCACCTTAACATGAGACACACATAACGCCCAAATCAGTCACATAATATAAAGGTCTTTTAAAGTCTTTTAAAGTCCAAGCCATATATATGGAATATTAGGCGCAAAATAAATCAATGTGTAGAGCCAAACACAAAAGTCCATAGTACATGTAAGGTTCATATAAAGGTTCATCGAGTCCAAACATAGGATATGACAATTCCATGAGTTAACAAATCGTAGACTGTTGATATTACATGGAGTTCAGTATCAATCCAAACGAGAGAAGTAACAAGACAAGGATATCCGGATTGAACTATCCCTGTTTCGCCATCTCTGGCTTCATCAGCAAATTGGATACACTTGTGAATAGTATACAAACAGAGGATTACAGGTACTCTGAAGGCTGCAAACGATTCACACCCAGGCCAGCACCTCTTTAATCTTCTACCCTTGGGCAGGAGATATAGAAGTATAAAGTAACCCTTGGAGGCCTCACTATCACTTCATCCAGGTAGGTAGCCGTGTTGCTCTGACGCAATCAAAATAAATATTTTTTTAAAAAAATTGCCCAGTAGCACCTTAGGGTCCAACTAAGTTTGTTCTGGGTATAAGTTTCCATGTGCATGCTCAAAATCTGAAAAAGCAGCGGAGGAGCTTCATGTTCCGCCACCGGGGGCGGAGAGCAGGCACGCTGCCCCCAGGGACGTGGCGCGTGTTCTGGGGGCGGGGTGGGGCACTCATTTTGGGGGTGGGGCGCGCCGTGCACAAGGGCAGGGCGGGCGTTTTGGGGGCAGGGCGGGCAGCCACGATGGCACCCCTGGGATCGCGCCACTTGGGGCGCCCCTCCCCCACTGTCCCTATCTTCCTACGCCCCTGTGAAGAAGTGTGCATGTACGCGAAAGCTTATACCCAGAACAAACATTGTTGGTCTGTAAGGTGCTACTGGACAATTTATTTATATTATACTGGACAATTTAATTATATTTATTTAATTTATATCACCTCATCTGTTTGCCAGAGCAAGGGACAGGCAGGGTATAAATAATATATCATCATCATCATCATCATCATCATCAATTATCCTTGCGCTCAAGCAAATGACATCATTGCTTATACTAGAACTGAGCTGTCCCTCCTCCCGTCCCTCTTCTGCTACACTGCTGCTAGCAGCTACTTCAAAATCAGGTCCTTAATAAAAGCTCAACAGTTCATGACTACATTTGCCATGTATTTGCCTTTTCTCCTACCAGCTGCAAAGCAAGCGAGGCTCAGTCTCCAGCAAACGGCTATTGTCAGTGTTATCAGCATTGCTAATGGCACTATTACCATTCTCATCACTAAAAGCCAGTTCATTATCTGATAAGGCCAACTTTCCTCGTGTGTATGGGGGGGGGATTTGATTTTCCTTATTTATATTCTCTGTTGGCATCGCTGAGCCTTGCTTGCCGAAAACGGAAGGACCCGCTCGCCGCCCCCCTCCACAAGGAAATTGCCATTCTGCTCATTGCACAGCTTTTTTTATTATTAGTCACTTGTTTCTTATAAAGCATGGGGTACGCTGGCTGTTTTTAATTCTTTTAGCCGAAGGGATTTGCTTTTTATATATAAATAAAAAGTGCTAGATAATCGTAAATTAAAAGGGGCTGGCTTGTGTTTCATTGAAGCCAAGGAATGAACTGACTGTGCCTGGGATTGAACATCGAAAGAAGAACTAAATCTGGACAAAACATCTGGCTGGATGCATAAGGGCTATTCATTTGGCTTTGGGTGGCCACTTTTGCATCTCCAAAAAAGAGGAGAAAAGATAACTAAAGTTTGCATGGTAATTGCAAATTATGTCTTTTATTTGTTGATGCGGTTCCTAAGCCAAAGAAGCAGCCAAAATTTGCTACCTGCAAATTTAGAAATGATGACTCTGGGCGGAGTTCAGCATTGTACTAAAGTGATATACCTGTATACCTGAAGGAGCGTCTCCACCCCCATCCACCCCCTGAGGTCCAGCGCCGAGGGCCTTCTGACGGTTTCCTCGCTGCGGGGTTACAGGGAACCAGGCAGAGGGCCTTTTCGGTAGTGCCACCTGCCCTGTGGAATGCCCTGCCTCACTTCTCACAATGAGGAAACCGCCAGAAGGCCCTCGGCGCTGGACCTCAGGGGGTGGATGGGGAAGTTTTTAATGTTTGATGCTGTATTGTTTTTAATATTCGGTTGGAAGCCGCCCAGAGTGGCTGGGGATACCCAGCCAGATGGGTGGGGTATAAATAATAAATTATTTATTATTATTATTACAGTCATACCTCGGGTTAAGTACACTTCAGGTTGAGTACTTTCAGGTTAAGTACTCTGCGGACCTTCCGCCACGCACGCATGCGCAGAAGAGATCTGTGTGCTTCGCACATGCGCAGAAGAGATCTGTGCGCTTTGCGCATGCACAGAAACACTCTATCGGTGCTTCACGCATGCGCGCTATCGCCGCTCGGGTTAAGTACTTTTCGGGGTATGAATGGCACCCCAGAACCAATTAAGTACTTAATCAGAGGTACCACTGTAAATGTTAATTCTTTTCATCTACAATACTGCCTTATTTATTTTATAGTACAGTACATTGATTATTGCCTTCATTTTATGGATCAATGGTCTTGTTAGACAGTAAAAATTGTGTTAAATTGCTGTTTTAGGGGGTGTTTTTCATCGTCTGGAATGGATTAATCCACTTTCCATTACTTTCAATGAGAAAGTTTGCTTCAGTTTAAGTACGCTTCAGGTTAAGTACGGACTTCCGGAACCAATTAAGTACTTAACCCGAGGTACCACTGTATTATTATTATTATTATTATTATTATTATTATTATTATTATTATTATTATTCCATCACTACAAGCATTTCTGCTTACTAGATGGAACAATCTCCTCTCTTCTGCTCCTGCACTCTGTTCCGGAGGCTCTCCCTACCATGTTGAGCTGATTTGAGATGGGTGCAGGGCAGAACATCCTACCATGTCACTGAAGACAGGGCCATTTTCACTTGTGGCATCCAAGCAATTGATGTGGGGCATCGGCAATCTCTCTCCCTCTCCCTTCTCTGTGACCCCCACCCCCCAATAAATCTGTTCATCAGGGACTGTGCAAACGGGATGACTTTGCTGGACACAACCAATAGTTTGTGGTTTTTATCCCTTCTAAATCCCTGCCCTTCCCTTTTCACTGATCTTCCGTTGGATCCAGCAATTGGTGCTGCATTTCTTAAAACGTTTCTCCTTTCGCAGTGTTTGAGAGGTGGCTATTTATTACAATGAAATTAAACACAGAAGGAGGCGGTAATAAAATTCATTTTAAATAGAAGACTGTGCAGATGATTTGTGAATTAATTGAACAGTTAATTTCCTTTTTTGTTTAATCTTACTACCCCACTATGTGTTATAATTGGACGACAATGTTAGCACACATATTTCTGAGCGTAGCCTGGAGGATTTCCACCCACCCTCCTTCAAGACGATGGCACATCAAGGAATAGTGGCAATGAAATAGGTCCACTGTCGCATAATTTATCTTCTATGAATTGTAAACATATACAAAGATGATGCTTTGTGGGGGAGAGAGAGATGGGATGGGAAATGTTTTCAGGCATTGGAAGAAAACTATTTTACTAATCTTTATTTATTATTATTATTATTATTATTATTATTATTATTACTACTATTACTATTACTATTACTATTATTTCTATCCTGCCCAAAGGATCCCAGTACAGCTGCAATGAAAATAAAATGAAAACTTATTATTATTATTATTATTATTATTATTATTATTATTATTATTAAAATAAAATCCATACCTCCACAGCGAATATTTTCAAGGTTGCCAGGAATAATATCTGTCATAGACCATCCTGAGGAGGGCTGCACTGAGGAGGAATAGCGGGAGCCTCCCCCTGCTCTTGATCAGGGTCCTGAATCTTCCCAGGAGCAAGAGGACAGTATAGATTTGGAACAGCGGTTTGCAGAGGGACATAGTTCAGAAGGCAGAAGCTGGGAAATACTGGATGGGTAACAGCTAGGAGAAGAAAAACGGGGGAGAGAGGGTTAACAGATTCACAGTCTCTGGACAGCATTCTTCCGCCCAGCCCACGGTCGAGTAGAGCTCAGAAAGTGTCAGAACAGAAAGTGCAGAGATTACAAGCTCAGATCACAAGGCGTAGGAGTGCCATAGATTAATAGGGACAGAGGGAGTGTAAGCCTTAATTGGGAGGACCACCATTTCTAGGAGATGTGTTTGTTGTTCTCTCTCTGTGATTATTAAAGTTTCTAACTGGTAAGAAGACTCCTTTTCCTTTGTTCTGTTTATCTACTGCCACCAGGGAGGAAGTCGATTTGCTGAAGCCTGACAATATCTTTTTACTCTAGCCTCTTTACTCTCGCCTTACCAAGCTACTTACATTCTTCCTGATTTAACAGCTTTGGTCCTGCAATCCTATGGTCACTGAGAGGGTGTCCCAGGGGCCATTTGACATTTTGGCTCCCTCTTTCCAAATCCAGAAAGTGATGTCCACCCTTGTAGAAAGTCCATAGGGACTCACCCTGCCACTATAGAAACCTCCACCATCCTAGCCTTGCTGACATTGGGGTTCATTGGAGTATCATTTATAACTTACCAGCTAGAAAATAATAGGGTACTATTTGGTATATTTGTGGAATGTTCAACAATAAATGCTTTAGTTTTGTACAGGAAAAAATGCAAATATACCCAACTGCTGTTACTTCTTTCTCTAAACCCTCTGCCACTTCTGCCTCAGCTTAACTTCCCACATCAGCCAGAGATCCACTGGATCCTAACTCTGCTCATTGTGGTGGGTTTTACTACAGGATCACTTCCTTACACTCCACCTGAAAAAAATCCCCCTCCAAATTTGCTATGATTTTTGCATCAGACATAAGCCAGTGAAAATCTAGGAACGGAACATTGTTTTGCATTTCCCCTAAGGAATATAGCAGTTTATTCCTGAAATTCCCCTGATCTAGCTAAAAGCTCCTCATATTCACACTTGCTCCAAATTGCGATTTAGTTGCGATTTAGTTTCGATGACTCCACTTCTTCTTCTTCCTGTGGGAGAAGGAGGGGGGTGGAGCTCATGTGGATTTAGCACCAAATATTTACTAGCAATTATTATCCTTTCTGCTGTTTGTACAGGGAAATTTTCCATGCTGGATAATGAAGAACAGAACAGCTCTTTCATACAAAGAATGAAATAACAGCCAGATGGTTGCTGCGTTAGTTTTATTGAGCATGCCATACCAGATACAAACAACAAATATTAAACACAAGCTCTAAATTAGGCGCAGAAAACATGGCTGAGTTGAGGGGGACGGGACCATCACAGGAACATAAGAAATAGTTCTGTACTGAGCCCGGCCAATTCTTCACCTAGCTCTGTATTGTATATACAAGGGTTGCTTGGCCTGTGGCTCTGCAGACTATAACTCCCATAAGTTAATATTTGTCCTGGTACTGTATTTGTTAGGAAATGTATTTTACAAAGAATAAGTTGTACTGGGGAAAAGAGAACCGATGTAATGTAAAACAGCTGCAAAATCTTGTGACTCCAATTAAGGTCACCGAAATGATGAATCATCCCTTTGTTAATTGGTTAACTCCCTTTAAAAATGACTGACTGACTAAGTGCGTGTGCCTTAGACAGAAGGGGTGGCAATTGGAGGTTGCCTGGTTGCTTCCGCCATTGTTTTTCCGAATGTGGAGACTCCAAGAACACACTGCCTGGAGAAGTTGCTGCGGACAGACAAGCTATAATTTGTGGCCTGCTTCAAAGGGGTTTTAGAAGCAAGAAGCAAGAAGACCCTCTCTTGTGCTTAAGGGAGAGGAAACACCCTGCATTCGACTTGATATGCGTGAATATTAAAAGGTAAAGGTCCAGTCGTGACCGACTCTGGGTTTACGGCGCTCACCTCGCTTTACTGGCCGAGGGAGCCGGCGTACAGCTTCCAGGTCATGTGGCCAGCATGACAAAGCCGCTTCTGGTGAACCAGAGCAGCACACGGAAACGCCGTTTGCCTTCCCGCTGTAGTGGTACCTATTTATCTACTTGCACTTTGACGTGCTTTTGAACTGCTAGGTTGGCAGGAGCTGGGACCGAGCAACGGGAGCTCACCCCATCGCAGGGATTCGAACCACCAACCTTCTGATCAGCAAGCCCTAGGCTCTGTGGTTTAGCCCACAGTGCCACCTGGCATGAATATTACTGCTTGCTAATAATTGACATCCTGCAAGTAAAGAGTCATCTTCAAAGTCTTGTTTGTGGAGTCTTAATCAATAGGGCTTTGATAGCAAAACCGTTGCAGCACTCTGCATGACTCAGAAAAATAAGCACTAAACATTGGCCAGGCTGGCTGGGGCTGAAGTGCAACCATTTTTGGCAGGTTGCTCTCCCTGATGCCAGGGGTGCCGGCTTGGGCCACATCTTATGGGTGCTGAACGACACCCGTGATCTCATGTGACATCATGACGTTGTGACATCATGATATCGCTTTACATCGTGCACACCACAGCGGTGCCTGGGAGGCCTCGGATGTTACTTCTGGGGCCTCATGAAGTACCAGAAATTGTGTTGAAGGCTCTGCGGTGTAAGAGCCTGGGCCCCCATGGCCCCCTAAAGTTGGTACCAGTGCCTGGTGGATACTGATTGGCAATGGCTATCCAAGTTTTCATATATGGGTCTTGCCCATCCCTACCTGGACATGGTAGGGATAGAACTTGTGACCTTTTCCGTGCAAAGCATGTTCTCCACTACTGAGCTATGACTCCCTCTACCCCCAAAATGATTGAGTTACCTATCTTGAAAACAATTCATGGAGGTGGGGATATGGTGTTCACTAATGTTATGCACACAGTAAGTGGACCTGAAAGGAAGCTGAATGGGCAGGCAATGAAAAATCTCTGCCCTCAACCATTCTGTTAATTTCTGCTGTTCAGGCTGCGAGTGCCACTGCTTTTGTAGCCAAAGCAATGCTTCCACCACACAAAAGGGAGCAGCCAGCATTTTGGGGATACCCTGAAGTTTGCAGAAGTAACAAACAAATAGACAAACAAACAAACAAACTATTTAGCTGATGAAACCCTCAGACTGGAACACTGCAGAAACAATCCAATGAGGATTGAGGGTACACAGTTGCTAGGAATGTTACTTGATTGCTAGAAGAGACAAAATGAGAAAATCAGGATGATGGAACAAACTGGGTGGGATCCTGAGCAGCAGCACTCCCCACTGCAACATGAGAATAGGAAGACCCTGCTAGATCAGATCAGTTGCCCATCTAGTTCACCATCCTGTTCTGATGATGGTCAACAAGATAATTACGGGAAACATGCAAGCAGAACGTGAGCACAATAGCACTCTGCCATTCTGCAGTTTCCAGAAACGGGTATTCAGAAGCATATTGCCTTCGGCCATAACCATCAGGGTTAGTAGACATGACAGTGCTAACATGTTGGGTCATACATGTGCAAACACACACACACACACACGCACACACACACACACACGATATCTGTTTCTTCTCCACCTCTCTTCCAATAGGGGCTAAGAGCATTTTGGGGAGGGGTGTTTCAATTCAGGGAAGTGACCCAATGGAAAAGTTCACTCTTCTCTTTGCTTGCCATGGCTCCCACTCCTCTTCCTGAAAACTGTATTTTAGCAAAGAAAAAGGCATTGAGAAATCTGATCACATCAAACATGGCCCTCCACCTATGTTGATACATTAATTCAATTTAACATAGTCCCAGTCTGTGGGTTTCAAATGAAATGACCTCTTTTGGGGGATTACTTTGGTTTTGGGGTGACCATTAAGTTGTTACAGGTAAATTTCTTCTCCCTGTAAAACACCGTATGTCTGTTTGGCAACAAAAAAGAAAAGAAAAGAAAAGACTCTGATGTGAGCTCTTTCTATATAACCATTAGAAACCTTTGAACCAGTTCTTTATGTCTTTGCCTAGAGCACAGTTACAGACCAAAGAAATGAGAGGTTTTAAAGGTTACTGAGTGCTGGAAGTGTTCACATTTCATCAGTACCAAATTATTTAGCAAAGGTGCTACGATGATATACTGGCCTGCTTTGAATGTACATATCTCAGCTTATTAAGTTGAGATATGCACAAGACCGGTGTCTGACTGCTCTGCCCTGAGACTAGGGATGTACATCAATCCATTCTGACATGCATTTGCATTTTCAACCGGTATTTTCTGTTCCACTTCCATTGGTTTTATTTTGCACAAATCTTTATTCCGTCTCCGTCCCCCCAATACCCGAAAGACAAAGTTAATGAAGGGACTAATGGCCCATCACAAAGCTCCCTCTGGCCGAAAATGGTAGGGAAAGCAAGAGAGAAGATCTCAAACGATCCACAGATTGTGGCAATAGCGCAACCGGGTAAGAGCATGAGAAGAAACCTCCTGGATCTGGTCAAAGACCCAACTAGTCTAATATCCTGTCCTCAGAGTGACCAACCAGGTGTCTATGGGAAGCTCACAAGTTGACTCTTCCCATCTGGGATTCCCAACAAGTGATATTCAAAGAGATACTGCTTCTGACAGTGGCAGTAATAATATATAGCTATTATGCATAGAAGAAATTGATGGTCTTATCCTTCGTAAATTGATCTAATCCTCTGTTCAAGCCATCCAAGTTGGTCGCCATCACTACAGCATATGGGATTGAATTCCATAGTTTAACAATATACTCTGTAAAAAAAGTTATTCCTTTTCCTGTTCTGAGTTTTTGCAAAATTCAGCTTCTTTGGACATCCCCAAGTCCTGGTCCTTCAGACTCCAGATTTAATGGTCAAGGAAGACAGACGTTTATTTAGATGGCAATACATACTGTTTGGATTCTACAAAAGTTGGTTTGCACAAAGCCCAGCCCTGACAACACCACTGGGTTAGTGAAAGACTTGTGTGCTTCAATTTATCATCCAAAACTTTAGCTGCAGAGCTCTAGCATGATATGATATGATATGATATGGTAGCAAAGTTCTGCTGGCCTAGGTAATTTCCGCACTTCATTTTCATGCCCATGCCATTCTGCAGTGCCTGCTAATATTACGGAGTGCACAGATCTATTCTAAAGTCTATTTCTATGCTCAGCCTGTATGTGTATGTGAAATTCCATGAGGTTAGATGTGAAGATGAATTTGTTGTTTAAGTTCCTTCTTCCAGCAGGCAAGAAACTGAATCATTTTATTTCTACTGACCTTGTCTTGTTGAAAGATGAATCAATGAATCAAGTTATGAATGGTATATCAAGAAAAAGTGATTTATGCTTGCCCAGTTCAAATATGATATATTTCTTAGGGTCCCCCTCCCCCTTACTGTTGCATCTAAAGATTCACCAAACAGATAGTCAGTGAAGACCTGGTTGAAATAAAGCATTCCTTGCTTTTTGGAAGTCTATTATGATTACTTTCTTATTTTTCTTTTTAAAAAGCATTTTACATTACCTACCCACGGCACGACGTTTCTGCTAAAATTATTCTCATTGAACTCCTGTCTATGTTGAAACATATTTGCTGATGGAAATACAGTACTTTTAGTATACCAATGTTTCTACACGTTACTTAGCTGGAGAACCGTAGTGTAAAATTCAGGGAAATGTGAATTTAATGTACACTGAGAATTAAGGAACATTGTAACTTCCAGCATGTTCTTTTTAACTAAAAAGTTAAACTAGGCTGAATCCCCAGCCTCTCCAAATGGGGCTGGGGGAGACCCTTGTCTAAAATCATGGAGAACCACTCCTGCTTCTTCCCCCAAATCCTAATTAATTTTATCAGCCTATGAGAAAATAAAGCTTCTTAGTTGTTACTGTTTTAAAACAATTCGGCATGGCCACATTACAGCAGAGACACATGCTGCTAGATATAATAATAATAATAATAATAATAATAATAATAATAATAATAATAATAATATTTTATTTATACCCCACCCTCCCCAGTCAAAACCAGGCTCAGGGCGGCTAACATCAATAAAATTACAATAAGACAGAAAAGAAAAGAAAACAATTAATTAAAATACAATATTAAAATTTAAAATGCAGCCTCATTTTAAGTAGTCCATAAATCCAAACTATGAGGGAGGAAAACACAGGGGTCAGACTGAATCCAACCCAAAGGCCAGGCAGAACAACTCTGTCTTGCAGGCCCTGCGGAAAGATGACAAATCCCGCAGGGCCCTAGTCTCCTGTGAGAGAGCATTCCACCAAGTTGGGGCCAATACTGAAAAGGCCCTGGCCCTAGTTGAGGCCAATCTAGCCACCTTATGGCTCAGGATCTCCAGAATATTGTTGTTTGTGGACCTTAAGGTCCTCTGCGGGGCATACCAGGAGAGGCGGTCCCGTAGGTACGAGGGTCCCAAGCTGCAGGGATCTACCTTCTGCACATTTCTATTTCAATGAAACTATCCTTTCATTGGCTCAAATTCAGAAATCTCAGGGAATCAGTGGGCTTTCCCACTGCTGGTACATGCTGGTATCTGATAGCTCTGCAGATGGTTGACAACAACCTTTTTGACTCATTAGGACCAAGCCTTGTACCAAGGCAGACAATTGGTCTGTCTGGCTCAGTATTGTCTATGTCGCCTGGGAGTCGTTCTCTAGGACTTCAGGCAAGAGTCTTTCCCAGCTCAGCTGACATTTCTAGAGATTGAAACTGGGATACTCTATATGCAATGTGGATGCTCTATCACTGAACCTCGACCCTTCCCCATTGCTACTTCCATTGGTTGGAGTCCACTTTGCACTGGCATTGTCCAAAGATGTATGGGATGGACAGAGTCGGTCCATCAATGCTACACCTTGAAGTGAAGGGTAAATAGTTTGTTTTTTCTTGTTCATCAAGGATAACAAGTTCTAGATCAACTTTCCCTAACCCGATACACTCTAGAAGCTTTGGTCAACGCTTCTGATCACCCACAGCCACCATGTATGTACTGGGGATAATGGGTGTGTCTGGGCACCAGGTTGGGGAAAGCTAATTTAGAGGGCTTGCCGATCAGAAGGTCGGCGGTTCGAAACCCCGCGACGGGGTGAGCTCCCGTTGCTCGGACCCAGCTCCTGCCAACCTAGCAGTTTGAAAGCATGTCAAAGTGCAAGTAGATAAATAGGTACCGCTACAGCAGGAAGGTAAACGGTGTTTCTGTGTGCTGCTCTGGTTCGCCAGAAGCGGCTCTGTCATGCTGGCCACATGACCTGAAAGCTGTACGCCGGCTCCCTCGACCAATAACGTGAGATGAGCACCACAACCCCAGAGTCACGACTGGACCTAATGGTCAGGGGTCCCTTTACCTAATTGCTAACTGGACCACGCTGAGGCACTACCCTATGCATGTTTCTGCCAAGAAGAAGTGCCGACATCATAATGCTGTTGTTGTACATCACTTTAGTGTGGCCACATTCACACACACAAGTTTTTGGCCCTGGAAGAGAGCAGAATGGGGGCAAAGTGGAACTGGGAGGGGCAGGACGGGCTTATGCATGTCCTGCCAACATGCACAGTGTCTGGGAATGCAACCCTGGTGCAAATGGGGAGGAGTTGTGTACGGTTCTGGTTGCCTGACCTCGAAAAGGATATCACAGAGTTTGAAAAGGTTCTGAAATGGGCAACTCAAATGATCAAAGGGATGGAGTTAACTCCTGAATGAGGAAAGGTTGCAACGTTTGGGACTCTCTAGTTTAGAGAAAAGGAGAGTGAGTAAGTGGTGCTAGTTTAGAGAAAAGGAGAGTGAGTAAGTGGTGACTTGAAAAATAAAGCTTTTTATAAAATTGTGCCTGGCATAATGAAAAGTTTGTCTCCCACTCTTATAGCCTCAGAACTCATAGACAGCCATCAATGCTAAATATTGGACGGTTTCAGGACAGATAACGTGCTTGTTCACACAGTGCATCGTTAAACTATGAGCTCACTCCCACAGGAGCCAGTGATGGCCACCAACATACTGTAGATGATTTATAGAGAGGATTGGACAAATTCATGGAGAAGAGGACTATCAATGGCTGTTAGCCATGAGGGCTATGCTCTGCTTTCAGAACTGGAGGCAGCCATGCTTCTGAAGACCAGCTGCTGGAAACCGCTGGAGGCATAGCTGCCAAGTTTTCCCTTTTCTTGCGAGGAAGCCTATTCAGCATAAGGGAAAATCCCTGTAAAAAAGGGATAACTTGGCAGCTATGGCTGGAGGGGGAGAGGGCTCTTGTGCTTGGGCCTTGTTTGTGGGCTTCCCTTAGGCATCTGGTTGGCCACTGTGAGAACAGGATGCTGGGCTACATCAGCCTGTGAGCTGATCTAGCAGCACTCTTCTGTTTTTATATATGGAAGCTGTACTGCAGCCTTAAATACAACTTAATCCAAAATTGTGTGGTTGAATTGCATTGATACAGCTCTTGAATTACATCACCAATGTTAAAAGCTATGATACAGGATTATTTCTTAATATTTTTGGTTGATGAGTGGTACGCTGGCACAACGCACCATAGCCTTACTTCTCCTTTCCTTTTTCCCCCTCGCCTTTTTGTACCACATGGGGATCACTCTCCCCACTCTTCTCTTAATGGATTGACTTTACTGAAAAAGAAACTGTAGGGGGCAATTATAACTTCTATCTAGGAGAAGACTAATTTTAAATTACTTGGTTATTATAAGCCAAATGAGCATTGTAGAGATTCTAGTTAATTGCACTAATTAAAAGGGGTTATCTTGTCCTTGATTATTCTTGCCAGTGGTGCAGTTTAAGCACTGAAGCAGAAAAAAGAGCAATTTTGGATGTGAAGGTTTCTACAAAAGCTTGCATTCTTGATAAGTGCTAATGACCCTTTTCTTGGTCATCTATCTCAGTGGGACTGTAAACACAACTTAAAGTGTAGGTTTATCTCTAGTCTAGCCACTTGTTTTCAAGAAAGCCTATGGGAACTTTTAAATAAACGAATAATAATAATAATAATAATAATAATAATAATAATAATAATAATGGAGCATCTTAGTAAGAATTCATTCCAACCACCGTCCCTCCTTTCTGCAACACCAGGAGGAATAATTAAAGCAACAACAAAGAGACCCCAGTCCAGAAAAGGAAACAGCAAAAGTCTCACAAGTGGCCCACTGACATGGATGCAAATGTGAAAACTATTTCCATCCACAGCATAATGTAAGTCTCAGTACTATTGAACTGACTGGACAGATTGTTTGACGTAGAGGGTACTGCAGAACTACTTCACCTGCAGCCATATTGGGGGTGGGTATCTGCGTATAATCCAAAATCACATGACACAGCAAGCTTCCTGAACCTAAGCAGGCAAGGGATTATACACCGAGCCTAAGAATAGGAGGTTGCCAAGGCACCCTGGCTGCCAGTATATGGCTGGGCCCAATTTAAGCTGCAAACCTATAAAGCCTGATGTATGGTGCCAATTCTGTGCTCCCGCTGCTGTGTCTGCACCATACCAACCTACTTGCTGACTTGTTCCTCCCCCTCTCCCTCCTAGTAAGCAATCGCAATCTGCCTGGGAAGAAGACACTAGTGTGACTCTGCACTGCCAGGTGCAGGGCCGTCTTACCCATAGGTGCTAGGGGTGCAAGGCACCCAGGCGCTAGGCTCTCAGGGCGCCAGGCCGAGAGTCTGGGGCTCGAGAGTTGAGTCTGGGGAAGAGCCCGCCCGTCGGTTGGAGCACTGCGCTGGGCTCTCCTGCTCTGCGCTGCGAGTTTGGGGGGCAACCAAGCCAGCAAGATGCTGAGGTGGCTGGCCAGCTCTGCCCTCCTGAATGCCTGGGACTGGGCAACCGGGGGGGGGGGGGCGCCCGTCGGATCTTTTCATCCTGGCACCGCATATGCTTAAGACAGTCCTGGCCATGTGAGCCACTTCTGTCTTGGGATCCCAGTACCTGAAGGAGCACCTCTTTCTAGATGATTCCACTAAGATCCCTAAAATAATCCATAGAGACCCATCTCTGCATGACCCTTCCAACGGCAACAAGAGAGGGGGTTGTGGAATGCAGTTCCCCTAAAGAGGCCCAGCTGATACCCTCTTAACATCCTTTGGGTGACAATTTAAGACCTTTGTTATCTCCAAATGTTGGATTAGTTTGATAGTAACTGCGCTCATGACAAAGGAAGGGTTTCTGTTCTTTTCGCCTGTTCATTTGCTAGATCATATTCCATACATTGCTAGATTTATTCCATAGTTTGTCTATACTGGATTTTTAAAATTACTTTTTATGGTAAGTCACCTAGAGACTAGGTGATTCATATTTTAATTAATTGATGATGACAACAACAACAACACCTTGAGTTCCGTGATGGAGACAATGTGGAATTGAAATATTATTTTAAAAATTATACTCATGGAGATGACTAAAATGGGATCAGGTCAGTTGAAAGTGAATATAGTTTAATGTGTTTAAAGAATGCAAATGTCCCTTGTATTCTTCTCCAGTTTGACTTTACAGTATGTGGCTTTGCTGGCTCACTCCAGCCAAAATGTGAGATGAGGGCCAGTTCTGTCAACTCCCTCCCTTCCTCCCTCCCTCCCTCCCTCCCTCCCTCCCTGTGTGTCTTTTGCTATGCCAGCTCCGAGCAAATATAGGTGAGGGGTCTATGGATCAGACCCCCATGGAGGACTGGGGGCCTTTGGATCAGTAGCATCATAGGGCACACAGCTGACCTCCAGTCAGTTGCATTGTTGCTGCTTGCTAGAAGGCAGTGGAGGATCAGTGAAATGACAGGGAGGTCAGCGCAGTGCAAGTGCACCAGCACAGTCATTCTGGCTTTCCTGCCAGTGCATTTGCACTCTGCCAACCTCTCTGCCTTGTCACTCCTTTTACCTGCTGGTAAGCATCAATGACACGACCAACTGGAGCATTGGCACCCCAGCAAAGCTGGAACAAATGCTAGCAAATCCCTAATCAAAGCTAGTATGTCAGAGAGCAGTCTATGCTAGAGCCTTTCTCCCAGCTAGCATTGTATGAACAGGGAGATTTTTGTATGGGAGTATTTGAGCATTCAGCCATTGCTTCTTCCATTTCTAGGCTTCGGTGGCGCTATCCAATAAAACTTCACATGACGTTGAGCTTTGTGACTGTGGATTCAAACTGTCATTGTACCCCAGACTTCATTCACTTCACAAACTGCTGCCAGGATTTATCAGTCAACCAACATGCCATTACCAATGTGTTGGTTTCAGTGATTTATAAATTGATTTGATATTCTCAGGCTGCCATTCATATTTTACCAAGTGCAGTTAATTGGAGTATTTTCTTCCGTATTTGTCATTAGGCTGAGCCAGCATTTTGAGGTGTTTACAGACTAATTTATTGATAAAATTAAACAGTATATTAAAATACAGCAAATTAAAAAGATCTCCACAGCATTCATCAGTGCAATGTACATTATATTCAGATCTTCATAATCCAGTTTAATCTCTAGAAAAGAAATACATTATTCAGGGGAAGAAAAAATATTAATTTTACAATCAAAACTGCTGTCATTTATTGTGTATATTTCAGTTCTCAGTGTCTTTCTGAATTAATATATTTAATTTTTTAAAAAATACATATTCTGAGAAAGGAATATATATATATATATATATATATATATATATATATATATAGTGTGATACCCAGACTCTAAACCCATATTTTAGGAGGTTATAAAATCAATCTTTCATTGCACACTTTCCACATCATGTGAAATTTATTGCTTTCCTAGTTTCACTATATCAAAACTATGGCTTCTGTGACACAAGCCACCTTTTTCAACTCTAGCATGGGTTGCTTATTAACTTGAGGGTGTAGTAGGGGATACGGGATACATTAGCATTGTTTTGGGAATGATTCTTCAGGGAAATGTGTGGCTTTAATTCAAACAACTCAGCAGACAGATGTTATCCTGTGAACTGGTGCAGCCTCACTTTGGTTCACACCATTTTGTACCAAGCCGAGATTTGTAACAAGACCCACCACGGAAAATGGTGGACCCACCATGGGATGAACATTTGAATTTATTTGGTGGCGCTGTGGTGTAAACCACTGAGCCTAGGGCTTGCCGATCGGAAGGTCAGCGGTTCGAATCCCCGCAGCGGGGTGAGCTCCCGTTGTTCGCTCCCTGCTCCTGCCAACCTAGCAGTTCGAAAGCACGTCAAAGTGCAAGTAGATAAATCAATCTTCCAGCAGGAAGGTAAACAGCATTTCAGTGTGCTGCTCTGGTTTCGCCAGAAGTGGCTCAGTCATGCTGGCCACATGACCTGGAAAAACTGTCTGCGGACAAACGTCAGCTCCTTCGGCCAGTAAAGCGAGATGAGCGCCGCAACCCCTGAGTCGTTCGCAACTGGACTTAACTGTCGGAGTCCTTTACCTTTACCTTTAAGGCAATTACTACGTGGCATTATTGCACAGACAGGCAGCAATGAAAAATTATTTAATCCTCTCTAGTCAAAAAACAGCCCTCCCCCTCCTATATTGCCACTTGGATACAAACCTGGTTTGTTTTTTTTCCGGATAGATTTGTTATCCTATATTATATTTTGGGGACATAGAATAATAGAATTGTAGAGCTGGAAGGGGTCACCTAGCCCAACCCACAGTAATGCAGGAAGCTTTCACCCAATGTAGGGCTCAAACCTATGGCCCTGGGATTAAGAGTCTCGTGCTCTACCGAGTGAGCTATCCAACAGGAGCCTGCAAGATTTGATGGCAAGACCCACTGAAGTCCCTTTGGGGCTCCCGTAACAGGGGAATGAGGATCGAGCCAGAAGAACAGAAGAAGAACCCCTGCTGGATCAAGCCAACGATGGCCCACCTAGTTCAGCTTCCTATTCTCACAGTGGCCAACCAGATGTCTATGGGAAGCCTGCAAGCAGGACCTGAGGACAACAGCTGGAGGTACAACACAGCCATCATGACCAGTAACCATTGGCAGCTTTATCCTTGTTATATATTAAGTTAACTGCAGTACTCCTTCTGGCCACCGTGGCTGCAGTTCTCACTCAGGTCCACAACATGCAAATGGAGGATTGGGAGTGCTGTTCACGGATTGGGTAGCTAGGGGAAGTTTGTTACTGTTGCAAGTTACTGAGTACTATATAAGCCAGTTGGCTAAGCTACTGTTCAGTCTGGGACTCAGAGCTAGAATAAAGAGCTGGTTGTTTTGAGAGCTGCGTCTTCATCCTTCTTACTCACTATTCAACAATCCTCTCTGAATTTATCTCAAGATCTTTTAAGACCATCTGAGTTGGTGGCCATTGCTACATTTTGTAGCACCGAATTCTATAGTTTGGCTATGCGCTGTGTGAATGAGTGCATTCTTTTCTCTGCCCTTTATCTCCCAACATTCACAGCTTCGTGTGGTTGTTGCCTCTAACCTGGTTACCAACACTGACTTGTTAGCACGAAATGAAGTGGACATGCGATTATCAATGGCAAAGCACTGCAAGAACTGGATTTCAGAATGCCTTCGTAAGTGGGACTTCTTGATACCTTGCAGTAGCACTCAGAAAGCAAACCAGCGCAGCATGCATTGTGCTGGATTCGCAGCTCTGTAAGTACATCCTGCACTGGCAGTACATACTACGTTGGACTATGCCAGGGGCACAATTTCAGGTGGCTGGAGAAGAAATGATTTCTATGTTCATGATGGAAGCAACCTTGCACATCAGATTCAAAGGCCTCCTCTAGAAAACCGAGGTTAAGCAGAGCATGCCTCTTAAGAGCATTTGCTGGGCCTGCTATCTTACCATCATATATGCAAATAGAAAACTCGGGTGACGAATTATGATGATGGCTATGTACCCAAAATGTGGCTATGCTGAAATAAGACGTGGGTATTAGCATGCTTGGGGGAACTTCAGGGGTTTCCAGAAGTGTAGAGCTGTTCAGCAGTGGAACTGACTCCCACAAGAGGTGGTGGACTCTTCTTCCTTGGAGGTTTTCAAACTGACGTTGGGTGGCTATCTGTCATGGATGCTTTAGATGAGATTCCTGCACTGCAGGTGGTTGGACTAGATGACCCATGGGGTCATCTACCAACTGTAAGATGCTATGATTCTATGAAAACCGCTAAGGAGACAATGTCCTGCAAAACATCTGTAGCAAGGGATGAACGTGCCCATTGGCCATGGAACGCTGGTTGGTTTTTGGGAGTGGGTGGCTGGGGTGGGGGGTCAGAATGGAGCATTATGAAGGGGGCATGGCTGGCTGGCTGGCTGGCATACTGAAGATGAACACTCCACACTGCAATGCTACTTATCCCTCCTAATAACCAGAGGTAGATACTAATGCCCTCTTCTCTCCACACACCTCAGCCCGGATCTGAATCTAAGTCCTGCACAGCCGCTTTTTCTGGAGAAAAAGAAGAAGACAGGGACAGGTTCTAAGCAAGTTTCTAAAAATGTGCAGTTAACTGCAAGTGGACCTACATTTTTAGGCCCCTTCACAACCATCAATGAGGTCTGGGTAACCACTGTAATCTTCTTCAATGGGGTTTTTCTATGACAGATACATTACTACATCTCAGATTGTGAATAAAATGGCTAAACTAAATGACTAAATTCATAGCTTCTTTACTCGTGGAAGGAGGGATGCTCAACCTACTATGCACCGCATTTTCAAAGCAGCATTTTTTATATATATTAAAAGTAGTCCTAATTCTACCCGAGTCTAAATGGCTAAAACATCCAGGGTGCAACAAAAAGCTGCTGTTTTTTTAAAAAAAGAAAAAGGCAAGACCCAGAATGAACTCTAAGCTGAACAGTTCTCCCCACAGTACATTCCAAACAGGCAGATTTATTGTGTCTTTGGAATGCTATTACAAAAACCCCATTCTACTCCCTCCATTTAGTGCCTTGCATACCTAGAGTGACTATAATAAAGACATAGTAAAGACAGTCACCCCGGTGCATTATATAAAATGCACTTTAGAATCTCCTTCCAGAGAGAGACTTGTACAATACTCAGTACAATACTGCCGTCGTTTCACTTCTGCCTGTCACAGACATTGAAGGCATCAGATAACAGGCAGCATGCAGTCTTTAAAATGAAGAAGAGCAAAGTGAGATTTGAAGTCGGGACATCTAAACAATTTGAAAGTGTGAACGCTGCCTTCGTGAAATGTGCTTCATGGCCAAGTTCTCAAGCTGCACCATTTCCTGCTCTACCCCAGTGAAGACAGCAAAGGGGACTCACAGCCTTTTGCACAACATGGATGCAGGATCCAGGCTGCTTTCAAACCACCTTGTGTATTTGTCCCCTTTCACATAGTCAGCCACTGTGAATGAATGCAGTAAGCATCAATACAGGACAGTTTCCAGGCCAACTGATGTGATGCTGTGAGTTGACTCGCAACGCTTGGTTTCCGTACCTTCAACATTATGGCTTATATCCAATAGGTTGCTTACGGTAGTCAAAGGCACTCGCACGTCTGCAAGGCACCTCCTCTGGTTTGATAGCTTCCTGCTCAAACCTGTGCCATGTTTCATACTGTTTCAGAATCAGAGCCCCCACCCAACCCTGAGGAGTGGCTTTGGAAGGACACATGGGGCTGCAGAAGAGAGGAGGTTGGGAAATCCATTTTCTATGAGTGCGAAAGCTTTGGTCCTCCAAACGTTGCTGAACTACAACTCCTGTTAGCCCCAACAAGCATGGCCAAAGGCAGGGATGATGGGAACTGTAGTTCAGTCACGTCCAGAAGGCAAAAGTTTCCTTGCACTTGTTGTATTTTTACTTTGATAGGGTTCCAGCGAACCTCTACAAGTAGAGGCAATTCCTCACTTCAGGAGATTATTCTCCAGGTGAGTGATCAGGATAGCCGTGGGTGCAGAGCTATCACACTCATTCCTGCTACCCACCCTCACAAGTTTACTTAACGTGAATACAGAATGCTTGAAGAGGGCTTAAGGCACTAGGCAGTTTTGTGTGTGCTTTGTGATTGTATATACATCTGCTTAACACGCACATACTATAGATTTTACGGTTTTATCCCCTAAGACGTTAAAAACAATTTACAGCCCATCATGAACTTAGTACCCAAATCCCAGTTCCCCCGTATTCTTATTACTTGCCTGCCTTGATTGTATTTTATCTTCTTTATGGGGGCACTAAAATATGCACAAATAAAATCATGTTAGCTTATTCATTATCATTTCATTTTCATCCACCTTAAACACACAAATATATAAGCCATAAAGTTTTCTGGCTGTGGGATCATTCAACACTGTTTGTTATAGACTGGATACTGGCAAATGACTAGCAAAGAATGCCTCAGCAGTCTGGTGGTGCCTGTTGAATTATTACTTTTAAGAGAAAATTTAATTTATTGCTGGTCAATACCAAAATTAATCCTGATGACATTGCCTGTTATGATTTACTGGCACCTTACTTTATTGATGCTCCTCAAAGGCCCCAGAGGACATGTCCTATCAATGGATACAGTCTATAGCATACTTACTTAGGTGAAAGAACTCATTGAAATCAATGGGACTTTCTTCTGAACAAACGGGTTTGGGTTGTGGGTGAGCTGCTGGAGATGGGGGGATGTGTATAGATGCCAGCTGGTTTGCTGGCACTAACTGACGGCCCCAATTCCCTTGCAGGCTCTGACATTACATGAATAGATTAAACATAGGAGTCTGGCAAAAGAGCAGGAAAGAGGAAGCTGGTCACCTTCTCTAGTTTGTAATGGGAGGCTGAGAGAGATAGAGAGATATGACCTTCTGTAATAAATGTCTTTCATGAGAGAGAGCTTCACAGATTGGAAGAGGAGGAGACACCAGCCCCAAACCTCAATAACAGCTTTTACATTTGCCCCGGCAGCTAATCCAGTTATCAGCCACTCTCCTCTATTAAATATAGGTCACAACTTATTTGGAGCCATGTCCTGTTATCAATCTAGCCAAGGCCTCATATTGAGCTTACGGGCACTTGAAGGTAGCAATCAGTGTTGGAATGTAGCTCACGATGACCTTTTGCAAGTGCTTAAAAATGATCTTTGAGAGCTCACTTCACCCATCCACGCTTAAGAAAAGAGTACCACGGGTTTGTGGGTGCTTGTGATATTCTCTTTGGAGGCCACCTTCAAGTTTGGCTGCCTCCCACTCTGGTGGGTAAGGAGAATTCACCAGCCACCACAGGTCATCAGGCATCATAGATGGAGCTTTTCATATTGCCCTGGAGCAATATGAGATGGAGCTTTTCATATTGCCAGGCATTATGCTTCCACAATCTTATCTTCTCTTTGCCCCTTGATGGCCTTCAAAAGGAGTTGGGAATCTTTCACTCCCGATTTCTTGAATCCAATTTTGTGTGAATCCACACAAGGTGTGGCTAATCTTAATTATGATTCATTTGAAACAAGCCAGTCTGAAACTGAGTTTTACAAAGGTGGAGAGTCGAAACAAACCATGCTTGAAATTAACCACAATTTTGGACAGAGCACTAAACTGTGGTTAATTGAAACTGGAAGTCAATGCTTCAAATCTCCTCACAGCTGAACCAGAGGGAGGGGCAGGAAAGGAGGATAAGAGCTCTGGGGAGGCTAGGTTCATTCTCAGCACATAAACATTCAGCCACAGTAGACTGTGGTACAACCTGAAACTTGCATAGTGCCTCACAGGCACTCAGCTGAACGCCTGCTTCCTTCTTCCGCCTTCCACCTTAAGACTCCTCCCAACACAAACACAGATGGCTTTTCCATCTCTCTCTCTCTTCTCTCTCTCTCTCTCTCTCTTCCCCTCCCTCTTCTCCCCACTTATATACCATCTAGCCTGATGAAGAGTGCAGAACTCAGAAGTTTGCACACTATTTTATGACATTCTTTGTTGACCTAATAAAGGTATTGACCTAATATGGATTCTGATGGATCAAACTAGAAAATGTTGCTTAAAAATAGATCAAATACTTAAGGAACGTAGTTAGGGAATAATCATGAGCTTATGAAATTTCCAAATAATAAATGCTAGAGCCATGGACAGCATTTGAAAAGGGTGTATGTGTGTCAACAAACCTAACAGGGATACAAGAGGAGCATATTTAAGTTCTCACTGAGAATCACATATTAGACAAGACCTCACATCAGGGCCAGCCCACTCACAAGGCAATGTGAGGTGACCGCCTCAGATGGCAGGATCCAAAGGGGCAGCAAATCCTGACGTCACTCTTTATTCAGGGCTGGCTCACCCATGAAGCAAGGTGAGCTCACAGTGAAAGTCTCAGGTCCCTGAGTAAATTGATCTACATCTATATGAGCAAATAATGTCTACAAATATTGCAGCCCACCTTCAAGCTGCTGAATGGTGAACTCTTAGTGCAGTATGGCCATACTTGTAATACAATGAAACTCAAAGCCATTGGTTTCTGAATATGTACTGGTTCTTGACAGGAAAGCAGAAATCTCTCCCTGTTAGGAAACTGAATTCAGGATACCCATGGCACTCACTGTGGATTTGCCATTTTCAGTTGCATTCCCCCTGATAGTCCGACTCTGCTGGTGCCAGTTTTGATTCCACTGGGAATATCTTGCCTAACACTTGACTCATATTGAGAGGCCAGCCAACAATTCAGGGGGTGAATTTCTGCTATATACAACAGCAGTACTTTGCATCCCCAGTTGTATGTGATACGACAGTAGCCATAGGTGTGTTCAGGTGTTTGCCTGAGCATGAGTATGAAACTCTGCCAGGGGTGGGGCTGTGGCATGCGTGCAAACTCCACCTTCAATGCCCTTGCACAGAGCATGCCTGATCTGCAAAGGGAAGGTCTGCATGGGATTCCTACTTGTGTTCACTCAAACCTAGATAGAATTCTCAGTCCAGTTGGTTATTGTGCATTTTCAGGGCCTCCAATCACGTGGTGAGCGGTACTCATACTCAAGCAAGAATTTCCCTGTGGCAGGACAGGAAATGACAGTGACTAGGTTGGGGGTGGGTACACACAATTATGTTGGGCTTGGGCTTGCATGCACATCTCTTGAACTTGGCAGTTCAAGCAAACACCGGGATATACCTCACAATGCCGTATGTATGTTGCCATCTTGGTTGTAGCCAGAGATTAAGAATGAGAAATGTAACCACATCCAATATTGCCAGCGTTATGTCTCCTGGGCAGCACAGCCATGGTGCATAAGCATGAAGATAAGACAGTGACAGCTATAGTCCATAAACATCTCTTTCTTATCGGAGAACAATACTAGCAACACTGTTTTATGACTCTGACTAACCTTGTCATCCACAGGAGACACGATTGACTCACTAGCCACCTCAAGGTGAGGAAAGCTTAATTCTTAATGCTAAATGTCTATAAAACGTAAGCAGCTTGAGAATGGTCTGAGAATACAAAGAAGGGATTGTTCAGTATTGCTGGTGTAATTCGACAGCCAGACCTGGCTTGCTGCTAGTTAAGGGTAAAGTGTGTTTATAAATAAGGGGTTAATCAGTGAAACCTGAAGATATTTATGATGGAAGTTTTACAATATGCATACAGGTGCCTGTAATCAGCATAGTGGCCCTTGCAAAGTGCCCTCATCACTCTGTAAGGTTTCATGACCAAGATCTACTAATTCTGTGTCAACTTGCTCTGCTGTTGACTCTTTTCATTGAACAGCAGTCCCTAATGCTACTTGGCAAACCACTGTTGAAACAGATAATTTCACCAGAAGTTTGTGATACAGAATGGAGGGCGGGCCGCAGTTCAACTGAGAAAGTGAAAGACTATGGATGCATGTAAATTCAGCCCACTAAAGACATGCACTGGTTGTCAGCTTCATCTCTCCTGCACCAGCCCACTCATTGCCTTCACAGAAATCAATGCTATTATTATTATTATTATTATTATTATTATTATTATTATTATTATTATACCGCCCTATACCCGGGAGTATAGGCAAGGGCTTTAATACAAGGCTGTATGTGTGTGTATCCACACACACGGGATATCTTGTAGAAACAAGATTTGCTTTGTATCTTTAGTATTTGGAAGCTGCCCAATATGTTTCAGATCCGTTCTGTTTCACCCCGATTCAATTTGTTATTTGAGTCCAAATCTGATCTTCTAAATCCGAAGATCTATTCCCCCCCATTTATGATGAAATTGAGTCTTAATCTCCACCCCCATCTTTTCAATAAAGCAGATGAAATTTTCAGAGATATTCCACCTTATATCTAAGCACCCACCTAGTGAGTACATGGACTTCCATGAAGGTGAACGAGAGGGCTTCTGCAAGGAGTACACAGCCCTTTGTCCTCTCCTGACAGTCACAGCAAGCTAGTCCTTTGCTTTGCAGCCTACTGGCTTTCGTGGGCTCATTTACAAGGCTGATTTTGTGTGTACCAACACATTCCAAAGAGTTAGCTTTCCTCCATATATCATTCGGAAATTGAAGTACATGATAAATTGTCAACAGTGCAAAAGGCTGCTTCAGATTTATCTAACTGTACAAAATGGTGCCGTGAAACGGACTCTTTTAAAGAGTCAAAAAACAAAAGAAAGGAAAGGTTTCAACCACATACAATTTCTGGTCCAGCTCAGAGTTTTCCTTTGCAAAATGTAAACAAAGCTCTTCCTCTGTGTGTGTGTGTGTGTGTGTGTGTGTGTGTGTGTGTACATGTGAAAAAGACAGAATCTTCATTTGCTTCCCAGTAAGGCAGCCTGAAAGACATCAAGTCCTGCTTTGAAAGAAACCTGAGCTGAATTGAGGCTGCTGAGCACTTTCGACAATGCTGCTTGAAGAGTCTCATTTGACTGATGTAGCTTGCAGTGTTCCACTGCCTCTAGCAGTACTGAAAATTGGTGTGTCCTTTCATCCAGCCTGTAAAGGATGTTTCTGAAAAAGAACAATAAGAAACAGTAAATGCTTGACTCAAACAGATGAAAACAGGTATCTGAAATCATCTGAAATCATCGATGATGCCCCCAGGTGGCAGCCACGTTTTACAAATGATACACATTACCTACTGTAACATTAACCCGCGGCAAGCTCAGAAGTCGACTGTGTATATTTTATCTGCCTTCCCAGAAGTGTGCCCCTTCATCGCTCCAGGAGCGTACATCTACAAATCTTATCAAAGGAAACATCGTCAATCAGGATGAAATATATATCACAGCCCCAGCCCCACGACATCCCACTAACATTTTCTCATTGAGAAGAATAACAGCCTGATCCCCATACTCAATAGTTCTTTCATCTCACCGGGGTGTTCCCCATCCCCAAGGAACTAATGTAAATCTTACACGGCTGTAAGTACAGCCATGCAACACCTCCCCAAAGATTTTCCCAAATATTATTGCCACGTCAAAAAGTAATACTGCGTGTTTGGGACAGTGAACCACAAAATTGGATACATAATTTTCACAAAGGGAGGATTTTCTGAAATGTTAGTTTATGTGATAGTTTGGTTCGTGGATAATGCACATACAGAGCAGGGTTGTTTCTGAATGGAGTTCCCCATTCCAAATCAAATGGACGACTGACTTGTAATAAAGTGTTTTGATAGAGAAAACTCAGAATAACTGCAAGACCAGAAATAGCGCTTTAGCTTCTTCAGCCACAGTGCGTGATAAAGTATTCAAAGAATTTCTGTTCTCAGAAGAGTGTAAGAAAAACCCTGTTGGGTCCGCAGAGCCAGAGGCTCATCTAGTTCAGCATTCTTGTCTCGCTTTGGCCAACCAGATGCCTATGGGAAGCTCACAAGTTGGAACAAAGAGCAACAGGGTTCTCTGCACTTGAGCTCTCCAGCAGCTGGAGAATGGAGATAGAACATAGGCATCCTTTTCCACTATTAATTTGTCTAAGCATCTTTAAAGCCATCCAAGTTGGTGGCCATCGCTACGTCTTGCAAGAGTGACTTCCACAATTTAGCTATGCACTGTGTGTGAAGAAACAGGGGAGCGGGTGGCATACCTGCCAAGTGTGGTGTAGTGGTTAAGAGCGGTAGACTCATAATCTGGGGAACTGGGTCTCCGCTCCTCCACATGCAGCTGCTGGGTGACAGAGTGTTTGTTGTGGGGGAGGAAGGGAAAGGAGATTGTTAGCCGCTTTGAGACTCCTTCGGGTAGTGATAAAGCAGGATATCAAATCCAAACTCTTCTTCTCTTCTTCTCCGGGATCGGCAGCCGCGCAACACCGGAAGTTGCGTACAGTCATACCTCGGTTTAAGTACGCCTCGGTTTGAGTATTTTAAGTTTAAGTACTCCGCGGACCCGTCTGGAATGGATTAATCCACTTTCCATTACTTTCAATGGGGAAGTTCGCTTCAGGTTAATTACGCTTCAGGTTAAGTACGGACTTCCGGAACCAATTACACTCATACCTCGGGTTAAGTACGCTTCAGGTTGAGTACTCTGTGGACCCGTCTGGAACAGATTAATCCACTTTCCATTACTTTCAATGGGAAAGGTCGCTTCAGGCTAAGTACGCTTCAGGTTAAGTACAGAATTCTGGAACCAATTGTGTTTGTAAACCGAGGTACCACTGTAGACACAACTTCCAGTGTTGCTTTGACAATCTATGGGCACCAGAAAATGGCCGGCGCCGGAAGTCGCGTCTACGCATGTCTACGCGTAGATGCAACTTCCAGTGTTGGCACCGGCCATTTTTGGTGCCCATAGATGGGCAAAGTGACACCGGAAGTTGCGTCTACGCACTTCTGGACATGTGTAGACGCGACTTCCAGTGCTGGCGCCGACCATTTTCTGGTGCCCATAGATGGGCAGAGCAGCACCAGAAAAATGGCCGCTGACAGGAACCAAAAAAAGGGAAATTAATAGGAGAAGAGCTGGAACAGGAGACCTCCGGGAAACGGTAAGGAAAAATGGGGGTTCCCCAGGAAATACGGGGTACGTGGCAGCTATGGCGGGTGGCACTGTGGTCTAAACCACTGAGCATCTTGGGCTAGCTCATCGGAAGGTTGGCGGTTCAAATCTGTGCAACGGGGTGAGCTCCTGTTGCTCTGTCCCAGCTTCTGCCAACCTTGCAGTCCGAAAGCACGCCAGTGCGAGGAGATAAATAGGTACCGCTGCACCAGGAAGGTAAACAACGTTTTAGTGCGCTTTGGTTTCCGTCACGGTTGCGCCAGAAGAGGTTTAATCATGCTGTGCCACATGACCATGTGAAGAAATACTTTCTTTTGTCTGTCCTGAATCTACAACATTCAACTTCATTTGGTGTCCCTGAGTTCTAGTATTATGAGAGAGGACCCGAACCATGGATTCATGTGGCAAGAAAGGAGATTCCAAAGAAAGATCTGGAAGAACTTTCTGACAGTAAGAGTTGTTCAGTGGTGGAACAGACTCCCTCGGGAGGCGGTGGACTCTCCTTCCTGGGAGGTTTTTAAGCAGAGGTTGGATGGTCATCTGTCATGGATATCTCATTGAGATTCCTGCATTGCTGGGGTTAGGAATAAATATCCCCCTTTTTAAAGATTTTAAAAAAGAAAATTAGTAATTATTTATGTAAGCAACAACAGCGGCAAGAATTATATTACCACAAGCTTGGAAGACAGAAGAAATGCCAACGAAAGAACAATGGCAAGGGAAACTTATGGAATACGCAGAACTGGCAAAATTAACAGATAAATTACATGAAAAGGATAACAAAGACTTTAAGAGAGAATGGGAACCACTTACAACATATATGAAGAAACAACATAAAGAATTGGACTCACTGGCAGGGTTTGAATAAACAAACACAATTGAATATAACAAAAAGTAAGATTATATATATGGGGAAAATTTTAAGAAACAACACGCAGGGTGAGCAAATGGGAATATGAGGGAAGTCCAGGGGAGGAGGGGGGGGGAATATGTAAAATGGTTAGAGAAATATTGTTAGAGAAGGTATACATGGAAAAACCAATAAAAAATATTTTCTTTAAAAAGGGAATAGATACCCTTTGGGTTCCCTTCCAACTCTACAATTCTATGATTCTAATGTTTTTTGGCTTTTGGTGTTTTATTTGTGTTTGTTTTAATTTTTGTGAGGCTTCTTGAGTTCCAGTTCTGGGGGAAAGGCAGGGTACAAACAAACAAAGGTGTGGAGAAGCAGCTGCCTTGTGACTCAGATTCTTTGTGTGCATGAAAGGGGGTGGGGCATGGAGCATTCAGCCATGTGTCCCCAGATGCCGTTGGACTATTACTCCAGTCATTCCCAGGCAGCTCAGCCAACGGCCAGAGATGATGGGAACTGTAGTCCAACAGCAACTTGAATCACAGAAGCCGAAGCAGGAAAAGCCACAAGACCTTTTCCCCTGGAAAGCAAGAGAACTTATAGCTAGATGTCAGGTGTGTAGACCTGCCAGTCCCTGTCAGTGATGCAAACCACTTCAAGGCATTCTGCAGGAAGTCCCAGGTGCCCTAACTGAAGGCAGCCTGGATTATAGAGATAGAAAAGCAAGGTAAGCTGAAGAACACTGCTTGAGAGGGTGAGAAAGCAGCAAGGAGATGGAGAACAGGAAAGGGCTCCCAGTTGAATGGCTCCACTGTTATTCTTCAAAGCAAAGCTATTATATGTCTCTTGTTGTAAGCACAGCAAAGGCATTTCTTTTGGGGAGGGACCAACCCCCCAAAAAAAACCCCTACTCAGTTGGTTTCCACTAGGCTTTGGTGGGTCTGTTAGAGCAGGTAATAAATGTTATCTTAAAGCAGGTGTAATCATTATCCCAATTAGAGCAGTATGTAAATATCATAAATCTCTACCCGGGGAGCACCTTTGATTGTAAACTATATTGTGTGATATTGGAAAATAATGGCCTGGGGGGGGAGAGGTTGGTGAGTGATTGCAGGCAGGAGTTTATCATCAAACACACATACAAAGGAATTCATAAAATGAACGGACAGAGGAGGGGAAAAAATAACAAAAGAAAGCAGCTCAGCCAAGACACTCCATTAGTAACTTAATTACATGACAGGCCCAGTGGCAACTCCAAATTAGTAATAAAACTGCCAGCGATAGTCACCCAGAAGACTACCAGAGAGTATTTTCTGCAGATCACTATCGGAGATGTCTAATTACTATTCGAAGAGAGGGATTGGCTAAAAAAAAAAAAGTGACAGGTTAAATGGCAACTTAGAAAGTGCACTTTGAAATGCTTCCTTTAGAGTCTCCTTTGTGTAAAGGCCATAACTTACCCCACAAAGACACTAAAACCAGCATAACGGAAACCTTTTAAATTCTTCGCTGCCTCTAAACCGTGGTTGGGTGTGAATACATCATTGCAGCTAGGCGCTGGAAAACATATAGGACAGCGATGGAAAGTCTGACCAATGCTCTCCCTTCCTCAGAATTCTTTCAGCAAGATTAGGCAACCAGGTACCAGGGTCAATCTTTTGCTTTATGAGCAGCTGAAATGCCAGCGTGTGTCAACGAATACTGACACAGTAAGAGCTGTTCAACAGTGGAATGGTCTCCTTCGGAAGGTTGTGGACTCTCCTTCCTTGGGGGCTTTGAAGCAGAGACTGGATGGCCATCTGTCATGGATGCTTTAGTTTAGTTTCCTGCATTGCAGGGGGTTGGACTAGAGGACCCTCGGGGTCCCTTCCAACTCTATGATTCTATTATTTAAGCAACAAAAAGCTCCAAAACGTCCAGCAGGGGATTGCCTGCCTCCCGCAACTCTTTGAAGTCTTTGCAATAATTAATTACTGTTGTGACGGGAACAGCATGGCGACAACTCAGCAGTAATGTTGCCATCGTGCTGTTTCCGACATCACAGTGTTATGTTGGTACAGCAGGGGTAGTTTCTACACACATCCCTCTGTCCTCTGGTGTCATGGGCTGGCTGGATGCAGAAGACTGGTGGGAGGCACCAACTGGGGAACCCCCAAGGGAAGAAGGCTCAGAGCCAGGGGCATTGGTGGTGGGACAACGATGAGTGGTCAGAAGGAGAAGAGGGAACAGACTGGGGGGAGGAGGAGCAGCAGCAGGAGAAGTCGTAAGTTGATTAATGAGCACAAAGAGGCTGGAGCAGAGAAGCAGACCAGAATCAGAGGCAGGAGAGGATGGGACCAGGAGACAGAGATGAGGTTGGTTCATAGCTGCCAAGTACCCCGTTTTCCCCAGGAAACCCCGTTTTTACTTACCTTCTCCCGGTGGCCCCCCGTATCACTTCGTCTCCCGTTTTTCTCTATTATTTTCTCTTGCCGGCTGCCATTTTTTTCCTTTCTGATTTGCCCTTCTATGGGCACCAAAAATGGCCGCCGCCGGCTTCAAAAGTCGCATCTACGCATGTCCGGAAGTGCATAGACGCGACTTCCGGTGTCAGCGGTGGCCATTTTGGTGCCCATAGAAGGGCAAAGCGACACCGGAAGTTACGTCGACGCAACGTCCGGTGTCACACGGCTGCCGGTCCCAGATTCTGCAGTCCGGGACTTGGAAGGTAAGGGTTGGTTGCTGGAGTCCAGGGAGTCTTCCCCTCCTGTCTCCCAGAACCAGAGAAAAATGAGGAGGGGAGAGCAATGGGACACTAGACAAAGGAGCCTTAGATGGCTTGGGAAGGGCCCAGGGAGAAGGAGTCTTAGAGAGAGGTGGAAGGCCAGGACCTTCCATCCACACAACCACCTCATTGGGGCAAGACCTACTGGGAAGAGTTGATGTGATCACTAGAGACAGTAGGGAGTCTGGCTTGAGAGTGCGTTAGGCCTGCAAGGAGTCCCAGGAGCCAAATAAAGATGCTCAGAGGGCCACATTTGGCCCTGAGACGTGAGTTTCCCCACCCCTTTGTTTAGAGTTGTTCAAATTTGGGGTTTTCATAGAAAGCCCCTGTTTGGTGGGACAGAGGTTTGTGCAGATGCTTTCTGCAAACATCCATTTCTTATCTGATTCACAATGTTATGTGACTTCACAATGTTGTGCATCGGGTAGCAATCAGAAAAGATGACAGGATGACATCATTGTGGCTTACTGCAAACGAAGGCGGTGGAAAGCAAGGGCAATGGAAATAAATGGGCAAAACGCTTGACAAGGAATGTGAACAAATCGACGGAAAGCAGGGCATGTTTCTCAGCGCTGCCAAAAATTGGCTCTGCTTTAGTTTACAGCTACAATCCTGCCTGCATTATTGCAAGTGCCCAGAAGAAAGAGCACAGTACCAAGAATTCCAAAAAGGGCAAAGCTAAAAGGCAGAAGAAAGATTTAAGAAACTGAGGGGCATAGGACATGAATTTAGAGCATGGGAATATATCAAGCTGCCGTCTAATGAATCAGATCATTAGTCCACCTAGTTCAGCACCATCTGCTCCAAATAGCCATGGTTCTTCAAGGTCTCGGACAGAGGTCATTCACTGACCTGCATTCTTAAGTTCCTTTTAACTGCAGATGCCAGGAACTGAACATGGCTCTCTCTGCATGCATATAATCGGCTTTGCCAGTGATCTGCAGGCCCTTTCTGTTCTTCTGAGTGGCTAATTGGAGCCGGCCACTGGAGCTCCACATAATGGCCCTTCTAGTCCAGCAATCCTGCTTTTACAGTGGCAGACCAGATGCCTGTGAGAAGTCCAAGATGGACGTGGAGAACAACAGCACTCTGCCCACCTGCAGTTCCCAGAAAGTGGCAATGCTGAGTTGTCCACTAGATGGGAGTAGTAGGAAACTCTGGGGGAAATACTCCTAGCAACCCCCAAGGAAAAAGGCAGAAATACAACAACAACAACAACAACAACAACAACAACAACAACAACGTACTTGCCATTTTCACTGTGTCTTAGCAGAAAATAATAGAAGAATTTGAGACACCAGAAAGCCACAGTCCTCTTTCTGTTGACCACAGTAGTTTGATGGCCATAATTCTTTGATATTTACGTGATTAAAATGACATCAGTCCAATCCCTTTGCCTAATCACTTCAAAATACCTCCCTTCAAACGTAACCATTTTGATCGCATAATACACAGAGTCACTGCAACCCGCACAAAGGGATTCTTAAAAGGAAAGTGCAATGCATTATTGATGACACTAATGAAATTACTACACACATCACTCATCCTTAATGGGTCCATTTCAATGACACATCATACCAACCCGAAAAGTACAGCGCCAAACTGGGAAAAGTAATTAATAACGCCAGGCAGCAATTCTGAAGGAGATAAAAACCTCTTCATGGAGCTGACAAATCAGCCTTAATAAACTAAGGCAAAGGTACATACAAAAGGAATGTTATTAAAAGATGGGGGGGGGGAACCTTCCACTGTCTTTATGAGCCATTTCTGTGACTGAAAAATGTGCTCGTTTGGTGATAGAAATAATGGCCTTCTATTCAAACATTGTTTCTCATTAGCTGAAATGGGCATGGAATAAGACCCATACCAGCTAGAAAGTAACTTGTATTATGCCACGTCTTAAATAAATCAAATGAGATAATGCCAAGCCTTTGCAAATGGCTTAAACTGTAATATTCCATAATGCAAGAACTCTTTTTTTTTTTGATAATGAGGTTGAACTATTTCAGGGGTTAAGCTGAGGCAGCAGTGGGGGCAGTCTGGAGTTTACATGCTCCTCCGGAATGGAAAAGGACCAGAAGGGAAACAGGTGCTGGATTCAACAATGGGTGCAAAAGGAAGTGGGTGTTGCGTTCACACTTTAGGGAATGGGCCAGACAGCTAATTCCGCCCCTATCTGCTTCTGCTGGAACTCACGAAAAGGCAAGCAAATGGAGTGCCCGATTGCTTCACATTCCCCAGCTGAACAGCATTCAAAAGAGCGAAGCCTTCCTGCACCCTTGACTCTGCTGGTATTGAGGGGTGGGTTAGACATGTTTGGTGCCCTGCCCACAGTTTCTGCACACAGGTGTTGAATTAATTATTGGGGATCATTAAACGGCATCACTTTATTAAAATACAAATTTAATTCGTTCCACGGGTCTTTTCTTATAACGAAAAATTCGTCTAGTGAATCCCATAGGAATGCATTGAATTTTTTTTTATTTTCTTTGCCCATAGGAATGCATTAATTGAATTCCAATGCATTCCTATGGGAAACCGCGATTCGCTAGACAAATTTTTCGTAAAACGGATTCGTCTAGCGAGGCAACCTCCACTCGAAAAATCCTTTCGTTAAGCGGAAATTTTGTTAAGCAGGGCATTCGTTAAGTGAGGCACCACTATACTGTATTTTTCGTGGAGTGTGATGAAAAGAGGACTGTTGTCCTTTGTTATGGTACACAGGAAGCTGCCTTGTAATGAATCAGACCATTGGGTCCTCTAGCTCAATAGTGCCTTCACTGATTGGCCATGGGCTCTACAGGGTTTCTCTACAGGGGCATGTATTAATCCTTCTTGAGATGGCAGAGATGGGGCCTGGTACCATCTGCATGCAAAACAGATGTTCTACAAACTGAGCTACAGCCCTTGCCTCTTAAAGATATCTGGAGAGGCATAGGACTTGGCCATACTGAAGCAGCCCAGATGATTCAAAGAGAACGTTTTCCACCAAGCCACAAAACAAAATCCTGAACAACTTAACTTTAAGTATCTTGCATGTGTAAATAGCTTAGTGTAATTATGTATCGTCTTCACCCCCATCGTTCTGCCCGGACACTGAGGTACAACGCCGAGGGTCTTCTGGCGGTTCCCTCACTACGAGAAGCCAAGTTACAGGGAACCAGGCAGAGGGCCTTCTCAGTAGTGGCACCCGCCCTGTGGAATGCCCTCCCACCAGAGGTCAAAGAGAACAACAATTACCAGACCTTTAGAAGGCATCTCAAGCCAGCCCTGTTTAGGGAAGCTTTTAATGTTTGATGGATTTCTGTATTTTAATGTTTTGTTGGAAGCCGCCCAGAGTGGCTGGGGGAACCCAGCCAGATGGGCGGAGTATAAATAAATTATTATTATTATTATTATTATTATTATTATTATTATTATTATTATTATTATTAATGTAGATTTAAAAGGAATTATTTTATATTCTAATATAAAAGCTACTTACAGAATATAAAAACTACTCTGCTCTTCCCCTGCAACCCTAAAACATTTGTGAACCAGTGATTTTAAAAAATATATCAATGAATTACAAGTTATGGTTAGATGCTATTGACAACCGCTTGACACAGAAATGTGAAAAACACTGAAATGCTTGTCAAAACCAGGTACAATTATGGCACATGCTGTTCTGCTTCCCATGACTATAGCTATATTTGTTCAAAAGTCAAATATGTTCATATATTTAAATTAATTCTCCCTCTTTCTTTAGCTCATTGGCTTACCCTACTTAATGAAACAAATCAGCCACAAAAATGAGAGGTTATTAAGACTGTATGCTAAATAGCCTTTTGCTAAATATACACTTGAAATATACACAAGGCACAAATAGGATGGTGTTTCCTCAGGAAATGCAGGCAAATGCCAGATGGTTATTAGGTTATTATTATGCACGAAGACTAAAAGAGATGTTGGTAGAGCTCTCCCCCTATGAAATGGTTCCTCCCTTCTGCTTCTGTGTGACCAAGATCCAGAGCTACAGCACAATACCATTATGTCAGTTGCTAGAGCGAACCATTTCACTCTGCAAGTGGGGGAAGCAAATGCTTCACAGCATATATAATAAACTTTGCACATACCAAACTAGCTTGTGGTGTTGAATGAACAAGTATTATTCCACACAGAGAAACATTAAAATGCTATCAGTAAAATAGCGCAGAGATTAAAATTCTTACGGCCGCAATCCTATGCATACTTACTTGGGAGAAGCTTTCATGCAAATATTACGTCTGAGGCAGCCTGCACAGGATTGCATGGGACAGAAATAATGGTTTTCGTTTGAAAGCTGTGATGGGCAGAAAGGATGTTTCCTACATCTCAGTGTCTTTTCACCTTTTTCATTTCTGCCTATCTTGGCATTAAGCAGTACATAGGATGAATGGCGGCTAACAGATTGAGGGTGAATCCTGACAAGACAGAAGTACTGTTTTGGGGGGGCAGGGGACGGGCAGGTGTGGGGGGACTCGGCCCTGAATGGGGTAACTGTGCACCTGAAGAACCAAGTGTGCAGCCTGGGAGCCATTTTGGACTCAAGCTATCCATAGAGGCGCAGGTCAATTTTGTATCCAGGGCACCTGTCTACCAGCTCCATCTGGTACGCAGGCTGAGACCCCACTGTCTCACCTGAGTGGTGCATGCTCTGGTTATCTCCCGCTTGGACTACTGCAATGCACTCTACGTGGGGCTACCTTTGAAGGTAACCCAGAAACTACAACTAATCCTGAATGCGGCAGCTAGACTGGTGACTGGGAGTTGCAGTCGGGATGATATAACATCAGTCCTAAAGAAGAGTTTGGATTTGATAAAGGATCTTTATTGGCTCCCAGTGCGTTTCCAAGCACAATTCAAAGTGTTGATGCTGAACTTTAAAGCCCTAAACAGACTTGGTCCAGTATACCTGAAGGAGTGTCTCCACCTCCATCGCTCAGCCCAAACACTGAAGTCCTCCTCCGAGGGTCTTCTGCTGGTTCCCTCACTGCAAAGAACCAGGCAGAGGGCCTTCTCGGTAGTGGCCCCCTCCCTGTGGAACAGCCTCCCTTCAGATGCCAAGGAGATAAAGAACTATACAACTTTTAGAAGACATCTGAAGGCAGCCCTGTATTGGGAAGTTTTCAGTGTTTAGGGAAGTTTTTAATATTTAATGCTGTATTGTTTTGATATTCGATTGGGAGCCGCCCAGAGTGGCTGAGGAGACCCAGCCAGATGGACGGGGTAGAAATAATAAAGTTGTTGTTGTTATTGTTGTTGTTGTTGTTGTTGTTGTTGTTGTTGTTGTTGTTGTTGTTGTTGTTGTGTTCTAGCAGTGGCAGCACTAGTGGGGTCATTTTCCCCTTTATTTTTATCCAGAAGTTACCATTGCTTTTTTGACCTCCCTCTGTTTAGGCTTTATAAAACACTCAACCTAGGATATTAGTCTACATTATGAGTTGCTTTACACCAGATTAGTTTCAAGTGCCTTTCAGAACAAGAATAAATCAATCACATTTTCTACTACAACTACAACTACAACTACAACAACAACACAAAATCCATACATGATAACCCCTGAAGCCAAATCAGAGTGAGGGCAATGCTTCCTGCCCTCAATCTTGCAGCTCGTCAGTAAAACTGAAGTACAGGCAACTCCTGTTTTGGGCACATTCAAAGAATGCATGACTGTGCATGTGCAGGCCACCTTTGGACCAATGTGATGGGGGGGACTTATAAACACTTCACTGATGCACATGATGATCTGGAATGCAACCCCCACACAAATCAGGGGTTGCCTATATAAAATGGCACTCTAGAGCATAAGGGAGATGATTGCTACTAGGGTCACTGGTTAGTAGAGGGTATTTGCACAGCTGCCTTTGCTAAAATCTCCCTTCCATCTATTTAGCAGAGCGACTGAGCACTATTATTACAATAAAAATAGATATTTAAGAAATATAAAATATATAATAAATTGTTTAAAAGCCTAACTGTGAACTCCTGTAAAATCATGTAAAAAACAAACAAAAAACCCCCAAGAAGCCATGATCTGCAGAATGCCAAATTCTATGCCTAGCAGAAAAGCACTTTCTTGTAATTATACACTCCATCTTTTCACTGTTTCTTAAGCCCCGGCTTTCAAATGGTAGAGAAAGAAAAGAGAAAGCCTTAATAAGGGAGCTGGTCCCAGCCACATATTTTACACCTACATTTGGGAGCAGGAGCTATCAAGAGGCAATCTGAGAAAACTGGAGCAGATAGTATTGATTTGAATGGGATTATGCACTAGCAAAGCACTTGAACCTCACCTCGCCTCATTGAAATCAATGAGAGCCTTGTCATAGCCATCAGCAGGGCGAAAATACTCTGTAAGTCTATTGAAGCAGCTCACATAGTGACATTAGAACATTCAGCCGGCTGAGCTTACAGCAGTCTCCTTTGCAGTTGCCAGGGTGAAATCTGCAGCTTTCTTCTGTCCCTTTAAAACAGTGCATTTTGTTTTGAGAAATGAGGTAGAGCTGCCTCCTCCTCCAGCCTGCATGTTCCCCAGCTTCTTTACCTGCTTCTCTGTCCTGCTGACTGTGTGCTGCAGAGCAGGTGTGTGAGAGAAACAGATGAAAGGGCCGGGAAAGGAATGGAGAAGATAAGCCAACAATGGCTTCCCCTTGCTGCATCTGCAGTTGGGCTGCAGGCTGTGTTGGGAACTGGCACAGGAATGAAAACAGCCTTCACTCTGACTCCTTCATGACCCACGCCTTGCTTTTGACACCGGGCACATGTTCCATAAATCTTGCAGAGTAAAGCACAGATGGACTGAGGCAGAGGTGTGTGCGCTAAGCTACTTTATTGCTAAGAATTAAGCAGAGCAAAAGAAAGCATGTCTCCTCTCGCTGAGAGAAGTCCGAGGAAGAATAAACAACAACAAACGGAAACAGAATGCAGCATCACATCTGCTCCCGTGATTCCAACAAACTTTGCTGGAATGTGGAAACACAGTCTTGTGACTGCACAGTGGGAGGAATAGAAACCTAACAGGTTGTAGGTAACCTGCGGCCCTCCAGGTGCAGATGGGAACTACTGTTCCCATCAGGTCCGGATTGTCACTTTTTGAAATACGGCAACCCTAGAAAATGGCTTCTCCATGAGAATCAGGAAGTGACCTCTCCAGACATCAGAATGACTCTTATCATCTCTGTGGCTTGCATCTCCTGAGTGACATGGACACTGTTAGGCGGTTGAATGTTCATGTGTACTCCATCCCTTTCCCTCCCACCCTCCCACCTCTCTGCATGGCCCTGGGAGCTGGCAACCCACGCTAAGCCACTGATCTGGAGCATCACAGGTTCTTGATTCCTGTTTCAAAGCAGGGGTGGCTAAAGCCTGGTTTTGAGATGGGGGGGGGTTAATGACCACTCCCACCTATTTAAAGAGCCCACCTATTTAAAATTAAGCAGAGCAGAGTAGTTTAGACCTCTCTATCAAGTTCATCCTTCCTGGTCATCAGAGGAATCAGTTGCTGAGAGGGAACAGGGGAATAACCCCACACCTCAGCTTATTGGCATGGACCAGCAACCACAAGCAGATTTTGTTCTTTCATATTTCAGAGGCACCCTGTGCAAGGCCAAAATTCTGTCCCTGCCCCTCGCCTTCCATTCTGTCATAGTTGTGGCGCCCTGTGGCGCCCCCTAGGCTCAGAGCACGGTGTGACAGATCCGGTCAGGTTCCCCTAATCTGCCTATGTAACAAAGGAGTGGAGACTGTGTGCCTGTTTGAGTGCATGTCTGCAAGAATGTGGGTGGCCACACCAAAGGTAAGGGGGAGGGGCTTTGAGCAATAAATAAATAAGTAAATAAAACAAAAATGTTAGCCTGTTTTAAGTGGACAGTGCCCTGTCTTCAGATTGTAAGTAAGGATTTGACAAATCTGTGAATTATGGTATCTCACCCCCCCCCATTTTAAATTCAGTTCAGTTTGACAATGCTGCAGAAAGCACTAGAACCTTAGTATAACTCATAACATACACATTTTTTTGCTAGCAATCAATAGAATACATTTTTTCTATGTAACTTTCTGTAATAGATACACTTTTGTGCTTGCTTTCTCCTGATATTTGTATTCTTGCAAACATAATTTTGTGTGTGTGTAGGGGGGTGCTCACTGAAAAATTAAGAGAAGTGCAAATTTCAGTGGGCGGTTATGTTTCAGTTTGTATTTTGGTTCAAGGATTGTGGATTAGGTAGTTCCTCATTAAAATACAAACGAAATCCAATTTTTCCTCCATCGTAACCTGGCAACCTACTCTCCCACCACGTAGCTCTTCCCTTTCAACAGAAGTTAGGAGCCTCTCCTCTCCTTCCTTGGTCCATGCTATGCCATTGCATTAATGGTAATGCAAATTCACATTTGATGAAGCTAACGTATTTGTAACCCGCATGTTGCACACAGATAATCTCAGGCCTTCCTTGTGGTTCTTCCAAGGCTCTGAAATAGTTTACCAGGAGAGGTTCAAATATGTATCTCACTCCTCGAGAAAGGAATGCAAAGCACATATTTTGGGTTGACTTTGGGCAGTCAGTCATCCTACTGTTGGTTGTTTTTATTGTATTCTGGTTTATATTCTTTACTGCGGGCATTTTGTCTGATAGTTTCTATTACTGGTATTTATCACCTCAATCTCTCAGAGAGGTGGCTTACAAAGAGTTAGAATAAAGTATAAACAAAATTTACACACACAAATAAAATATATTTATTTCCAATCTTAAAAAGGGATTTTGATTATTCTCCCATCCAGGTTTCTGACCCAGTCTGCACCATGTTTAGATTCAGCCCTGCTACAGCACAACACTTGACAGAAGTAGAGAGCAGCCTTTAGGAAAGGTGTCACGGGTTTTGAAGACACTCAAACTTAGGATGAAAGGGAGAAACGTGCTAAGAGTAAGGCACGTTTGGCAAACCCTCACCATGATCAACTCCCACCTGGAAACCTATGTCCCCACTGTGGAAGGACGTGTGGATCCAGAACTGGCCTCCACGATCACTTACGGACTCACTGCTAAAACCCTGTTTTGGAAGACAATCATACTTGGCTTCGAGTGGTCGCCAAAGAAGAAAAAAGAGTATTAGCCCTACACAAATGTAAGATGAGGGACACCTGGATTGTACATGTGAAAAGTATCTAGGTGTTTTTGTAGACCACAAGTTTAACATGAGTCAACAGTGAGATGCAACAGCCAAAAAGAGCAAATATTACTCTAGGCGGCATCAACAGAAGTATAGTGTCATAGGCTGGATCTCTAGACACATCAAAAAAGCGTTTCAGGAAAACGCGTTCTAAACTTCACAAAGGGAAATCATGTTGGCAAAAGACGAGACTCCACAGGGCCATCTGGTGTCACAGTGTTACAACACATATAAAGTGATTTTTCTTTACCAATGTAGCTGAATCCCCAATCAAGGGAAGTCATAGTCCCTCTCTATTCTGCCTTGGTCAGACCACACCTGGAGTACCGTGTCCAGGTCTGGGCACCACAATTTAAGAAAGTATTGACAAGCTGCAATGTGGGTAGAGGAGGGCAATCAAAATGACAAAGGGTCTGGAAACTGAGCCTTATGAGGAACAGTTGAAGGAGATGGACATGTTTAACCTGGGAAAAAACGAGACTGAGAGGAAATACGATCGCCATCTTCAACCATCTAAAGCAGGCATAGGCCAACTCTGGCCCTCCAAATGCTTGGGGCTACAGTTCCCATAATCCCTGACCACTGGTCCTGTTAGCTAGGGATGATGGGAATTGTAGTCCCAAACATCTGGAGGGCTGAAGTTTGCCTATGTCTGATCTAAAGGGCTGCCTCATGGAAGATCCTATTGATTCTGATATATCTGGAAGCTTCAGTTCCATCCCCCTCACCCATGGCACCTGGATTTTTAATAAGGTTGCATTGTATTTTACATAGCTTTCTAAATCTAGACAAATATGTTACTTCTGCTACTACTGAACAGTTATTTAGCACCCAACGTAAACTGTGCATGCAGATTAACAAGCTATTTATATTTTCTTCCTTTAAATATTGCCTAGGTTAGGCTGGCTGCCGAAACAGCTTCTCGATTCTGCTGTGAATAAAGTTTCCTTTTTATCCATATCACATTCCTGCTAACATTCATCAGGCTATTTGAATGCCATTAATACTGTTACTCAAGCGATGCTTCTTGCATTATCTGTTGATACAGATGGTAGCAGCAACGACACAGTTTCTTTAATAGAAAATATATTTACAGTTGAATCTCCAACCTCACCAATGTCAAAATACAAACAAGAAGCAATATATTTCTCAAAAAATAAAAATAAAAAATCAATAAACACTAGACTGGAGAAAGAATAGCACCAGTTTCTCTCTCCCCCTCCCCACCTCTCTGGTGATGTCTGGATCTCGGGTAGCACCAAAATGTAACTAGAAAACACGATTTTGACCACCCTCTGTGCCATGGGCTCAATGAAATTCACTAATACTGACTGATATTCCTCTACTCTTTGTCCTATTTAACCACCTGTCAGTTATGGGATATTTTGTTGGCATTACTTATAAGACAGTGACACCATTAGGGGTGGACTTGAGGTTGTAAATCTGGGACCTTGAAGGGCCCCGTGTGACTGCCAGAGAAGGCAGCAGATTAAAAGTGCCCTCATGAAGCAGAAAGCAAGGCACCCGCCAGGGAAATACTAGCATGGATGCTAATCACTGAAACATCTTCCTCCCCTCCCCCTTTGTTAACATTCATAGCTGGGAGCAGGCTCCAGGCACACCTGGCATCTTTGGTTCACCAGGGTGCCTCTGAAACTGGCTATAAATCTTTTTAAGAATGAAAAGAGAAAGGAACTCCTTCCTGCTACAGCCTAATGAGATCGGGGCTGGGGGTGGTGGCAGATGGAGCAAGTGGGAGCAGGAAAATGGTAAAACAGATCATGGAAGTGGTTGGAGAAACCAGTAGAGGAAAATAGTAGTCAGGAGGGTGGTATAAGGGGACTGTGAAGGGCACTCTAGGTACCCCTCAAGCTGGGTAGCATTCTTTCTTTTGAACATGTTGTTGTTTAGTCATTTAGTCGTGTCCAACTCTTCGTGACCCCATGGACCATAGCATGCCAGGCACTCCTGTCTTGCACTGCCTCCTGCAGTTTGGTCAAACTCATGTTCGTAGCTTCGAGAACACTGTCCAACCATCTCGCCCTCTGTCGTCCCCTTCTTCTAGTGCCCTCAATCTTTCCCAACATCAGGGTCTTTTCCAGGGAGTCTTCTCTTCTCATTAGATGGCCAAAGTATTGGAGCCTCAGCTTCAGGATCTGTCCTTCCAGTGAGCACTCAGGGCTGATTTCTTTCAGAATGGATAGGTTTGATCTTCTTGTAGTCCATGGGACTCTCAAGAGTCTCCTCCAGCACCATAATTCAAAAGCATCAATTCTTCGGCGATCAGCCTTCTTTATGGTTCCAGCTCTTTTGAACATAATTTTCATTTAATTTTCATTTTATACTTTGTCACATACCAACGAAATCATAACATCACTTACATCTTTGCTCATTCTGAGCCTCGACTCCCCCCCCCCCCACTCCCTGGCTTTCATAGGCATACCCTTTCGTCTTAGCATTCCTATCTCACCCGATTTACCTTCTTTTTATCCTTAAAGAAATTTACTTCTTCTTTTGTAAACCAGTTCCACATACCAACATTAGAAAATATTTTAAGACCTGCAAACGTTTTCAGATGTTTACAGTGTTCTTTCATATATTGTATAAATTTACTCCAGTCCTTTTCAAACAGCTCATCCTGCTGGTTTCGGATCTTCCCTGTCAGCTTTGCCAGTTCTACATATTCAGTCATTTTAGTTTGCCATTCTTCCAAAGTTGGAAGTTCCTGATGCTTCCATTCCTGTGCTAAAAGTTTCCTCGCAGCCGTAGTAGCATACATAAATATAGTTATGTCCTTTTAAGGAATTTCTTCTCCTATTATATCCAGTAAAAACGCCTCTGATTTTTTAATAAAAGTATTTTTAAAGACCTTTTTTCAGTTCATTATATATCATGTCCCAGAAGGCTTTAATCTAAGCACAAGTCCATCACATATGAAAGAAATTCCCACCCTTTTCCTTACATTTCCAACATATCTTATCTTGGGTGGGTAAGGTAAAGGTAAAGGGGCCCCTGACCATCAGGTCCAGTCGTGTCCGACTCTGGGGTTGCGGCGCTCATCTCGCTCTATAGGCCGAGGGAGCCGGCGTTTGTCCACAGATAGCTTCCGGGTCATGTGGCCAGCATGACAAAGCTGCTTCTGGCAAACCAGAGCAGAGCACGGAAACGCCGTTTATCTTCCCGCCGGAGCGGTCCCTATTTATCTACTTGCACTTTGATGTGCTTTCGAACTGCTAGGTGGGCAGGAGCTCAGACCGAGCAATGGGAGCTCACTCCGTTGCAGGGATTCGAACCGCCGACCTTCTGATCAGCAAGCCCTAGACTCTGTGGTTTAACCCACAGCGCCACCTGGGTCCCTATCTTGGGTGGGTAGCATACTGATATTCTTGAATAGAAATGCCATAATTCTTCAGGAATACAGGTGGGGACACACACACAAAATGCAGTGCTAGGCAAAGAAATCACCTTTCTGAGGCCATGGCACCCACCCGAGAGGTGCCTGAACATCAAACACAGAGAGAATGGTGGTGTCTTTAGAGAAAGGGGAGGGGGGGAGAACTTCAATTTTTGAAATACTACCCATACTTTTTAGTGTAAAACTACAGTTTTCCTCAAGTAGAATTCTCCTTACTTTTGGTAAATTATCCCTAGCCATTGCTTTGATATAGGCTTGCTGTTTCTTTGCAGTATATTCCATACCTACCACTACATAAAACATCTAGTCCCAGGTATTAACGCCGCAAGCCAGGATGTTGCAGTTCCAAGCAGGTATTGTTACAAGTCTTGTGAGGTACGATTTACAGTGGGTAAAAATGCACTTAATGCCTTCAAAATTCCAGTGGGAAACCATTTAAAGCAATGCACCTACAATATTAAAATATGTCCCCCACCCTTCTCCAGTTCAAAGTTTCAAAACACCTCCCAGCCAGCTCCCAAATCTCAATGACAAGGCAGTAGCTGCATGGAAGGCAACAATCCAGCAAGTACAGTTCTTCAGTTCGGAGAGAGAATTGGGGAAGAAAGCTCTATCAGTTGAACAACTGCCTGTCAAGAAAGGAGAAAAACCTAACCACCCTAGGTAGGCAAAGCCACTCTCGAGTCTTACATGTCAACAATGTACAGTGGTACCTCTACTTACGAATAACTCTATTTACAAATGTTTCTACTCACGAACGGAGCTCCATTCGCCATCTTGGATGCGGTTTAGATAGGATTTTTTTTTACTTACGGATTTTTAGATAGGGTTGCTTCTACTTATGATTTTTTTCTCCCAATGCATTCCTATGGGATTCGACTTACAATTTTTTTTCGACTTACAAATGTGCATTCAGAATACATTAAATTCGTAAGTAGAAGTACCACTGTAATGTGAAATTCTAGGCCACATCAATGGACTGTAAACCACTTTTTTTGGTAAGCCTCTCTGAGGTTTTTATTACAATCAAGCAGCATAAAAATGTTTAAAAATAAATAATAATAAGAAGAGTTTGAATTTGATATCCCGCCTTATCACTACCCTAAGGAGTCTCAAAGCGGCTAACATTCTCCTTTCCCTTCCTCCCCCACAACAAACACTCTGTGAGATGAGTGGGGCTGAGAGACTTCAGAGAAGTGTGACTAGCCCAAGGTCACCCAGCAGCTGCATGTGGAGGAGCAGGGCTGTCTTAAGCATGTCGGGCGCCCTGCCGTGGTGCAGAGATCGCTCCGGCGCCCCCGCCCTGCCCCGTTTCTTGCAGCAGCTGGTGGGCGGGTGCAGTGTGCGCTGCGCCCTGGTGCCCCCCAGCCTTCCCCTAGAGCCGGCCCTGTGGAGGAGCGGAGACGCGAACCCAGTCCCCCACATTATGAGTCTACCGCTCTTAACCACTACACCACACTGGCTCTCAGTAAAGGGTGTTATTCAACTAAAGAGTTATACCAGTGCAACGGCTTAGCTTTGCAATGTGAATTCCCAGCTCCCTCCCACCCCACTCCTGCCTAAATCTGTTCTGTGGGTTTCCCCAACCCTCTGGAGAAGATTGGGGGGCACAGGGGGGCATGCTGGGTGAGGAGGACGTGGGGAACTTGCACTGCACATCCAAAAGTCATTGCACTAGAATAACTCCTGAGTTGAATTGTTCGGTTTCTGATAATTGGTTCTCATGGGAAACTTACAGATTCTTGCTTCACACAATTAACTCAAGGCAGTGTCAATTTACTCTTGGCAGAAAGCCAAGGCCTGCCTGGCCTGGCAACAGCGCTCTGATTGGTTAATGACCAGCACTGAACTCTGTTATCTAGGAATGCTAGCACAGTTGTTTCTTGTTGGGTGTTAGGAGTAGGAGTGCTGTGTATGGTTGAAGAGAGAGAGACAGAGAGGATTTATTTTGCTTTGCTTTGTATGCAGAAAGTCTGCTGCTTTAATTTTCTTTTAATAAATCCTGTAAATAGTTATTCTGCGTCTAGCCGACTAGTCAATTCCACCTCAACTAGCTTCTGCGTTGTGCAGGAAAACTCTGCTACGTTTGGGCTAGAGCCACTAGAGCTATGCCTGACACTTCCAAATTCTAAGAACCACCCAGGGTTCAAATCATGAGAAGCAGTGGTATTGCTATATTCTTTTAATTGTTTTATATATGGAATTGTCTTTTATATATGGATTTTTCTATATATATGGATTTTTCTCTATATATGTTCCCATACAGAAAAGCTTCAAAATCAACCCTCACTGGGTCACTGCTGCTTTCTGATGTTCTACCCCCGGCCCCCAAGATTTTTATTAAAGTTTTTGCAATACAATAAAATTGCATCTAGAACCAATGAAGTAAGAAATATCCAACAAGGAAGAAAGAAGAAACAAAAGAAAAGAAAGGGAAGGGAAGAAATAAAAGAGAGGAGAAAAACAATAGAAATAATAACACACAACACGCGCGCGCGCACACACACACACACACACACACCTCTATTCTAATTATACCCTAATATTCAATCGATCTAATGTTCAGATTTGCAGAAAATTGGAATTGTGAATAAGTAGCAAGGCGAGGAAAACTCATGGAGAGACAAAACTGGTTTAATTCTCTTCCGTGTGTCGTTTCATTAAAAATTTGTGGTTCACAAAGAAAGAAGCTGTTTTCACATAAGCATAACGTTTGCCATGAAGAAACTGTTGAGCTTCATTATGGACCTTTCCCTCTCATTCGCCCTCAGCATCTTTTCTGGGTACAAAACCTCTGGGTCATTTCAACTAGGTTATGCTCAATTTCTTCCTTCCTAGGATTTATTAGGCGAGGGCATGATTCAGCATGATTAGTGATAATGAGGAAAGATCAAAACCACAGCAAGAATTTGTAAGAGCATTATCAGATTAGCCGATATTACTCAGGGACTCTGCGCTGAATTTGTTTCTTTGAAGAGCGATGAATATTAAAGTGCAGAACCGAACAGAGTTTTAAATACCAGCGCATCAAAATGGCTGTGTTTATGTCCAGCCTCTAATAACAGGTGGGTGTGCGATTCATGGCTGTTCCCAAACAAAGAATTGAGAGCTGCATCCTATAATCAGGAGTCACCAACGTGGTGCCTAGGGGCACACAGATGCCCACAAATGCCTTCTTTGGTAGCCACAGGATTTCCTCTTCACCCCTCCATTCACTGAAACTAGGCTTTGGGGGGGGGCTATTCTGTTGTAGCCAATAGACTAGACTGCAGTGTGTGCTTGTTTGTTGGGTTCGCAGGGTCCTACTGAGAGCTTCTTTGCTTCACATGTGCTCCTACAGGCCCCCAAAGGGTAGCCACCCCTATGCAAGTATGCAGGGAAAATACAAGATACGTGCAACTAGCTATCACTCCGTCATGAGTACAAACAAATGCTTTAAAAAGTTTCTAAAGCTGAATCACTATTTGAGCAAGGAGTTGTGAAATATGGATAGAACCCACCGCTCCTTTCTTACAGATATTTAAGGTATCATGCAATTCCCACTTGCCTGGGAGTAAGATCCACTCAGCTCAATGAATTCTCTAGCCATGCAAAAGCCTCTACTGGCCCTGTTGTACTCATATGTAGCCCCCCCCTCTTTTTTAAGTGGGGAGAGGCCATTAGGTCTGCGGTCTGCAGCTGAAAGGGGACCTCCGATTACAACAATTGTTAATTGATTCTGCGATCTGCTAAGTTTCACCACCCGCTCTTATGCAAACCAGACCAAAATGTGACTTAACCCCTAAGATAGGAAACTGAAAGGAAAGCATTGGTTAAATTAAAAATAAGTCTCACTCTGTTTTTTAATGTCTTGTTTTCATGTGTTGTCATTTTAATTCTTATTGCGGCTAAGGCCTCAAAAGCCTGGGCCTCTCTGAACCTCTGGCTCCCTCATTTCTCTCACATCACATGCATTGGGGGCTGAACTTGTCTACCTATGTAGGTTCCCTCGATGATTTATAACAAGGATGGTGAATGTCAGGTCTAGGAACCCAATGCGGCTTTCCATGCCTCACTGTCTCACCCTTGCATCTCTTACCAGGCCACTCCCCCACTCTTGAGGCCACTCCCCTCACCAGCTCCACTTTGCACCCTCTGCTTGGCTGGAATGTGTCATTGAACTCTGATGATGCCTCTTCCTTGAGTGGATGGGTCAAGGAGAGAGAGGTGGGTGAATGCATGCAAGAATGTGCCTATTGGCAACTTACAACCTTTAGGAACAGGTAGGTAGCAGTGTTGGTCTGCCGTAGCCGAAACAAAATAATAATAAAAATTCCTTCCAGTAGCACCTTAGTAAAGGGACCCCTGGCCATTAGGTCCAGTCGTAACCGACTCTGGGGTTAGGGCGCTCATCTCGCGTTATTGGCTGAGGGAGCCGACGTACAGCTTCCAGGTCATGTGGCCAGCATGACAAAGCCACTTCTGGCGAACCAGAGCAGCACACGGAAACACCATTTACCTTCCCACTGTAGCGGTCCCTATTTATCTACTTGCACTTTGACGTGCTTTCAAACTGCTAGGCTGGCAGGAGCAGGGACCGAGCGATGGGAGTTCACCCTGTCGCGGGGATTCGCACCGCCGACCTTCTGATCGGCAAGCCCTAGACTCTGTGGTTTAACCCACAGTGCCACCCGCATCCCAGTAGCACCTTAGAGACCAACTAAGTTTGTTATTGGTATGAGCTTTCGTGTGCATGCACCAATGCCTTTCATATGTACTGTGTCAGGAAAATTTTGGGTATCATGTGGCAAGGCAGAGTTTCAAACACAGATGTGCTCTCCCCAAAGGGCATTCCTAGTTTGTTTGTCTCAGCGAAGTTTATGCCTTTTTGGTCATGTCCGCGGAGTGGAAGATGGCAGGCGATCGCTGCGCATGGAGACAGACAGTCAGGTCATGCATGCATAGCAGTGACCAGAGAAGGAATGACTGCTGAGAGGAGCGCAGAGAGAAGAAATGTCATGGTGCATTTGCAGCAGCACAACTGGACGTCTTCACCTGCCCCAGCTGCAACAAAACATTTCTCTCCCATATCAGTCTCTACAGCCACAGCAGGCGCTGCAACCTTCCAGCAGTTTGACCTCACCCCCAAAGGTGCACTCCTCCAGTGTCTCCCGAGACAGACAGGTGCCAACAAATAACAACTGTTCAAAGGTGAAGCTCACACTAGTTGTTTTACCCACTTTTGCCCATGCCACTACCGCCATGACATCCCTGATTCAGAACACTGTTTTTACAGGGTTCTAAATCATGTGGCTAGCCTGGATGTATAGGGAAGCCACTTTCTCCTGTGCGGAAACCGCTTTCCCAACCAGAGAGAGATGGTGAAGCTAATAATAATAATAGTAATTAATTCTTTATACCCCGCCCATCTGTCTGGGTTTCCCCAGCCACTCTGGATGGCTTCCAACAGAATATTAAAAACGCAATAAAACTTCAAACATTAAAAACTTCCCTAAACAGGGCTGCCTTCAGATGTCTTCCAAAAGTCAGATAGTTGTTTATTTCCTTGACATCTGATGGGAGGGCATTCCGCAGGGTGGGCACCACTACCGAGAAGGCCCTTTGCCTGGTTCCCTGTAACCTCACTTCTCATAGGAAGGGAACCACCAGAAGGCCCTCAGAGCTGGACCTAAGTGTCTGGCTGAAGAATGGGGATGGAGACCCAAGGATACAAGAAGGGATGGGGCCAATGGGTTTATCCCCATTCTGCCCTTCACTGTGTGAGGTTTGAATGCTGAAGAGCACTAAGATTCATTCTCTTGTCAGCATGGCTGGAAAGCAACAGAGGATGTATGAAGGCAAACACTGAGTTACAGGAGGAAAGGCCTTCTGTATTTTTTTTTTTTTGCATACTTGATTTATATCCTGTCCTCCTCTGCATCTTAATGGATCCAAGGCAGGTCCCATTACCTTAAGAGTTGCAGAAGGATAGAGTGTTCTGGCAGGTAGACATCAGCATGACAAGAGGCAGCTGTTTTACATTCCCTGTTCTATTAAATCCTACCATGGAAATTTAAAGGCACAGGGGCTCAGGTCTCTCTCTTTCTTTGCACCTTAAGGAAGGGGCAGGGAAACAGGACAGGCAAGGACAGCCCTTGCCATGCAGTTGTTTTAGGTGGGACTTAGGGGGACAGAGGAAGGCAAGAGTGGAGCAGCAAGACTCATGTTAACTTTATATCTGCTTAATTTACAAGGGTTTGCTTTGCGCCAGCTTCTTGTGCATGGGATTGTTTCCTTACTGTTGTTCCCAGGCATTGTGTGTGTGTAAGATGGTGACTGCCACAGAGAAACTGATGGAGAACATTTAAAGAAGATTCTGCTAAGTGTCCGAATTGCAGGATGACAGGATGAAAAGGAAAAGAGAAATATCTGAAACAGTCGGGTGGGGTGATTTTTTTTCTTCTTCTGGAAAATGTCAGCTTAGCTTTAGGAGGCGGAAGATGTGATGGCAACTACGTTTAAACCTAGGAGGTCAGTTTGCACTTTGTGAAATTGTTGCACTTTCATGTCACAACACAGAAAGAACACCCAGTGCACGTTAAAACAATAACAACACTTTCGTTTTTCACAGATGGGGCTTGTAGGTAATATTTTAGTCACAGAACACAATGTGCCAAATTCCATGGAAAACAGCAGCATTGACACTACATTTTTGCAGCCTGGAGCTGTTGAAAATGTACACTGAAGCCACAATGGTGGTTTAAAGTAAAGCAATAATGTGTACAACTGTACCTATTGCTTCTCAGTTCATTGTTAAGTCAAATGTCATGAGTTTCAGGCATAATTCGTGGTGCTAGTATGAAATCATCATGCCCACCCACTTACCCAAATGTCTTAGTCCCTACATACCAGGAGTAGCCAACACGGTGTGCGTCAGATGTTGCCGGACTACAATTTTCATCATTTTAACCAGCACAGTCAATGATCAAGGACCATGGGAGCTGTAATCCAACAACATCTGGAGGGCACCACATTAACCTCGCAGTTGGATTACTGCAATATGCACTTTGTGGGGCTACCCTTGAGGTTGGTCTAGAGCAGGCATCCCCAAACTTCGGCCCTCCAGATGTTTTGGACTACAGTTCCCATCCTCCCCGACCACTGGTCCTGTTAGCTAGGGATCATGGGAGTTGTAGGCCAAAACATCCGGAGGGCCGCAGTTTGGGGATGCCTGGTCTAGAGGCTGCAGCTGGTGCAGAATGTGACAGCTAGGTTGACTGTGGGAGCAAACTTCTGCCAGCATAAAACACCTTCCTTTCAGGATTTGCACTGGCTGCCTATCTGCTGCCTGACCAAATTCAAGGTGATGGTACTAATGTATAAATCCCTATACAACTCAGGACCAGGTTACTTGAGAGACTGCCTTATCCCTTATAAACCCAGTCTGTCACTGTGGTTTGCAGGAGAACTTCTCCTTCAAGTTCCAAATGCATCAGGATTCCACTCTGCCCCTACTCTGTGGAATAATATTCTTGTTGAGATACGACACGTGTCTGCTATTAGCACTTTCTAGAAACTTGTTCTGAAAGGCTACCTCCATCGGCTGATTTTTGTCTCTGCCATAGGTGCCTATTTTGTATTGTATTGTTTTGCTTTTAACTGTTTTTCTTCTTTTAAAATTGTGCATCACTTAAAGAAGCTTGTGAAAGGAGAATAATATATGGCTACTAATAAATGAATCGTAATCATCAACCATCCATACTACATACTTTAGGATGGAACTGTGCACACATCTACCTAGACTCATAGAATCATAGAGTTGGAAGAGACCACAAGGGCCATCCAGTCCAACCCCCCTGCCAAGCAGGAAACACCATCAAAGCATTCTTGACATATGCCTGTCAAGCCTCTCCTCCAAAGAAGGAGACTCCACCACACTCCTTGGTAGCAAATTCCACTGCCGAACAGCTCTTACTGTCAGGAAGTTCTTCCTAATGTTTAGGTGGAATCTTCTTTCTTGTAGTTTGAATCCATTGCTCTGTGTCCACTTCTCTGGAGCAGCAGAAAACAACCTGAGTGTAAGTTGCCTTTAAGTCAATGAAAGTAACATTTGAGTAGACATATGCAGGATTGTGTTACGTGAGACTGCTTCCTCTGCTATGTTCAACCATAAACTGGAGCAATCTGAACACTGTTAACATATCTTTAAATCTTCCAGAGGGAAGAAGAAGTACATCCTTCTACCCATTTCTTTCAGTCCATTTGGCTGCCTCAATATCCAACCTGCCACGCAGCACACCTGAGTAGAACTGAGTATGGATGGAGTTGGAAGTATTGGGGAGATGGCCTTTCCTCAGACTTGGGAGTCCATCAAATGCTTGACTTGCCACTTGCAGCCAGCCTACTGATCAACAGCCACATAGGGCTGCCAGACTCAATAGAGGACAGGACTTCTGTGCCTTTAATTGCCCTGCTGTCTTTCGAGTCTGGAAAGCTTAAAGAGAAACCAGCAGACCATTTGCTTGGAAATTAAACAAAGGCTCTGCTGGTTTCTCTTTAAGCTTTCCAGACTCAAAAGAGAGCAGGGCAATTAAAGGCACAGAAGTCCTGTCCTCTATTGAGTCTGGCAACCCTACAGCCACATCATAACTACCAGCATCAAGGATTACAATGCAACATCAAACATGATAGTTTAGGAGCGCAATGGTGGCGCCACAGGAAAGTATGTAAGCTCAAATGGTTGGGATTGAGGTGACATGTTGTTCCTTATTTTGCTGATGTACTTCTCTTCTTCTCAATTCACACACCAAGCATTCTTTTCAGAGTATGCCAGGTCACCTTGTCTCCAGGCAAAGAAACAGTGTCAACCCACAGAAAACACACACTTTGTGGAATAAACAGGATCAGTTAAGAAACATGGCCAAGAATTCTTGGAAGCTCCAGTCTGCCAATATGCCAGCGAAAACGGCTAATAAGACTTGGATTCATTTAAGGGGAAAGTGGACCTCAAAATAATGTCCATGGGGAAAAAGTTGGAAATTCATGAGAACGTGATATCAAAAACAACATGCACAAAAGGGCTGGATGAAACTCATGCCTACCTGAAGCAAGCAAACAAAACAAGTTCCATCAGACTGACATTCAGCCTGTAAGTCAGGCCTTTGAAGACACCATTGCAACTGACTTTGGGAAGAGTAGAGGTTCTGTTAATTGATTTTATATTGCTCTAATGCTTTTATTGGAACAATGCTTTTGTTGTCACTTCGATTTTTATATGCAGTGCATTGTGCCCTGGGATCACTTGATTAAGAAAGAGTGGTTGAATAATGCAATAAATAAATAAATAAAATAGGAATATGGTGGATTTGAATGTTTCCAGCTAAACTTTCTCCCCTGTTACATTCTTAGGAGATAATGGCCCAGAGCGGGGGGAAATGTTGGAAAATCTTTGTAGATTATTTTTAAAAATATATTGCAAATATAGTAAAATGCAAGTAGCTTCAGAATATGAACAGCAGGAAAATTTATGTCTGAAAACAATGTGGAGAACGTAAGTGTGGAGACTATAATATGCAGCATTAACCGGGAAACTCCAAAGTTATTTGACTATTTGATTGTAATTTGGAACACAACATAAACTTATTCTCTCTCTCTCTCTCTCTCTCTCTATATATATATATATATATGGGGTAAACTTCTGGTGCCTTTCTGTTGCACTGTCAGCAGCAAAATACAGTAGCAAACAGAGGCTCTTCTATATTTACGTATTCATTAATTAGTTTAAGATTCCTGTATCGGTTACACTCCAGTGAACAAGTTAACTTTTATTTTCTGACAGAATTATTCACTCCGTTTAACAGAGGCCCGAAAAAGAACTCTAGAAGTTCTAGAACTCCTTCTCAATTGCTTCAGAAGCCCCCATTTCCCCCCATTTCCCCAGAGTCCTACTTAGTTTTGCTTAAAGGGATAGTAATCACAGACATGTGATGTAACAATCACACATCAGCAACGTAAGAGTGAAATGCTAACAAGTAACATATTTCCTAAGTGAATTAGAAATGTGGGGGGTGAGAAACCAAAATCTTCCCGTTACCTAGACACAGGTTGATTCCCTCAGTAAGAAATAGGCCTCTTGAGCTCTCTCCACACTGTGGTCCCCTGTGCTGACTGCCTGATACTGCTGTTGACTTCCAGCATTTATGGCTTAGCTAGATTTCATTGAGTAACTCTGGCACCGAGACATTTCAAACTAGACTAACGTAAAAGTTAAAGGACCCCTGGATGGTGAAGTCCAGTCAAAGGCAGCTATGGGGTTGTGGCGCTCATCTTGCTTTCAGACCGAAGAGCTGGCGTTTGTCCACAGACAGCTTTCCGGGTCATGTGGCCAGCATGATTAAACTGATTCTGGCGCAACGGGACACCATGATGGAAACCAGAATGCACGGAAACGCCGTTTACCTTCCCGCCGCCACAGTACCTATTTATCTACTTGGACTGGCATGCTTTCGAACTGCTAGGTTGGCAGGAGCTGGGACAGAGCAACGGGAGCTCACTCCGCCACAGGGGTTCGAACCGCCAAGCTTCTGATTGACAAGCCCAAGAGGCTCAGTGGTTTAGACCACAGCACCACCTGATTGGGACCACTGCATGGGAGTACTCTTTTACCTCATGTCCAGATTGATTCACCTCAACTTTTCAATGACCGAGGGCTGTTTCGAATAATCACATTGGCTGCACAATTGAAATACCAGTGGAGCAATGTTGATTTGGGAAGTAACTATTGCAGGAGCCATGTGGGAGTCAACCATATGGAAGTGTCTTCTGCGGTGCTCAGTTATTTTAAGAAGTGACCAAGGGTTGCCACCTGTCCTGTACAATACAGGATTGTGCTGTATTTCAATATAAAATGCTACATCCTGTACTGAGACAATTTGCCATGTATTCAGGTCTTCTCTCTTTCTCTCTCTCTCTCTGGTCCTCTCAAAATGCGTGTGTTTGAAAGGGTGTCTGAAAGGTCATGTATTTAAGCTCTGGGTAGCCATGCACAGATTTACAAATTCATGAGTATGTGTGTGCACATGTGACGAATTCCAGAGGGGCCATCCTGTTAGCCTGGATTAGATTGTAATGGATTGCTTTGAAGTCACTTCAGCGCCAGATTGAAAAAATAAATAAATCCAGAACAAAAGTGATAACCCTAAATTGTGAGCCTTTCTTGGGCCTGGCCCAGAGGCTCCAGCTGGTGCAAAGCATTACAGCTAGACCACTGATGGGGGCAGACTATGGGCAGCATATAATTCTAGTGCACTGACTACTTATATACTACCAAACCAGGTTCAGGTTTCTTGTACAGTGGTCCCTCGATTTACGAACGTAATCCGTTCCAAATGCACACTCATAGGTCGAAAATTTCGTAAGTCGAAAAGCGGATTCCCATAGGAAAAAAAATATTCAGAAAAATTTGTAAGTCGAGGAAACTGCATTTAAAAATTCGTAAGTCGAGGAAACCTGCATTTAAAACCGCCAACGGTTTCCGTTCGGATGTAGAAAAATCCGTAAGCATGCGGCCATTTGTCCCGTTCGTAAGTCGGAAACTTCGGATGTCAAGTAATTCGTAAGTCGAGGGACCACTGTATTAATTTACAAAGCCCTTAACAATTTGGCCCACCTAACTCCTTATATCCCTAACTCCTTATATCCCTTATATAACTCCTTATATGATGGTGTTTCCTGCTTGGCATGGGGTTGGACTGGATGGCCCTTGTGGTCTCTTCCAATTCTATGATTCTGTGATTCTATGATCCCTGCCCAATCACTGAAGTATTCAGGGGAGTCTATGTGGCTCAGATGCAGAGCCCATATTCACCACAAACTGGGTGCCCAATTGCAGCCCAATTTTAAGTACCTCCTTTCCGGTCAAGGTCAAACATGCCCTGCCCTACCTACTGGACCTCTGTCACCTCTGGCATTTTACTTGTACTTCAATTTTATAGTTCTAACTGGTTTTTTTATATTTTTGGTATTTTATCTTTGTAAACCATTTAAATACTACCGTAGTTAAGCAGTGTATAAGCCGTTTAGCTAAATAATTCCAGCGAATTAGCCAAAGGAAGATGAAACAATGTCTTCTGGCCATCACTGATGCAGCAAATCCAGCATTGCACCAAACCAAATCTTCCTTCTTTCTCAAATGGATTTGCTGTCTGAACTGAAAGTGGCAGCTCCATGATGCTGGAAACAGATGATGGCGACTGGGGTTGCTGATGTTGATTGAGAAACAATGCCTACACTTTTGTCAAGCACCGTGACTGAACTGGAGAACATAAGTCCCAATGAATATACGGGAAGCAATCCTCATCCCCCACCCTGGAGAATATGTGCTTTATTATGGGCACATATTCTTCCTTCAGAAGGCAGTAAATTACAGTATTTATGGAATCTTAATTATCTAAACACAGTTGGAGCCTGAAGGTCAAGGCTGCAAACTGCATCCTAAATTTCTGTTTACAGATGAAGTCGAGTATTTATTGCAGCACTGTTTGTGCTGCTATAGTTAAAGGTCTGCCAGCGTTTCCATTATAAACCACTATTTCAGAGGTTTATAACTCACTCGTAAATCTCTACTTCGGGCTGAAACACAGTGCAAAACAAGGTCTCTACTGTGGGAGAGAGATTTCTCTCCCCCTCCCCACCAATTCTTCCTTGTTTGCTTTACCAAAATTGTTTTGTTTTTTGTTTTTGTTTTTAAAAAGGTAAATATGCAAAAAGCACTGCCAACTCTTATTAGACTCAACAGATCACACATTTTGTGTAAATAGAAATGCAGGGCTATTTGGTAAGTTTTCAGAATTACAAGAGAAATAAAACGAAGGGTGCTTTCTCCCATAAATACTTTATGGCCTCTGAAATTATTATTGAAATGATATATATTTTTATATACAGTGTTTTTCATGATTGTTTTATACCACATCATCTCCACAGTTCTTACAACAGGGAAAGGTATATCAGTATTATTATTCCCATGATCAGTATTGTGTACATATTGGTGTTAAGGGAAAAAAAATCCCAATGGCTTCTCTAAGACACACATAGTTTGTGGCTTTGGATCTGAATCTCATTGTTATGCGCATGAGCTGTTAAGGCCAGAATACAGGTGACTCCGAAGATCTATAGCTGAATTGTTCCACATTGTATATACATTTAAAACATCTTAAAAGTAGTTGCTGCCATGGGTTTAAATTAGACTGGGGCAGTGACTCTGGCGGAAAGGTACGGTAGTTTAACCCACACAGCATTGTCTTCCCTGGTGCTGTTTTTATCACTATTGGGGAAAACAAGACAGCTCTCCATTACATCATGCCCAGGCGGCTGCTATTAAGAGTGACCCATTATACAGTGTTTTCAGTTTGTGAACTCTTTAGTATGTTTTACATGCTCCTGCTATTTTTGCCATAGAGATATCAGGTGATTGACAGCTGACCGGTGCTACAGTGGGTGGACGAGATAATTATCTGGACCCATTTCTCCACCCCTGGTTCTAGGCTCGTTGTTGGAAAAATAAAAATGACAGCCAGGTGAAGGCACTGCCTGGGAGTGCAACCCCCACCCACACAATCCCCCCACTTCTTGAAAGGCAAAATAGAAGCAAGGCAGTATTGAGAACTTTGAATTTGGCGCGACATATTTATAGGACTATTTATTCCTCGGTAATGGTGATTCACCACGATAGCAAAATGGATCTGCTAAGAAATAGGAGCGCGCACACACAAAATGAAGATAAATGTATACATGCGCTTTTTATAACCATAGGTAAAGGTCCCCTAACAGTTAAGTGCAGTCACAGACGACTCTGGGGTTGTGGCGCTTATCTTGCTTTACAGGCCGAGGGAGCTGGCGTTTGTCCGCAGTTTTTTTTCCGGGTCATGTGGCCAGCATGACTAAGCCACTTCTGGTGCAATGGGACATTGAAATCAGAGCAGTGCACGGAAACACCATTTACCTTCCTGCCAGAGTGATACCTATTTATCTACTTGCACTTTTTGGCGTGCTTTCGAACTGCTAGGTTGGCAGGAGTTGGGACAGAGCAACGGGAGCTCACCCCATCTTGGGGATTTGAACCGCTGACCGTCTGATCGGCAAGCCCAAGGGGCTCAGTGGTTTAGACCCCAGCACCACCCGCGCCCCTTATGGTTTTTAACCATACAATGGCCAAATGCCCATAATACACACACACACACACACACACACACACACACTTGCGCTTTGTTAATTTGTATTTGTATCCTGCCTTTCCAATGCTACTCAAAGTGTCTAACAAAGGTAAAATACAAAATCATGTCCTACATATGAGTTGCCTATGTGTATCTGGTGAGCCTTGGCTGGTGGGGAGAATAAAGTAAACATGACGATCCTGCAAGTTGGAGATGAGTGCAGTAGCACCTGCAGTTCCCAGAAGGATGCTGCATCCGAGAGCAGAAGGAAAACACAGCTGTGATGATGAATATTATCTATTGACTATTTGGTTACATTCATCAAGAGAAGCCTTATGTTGCTCCAAAAGACTGTCATGAAGCCTTGGGTGTCTTTAGTGGAGTATATCTGCTCAACACTGATGCCACGACAGAAATGTTACAAATTGCATTCTAATCACACCTCTTCCCATGACACGGCTTTAATTTCAATTTCATTCCCCCGCCACCCCCCCCCCCCTGAAATGATTGTTCTTGTTTAGGAAAATGTGAAAAATGAGCTTTTATCTTGCCTTCTCGCTGAGATACACAAGCATGGCAAGGCAGCTCTGAAAGCCAAAACAAACAAGATTACCATAGCGGTTGGCGCAAATGAGCGGAGAGAATCTTTTACCTGTAAAATCCCGGAGGGGCCTGTGGAACTAAGAAGTTTCTTTCAAGGCTTTGCAAGACGTCGTTCAGCATTCTCACTCGGGTGGGAGCTCTCTCCTTCGGGTCGTTCGCTGGACGCATCTCATCCGACTGGAACAACTGGGCACTGTCCCTCAGGGCGTTGGCTATTGTCAGCAAGCGGTCAAGATTTAGATGTTCATCTGAGAGCAGTAAGAGAAACACACTATAAGTAAAAATGTGTTGAGGCTGTCTGGCAGATTGACGTGCTTGCTCGTGGTAGAACACACTTCTGAGTCACACTTAAACACTTGGCTCTGACCAGTGGGCCTTTGGGGTTGTAGTTTATTTGTTCCAAATATTTACACGCTGCTTAATGCCTAGTCTTTAAGCAGTGTGCAATAAGATTCCAAATTCAGATAATTGGTTAAAATTAACCATGAAAAAAAAAACTTACTTGCTGCTGAAATGAAAAGGTCTTGGCCAAGCACCAGAAACTCAACACAGAGGGGACTGTCTCCTGGTGGCTATAAGCATAGCTGCCAAGTTATCCCTTTTTTAAAGGGATTTTCCCTTATGCTGAATAGGCTTCCTCGTGAGAAAAGGGAAAACTTGGCAGCTATGGCTATAAGTCATGCATCTGAGCCCTGTGATGCCACCAGAAATGATTCCATGGAAAACCTCAGTGATAGGCCAGGGCAGGGTTATAAGGAATCAGGCAGTCTTTAAGGTATCCTAGATTCAAGTTGGTAAGCGCCTTGTAAATTAACATGAATCAGAACCTGATGTCTGCCCACTGTTGGGTTAAAGGGCAGTTACCCTTTCCCCTCCCAGTGATAAACTAAGTGTGAAACATTTTACTCATGCCAAAGCTACCCCTGTTTCATTCTACCGTAGCAAGTGAGGCAGCTTGAGTACATGAATGCTTCAGGGCAGAAGCATAATTTACAAGCGTTAAAAATCCACTGGTGCCCATTATGGAAAGCAATTGGTTACGCAGAGAAATGTTACTGCATTCAATCCAAGTCTGGAGAATAAATATCCATCCGGCATAACATGACTTTGAATAAAATCCAGTTACATGCAGCCTGTGCAATGAAAAAACCTGCCGTATAATTCAGCAATCAGCGGTACGCATCTCCCAAGTTCCCTTTTTCTGGTGCCTCCAATTGTATTTATTTAACAACTTAAAATAACCAGATGAGATCATTCATCCTGATTCAAGCTGGGGAGGGTTGCATAACAAATTGGAAATGCGGGATAATAAAAGTGTTGCTGTTTCCCCTTGAGTGAGATAACATTTGTAATTTTTCCCTCCTTCTTCTCCTTAGGAGTGGTGTCGAAAGATGTTTAAGATAAAACTAGCAGGCACTTCCGAATTGCACAGCCTACCCGTTGCAACCACTGTGTTTATCCAAGGGATAAATCACACGTGTCGCTGTCACTTCAAGGCAGCCATGTCCAGGATGCTATGATAATAGGAATGCAACTGCACTTAAAATAATACTATTTATATCTGGAGGTGAACATAGCCGTAGGCTTGCTAACGTCTTTGAAAGCCACTACTCAAGAACAATTCATATAGCTAGATTGCTAAGCGACTAGACTGATATTCTGGTATGCAAACCATTAATTTAAAAAGGACAATCCTGGAAAGGGGAAATTAAAAAAAAAATCTATATTCTGGTCAGCTGCCAATTTGATGTCAGGCTAAGATCAAGGACCTGGTTCTGGTGCACAAAGCCATAGACAGCTTGAGACAAGGACACCTGAATAATCATTTCACCCACTGACCACTAACATGCACATTTTTTCAAAGCAGTTTTTCTGACTAGGACACAGTTATCACCAATAAATGCATTTTAGGCCCACTTTGGCCTAGTATATACATTTTTGTATATGTTACTTGGCTGGAGAACCGCACCGTAAAATTCAGAATAGAGCAAATTAGGAAGGATGGCTGTAACTGGTTAACATGTTGTTTCAGAAAGTTTAGATTAGATAAACCTGCCTTTAAAGGTGAACCGAATCCCTATCTGTTGCTGGAAGACAGGGGGCTATTCTTTTGCGGATTGGTTGTTGCTCAGCAGTAGAGCACATGATTTGAATGCAAAAGTTCCCACATTCAATTCCTTACATCTCTAGGAAAGGATAGAGAAAAATTCTGTCTGAGAACCTCTGGAAAGCTGCTTCCAGTCAGTGTAGACAATTCACTGACCCCATATCAGGCAATTTCATATATCCCATGGAACTCATGTTCATAAATTCCACCGGAGGAGGGAGATGCATGATTCAGTCTTGGGTTTGGGATAGAGACACAACATCCCATGCAGGAAATCACTGTCATTGAAAAGTACCTGCCAAGCGGCTGTAATTTTTTAAAGTATACAACAGGGTTTGTTGATTTAATCTGGCATTTTCCTTAGCTTCGTTTAATTCATTAGTTTCAGTCACTTCACTTCAAGGAAAGGAGGATTATTTTCATGGCACTAATACTAGTAAGATAAGCTTTCTCATTTCTGTTAACTTTGCAATTTTGTTTAATGAAATTCCCCGCAGCTCTTCTGTCTCTAAGATCAGTTTCATTACATCGTCCACTTCTTTGTCTGATCTCATAAAGCTAAGGTTTGTAAAGTTGTCACAAGGGTTCGTTGCTCTTGCATTTATGCAGTCCAAGGCATACATTTATTGCAGCTACTGAATTAGTCAGGTTTTAAGGTGTAAACTGTAGGGCAGGGGTGGGGAACGTTTCTGAGCCCAAGGGCCACATTCCCTCCTGGGGAACATCCTGGGGGCCGCATACCCATAGTGGATGGAGCCAAGGGGGCAATATATAATAGAATCATAGAGTTGGAAGGGATCCTGAGGATCATCTAGTCCAACCCTCTGTAATACAGGAATATGCAGCTGCCCCACACAGGGATCGAACCTCCAATCTCATGACTCTTACCTTTGTACAGCAGGCTGCATTCTAGCCATGCACAAGTCAGAGATCTCTGCTCTCACTCCTGCACACAGACATCTCTCCACTGTCCATCCAGGCAAGCAAGAGGCACTGTCCCAGTTCAAGGATAGCTCAGCTGGTAGAGCGTAAGACCCTTAATCTGAGGGTTGTGGGTTCAAGCCCCATGTTGGGTGAAAGATTCCTGCATTACAGGGGGTGGACTAGATGATGCTAATGGTCCCTTCCAACTCTACAGTTCTATGATTCCAGCTAGGCAAAAGCAATTCAGGAAGTTGTGAAGCAGGCCCGGGGAGGGGTGTGGCCTGGAGAGAGGGTGTGGCCTGTTAGTATTATTCGGTAGTATTGGGGAGAGGGTGTGGCCCAGAGAGAGTCCCAGGGAACAGATAGAGAGGCCTGGGGGCAGTAGCGTAGAAAGGGGGAGCGGTGGGGGCGGGTCGCCCCGGGTTCCACTCTGGGGGGGTCTCCACTTGGGGCACCCCGCCCCGCCCCTCGCTCCGCCTGCGCACGCCGTACAGACATATGTGGTTCGTGTCGGCTGTCCCACGAGCGGCAGCTGTGTGTGAGCAGTGGCTGGTGGGGCTGCCGTGCACCAGCAGCAGTGCATCCTGCCTGCACATGTGCAGCATCCTGGCACATGCACATGCGCAGTCAGTATGCGCTGCTGGGCTGGCGCTGTGGCTCCCACGGCAACCTTACGAGCGGCAACGGAAAAGCAGCACGGACGGGGCAGCCTTACGCGCGCTGTTCATGCACAGCAGCCTTACGAGTTGCCGCTTGCTCGGTGTATTGTAAGGTTGCCGCGGAAGCAGCAGCGCCAGCCTGGACGGACTGCACATCGACCGTTCATCCTGACGCGTGCGTCGTGATGTCATGACACATGCGTGCTGTGAAGCGACACCTCGCCCCCAGGGGGCGCCTCCACGTTTGCTACCCTGGGCAGCTAAGTGGCACAGTTCGCCACTGCCTGGGGGTGGTTGTATTTGGCCACCATTCTTGAGATTCCTGCTCTACGGGTAAGGCTGACCCTCCCAAACACTGAAGGAGCAAAGCTGCTGCACATATTGTAGGTGCCAACGGCCAGCTGTGTTATTTCCAAGAGCCTGGGTTTCTCTATTTGCCTTTCCGGAGGCGGAACTGTCTTCTTTTTTCCCTCCCTCTCATCCAAACACACAGATCAAGGTCATTCATTTCTAACACAGAGCTTTCAAGAACTGGCTGATAAATCAACTCAAGCAACTTATTCGGCATTAAATTATCCCGCTTCCTAGTGGCTGCAAGGAGAGAGGCGAGCAGGAGTGATCTGCTGCCAACGTGAACTGCGGCAATAAATAAGCAAGGTGGCCAGTCTTCAAACCGAAGAGCCATGGGGGTTCAGTGCTCTTTCCCCTTTCCCTTTCCTCCATTTGTGGTTGCCCTACAAGGAGCTGGGGAGAAACACCCTCACAGTTTGGCCCTAAAATGGTATTTATCCTTGATTGTGATTTAAATACTGGTTACTAGTCACTGGTGTGACTTCTATTAAAAATTATACACAATTCTATTGTGTACTGACTTCACTGAAACTTACTCCTAAGTAAATGTGTAGCATTTATTATTATGTAGTTTAGAAATTATTTATTGTAACTGTTGAGTGGATTTCTGTTTAATTTTTATATGGTGATATTATTATACTATCCTAATGACTAATTATTATACTATCCTAATGACCCAGGTGGCGCTGTGGTTAAACCACAGAGCCTAGAGCTTGCTGATCAGAAGGTCGGCGGTTCGAATCCCTGTGACGGGGTGAGCTCCCGTTGCTTGGTCCCAGCTCCTGCCAACCTAGCAGTTCGAAAGCACGTCAAAATGCAAGTAGATAAATAGGAACCGCTACAGCGGGAAGGTAAACGGCGTTTCCATGTGCTGCTCTGGTTTGCCAGAAGCGGCTTTGTCATGCTGGCCACATGACCTGGAAGCTATACACCGGCTCCCTCGGCCAATAATGCGAGATGAGCGCGCAACCCCAGAGTCGGTCACGACTGGACCTAATGGTCAGGGGTCCCTTTACCCTTTACCTTTAATGACTGTAGATTCCTTATTTTAAAGCTGGGGAGGGAAGGATACAAAGAAATTATTATTATTATTATTATTATTATTATTATTATTATTATTATAGCAAGTTTGGTCATACTGTTTCCATGTGCGCTCCTAAGATTCCTGCTCCAAATTCATAGAATCACGAATTTATATGCTATATTCCGGCCTTTAATACAACAATTCACTTATCTTATTATGTCTATTTTCTGCTTGTTCTTTTTCCATGCAGTCATTGCTTGGTCTTCACATGTTGGGAACCCCTTCCTACCTTTAGAAACGAGAAGTATCCCTTTTTTAAGGATAAGAGGGCTTCACATTCTCCTGTTTTTTTTTCCAATCCCCATGCATAGAGCTCCTGAAGAAGTAGCCAACCCTTAATGTGGTCCCCAGACCAAAAATATATAGCTATTCCTGATGTATAGGACTGCTCAGGTCGGGATTTATGTATAGCCTAAGCTACAGAAGCTATTTCTTAGGGCCCCACTCTCTTGCGGGGCCCCAAAGAAATTAAGGGGGGGAACCTGGATACTGTGTACATTTCCAAAATATAAGATAAAAAAAACACAAATGAAATAAAACCTACATACGCAGTGTTTTGTGTGGTGTAGGCTCCTATGATGTAAGTCATGGGCCCCGCCTGCTAGCCTGCTCCCTAAAATATAAATAGTTTGCTCATTTCTATATATAGAGTACCTACATTCGGTTGCATGGCAACATGTGCAAATAGCTTTAGATACCTATGGGTAGGTCCATAAATTACCATACAGCATGTATTGAACACAAATATATATACACATGTTGTTGTTGTTTAGTCGTTTAGTCGTGTCCGACTCTTCGTGACCCCATGGACCATAGCACGCCAGGCACTCCTGTCTTCCACTGCCTCCCGCAGTTTGGTCAAACTCATGTTCGTAGCTTCGAGAACACTGTCCAACCATCTCGTCCTCTGTCGTCCCCTTCTCCTAGTGCCCTCCATCTTTCCCAACATCAAGTGCCCTCCATCTTTCCCAACATCAATATATACACATATATTCAACAAATGTTGACAAAGGACAGCTGGGCATATAAAGGGCCCCATTACCTTCAGTAGCTTAGGGCCTCATCAAACCTAAATCCGGCCCTGGAACTGCTGCTGTAATTTATAACACGCAAATGCCTACACACTTTTTTCTTTATTGGCTTACATGTTATGCCCCACTTTTCTTGCAACATGGAGCCAAAGGAGCCTACATGGGTTTCCTCAAGCAGTCACCACCTAGACACTGATCACACCCAGACCTGCTGAGCAGCAATCAAGTTCCTTCAGACCATATCCTGTGTATGCATACAACACACACAAAAATTTGGTCCAATGAAATAGGCACATACTGTTTGTTTACAGTGATGAAAAGCAAATGCTCACCATCAAAAAGCAAAGGGAGATAAGAAACACATTCACCAAAAATCTTTGGACCATGGAACAAATTACCTCTAAAGCTCTTCTGAACTTCTAATGCAATATCCAGGGCATTAAAGGGCAGTACTGGGTTGTTGGCAATTTGCAAAATTACTTCGCCTGTCAGCTGGAAGGAAAAAAGAAGAGAGAGAGAGGAAACAAATAAATGGAGATCAAATAAGTTTTAATTTGGTCTCTACAGCCACAGCAGGCGCCATAACTCTCCACCGGTTTGACTTCACATTCAAGGGTGCATTCTTCCATTGTCTTCCGAAACAGACAGATGCCAACAGTATTATACCTAAGTACAGTATTCACCATATGCTTCAATGCACACAATCAGGCCTCTTGTGCAAGCAGTCCTCTCCATTCATTTCAATGGCAGAAGTGGCATGGTATGAGCAAAATCATGTGTGTTTCACATAGCCCCCCCCCCTCTATCAAAATGAACGTCTTGATTTATAAGATCTCTTACCTGCCCTTCACCATAAAACAATATATTATGCAATCATAAACACAGACGAAACTGTTCCAACCGAAACAGAGCAGTATATATTTGACAGAGGAGGAGGATCCCACAAAGCAAAATACCTTACCTGCCAAAGGGTAATGAGCATTTGCATCTTCAGAATATGGCAAAAGATGTACACACACAGTGGTATGGGGAGGGAGTTCCACAATTCATGGGCTGCCTTTTGAGGCCCCTATGCAGATCTTGACATCCCAGAGAGCACAGCAGATTACTCACGTTCACAGAGAATAATTGGATCAGGGGGAATGTCTGATTTAGAACAGTGGCCTTCAACTTGACCAGTTCCAGGATCCACCATTAATTCCAGCCTGATATACAGTATCACTTTCAATGTTCTCACTTATCATTTTTTTCAACCCAAACTATTTGCCTTTACTTATTGCCATTAGTGCTGTCAACCGTATGAAGGGTTTTGCCCTTGATTAATGTTCTGTCTTTTCACCGACTAGTCAATTAACTTTAAATGCATTTTGCATATTATCCAAAGGCACTGCAAGGTAAGGTATTTCACCGCTTAATAAACAAAAGCTCCACCACCCAACAATAGAAAGAATGGGGAGCATTAACATACGGGTGTGCTTTTTAATTATCATTCCATATTACATTACAGTAATACATTGGAACCACAATATAAAGAATATTGCATCAATAGTTGCTCTCACTGATTACAATGAGCTTCTGCCAATTAATCAACCACATGTAGTTGACTAATCTATCAACAAACTGATTTCACACAAACATCTGCCTTTCTTTTTCTCTTACCTTCCTTCTCTCATTCTTTCTTTCAACAATATAGTTCCTGCATCCTGCACAAGATGCAGCTTCTAGGGGAAGACCCACATATGAAGTTCAGGCGCCAGGTTAAAAAACAGGGGAGGTTTCCCAGGTCTTTTAAACTTGACTCATTATTTTATTAACTCCTGATTTTGGGGTTTTTGTATTTTATACCGTACTGTGTTATCTGCTTTAGGGTTCGGTTTTAATTCTCAGGTGTGCTACATTTGACATTATATACAAACAGACATTGCTTCATGAAGATAAGCTGCCTTGAAAAGTCTCTTGCAGCACAATCTTCTACCAGTCTACTCAGAAGAAAACCCTGTTGAGTTCAATGAGGCTCACTCATTGATGTTTGCTCTGATCTAGTGATAAAGAGCAGGTTTGTGTGAGGAAAACCCCAGAGGAAAAATAAATAAAATAAAGCTTAAAAGTGCAACCCATGCACTTTTTTACGGAGCAAACAGCAACCCACAGAAAAACCAAACTGCTGTTTGTTGCAATTCAGCTTTAAAGAGCAGGATCTCATTCATGGGGAAAGATCTGGGGCAAATTTGGAACTTTAAAGTTCAGACCTTTGCTTGGCCACAGCCCCATGTCAGTGATTTGAAGGCCACTTGAGGGGGACTTGAGGCTGTCCTGTGGATTGGCCAATAGTAGGCAGGCCTGGGCACGGGCATTCCCCAGGGGGCAGGACTTCCCGGCTGATGAGCATTGCTTGGTTCCGCCCCCCGGTTTTCCTTCCCTGGACCAACTAGCAGTTAGGCTTTGGCTAGAGGGGAGGTTGTAGCCTTTGCCTGCTCCTCCAGATGTTTTGGGACTACAACTCCCACCATCCCTAGCTAACAGGACCAGTGGTCAGGGATGATGGGAATTGTAGTCTCAAAAGATCTGGAGAGCCAAGTTTGCCTATGCCTGGTTAAGAATATACTGTTAAAGGGATCTGTGAGGTGTTGCATCTGTCCCATGCCCCGGTGGGGGCTAGGGCCATAGAACTCCTCCAGCGGGGACCCTTCAGGGTGTACCCCTATTTGATGTAGGTCATAGGCCATAGTGTGGTTTACCCTTAGATGCACTCCCAACGGACATGCTGGAGTTAAATAAATAAATGGCTTCACCCAATGCCTATGCCCAAACCTCACATCTGTAACCAATAAAGTTGTGGCCTATTTGAACCCCAAAACTCTATGAGCTGTTGTCTGGTCTGGTTATTTCATTACGTAGGGAGCGACTGGGTCATGGGGCCTTGGCACGCAAATTACTCTGCACTATCTGATATTTGAGAAAGAACAATTGTTGACACCCAGAAAAGATGTTGTTGGAATATTATCAAACATCCAGGATTTCTGGAGACGGGAAAGGAAAGGAAAGATATCCCAGCAGGATATCTTAAAAGCCTGCAAAGAAATTTGGGGCAAGACGCATCCATAGTACATGGAGACAGAGAGCACACTATAGATCAGCTTGAAACCCACTTCCAAGCAGGGGCAAGATCTGAAGCTGTAAAGATTTCTACCTAAAGGGGAGAAAATGCCAGGGAGGCTGCTGTGAAAAAGAGCTGTCATCTTCTGTGAAGGAAGAACAAGGAGGTGAAAGGAAGCTCTGCAGAAGAACAAAGTTAATGATATCCCAAGGGACCAAGAAAGAAACTGGAAAGTTAAATTAGATTTTTTTTTAAAAAAAAAATATCCATGGGGGGGGGGGGGGTAGCTAGGGATGGAAGAAGATATTTTTCTGTTCCAGATTGTATCCATTGCATGCAGTACTCTTCCCATTCCACTGCAGTTCACCTTCTGCCAAAAACCACTCTGTCCAATGTGGCAAAATTTTGTCCCTTGAATAAGTTGCATATTTTTATTATTTAAATCACACCAGTTACATTGTCATTGTGTTATTCCACCTCATGCATTTCAATGCAAAAGGAAACTCATTTGTTGAGACATTGGGAAGAAAGAGGGGGGAAGAGGTGGACAGGGAGGGAGGGTGGGTGTTGAGCTTCTTTCACGTGATCGACCGCTTGTGCCAGACCCCGATACAAAGCCCGAGCCCTGCCATTTGCTCTCGAACCCGAACCAAAAGCGCCGGCACACAAAAAAATCCACACACCCCCAACCAAATAAAGGAGCTGTCCATACCTATACCAGCACCCATACAGAGCCCGGGCCACCGCTCCCGAGCCCAAACCTGAACTTGAGCCACCCGCACGAATATTTTCTTATAACCCCCCCCCCCGATATATAGATATAGCTGTATCAGACACGTACCATCTCTATTGCCTTTCTGGTGCTTATTGAAAACCTTCCTTTTTCAACAAGATGGAGCAAGCTTGCTTTCCGCAGGCTAGGACCCGAACCAATGGTTTCAAGTTGCAAGAAAGGAGATTCCGACTAAGCATCAGGAATAACTTTCTGACAGTAAGAGCTCTTTGGCAGTGGAACGGTCTCCCTCGGGAGATTGTGGGCTCTCCTTCCTTGGAGATTTTAAAAGCATCTATTGGGTGGCCATCTATCATAGATGGCTTAATTGAGATTCCTGCATTGCAGGGGGTTGGACTAGATGACCCTCGGGGTATTTTCCAACTCTACAATTCTATGATTCATAAATGGAATGAAATAAATAAATAAAAGTAACTTGGGGGGGAGGAAGAGTTGGCTCCCAACAGTTAAATTTAGAAGTGATGAAATAAAAAGGTAGCTGCGGGGGGGTGGGGAGAGAACCTTATCAGTAAAGCAATTTACAAATCTTGTGATCTCCCTCCCTCTCTGTCTTTCCTTTTGCATTATGTCACAGGCAGTTTATATGTGTGTTAATGGGGTAATCATAGAGTTTATTAAATCACGTATGTGGAACGTTAACCTGGAGAAATCAATCATGGGGAGGAAAGCTTGGAGCATTGATTTTGAGCAGGGTGAGTAATAACTTTGCAGAAACGTGCATCAAGCCCGCATAATGCAGCAAGACAGAAAAGGCCACTGATTTCTTATTTATGGTCTTATATTTGGCCATGCCATCCTAGGAGCACAGCACTGAACATACATGCAAAATAGACACAGCGCTCCAAAGACAACCCTTTGAAACACAGCCTAAACTTAAAAAATAAATAAATGTATGATTTCCAATTTTATTTCAATCATTTTACAATCATTTTAACATTTCGAAACTCAACTTCCTTCCTCCTCTTTTTGCGGTTCCTTAAATTTATTTTTATATTTTCTGCATATTCCAAATTACATGGCCTGAACTTAATGTCCTAATCATTGAGCATAATGGCTTGAATCCAAAGAGATACTTTAGGTCCATCCAAGAACTTCAACACACACATTGAGATTATCAAGTCTTCCACTTTGAAAAACAGACAACCACCATGTGATAGGACCAAACTATTTCTGGACATTTTCAAGGTATCCAAAGAGGTCAATGGAAGGTTTTTGGGGGGATCCATGAATATGGGTCCAAAAATGATTTTTCCAGAGCAGTAAAATAAATTGCATGCAAAATGTTGTGTTTAGGTGTGCCCCCCCCCCCGGGAGGTAAGTGGTCCATAGCTTTCCCCTTTTACACTTTAAAATACAGTAGTTTCTCAGGCTCATCACATTTCCTGGAGCAACATATTTCCATAGACACGCCAGGAAATGTCACATTTCCTAGGAAGTCCATGGGAACGTGTGGCAGAAATAGGGCTGATAAACTAAAGAGAGTGGTGAAACTCACATTAAAGTGAAAAGAGAAAAAGGAAGGAAGGAAGGAAGGAAGGAAGGAAGGAAGGAAGGAAGGAAGGAAGGAAGGAAGGAAGGAAGGAAGGAAGGAAGGTCTGGTTAAGTTTACATTAACATTTTAACTGAACTGAAAAAAAAATAAACATTATCCCACCTTAACTTGGGACAATGCCCCAAGCCACAAATGTTTGGGGAAATTACTCATGAAACAATGAAAGCTGCAGAAACTCCCTGTTTTCTTGGGGGTGTGGGATGAAAGGAGTGAATGTTTACCACTTTGGATTTTTAAGCGAAAACTAGCAATTTCGCTAGTTTGCTCCCAGTACATAAATAGTGTGAATATGCACTTCAGTTCTGTTTGCTGCCATTATTTTCCCTGACTGTACTGTTTCCCCTGCTTTCTGGATTGGTCCCATGGGCAACCCCACCCAATCACACAGTAAAGAGGGTTACTTGGCCATTAAGATTCAGGTACGTCATGATGAGGGCAAGTGAGGGCAATGCAAAACAGTTTCCTGCTAAGTTTGAGGAAACAGCCAAAATATACAGGAATTTTTGGGACTGCCCGAAATGTCTGTGAAAAATGGTACTCTGTACACATTGTACACATTTCCTCAAGCTTTCTATAATGCTATATAACCTTCCAGTTTCACATTTCTTCTTTGACACTATTGACACTCAAAGGTTAAGTAGTAGGATGTATTTCTGTGTTTAAACAAACAGCTCAACAAACATCTAATCTGACAGGATACATTTTGGGTCAGCAGAGGGCTCTCTGAGAGAAGACTAGAGTAATTCAAAAGCTGCTACGGATGAAGTAGAGCATAATAATTCACAAAAGATATAGCTGTTTCTATACAAGGTAGGATTAATCATTTCAATAAATGCTACAAATACGATGTGTATTTCTCTAAAAGGAAAGCACTTCATATATTTTATTCATGCTTTGGGAAATATTGATCGGGAAATAGATGCATTAATGAAAAAGGAGTGCCCTGTATTTTTAAGTGGGACTGAAGATCAACAAAAAGGTTAGATATTGGCATGTATAGAAAGTCATGCACCAAATTCAGAAACTTCCTTGTCTATCAGATTGGCCTTCAGCAACAAGGGATCACTGCAAGATGTACTCTTTATCTGAAGAGTATCTGAAGAAGTGTGCATGCACACGAAAGCTCATACTAATGACAAACTTACTTGGTCTCTAAGGTGCTACTGGAAGGATTTTTTATTATTTTTTGTTTCGACTACGTCAGACCAACACGGCTAACTACCTGTAACTCTTTAACTTTATTTATCAGAAATTCAAAAACACATTAGGCAGGAGAAAACCCCACTAAAAACCTCTCTTTTCAACTACCTCTGTCGAGCCTCTAGTGGTTTTGGACTGGAATTATTCCTGACTCTGGTGAACTGGAACATATCAAAAACAGTTTGGATTCCCTTCACATTATAAAGGCCTGACTAGGAGAGCCATGATTTCACTGAATACTACAGCTGAGAACAATGCCACACACATATGGGCTCCTCATTCAGACCATCCACTGAACACAGAATAAAGCTAATGGTCTTTGACTTGGGAACAGGACCAGCACAGCAGCTTGTCATGCCTTGCCCTAACCTGGTGCCAGACATAAAGTTCTTGGAGGATGGACGAGAAACTCTGTAGGTTGAGGATCTTGGAGAGCAGGCAGGGTCTCCTGGAACCAGCTCTGAGGAACTCCTTGAGGGGCCTTCTAGTGGAAGATCAGCTAAAGAACCCATGGAGCTGTCAGAGGATGGGGTGAAACCTCTCCTCATTCCAAAGGCTTAGGTCTAGGCCAGGCATCCCCAAACTTCGGCCCTCCAGATGTTTTGGACTACAATTCCCATCTCCCCCGACCACTGGTCCTGTTAGCTAGGGATCATGGGAGTTGTAGGCCAAAACATCTGGAGGGCTGCAGTTTGGGGATGCCTGGTCTAGGCCAAAGAGTATTGACACAGCATGTATCTATGGACCAAGTATCAACACACAACTCATAAGTAAGCAACCCCTTGGAATCCTTTACTACCTAGCTGGGGCTAGGATATGGTCTGGAGAGGTCTCCAAACCTTCCAGTTACTATAAACAACATCTCCATCTCCTTGTTCTTTGCTCCTGTGTATAGTTTCTCCTCCCTGCTATACACCAAAGGTTGATGGGCATTACCATTCAAATGGGATGGGTGTGCCCTGTCATATGCTTGATTATGTGGGGTGGGGCTTACCTGACCCCCCCTTATTGAAGTTGGCACCCCATTTCCTGACCTTGTTGCTGGATCACGCCTGGGACCTAGACATTGGCTTTGAGACAATAGTGCACCTTGAACCCTGTTCTCTTGCACGAGTGTTTTGGTCAAAGGCTTTTACCTCCTTGGACTGCGACTCCAGCCCCTTGGACCACAACACAGCCCTGTGCCCACTCCAGCTCTTCCATAAATGTGTGAAGGCACTTCTGAAAGGAGCTAGTACATGGAGGTGATTTTGAAATGTGGTCTAAAACCAGGCATTCTTCCACGCAATGTTTGTGCCAAAGGGATCTCTATATCATTTTGTCCACCCAACTCTAGAGCCATGTATTCTTGGTTACTATGTGCAGCCCTCAGAGTGACAGCTATAGAATAATATTTTTTAAACTCTAGCAATTATGCATAATCTTCTTCCCACAAATCAGGGTGTCATGGTTGTAAGGCAAATGACATTTTTGAATTCCTGCTTATGCATGATCTGTAGCAGACTTAAGGAGGAGAAATAGGGGAAAACAGGATCAAGCCTTTCTCTCTCTCTCTATATATATAATCACAATTTGTTTGTGATTCATATATATATATATATATATATATATATATATATATATATATATATATATATATGGTAAAGGTACCCCTGGCCGTTAGGTCCAGTTGCGGCGCTCATATCACTCTATAGGCTGAGGGAGCTGGTGTTTGTCAGCAGACAGTTTTTCCGGGTCATGTGGCGAAACCAGAGCAGTGCACAGAAACACCGTTTACCTTCCCACCGTAGCGGTACCTATTTATCTATTTGCACTTTGACGTGATTTTGAACTGCTAGGTTGGCAGGAGCTGGAACCAAACAAGGGGAGCTCACCCCGTCACGGGGATTCGAACTGCCGACCTTCTGATCGGCAAGCCCTAGGCTCTGTGCTTTAGACCACAGCGCCACACGCGTCCCATATATATATATATATATATCGTTATAAAAAGTCATAATTGAGGAATGATGGATTAGCTGAGCAGGTACATGAGATATGCTCGGCAGTGCAAACTGAATACTTGAAACATGCTGAAAATGGAAGTTCGAAAATAAATATAATAAAATGACATGTTGTGTATAAGCATAGTACATTTTTGTATGTGTGCTGTAGCTTTCATTGTAAAAAATCTAATTCATCACAATACTTAATAGATGTCTCTATATATTTGATAATGGATTTCATTATGGTATGTTCACAGTTGGGGTTTGTGTATCCTCAAGAGTAAAAAAATGAGGTGTCTGTTATCTTGGTTGCAAATAGGAAAAGGGAGAATCAAATTCTCCAACCACAACTTATTGGATCACCTAAGGGAGCCCTCCTATTGGCTTAAAGCAATTATTAGTTCATGTATTACTCATGCAGTAAGGAATAAATCTAGGTTCTGAGAACACACAAATCTGGTATCATGTGAGTACTGTCACGAATGAGCCAGACATTTGCAAATGCAAACAGATGCACAGTTTGTTTGTGATTCATCTATCTGGTGCAGTGTATGAATGATCCCGAGGCCTAAGGCACCCTGTCAACCAGGCAAAGGAAATCATGAGGTGAAATATCTACATTGGAATACAAGCACTACCCTTTCTACCCAGTCCATGACAGTAGTAGTCAGCAGAAATATAAAATCCCCAGTGTTGGTTTTCAGTGGTAACTACATGCTGTTTCCAATGGTAACTACATAGGTGAAACCAAGCATTCTTTGAAAATATGAGACATAATCGGATGGGGAATTTTTTTTTTGTGGACAAGAAAAACTTGACACCAGGGGGGCAAGCATTTCTCTCAACATGACTGCTTCTCCTCTGACCTCTTGATCCTTGTCCTTTCAAAGATGGACTTGGGAATTACAGTTCCTGGCCTTGGCAAAGACAATGGAGATACTGGTTTCTCGGGTCAATATACATTCTAACCTCTTGCTTTTTTTAATGGATGCTCTGTGTTTTTAAGTGCTGAATATGTCAGTCACGGTTAGACTGCAAAAAAACAACAGCTCCCAACCAGTGCATGTGAATAACTTCTTTTTGGTTACTTTCTAAAACAACACATCATGTCTAGAAGAGGAAGAATCATAGAATCATAGTTGGAAGAGACCACAAGGGCCATTCAGTCCAACCCCCTGCCAAGCAGGAAACACCATCAAAGCATTCTTGACATATGCCTGTCAAGCCTCTGCTTAAAGACCTCCAAAGAAGGAGACTCCACCACGCTCCTTGGCAGCAAATTCCACTGCCGAACACCTCTTACTGTCAGGAAGTTCTTCCTAATGTTTAGGTGGAATCTTCTTTCTTGTAGTTTGACTCCATTGCTCCGTGTCTGCTTTTCTGGAGCAGCAGAAAACAATCTTTCTCCATCCTCCATATGACATCCTCTCATATATTTGAACATGGCTATCATATCACCCCTTAACCTTCTCTTCTCCAGGCTAAACATACCCAGCTCCCTAAGCCGGTCCTCATAAGGCATCGTTTCCAGGCCTTTGACCATTTTGGTTGCCCTCTTCTGGACACGTTCCAGCTTGTCAGTATCCTTCTTGAACTGTGGTGCCCAGAACTGGACACAGTATTCCAGGTGAGGTCTGACCAGAGCAGAATACAGTGGTACTATTACTTCCCTAGATCTAGATGCTATACTCCTATTGATGCAGCCCAGAATTGCATTGGTTTTTTTAGCTGCTGCATCACACTGCAGCAGCATTCCCTCCCCTCCATTTGACGCTTCCTCTGCACCTAACATAGGAATGTAAGCTCTTCTGAGCAGGGACCTGCCCTCCTATACCACGTAAAAGTGTTGTGCACACAGGGCTGTCTTTAGCATATGCGCCGCCGGGGTGCAAAGATCTGCCCAGCGCCCCCAAATTTAGTGCTGCCCATGTCTACACCCAAGATATACTTTTCCGTGGTTGCAGGCGAGGCCATGGCGGCGGCGGCAGTGTCGTCACCATCCTGCTCTTCCAAGTCTCCCTGCCATCGCCCCTCAAGAACCGGGCACCCGAGCTCCGCAAAGGTGCACAGCTTCACACATCTAGGCATTTTTTAAAGCTCCCCAGGAGGAGGAAGGAGAAGAAGAGGGACACAGCAGCCACGCCGACGGCGGGCGAGAGAGCAACACCTCTCCATGCAGAGCGGGACTCTGTGGAGGAGAAAGTGGCCAGGGTGGAGGCGGCAGAGGCGGCCAGCTTTGAATATCAGCTTGATCAAAATTATTTATTATTTCATAACAGGTAGGTACCCTATGCTCTCCTACAAATGTACCTTGAGCTAGTTTGGAGATTCTAGCAGGGGAGCGCAGCTATCGTATACCCTTGACCGAAGAATGGTACGCTCCTTCTATCTGGGATGGTTGTCCTCTTCCACCGAGCGCACAACTTCGGGAGGGACACACATGGAGCGGTGAGAGAAGGAGGGGACACCCGCCTAGCGAGCCAGATAGCCGAATCAACCCTGGCGATCAATGGGGTGACAGATGTCGCAGCGAATCTTTTAGCAGAAGTATGAAGGGCACAAAAAAAGACCAAAAGGAAAGGTTGAAAGTATAAGTATGCAATTGAACAAGGTAATATAGATCAGCATATAGGAAAGGCTGGAAGTCACAAATGGTGAAGGGGTGTGTGGGAAACGGGGGTATGTCATTAATCTTGTCTTAACTGTTTGTCTTATTTTAAGTTGTTCTTTACTTTATTATCATTTAATATTATGATTTAACATTTTCATCATTCTTAACCTCAGTTGTGTTATGTTATGTTAAGTTTTCAGTTATATTAGGTTATTCACACTATTTATATTATTTATGTATGTGTTTATGTATGTTTTTCTTTTCTTTTCTTTTTCTTTCATTTTTTATGTATGTTTTTAATGAAGATATCAATAAAGTCATTTAAAAAAAAATTAAAAAAAATTAAAAAAAAATCTACCCAAAAAGGCTCACGACAAAATAGTCCGAAATAGTTGGACTCTAATCCTAATCAAACATAAACTTGTCTTCCTTCCCCTCTTCAAATATAGAGGCTTCCCCACATCTGCACAATGGAGAGCCAATATTCTCAAGGAAATCAACTTAGCCATTAGAATCCTCGTCTCAGCAGAAAATATTATCAACATAACAGCTAGATAGTTAAGAGCTTAGACGGCTTCAGCGGTGGGCACCCAGCACCTCCCAGAATTTGATGCCCGGGTGCCCCACACCTCTTGCACCCCTGGGTAAAGGCGGCCCTGTGTGCACACCAATGGTGCTTTGCAGATAAACACACCACTGAACTCAGCAGGAAGGGGTCATAGTTCCGTGGAAGAACCTGGGCTTTGCATACAGGTGGTCCCAGGCTCAGTTGCCAGCATCTCAAGGTAGGACTGCAGAGAGACTCTTGGCTGAATGAAACACTGCTGCCAGACAGTGTAGGCATTACTGAGCAAGATGGACCAAGTAATCTGACTTGGAAGAAGGCAACATCCTATGCTCTTGCATCTTCCTGACAATTGCCCTGTTAAGCAGCCTAACTGTGTGCAAGATTGCAGCCTTTGTGATCAGATTGCTGCCTTCTGCAAGAGGCTATGCAAAAGCAGTGTTTTACTTAGCCTGAATTAATATATTCTGAGGCAGGCCACCTATCAATAATATATTATATCCCCTTGAAAGAATGGCTATATTGTAGGATACGCTCCAAGCAATGAAAACTTAAGCTCCTTTTAATTGTCAATCTTACCATCATTAAACACGTTCATGGAAAGAGTTTTTTTTTTGTTTTAACTCCCAGTGCTTCCCACCAAAATGAAAGTGCTAATGCAAAGAAGAACTCTTTGATCTTGAAATAAAAGTTTCATTTCAGGTGAAATTATGGAAATGTGGAAATATTAAGTTCCATTGTTAGAATTAAAAAGAAGTAAAACTGAAATGAGAAAGAACTAGGGCTATAATTCAGAGGACAGAGGTCGTGGATTCTATGATTTTCTGCTCTCAGTGCCAATGCCTAGGAAGGGAGATCTGTGCTTGGAAACCCCATTCCAGGCAGTCTGGATGAACCAACACTGGTATTTCCCTGCTGTTGGAGCTCTGATGGCAGGCAGGGCAGAAAGGAGGCATGGTGGGTATGGATCCTGTTCTTCCAACATGCTCCTGGAACACAGGCTGCGGGGCTAGAACAGTTTTTGAACTACAATTCCCATCATCCCTGACCACCGGTCCTGCTAGCTAGGGATGATGGGAGTTGTAGTCCGAAAACAGCTGGAGATCCAAGTTTGGGAAACACTGGGCTAGAATATAGAAATGAAAACAATAGCTGCCATCCCCTCATCTTTCCTACTGGTGAGATCCCAGCAGGGTTTTGGTTTTGGCCATTTTTCCATCTCCCCAGACCTGGTAAGATTGATCTGCATGCCAGTTGCACATGCCCTGCAAAACAATGACCCATCTCTGCATTATAGCACATAGCCTTTGATCCTATTACCTGGCAGCAGGTCCTCCGCAATGGCCAAACTGCAGGACCACGGATAAAAACACGGTTAATGAATTTTTTGTGCATGGATGTACAATCATTTCTGCAAGTTGTATGGGCCACTAACTGTATGAGAAGCCTTCTCCATGGGGATTCCACTTGATTTTCCTTGTGGATGTTTTTGTGTGAGCTGCTTCTGCTAAGGAGCTCTGGGTTGCAGCCCAAGAAATTAGCTGGAGACCTGCAGCCAAAGAATTGACTGCCTACTTCACATTTGCATTCGGCATTCTGCTGCCCTGTGACTTTTTGTTTTGTTTGCCCTTCTCATTCGGCTTCTTGACCCACCATCCTCCTTCATCCCCTGCCAAAGATTTCACTCTTCTGAATCAACATGTTAAAGAAATTTCATTCCTGCCCCTCTCAATGCACTCCTTCCCACGAACAATCCAGAGCCCCAGCTGTGTGTAGGAATCCTATCAGGCTTCTCCTCATCTCTTCCTTCTTTGTTCTCAGCACTCCCTACACACAAGTAGCCATGGAAGAGGTATTCAATTCAATTTGCATTTAAAGGGAAATCTACAAAATCTGCAGTTTTTGAAACAATATATGAACTGAAACAGAGAGATGCTTCAAAATTAAGACTTATCCGAATTTTGCAATGCAGTTCTCCACCAAGTAATATTCAGAAAAATGCATATGTTGTGGTAAAATGTGCTTGATAATGCATATATTACTGAAGAGAATGTACAAAAGGTGCATATTAGGGGGGGGGAGTGTATATTATCCAAAACTGCATATGGAAATACATCTGTGATAAATACATTTGTAATAGGTAAAGGTAAAGGGACCCCTGACCATTAGGTCCAGTCGTGACCGACTCTGGGGTTGCGGCGCTCATCTCGCTTTACTGGCTGAGGGAGCTGGCGTACAGCTTCCGGGTCATGTGGCCAGCATGACAAAGCCACTTCTGGCAAACCAGAGCAGCACATGGAAACGTCGTTTACCTTCCTGCCAGAGCAGTACCTATTTATCTACTTGCACTTTGACGGAACTGCTAGGTGGGCAGGAGCTGGGACCAAGCAATGTGAGCTCACCCCGTCGCAGGGATTCGAACTGCCGTCCGTCTGATCGGCAAGCCCTAGGCTCTGTGGTTTAACCCACAGCGCCACCCGCGTCCTGTACATTTGTAATAAAGCCACACTAACATGCTGGCATTTTTTTGTGAAGACTGAACCTGATGCCTTTAGACAAGTGATGGCCAATCCTCCAGCTGTTTTGGGACTACAATTCCCATCATCCCTGACCGCTGGTCCTGTTAGCTAGTGATGATGGGAGCTGTAGTTCCAAAACAGCTGGAGGGCCAAGTTTGGCCATCACTGCTTTAGACCACTGCTTTAGAATATGCTCTATCCTAGGGATGTCCAAAAGGTCCATCACAATCTAGATCCTCAGGAGGTTTTGGTAGATTGCGGTCAATCACTGGGTCCCTTTCCTTAGCCCTGTACCCCTAAAAATGGGGCTTTCCTCCTCCCTAAAAAAAGCTCAACAACTTTAACCTGAACTCCCCAAAAATGGGGGTAGATCACTGCCAGTTTTTAATTCTGTAAGTAGATTGCAGTCTCATGGGAGTTGCCCACCCCTGCAACCCCAAACATTTTTTCTTCCTAGATGCCCAGAGATCATTGCTTCATATATCAGGAAACATATTGTGCACAAGGTCGTCATGCAGGGGGATTCTGCCTGTAGTGCAATCTCTTTACAGACACTGCTGTGGTGCTACTGCTCACAGCAGTCTCTGGAAGCAGTACAAGACTTAAAGGGTTAAGTAAAGAGGTAAGAAACCAGGGAGCTAAGAAAGAGCTAGAGACAAGAACAAAAGATAAACAATTAAAGGGTTTAAAGCAATTCACAGTACCACCTGCACATGTAGCAGCCTGGACATGCAAAATCTGCAAAAATAAAAATAAAAATGCACAGAGTCAGTATGCAATTAGCTTTTGGACACATATTCCTCTTCTTCTGTCTCTTTTACTGCCATCACACATATTTGGCCAAATGGCTTCTGGGGTTTTCTTGCATATGCATGTCAGCAGTGAAATGAGCATATGCCCAGCTATTTTGAAACGGTGCTGTCCCACACGGTGAAAATATGGTTCACTTAAATCCAAGCTACATATTGGCACCAAATAGCAGCTTCCCTCTTGCAGCTCTGGGGTAACGGTATGGGTGGAAAGGGCTAACTATCCCCCCCCCCGGCTAAAATGCTCCCATCCACCTGCTTAAAAACACAGAGATGTCCTATGTGACACCATTTAATGTCATAGAATCATAGAGTTGTAGACTTGGAAGGGACCCCAGGGGTCATATGCAATGCAGGAATCTCAGCTAAAGCATCCATGACAGATAGCCATCCAACAGCTGCTTAAAAATCCCCAAGGAAGGAAAGTCCACAACCCCCCAAGGGAGACTGTCAAAGAGCTCTTACTGTCAGAAAGTTCATAGTCGGAATCTCCTTTATCGTAACTTGAAGCCATGGGTTCAAGTCCTACCCTCCAGAGCAGGAGAAAACAAGCTGGTTCCCTCTTCCATGTGCCAGCCCTTGAGGTATTTGAAGATGGATATCATATCTCCTCTCAGTCTCCTCTAAACATACCTAGCTCCTTCAACCGTTCCTCATAAGGCTTGCTTTCCAGACCCTTGATCATCTTGGTTGCCCTCCTCTGCACAAGTTCCAGCTTACCAACATACTTCTTAAATTGTGGGGTGCCCAGAATTGGACACAGTATTCCAGGTGTGGTTTGACCAAGGCAGACTAGAGTAGGACTATTGCAGTACACTTCTGTTGATTGTGGTCTGTTATAATATGAGAAGTGTCAATATGGCAGTGCAGCTGAACTCCATGCGTTAGACAGAAGTGTGATGGGATTGCAGGGGCATCAACACTCCCACCCCACATCACCATGGGGCCCACCATCTGCACAGTCAGCCAGCATCTGAAGGGACTCAATTTGTGATGCAGGCACACAGATCTCCTACATTTGTGTAGGGCGGGGGGCATGATTAAGCAGAATCCCTCTTTGCATTGGAGAGCTCTGGCCATGAACATGTCTATGCACAGGCTCCTTTAGACACCAGCCACATGTGCAAATGTGCAAACATGAGAAGAGCTGCTGGATCAGGGTAATGGCCCATCTAGTCCAGGATCCCGATCTCACAGTAGCCAACTACGGTAGATGCCTCTGTGGGGTGTTGGGAGTCATTGGACCGCATGTAAGATAAACATTCTGGGCATGATTCAGCTTCATGCTTGCCAAAGAGGTTCTCTCATTGTCCTCCCCAACAGTTGAAATCTCTCTCTCTCTCTCTCTCTCTCTCTCTGGTAAGCCTCATATGTGAGGGAGCAGTCGCAGTCTGCATCACATCCTTATGAGGCCAATGTTTTGACTAGGAGCTGGAATAAAACTTAAGAACTAAACGTTCCAAAAAAAATAAAAAAAAATAAAGTTTCGTGTCATATAATCTGGCTCAGCACAGCTTTTGAAGCAATTGGTGAGAGACAGAATGAAGATCTATCTACACATTCAGGAAAATGATGCGGGGCATTCCTCCCAGGTCTGTATCATTTCAGAGCGCTGATAAGAGATTGCATATTTGAATACTAACCACTTCAAAAAGGTCTGTGCCAATGGAAAGCAGCCTGCCAGGCATAAAGGTTCATTTTAAAAGCTGGCTCACAGGCAGCAGCACCCAAATTTTCTTTGGAAAAAAAAGGCTTTAATTGCTGTCGTACACTGCATTGATATTTGGTTAATTTTAGAGGTCTATAAATATTTCAAACACATAAATAATGGACAAAATAATGTTTAAAAGCGAAACTTACAAGTGTTTGTTTTTTAATGTGCAGAAAGGTTTCATACAGAACAGTCCTAAGGATGGTCTGGTTAATATGCATGGTTGATTGCTCTAGAAATCATAGAATTGTAGAGTTGGAAGGGACACCAAGGGTCATCTAGTCTAATCCCCTGCAATGAAGGAATCTCAACAGAGATCATACATGGCAGCCACCTAACCTCTGCTTAAAAACCTCCAAGGAAGGAGAGTCCATCACTTTTCATGGGAGTCTGTTCCACCGTTGAACAGCTCTTACAGTCAGAAATTATGTTTAGTTGGAATCTCCTTTCTTGTAACCCACAAGGATAATTCAAGAAGAAGACCACTTTCCCCCCTCCTGTGGTTTCCAGCAACTGATACTCAGAAGTATAGTTTCCTTGAACTGTGGAAGCAGAGCATAGCCATCCTGGCTTCTCTCAAAACACACATTTCTCGACACATTCTCATATGCTTAGGCTGCTGGGAACTACATTATAAGTTTCCATGCAAACATTAGTCCAACTGGTGCAGATCAAATTGAATCGAATTCCTCATACATCTCTAGCTAAAATGCACACCATGTATCCTGTCTGTGTAATGAGAGTTCTACCTCTGCAGGCTTCCAATAGTGACAGCGAGTGGGGTTAGAGAGAAATAGTACAATATATTCTTTTCTCTCGAATTATTTTATTAGTTTTCATCCGTAATGCCATGATTTAATCTATTTCCAGAACTGCAAAGAACAGAAAATGGAGAAGGAGAGTTTATTAAAAACACACACAAACACATAAGACACCAGGTCAATCAAAAAGGGATTTCTGCATTGACATTCAGAAAATATTCTTGCCTATTTCTTGGGAGGAAATAGCAGTGTGTCGGGAGCTCAGGGAGTTTGCCGTTTATTTCAGGAGTGGGCACTCCAAAAATTGGGTAAGGGCCAGGCAAGAGGTGGAAAAAGAGGATGCAAGAGAAGACAGGTGCAAGAGATTAAGGTGGTTTCAGAAGGTGAGTTAAAAAGAGGTTGTGCTTCAGGATGGGCCCCAAACCAAAATCATTGCTGGGCTGGTTCATCTGAGGATGGGACTAAAATTCATCCCCTCCTGTTCCCATGCAGGTTTTTAAGAGGGAAAGGAACTACAGTGGAACCTCGGTTTATGAACACCTCGGTTTACGAATTTTCGGTTTACGAACGCCGCAGACCCATCTGGAATGGACTAATTCACTTTCCATTACTTTCAATGGGAAAGTTTGCTTCAGTTTATGAACGCTTCAGTTTATGAACAGACTTCCAGAACCAATTACATCCATGCTTCGGGTTAAGTACGCTTCAGGTTGAGTACTCCACGGACCCGTCTGGAACGGATTAATCCACTTTCCATTACTTTCAATGGGAAAGTTCGCTTCAGTTTATGAACGCTTCAGTTTATGAACAGACTTCCGGAACCAATTGTGTTCATAAACTGAGGTACCACTGTAAATATATTTTAAAATCTGCACAGAAAAAAATTATACAGTGGTACCTCAGGTTAAAAACTTAATTCGTTCCTGAGGTCCGTTCTTAACCTGAAACCGTTCTTAACTTGAGGTACCACTTATGGAGCCTAATGGGGCCTCCCGCTGCTGCCGCACCACCACCACACGATTTCTGTTCTCATCCTGAAGTAAAGTTCTTAACCCAAGGTATTATTTCTGGGTTGGCGGAGTCTGTAACCTGAAGCGCCTGTAACCTGAAGCGTCTGTAACCTGAGGTACCACTGTATACAAATAATTTTCCATGAATACTCCTGAAGTTGATTTCAGCTATTGAACCTGGCATCCCCATTGAGATGATATACAGTGGGGAATTTCTAATTAAATAAAAAGTGCATGCAGAAAAGACTTAGCACAACTTCTGCTGTTACTAGTTTCCCTTTTTGTGTTTCAAAATTCAGAGTTTTCAACTGGCTATTTGGACTTTTAATTGTATCTCAATATGCTTTTGTCTCCAAAAATTCAGGTGTATGTTAAAAATTTGACCACGGAACGTTCCTCCTCCCTCAGAAGGTGGTGGACTCTCCTTCTTTGGAGGTTTTTAAAGAGGATTGCATGGACATCTGTCAGTGATAATTTAGCTGTGATTCCTGCATTGCAGGAGGTTGGAATAGATGAGCCTTGGGGACCCTTTCAACTCCACAATTCTATGATAAGCAAAAACTGGTTTATTTATTTATTTTTTATTCTTCTCATTCAACTTAAGAAAGAAAACTTCAATTGGGCCAAACTTATTTGTTTGAATCAGGGAAAGAAACACCAGAGGGAAACATTGATTTCGATCCCTTTTTCTCTTAAAAGATTTCCACATATAATGCAGATGTCGTGCTGCTTTCATTACAAAGAGTATTCCATTAAATTTTGGACCGAGATCATTGTCTTCCATGCATTCATGTAATTTTAATCTCTCCCTCTGTCTCCAAGTCTTCATAACATTTCCCTCTCCTGTGCTGTACAGTTTACATATATACAGATGACACATTTTTGCAATCAAGGTAGGGTAACTGGTAATGGCAATGCCTGGAAAATGTTTTTGAGCATCCTGTTAATCACAGCCAGAGATGAGTATCAGCCACCTAAGGTCAGGATTCAGCTTCAGTGCAACGGTCGCCGGCAGCAAAGAGGCATCTGGCTTCAACCAGCCAAACCAAAGCAGCACTATTTCATTCGGGTTTAAAACAGCAAGTCCTGCATCTCCAAGGAAAGAAATGGCACTTCACCTTCTGCCGTGTGGTGCTCGTTAGACACCGGCCTGTCAGTTTATATTGCACTCTATTTTCTTGCAGTTCTAAAGGACAATAAAAGTAGTGATGTACACACACACACACACACACACACACACACACACACACACACACACACACGGTACCCCACATTCTGCTGGATTAAGACAAGAGTCCATCAAGTCCAGCATCTCATGGTGGCCAACCAGATCCCCAAGGTAAGTCCAAAAGCTAGAACTGAGCAGAACAGGACTTTCCTCTCCTGCATTTTCAGAGGTGATTCCAAGCAATCGGTATTTCATAAAGCAAAATGCATTCAATGGTCTTCTAATGGTGTATTTAAAACAAATATTTCCAAACAAATTGTAATCTACAGGAAGCCCACAAACAGGAACCGAGGACAACAGCATTAAAGGGATGCGGGTGGCGCTGTGGTCTAAACCACTGAGCCTCTTGGGCCTGCTGAATCCCTGTGACGGGGTGAGCTCCCATTGCTCTGTCTCAACTCCTGCCAACCTAGCAGTTCGAAAGCACACCAGTGCAAGTAGATAAATAGGTACCGCTGCGGCGGGAAGGTAAACAGCGTTTCCGTTCACTCTGGCTTCTGTCACGGTGTTCTACTGCACCAGAAGTGGTTTAGTCATGCTGGCCACATGACCCGGAAAGCTCTCTGTGGACAAATGCCAGCTCCCTTGGCCTGAAAGCAAGATGAGCGCCACAACCCCATAGTTGCCTTTGACTGGACTTCACCATCCAGGGGTCCTTTACCTTTACCTTTTACAACAGCACTCTTCCCAGTTGTGACTCCCAGAAACTAGTATTCAGAGGCATATTGCCTCTGACAGTGGAGGTATTATTTAATCATGGATTCCTCCATCTCCCCCACATAGTCATCTAATCCTCTTTTAAATCAGCTGAGGGACCCTGTTTTATCATAGCTGAAAACGAGGCAAAACACTTTTTACAACCCTGAAAAGTTTTACTTTTATAATCGTGTAAAGCCTTGTTCAAGCATCCTGTCATATGCCAGGGGTCACTAAAGGGGTGCCCACAAAAATATTTGACTCCACAATTAAAATCAGCAGTAAATTAAGAAGAGGTGAAAATATGACACTGAGACCCCACTGAGTGGGAATATGCATGTACCTGTGATTCTGCCAGTGCGTGTCCACATGCATGCAGATGGTCTAGGGTAGCCACACTCATTTTGGGCACTGATGAAACGTGGCCGCTGGAAGGCTGGTCAAGAGTGAATGCAACCCCTGGGCCAATTCCACCCCCACCCCCACCATTCTTGGTTAAACCTTTCCCCCTGTTTAGCAAAGTACCACACAGCAAAAGGACACTCAGAAACCTCGCAACGCACACTGAGCCCTATGCCCTAATTGACTCAATGAATGACTCTCTCATATTAAACACTTGAATGCACATCCTTGTCAGGTAAATTGGGATGCGGGTGGACACACAACCCATGCCTGCTTCACTCGTTTCTCCCAAAGGAATTCAAGCTGCAGTAAAATATTGCTCTGCTTGTTATGTTGATATATTTCTCATTAGGACCTGATGAAACGAATGTTGCCCAGTGCTATGAATTACCACCTTTAATCTTGTATCTACAACTTTAGGATTGCCATTAATGTTTTTTCTCAAAGCTGAACACATGGTGGGGTGAAGATGAACTCTTGCTTTTTTCTCCAACCTCACAAAATCTACATTGGAACCCCTCTTTTTGGGATCCACTTGGTAAAGTAGTTATTTGCTACAAGACATGGGATCTGCTCATGCCGTTACTTAGGAGCTGGTGACCCAGTCTTTGGTCTAGATTTAGCTGTGTCAGCAAAATGAATGTTGAGGATCATGGAAGTTCAGAGCCTTGTTTTTATTCCTGGCTGCCTGATTGGATGGGGCTTCTCCTTGCATGGAAGAGGTCGACCCACGTACATCTCTCTGTGTGCGTGAGATAGGAATGGAACAATCTGTCATTTACAGCTTCTCTCAGTTTCTCATCTTTCCAATCTTAAGTTTGGCTCTTCATGTTTCCACATCAGTCCAGCCTCCGTCCAGTATACCTGAAGGAGCGCCTCCACCCCCCCCCATCGTTCTGCCCGGACACTGAGGTACAGTACCGAGGGCCTTCTGATGGTTCCCTCGCTGCGAGAAGCCAAGTTGCAGGGAACCAGGCAGAGGGCCTTCTCGGTGGTGGCGCCTGTCCTGTGGAACGCCCACCCATCAGATGTCAAAGAGAAAAACAGCTACCAGATTTTTAGAAGACATCTGAAGGCAGCCATGTTTAGGGAGGCTTTTAATGTTTAAACCACTGGGGAAACCCAGCCAGATGGGCGGGGTATAAATAAATTATTATTATTATTATTATTATTATTATTAGTTTGCGATGTCCACATTTAGATGGACATTTTGAGCATTTTTGTGCACATTGTTTAGCTGCAGCTCTGCACTGCAAAATTCAGAGATTCGAAGGATGGCTGTGTTTCCGACTCTTGCATAGTTTCCAAAAATGCGATGTAGACGTGTTTGCCTTTGAACGCAAAATTCTCCCCCATCCCTAGTGCAAAACATGTGAACATGTAGACATTGGAGAAAGTGTTCGGCGGTGGTGCTGGACATGGGTAACCCTTACACAGGAGTGGTGGGCATGCCTTGTGATTGCATGTGCTTTCAAAGCATTTGTGTGACCTCCTCCCTAATGCAAATGAACATGTAGACACCGGGGACAGGATAACAACTACACACACACCCCCACTTCCCCTCTCCAGATCCTCAGTCAACACATGTTCAGACCATGTGAAAACGGCTACTACTAAAACCAAATGTTGTCAACCCCAATTAAAGACCGGGAGGAGGACCCTCTGCTGAACCATCTTTCAGGCCTGTAGCGGCACAGAGGGGGAAAAAAATCACACAATCTGCAGGGTGAGCTGTGGCTCAGAAACAGCTTGCAGCACAGAGGCAGCTGCTACAGGGAGCAGCGGAAAACAGCTGTTCCAAGCACACCGCCCCGAAGTGAACTTTCAAATTGGATGACAGTAAAGTATGTGGCACTGTGGGGGACCCAGGTGGCACTGTGGTTAAACCACTGAGCCTAGGGCTTGCTGATCAGAAGGTCGGCGGTTCGAATCCCTGTGACAGGGTGAGCTCCCGTTGCTTGGTCCCAGCTCCTGCCAACCTAGCAGTTCGAAAGCACGTCAAAATGCAAGTAGATAAATAGGAACCGCTACAGCGGGAAGGTAAACGGCGTTTCCGTGTGCTGCTCTGGTTTGCCAGAAGCGGCTTTGTCATGCTGGCCACATGACCTGGAAGCTATACGCCGGCTCCCTCGGCCAATAATGCGAGATGAGCGCGCAACCCCAGAGTCGGTCACGACTGGACTTAATGGTCAGGGGTCCTTTAAAGTATGTTATATTTTCCTAGAATGATAAGAAAAAGCCAAAATCGATACAGAGGAAAAGCTGGGGTTGCAAGTCGGAGGTCTGATTTTAAAATCCCGTTTTAAAAATGATATAGGGCTTAGCTGCTGCTTCCTCTCTTTTTAAATACCCTTAAACGTCTTCAGGACTTACGGAATAGATTTACAGCAAATATCCTGCCCCACTAAAAAAAAGGATTTCAGCAATCCGGAACATATTTACACACCAAGTAGGAGATTTATAAGCTTTGCAACAAGTTTACAAGTCGTGGCAATGAATTTTGTTGTTGTTGTTGTGTACAAAATTCTTGCAGTGAGGACAAAGGACCAGCTTTGTTTGTTCGTTCACAAAATCTGTTGCTGGGTCATTAATTTTCAAGAATGCAAACCCATTTCCCCACCCACTCTAAAGTCTGTCTTTTAGAATCCTCGTCAGGTTTGGTTCCTGCTACCCCTTTAAAGTTCAGATTTAGTAATGAGCTCTTTGAAGGTTATGCAATTTGTTTTACCTATTGCTCTCTCAAGCATGCCTTTCCTCGGATCGCATCTTGACTGCATCAGCTAGTAACGCTACTCTGTATTTTGTCAGATTTAATCAGAAGGCCAGGATCCAAATCATATTTACATTGTGCTTAGTACAGAATATGTAAGTGGGAGAAAGTGTGCATGTAAGCACTTTCTAGAGACAGACGGTGGTCCTTGGCCTGTTTTCGTTTTTTACAGGGGAAAGTTGCAGTCCTATACCTTAAAAAGGGGGGAGAAACTCCATTCGGCTTTACATCTGAAGTTGAACCTATCTAATTTCCACAAGCCACAAACTGAAACGCACAAATCCTTTGAAATTCACTGTTCCGTACACTTGTAATGCAGTCTTCCAGCCAAGTTAATATGTATTAAAATGTATGAACCAGGTTGATGTTTGCACTGAAATGCATATATTAGTGAAAATAACATGCAAAGGTATGCTGTATTGGAGGCAAATTGCTTTACCAAAATGTATATATGAAGAGAAGTTTGCACTAAAATGCTAATGAATTTTCACAGAGGTATTAATTATTATTATTATTATTATTATTATTATTATTATTATTATTATTATTGCAAACTTATGTAGAAATGTGGAGAGTGGCACTACAGACAGGAAACAAATGAGAAACTGAATTTGACAGATTCACCACCCTAACTTACCTGCCACTTTTTTTCTGAGTAGAAATGCATGGGATTGCACTGTAAGATGTCAAAATAGAAGACTACTTTTTTCCTGCTTCAGATGAGCAGGTTTCAGGGGGAACCTTCCCCAAACTTCATAGCATCACTTCTTTTTGTGATAATACCCCCCCAAAAAGAGCTCTAAGGGGGGGGGACTGGATAGATAATGTGTGCCCTTCTTCCATGTCACTGCATCTGGCCAGGGGTCACCAATCTTTTTGGGGCCCATGATAGGGTTGGCATATTTCAAACAGTGAAAATCCAGACAGATAAGTTGTTGAATTTTTTTTTTAGAGACAACAGTATTCCGGACATATGTCCATTCTGGACATATGGCAATCCCAGCCATGATCATATTAGCAAACTGGATAAAACTGTGAAGGGTGCCACACACACACACACACACACACACACACCAGTTGTATATGTGTGCAAACACTCACTCACTTTCCTCCCTGCCTGCAATTAAGCTTGAAAAACATGTTGTCACTCCCCCCACCAGGCCTAATGGGATCTTCCTCCAGAGTTCAGCTGTGGAGGATGATCAGTACATGCACACAGGGCTTCCCCCCCCCCCCAGCTGGAACACACTGAAACTCAGTTCCGGCACCTCTCAGATGGGCACCTGTCAGGGGCCTGTCTGGATCGGAAGATTGGGGAATGCAATTGCAGGGAGATCAGCTCCTAACAGAAGAGTCCAGTGTTTCCAGAGGCAGAGAGACAGGCAGACACAGAAGCCGCACAGTTGAGAGAGGAACTACCCAGCTATGAGATAGTAGCTAAGCAACCAGAAGGGAGGGAGCAGCTGGGCGATACATTGATCGAGAGATGGGAGGGGGACTTCCTGTTGGCATGATTCTTGCTGCAGAAGTGGGGATGAGTCAGAGTAGGCAACTGATATCCTTGTGGCGGGATGCCTGTCTGTGCTTGTAACATAATGCTGAAATAAAAAGGACTATAAATCTGCCAGATGCTCGTTAATTCTTATCGTTGAGCCACAAGAAGGGAGAGGTGAACTGTACTTGACAGCCCCATTGCCATTCTAAGAGAACAAGAGAGGCGTTCGTGGTGAGTTCCGGCAACTCTTTTTTTCTAGAAAAACAGCACTGCATGCACCCCTCAATTAGGTTCTAAAATAATTATAGTACCATAACCAAGGCTACTACTATAACTTTTCCCCCCAAGGCTAACTGCAGTGGTTGAGGGGGTTGCTGCTGGGGAGGGGAGAGTTAACTTCCCCCTCTCCAGCTGCAATGATTCCTCAAATGTGACTCTTCTCTGCTACAATTAACCTGGGGGGGGGGGAAGTACTATATGGGCTCCATTTGCAGGCCTTTTTCCTAGTCCAGTTGTTTGTTTGTTTGTTTATATTTGTTTATCTGCTTCATTTTTATCACATCCTTCACCACAAAAAAACCCTATATCTGTAGAACAAACACCAAAGCTGTGTAAGATTCGTAATTCTTACAACTGCTTCTTCTCTATATCAGCATCTTTCCTTAACGAGGCCACGGCTTATCAGTGGAGAGGGCAAAGCCTGGAGGCTGCCTCAAACAACCCATGTGCAATGGAACAAATCACATGAAAAAATAATGTTGGCGAGGATGTATCCTTAGGTTAGTGATGAGAAGGGACTAAGCAAGGAAAATACTGTGGGTCTGTGCACACACACACATGGGTCATATCCACACTGTACATTTAAAGTGGATTTAAAGCACATGGCTTTCCCCAAAGAATCTTGGGAATTGCACATTGCCTCACAGAGCTACATTTCCCAGCACCCTCAACAAATTACAGTTCCTAGGATTCTCTGGGGGAAGCCATGTCCTTTAAGTATGGTGTGGATGTGATCAGGTACCAATTCCATTGTATATATATATATATATATATATATATATATATATATATATATATATATATATATATACACTGATATCCAGTTGCTGCTATCTTTAGTAACAGAGATGTAAGAAATAAAAAAAAACCTGCCAAGTTCTATGCAATCATCAGACGAAATGTTAGTATTAAAGTTTCGGGAACTCAAAACAAGCCGCCTTTCCTTTCCAACATTCTCCCCTCCCAAACAAGAGGCTGCCACGTACAGCACTCAAAAACAATTTTTTAACAAGCCACAATTAATGGCAAATCAAAGATGCATCAGGGACTGCCTGAGCCGTGTTGCAATTATACAAGACATTCCTTATGAGCTGGAAATTACTATTTGGTTTACAAGAATATTGATTTGAAGTGGGGGACAAAATGTGATTTCCTAATTATCACATGATGACTAGCATGGTAGCTGTGAAATTTCATGGCGGGGGAAATAAAAAAATAAAATAAGAAGCACATAAAAAAAAGTGCAAAGGAGGAGAGTCTTGTTATCCCAAAAGCAAAAGTAGTCAATGTGGTGCTTCCATCAGCCCCAGTCAGCATAGTCAACTGTTAGGGAAGAGTTGTATCCCAACAACATCTCTAGGCTCTCATGTTACCTACCCCTGCCATATAAGACTAACAGATTTGTTAGCATAAAGTATCACTTGAATGTGGCACAAATGTATGTTCACATGGAGAGAGAGAGAGAGAGAGAGAGAGAGAGAGAGAGAGAGAGAGAGAGAGAGAGAGAGAGAGAGAGAGACAGATTACAGTTGGGCTAAATCGATGTGTCCATTCTCTCATGTATCGGCACAAGATAACTTTAAGAACATAAGAAAACCCTGCTGGATCAGACCAACAGCCCATCTAGTCCAGAGTCCTCTTCTCACAATGGCCAAATGGATGCCTGTGGGGAATCCACAAGCAAGATCCAAGCGCAGGAGCACTCTCTCCTCCTGTGGCTTCTAGCGACTGGTATTCAGAAGCATTGACAGCCTCCAATTGTGGAAGCAGAGAATAGCCATCCTGGCTAGCAGCCATTGATAGCCCTCTCATCCACAAAACTTGTCTAATCCTCTATTAAAGCCACCTAGGCTGGGGGCCATCATTGCCTCCCGTGGGAATGACTTCCATAGTTTGGCTATACCCTCCTGAGTCTTCCAGCATTCATCTGTTATGAGAGAGGGAGAAAAACTTTTCGCTAGCCAGTTTCGCCATGTCATGCCTATTTTCACACAGTGATATCATGTCTCCCCTTACTCAACTTTTCTCTAAGCTAAAAAAAAGTCCCAAACACTGCAACCTTTCCTCATAGAGGAGTTACTTCGTCCCTTTGATCATTTTGGTTGTCTGCGACTATTAACAACACCACTGATATGTCAAAATTTCACAGAAAATAATTTTATGAGAATTTCTTTGCCTTTTCAAACTGCTCCCGAAATGTTTCGAATTTTCATCCCCCACCCTGAAAGTTTATCAAACCAGCCCTCCCCCCCCCATTTCACTATCCACTGATGATACACTCTTACAGTTGTTTAATAATATTTTATTATTGTTGAAGGAAGCAATGAGTTTACCTTCCAGTCTTCCTTTCTTAGCCTGTTCCTTTCTTCACTTGCCAATATGAACTAACAACAAAATTTCAGTTTCCCCCTGGGGAATATTCAGCAAACACACACACACACACACACACACACACACTGTGTGAAGAATGCTGAGAGGTCCTTTTCACTCAGCCCTAGATACAACACAACCGTCCTGCCTTTGCTATCCTTAGTATTGAATACCACTCCCTTTCTTGGGAGGTGTTAACTTCTTCTTCTTCTTTGGCGATCACTTGTAGCTGATTAAGATTGTCTTTCATAAACACAGTTTTAGCAATGAGTCCGTAAGTGACTGTGGAGGCCAATTCTGGATCCACACATCCTTCCACAGTGGGGACATTGGTTTCCAGGCGGGATTTAATCACGGTGTGGATTTGCCAAGCGTGCCTTCCTCTTAGCATGTTTCTCCCTTGCGTCCTGAGATCGAGTTTCTTCAAAGCCCATGACACCTTTGGTAAAGGCTGTTCTCCAACTGGAGTGCTCGCAGACCAGGGTTTCCCAGTTGTGAGTGTTTATACTACATTTTTAAAGATTTGCCTTGAGACAGTCTTTAAACCTCTTTTGTTGACAACCAGCATCATGCTTTCCATTTTTAAGTTCGTAATAAGCTTTGGAAGACGATCATCAGGCATCCGCACAACATGACCAGTCCAACGAAGTTGATGTTGAAGAATCATTGATTCAACACTGGTGATCTTTGCTTCTTCCAGTACACTGATATTAGTTCGCCTGTCTTCCCAAGTGATGTGTAAAAAATTTCGGAGACACCGTTGATGGAATCTTTCGAGGAGTTAGAGATGGCGTTTATAAGTGGTCCATGTTTCACAAGCATATAGTAAGGTTGGTAGTACAATAGCTTTGTAAACAAGCATTTCGGTTTCCCTGCGAATGTTAACAAAGGGGAAATGGACCTGATGGTCCAAGGGTTGGGATCTCCATGGAGGACCAGGACAGAACTCTCCCTGAAACCTTGTACACCCACTACCAGTCATTTTAGATGACACTTATGGACCACTGCTCTGACTTGGTGTAAGGCAGGTTCTAATGTTCCTAAGATAAGCAGTATCTGGATAGGAGACTAAGAAGAAACTCTATGGAGGCTTCCTTGAATCATAGAATCATAGAGAATCATAGGATCATAGAGTTGGAAGAGACCACAAGGGCCATCCAGTCCTACCCCCTGCCGAGCAGAAAACACCATCAAAGCATTCTTGGCATACGCCTGTTAAGCCTCTGCTTAAAGACCTCCAAAGAAGGAGACTCCACCACACTCCTTGGTAGCAAATTCCACTGCCGAACAGCTCTTACTGTCAGGAAGTTCTTCCTAATGTTGAGGTGGAATCTTCTTTCTTGTAGTTTGAATCCATTGCTCCATGTCCGCTTCTCTGGAGAAGCAAAAAACAACCTTTCTCCCTCCTCTATATGACATCCTTTTATATATTTGAACATAGCTATCATATCACCCCTTAACCTTCTCTTCTCCAGGCTAAACATACCCAGCTCCCTAAGCCGTTCCTCATAAGAAGGCATAATTTCCATGAGTTCCTTGTGTTACATGGAAGAAAAGTGAGAAGCAATGCTAAATTGTGGGGTAAATCATGAACCAAGAGTGTCACCTCTGTACATCCCTAAATGTGCATCCCCGTGCATTTTCATACCTTATCTGAATCTTCCCTATACACTGAATTATTCAAACAGCCTTAAATGACATAGGGCCAAACACATAAAAGGGAAATTATAACAGTGTTCATCAGGCTATCTTTGCACAAATAATGTAGCAAATAAAACCTCATAAAGCCTCCCCAGATTTATAGCTGTGCTCCATTGCTTATTAAAAAATAGCTACAGTGAGCTCTCTCGCTCTCCCCCGCCTTGGTTTCAGACAGTTTCATAAAACCTTAAACGTGTGCTGTGCTATCAAAAGGCTTTGTTCAAGAGCTCATCTCCCAAGCCCAGCCCTTAATGTAGTATGCTGTTTAAAATGGGAAGCCCTGTGCCATACAGTGATATACCTGCACAAAGTGAAACAATATCCACAAAGGAAGAAAGGGCATTTGTTTCATGATCATGCAGCAGACGGCATCTTCTTAACATTAGCACTGCAAGAAATGACAGAACAAGGAGATCATGCAGAGAAATACCTGGTGTGTGTGATGCTTTCTTCCTTTCTACACGGCAAGAAGTCAGGAGACCATGGTTTTTTGTTGTTGTTTTTTTGTGCGGCTGCCTCATGTGACGAACCACTGAACTGCATGTTGTAGCATCCTGCCCAGGCAATTTATGGCCTTCATCCCTGTGCTAATGCAACCCACCCAGGCTGGCTGTTGGAACCTCTTAGACAGGAAGAACGATAAGAGAGCTTCCTGTTTCTGGCCACAGTGGAGAAGTGCAGTTACATGACTTTAGAATCTGGACATAATGGTTTTATCTGCCCCAGTCTTTATAAGATAATGTGAATTATTTCAAAATGAGGTAAGTTAGCCCTGTTGCATTTAGGGATTGTCCTCTTCATTCTGCTCAGTGAGATTCCACCGCAAAGTCTTGCTTTGCTAGCACCAATAATTCCAGTTGAGCCTTCCTTGCTCCACAAGGTCTTCCTGATCTCGGCTGCGTTCCTTTGGCTTGCCCTTCGGTGCTGCCTTCTGCCTTGTTCCTGGATATCCTTCTATTTTGCCTTTCAGCCCTGACATGCTCTGTGATGCTGACTATAGCAAAATATCAAAAACTGCCTTCTACCGAGGTAGACCATTGCTTCATCCAGCTCAGTAGTGTCCACTCTGATTGGCAGCAGCTCTTCAGCCTGACCTTGTCAGGAGTGTGTGCAGGAGCCAGGCCCTGTGACCAGTAGGGCTTCGCAGGACTGGGGCTTTCCTAAGTTTGTTCTGAAGAGGCAAGGCGCGGCCGCACAGGTGAGGCCGATTGGTAACACACAGCACCTGGTGGCAAGAGCTGGGAAGGGATATAAGGTCAGCATTTCCCTTTGGCTCTTTGCCACACCAACATGCTTCCTGCCTTGGGCTTCTTGACTCCTTGCTTCCTGATCCTCAGACTCTTGGCTTTCTGACTCCTGGTTCTGGACTCCTGTTCCTGCTCCTGCTCCCACCCCGATGTCCCGGTCCCGATGTCCTCAGCCAGAACTTTGACCACCTGTAAACCAGACTGTGACAGACCTGAAGATACCAGAGATGGAAGCAGAGACCCTCTGCATGCAAGTGCTGTACCACTGAGCTGTTTCCTGGAGCTGGTCCATAACTCCTGCTGGGTTGTCCATGATCCCTGCTTCACCACAGACTGCAGCCAACGGCCCAGTACTGACAGAAGGTGTGTCCAAGCTACTTCAGGGGAAAAAAACTCATTCCAGGGCAGTATGGCTCTCTCAATGGGCCCACTGATAAGGTTACACTTTGCAATGCAAACAATTTTGCATCTTTTAAGTATCATGCACTTACTTTCTACAGCAGAAGCTGGGGAATAAGACTTCAGATACTATATTATAGCAAAGTTGGTGATGGGTAATGCATGTTTTTAAATCCACATCTGTTCCCAAAATGGGAAAGGGAAATATGTATAAGATGACTCAAATGTGATGACCCCATAGGAATTTTCATTTGAAATAAAAACTGCTACTTCCCTTGTCACATCCCATGTTGGACACCTCCGCATTTCTTATGGGTTTCCAATCTGTTTCACATCTTTAAACAAAACAGATTTAGTTTAAGATAGTGAATCCTGCTTCAGTCAGAGCCAGGAGACCGAGAAGAAGTTGGGGATCTGAATCACCATTAACTGCTAAAAAGGAGCATTTGGAGATTTGAATGCCCCTTCTAATTTAAATCCAGACCCACTGCTCTCTCACGTGATGGCATCAGGCCCTGTCTCTCTGCCAGCTCAAGACGGACACAGAGACTGGCTTGCCCTACAACCTTCTACCCTGGTCAGGATGCTCAGCAGGGCTGCAGGAGTGTTAATGGCTCAGTCGTCCTGTTAAGCCCTGCCAGGCAGTGGCCAGGGTTAGGAGTGCATCCTTAATCATGATCCGGAGGCAAAGCTATGGCAGTTCACTAGTGTGAACTGGTCTTAAACTGCAACAGGGTACCAGAATAACCGTTCAGAAACACATTGTGATTTTCGGAGCATATAGCTCCAATTTTCTTTCCCACAGAACTGCAAATATAACACAAAATGAGATTTAGGTTAAGTATCTGCACGTTCCAGAAGTATATCCAAACCAGCTTTGCTCATTGTACTCGAAAGCAATTGCAGGCTCTGCTCATCTTACTGTTTGATGGGCAACTGCATTGTCATCATATGCACCCTCTGCTGCTGAAAAGTTTAAAGCTCCTGATGAGTCCAAAATCATTTTTTGGGGATGTCTTTTGGGATCTAACTGTACATGAATAAACCTGTGCTTAATCTAAAGTTGCGAGATGAGCTTTCATTCCCAAGAAACATGGACTTGTATCAGCTCTCCTGCTTGTCACCTTTTATCTTATCTTGATTACACAAGCTCTCATTTTCTCATTGTACATTTTCCAAAATCCCATGGAGCTTTCATTGTGAATGTTGATGGATGAGCTTTACAGCCCTGTCTGTCCAGGTAGGTGTGAGACAAATAGCTAAGCAGGCTATGATCTTTGGGCAAATTGCTCTCTGCAAGCACAATATATATCAATGAGTTGTGTCAGCTTTCATATAGGCGCTTGTCAGTTGCATTACCCTGGTGACGAAAGCACAAGTTAAAAGGGGGTCATTGAAGCAGAGGAGGAGAATTCCGTGGTGTCAAAAGAAATTAGTGAAGGGGAGCTCAGGAAAAAAAAGAGCTTGCATTAATTCGGATGAGGGAAAGCTCATGGGGAATCAAGGAGTCTGGCACTGCGGGAGAAAATGCAAGTCATGTCTCCAAGATGCAAAGAACTAGCTGTCCCCTTTGACTATTGGAGCTTGCCATTTCCCACTCAACCCCTTTTAATCTGACATTGTCAATTATAGCCAATCAGATCATCAGTTCCTTCCATGTGTTTTAAGAAGTTCTATACTGTACTGGTGTTGTCCGCTGAAAAGCAAGCAAGCAAGCAAACAAACAAAAAAACCACCATGTGGATATTCATTACATATATGATGGGCTCCGAGATTCTCTATGTGTGACAGGAGATTCCCATGCCATTGATGGAGGATCTCAATACATCCCGGCCTGAACATTCTTAGATCATGTCTTACATTTATCCCTGCCAGTCCTGTTACTTTTGCAGTAACATTGGATAAATATGACACGATTTGGAATGGGTTTATACATAATGTAGTAGGGTATTAATATTTACATATGTATTAGGATAATAATATGGAATTTATATAAGAATGTATGGGTTAGGGTATTTTTCATACATTGGATATACAGTGGTACCTCTAGTTACGAACTTAATTCGTTCCGGAGGTCTGTTCTTAACCTGAAACTGGTCTTAACTAGAGGCGTGCTTTCGCTAATGGGGCCTCTTGCTGCCACTGTGCCTCTAGCACATGATTTCCATTCTCATCCTGGGGCAAAGTTCTCAACTCGAGGTAACTCTTCAAGGTTAGCGGAGTTTGTAACCTGAAGCGTTTGTAACTCGAGGTACCACTGTATTCATATATTGCTTCTTTTTACCCATTTTTGAGCCTTTTTATTTCTTCTTCGCATCACTTTGTTTCTTTATATTTGAAAACTTTCCAATAAAACATTAATACGAAAGGCTCACAAAAAATGACATTCTCAGTAACTTAGTCATTAGGTTCTGAGGAAGGCTATGTACACATCAGCAGCATGGCACAGGATTACCTTGCCGAGTGAGCTGCTGCACATCAAACACGGCACAGAACCCCCCTAACAACTCACGTGGACAATTAGGACCAGAGCAAGCTGCCTTATGCCAAGCCGAATCATTAGTCCATGTAAGTCAGAGTTGTCAGCACTGATTGGAAGTGGCTCTCCAAGGTTTCGGACAGGAGTCCATCCCAGACCTACCTGGATCGAACCTGGAACCTTCTGCATGCAAAGCACATGTTCTACCACGGAGCCACAGGCCTTCCCCGCATTCCCAGAGTTCCCTGGGAAGTGCTATTGATTGCTGAACCACTCTGGGAATTGTAGTTCTGCGAAGGGAATGGCGGTCTCCTAACAACTCTCAGGGCCTTGCAACTACAGTTTCTAGGATTCTTTTTGGGAAGTCATGACTGCTTAAAGAGGCATGGCATTGCCTTAAATGTATACTGGAGATTGGGCGTGTGAATACGATACAGGCAAATTTAAGCACATTACAGTCTCACTGATTTCAATGGCACAGCATTATGCACATAATTAATGCGTTCCCATTGAAATCAGGGGACTTTGGCTGGCTTGAATTCATTCTTCTTTTGTCCTGAGAACCAGCTCTCTCTCTCTCTCTCCCTCCCCCCTCTCTCTTAAAACTTATTCTCTTGCAAACATTTCTGACCTCTGCTGAGCGGCGAGGGAAATTTCAAGCTGTTTAGATTCTAAATGGCATTAATATACATTTTCATGACACACTGTAAGAACTACATTAGCAGAAACTGGACTGGAAGAGCTAATTAGCTAGATGAGCTTTCAGCAGCAGCTACAAAGAAGCGTGACTCCAGATTGCACTTTTTAATCGTGGTGTTTTTGTTTATTACAAAGCCAAGTATATTGCAATGAAACTTCCACTTTAAAAGCAGCACCTTGGGGTCAGTTTGTTTGCCTTGTTGGGGAATTAGAGGGTTATTCATTAATTGCCGCTTTAATCCTGCCTTTAACGATGCAACATATTCCCTTTAGAAAACCAAAGCCTGTAAGTTGTGTGCCCTACCCCCCAGCATGGAATTTTAAATTCAAATATCAGTTTTCTTCTGCTACAAGACACCACACTCCAGTGAACAATTTTAAACACCATACATGTTATGTGGAAAGAGCAACAAACATGGATATAAATTCCATGTTTGCAGAAAATAGAGTGGAGGTAGACAAAATAAATCTGAGAATATGAACATGTATCATAAGAGCTCAAGAAGAACAAGCTGGAGCAGACTAGCAGCCAGTTCTTAACAAGGGCGGAAGAGATACCCGCAAGGGCGGTGGGAAACCTGCAAGCAGGACCCAAAAGGAAGAGCATGGCCTAGTGGTTGTAGCAATGGAGTAAGACAGTGGTTCTCAAACATTTTTCCCTGGGCCGGAACCAAAGTTTGCTCAAGCCACACCAACTTTTATACTGATAAGAAATACAATGGGGGAAAACAACAACTAGCAGTGCTTGATTTATAACATAGAACACAGGTACTTTATAATATGATAACGGGACGTCCAGAAAGTCTAAAACAGGGGTCAGCAAACTTTTTCAGCTGGGGGCCGGTCCACTGTCCCTCAGACCTTGTGGGGGGCCGGACTATATTTTGAAAAAAAATAGGAATGAATTCCTATGCCCCACAAATAACCCAGAGATGCATTTTAAATAAAAGGACATATTCTACTTATGTAAAAAACACCAGGCAGGCCCCACAAATAACCCAGAGATGCATTTTAAATAAAAGGACACATTCTACTCATGTAAAAACATGCTGATTCCCAGACCGCCCGCGGGCCGGATTTAGAAGGTGATTGGGCCGCATCTGGCCCCCGGGCCTTAGTTTGGGAACTCCTGGTCTAAAACAATGCAGCTACATAAGAACATGAATTTTTTTCTCAAAATACATGTTATTGTTGGGGTTAAAAGCAAAATCAGCAGAAACTGGTTGAGAAACTTACACATAGAGACCAAGACTTAAACAAATGCTTGGTTTAATGGAGAAAGGAAAAATTACAAAAATTAAATTAGGCTTACACAAAATACCCACACAACCAAACCACCCACCAAGAGCACACTGGGAAAACGCCCAGCACAGAGGCAACACACAACACCCCTGATATACCCTGCATCATCAGCTTCACAGCAACACCTGTAGAGCTGCTCCACAGCTGCAGAGCCCCAGTCATTAAATCTTTCCTGACTCTTAAAGGTACAGTGAAACAATAATGACACTTTTACACAATCATTCAACATATCCCCTGCAGTTCATTATTGTGAAACAGAGACAAACTTTGTACATGTCTTTCATGCGCAACTTTTGGAAGTGCTTTAGTAAAGATGTCTGCAACTTGTCTGTCACCGGGGACATATTCAAAAACAATTGTTTTGTCAGCAATCAAATTCTTTACAAATTGTAAACGTAATCTCAACACTCTAGTGCGCTGTGTGTTGGTTTCTGAGCACAGGATAGCAAGTCCACTCTGGGAATCGAGATAAACTTTTACTGGGAGTGATCCTGGCATCTTTAAGTCTTCAAATATTTGTAAATACCACTCTATATCACGGATGGCCTGAGTACAGGCATATAACTCACTTTCAGTTGAAGAAAGACAATTAATCCTTTGATTCTGTGCTTTCCATTCAAAAGGACACCCATTATAAAAATAAACCATACCAGATGTACCTTTGTAATTATTTTGCTCTACAGCATGAGATGCATCACAATATATTTCAAAACCTTTGTCAATAGATGGTGTAAATTCCAACCTATAATGTTTTGTGTGTTTGAGGTACATCACCACTCTCTTAAGAGCTTTGAAGCATTGGGTAGTGGGTTTTTCTACAAATTTTGCCAGAAAATGAAAAGCATAAGTTACATCTGGCCTTGAAACTCTTTGAATAAAATTGAGCTTGCCTATGGCAGAGCGATACAAAGTTTTGTCAGAGAACGTGTTATTGCCATCTGTAAAAGTGAAACCACATACCATAGGTGTTTCTTTCCCATTTGCATTCTTTAAACATAACATTTCAACAAGATCGTCTATTTTTGCAGTTTGATGAATCAGATAAGAACCATTTTTGCCTTCTTCAATTTGCATGGATATATAGTTTTTAGCTTTGCCTAATTCTACCACATCAAATTTTTCTTGTAACAGTGACACTATCTTTGTATATTCATGTTTAGTTCTTGTAGAAATTAGTAAATCATCTACAAACACACATAATTTGGTCACAGAATTTCCATTTTCTTTTGTAAATACACAGTTATCTGCCTTGCCTTGTGTAAAACCAAAATTCAGCAATTCCTTCACTAAAGTCTGATGCCAGTTTTTACCACTCTGATGCAAACCATAAAGAGATTTATTTAGTTTGCACACTACTCCTTTAGTGGCGATTACGCCATCAGGGACACGCATAAAAATTTGTTCTTCTAAATCTGCAAACAAATAGGCAGTTTTTATATCTACATGATAGACAGAATGTCCACGCTGGGATGCATCTTTTAACAAAAGCTTAACAGATTCATATTTTACGCTCGGTGAGTAACACAAATCATAGTCTTCACCTGGGATTTGCTGGAAACCTCTGGCTACTAACCTAGCCTTGTACCTTACAACTTCGTTTTTATCATTCATTTTCACTTTATAAACCCATTTTGAATCAATAACTCTCATGTCTGGGGTTTGTGGTACAAGAGACCAAGTGTTATGCTCTTTTAAAGAAGCTATTTCATCATCCATAGCTTTGTACCAATTTGCAGCTTCATGCAAAGGTAATTTTTGAACATCGTTGTAGCATTTTGGCTCAAAAACTGCTTTATTGGCATACACAGTATATAACTGCTCTTTTGAAAACCGTCTTGGTTCCTGTCTCTTTCTGTCTGAACGTCTTAGTCCTGAAGAAGAGTTAGGCCCTTCAGAATCAGTAGAACTATTTGGACTTCTAGCTTCAGACTGTAAATTGCTATCATCAGACTGATGAGACTCTTGTGGGCTTTTCTTACTTTCAGAAAACTCAGAAGAACTTAACCTTTCTTTAGGTGTCTGTGTCTTTAAATTTTCAAACAAATCACCAGACACAACAGGCTTTTCGTCTTCAGATTCACTAGTATCCCCTGCTCCAGCTTCTTCCTCTTCTACTTCTACTTCCTCCTCATCAGCATTATCTAAACCATCACTATCTTGAAAAATAGCAACTCTATTCCAATTTACAGTTTCAATCATGCTTCTGGTAATATGAAATTTGCCAGTTGCTGGTACATAAACTCTGTACGCCCCCTGCTGGTAGCCCATAAACTTTCCTTGAACACTACGCTCATCCAACTTGTGTCTAGCAGGGTAGTGAATAATAACATCTGAACCCCAAATTCGCAGGTATTTTAAATTAGGGCGTTTTTTAAACAACATTTCATAGGGTGTAACATTTAAACTAGAATGATAGGATCTGTTTTTAACAAAAAGATAGGCATGAAGAGATTCCACCCAATATTCTTTCCCCAAATTGGCATCATGCAAGTAAGTTTTAACACCTGCCTGCAAATCACGTTGCACTACTTCTACAATCCCATTCTGCCAAGGACTTCTAGGGCAGGACAACTCGTGAACAGTCCCCTGCGCTTCCAGGAAATGTGAAAATTCCTCAGAAACAAATTCTCCCCCCCTGTCAGAAAACAAATGCTTTATAGGTTTGTTAAAGTGGGTTTTTACCCAGTTGCAAAAAATCTTGTACTTCTCAAGTGCTTGTGACTTTTCAGCAATGGTGTAAACAAAACAATATCTGCTGTATTGATCAATAAGAGTAAGCCAATATTTTGAATTTCCTAAAGAAGGAGGGAGTGGCCCTACTAAATCACAATGCACACGTTCAAATGGCTCTGTTACTTTCCTGCCTGAGCATTTACCCTTTCTTGCAACTTTTATCTTATTCTTACAACAAGATACACATTGCATATAGTATTTACATGGCTTCAAGTTTAGTCCATCAACAATCTTCTCTGTCTTTATCACATCTGTGAAATTTAAATGTCCCAAAAGTCTATGCGCCTCATGAATACATCCGGAGTGAGGTTTTACATTTCTCAGCCCCTGACTTTTTCTCAACCCTTGACTTGGCTGGGTTACTCTACAGTTCGCAGGTGGCTGTGAATGCGTTTTAAAATATAGTCTATATAAACCTTCAGACTCTCTGGCATACAATACACACTTTCCCTCTTTGTAGAACTCACATAGTGATTTTGTGAAGCATACAGTTACTCCTTGGCGTGCAAAGCAACTTACTGATAATAAATTGTCCACTGATGGGCAGTAAGTGCAATTTGCTATTGTGATGTTTAAGGAGTCAAGTTTCACAGTACCTCTGCCAAGCGACTGTAGAACGTCGGAGTTGGCCAGATGAATGGTGCCAATTTCCTCTTCGAAAGAAATAAACAGACTTCGGTCGTTACAAAGATGAATCGACGCCCCGGAATCTACTACAAACGATTTCCACGTGTCATCTTTAATTACTTTACGACCTAATTCACGAACATGGAATGCTCGCGGCTCACGTCCATCTTTACGATGTGCTGCCGACTGCTGGGTTGCTGTCTGTGATTTACGAACTGGAACGGACCCTGAAGCATTTTGCTTTTTAAATCTGCAGTCCCTCGCAAGGTGCCCCTGCTTTTTACAAAACCAGCAATGCTTGGAAGTTTTGAAAGCAGATGAATCACCACAGACTTGCATACGGCGTTCCTCATTATTTTTAGAAATAGGAGTGCTAATCCCACAAGCCTCCCTTCTGTCCAGCTCGCCCATCAATCTTGCTGTTACCCCTTCCACAGTTAATTTTGCTGGAGGTACAGCAGATATCTGACTAGCTATGGCATCATAGTCTTCACCAAGAGAACAAAGAATAATAAACACATATTGAATGTCAGTTATATCTACGTCTCTTTGAATTAGTTCGCCGCGTATCGCCTCCAGACGTCTTAAATGTGCTGCCAGGTCGCCTCCAGGCTGCAGCCTTGTCTGGTACAGGCGTTTAAAAAATGTTAGAGCAGACGCTGACTCCTTTCTAATGTGCACTGCCGTAAGACTGTCCCACATTTCTTTGGCAGTTTTCTTATTTCTTATATACACAACTTGCTGATCACTAACAGACAAGTTAATTAATGCCCTTGCTTTAGCATCACCTTTCGACCAGGCTTCGGTCACAGGAGCAGGAGGGTCCTCGGTCACGTACTTCCACACATCACGGGAAGTTAGAAGTGCTTCCATTCGAAAGGACCATAGACTGTAGTTCTCGGCCGTTAGTTGCGGGAATGTTAAAGCCTTCTCAGCCTCAGCAACACGGTCTGCCATGCTGGAACTTTTCAACCACCAGCCCACAAAACCGTTGCAGCAAAAAGAAGAAAAAAAACCTTTCTAAACCTTTCTCCAAAAACTAACGTGCAGTTCCACGCTCAACCACTGGGCCCATAACCAAGATGTTGGGGTTAAAAGCAAAATCAGCAGAAACTGGTTGAGAAACTTACACATAGAGACCAAGACTTAAACAAATGCTTGGTTTAATGGAGAAAGGAAAAATTACAAAAATTAAATTAGGCTTACACAAAATACCCACACAACCAAACCACCCACCAAGAGCACACTGGGAAAACGCCCAGCACAGAGGCAACACACAACACCCCTGATATACCCTGCATCATCAGCTTCACAGCAACACCTGTAGAGCTGCTCCACAGCTGCAGAGCCCCAGTCATTAAATCTTTCCTGACTCTTAAAGGTACAGTGAAACAATAATGACACTTTTACACAATCATTCAACAGTTATGAACGAGCCTCTTACATACGTACTTTGAGTATTTACACAAACTCAATGAGAAGTGTGATCTTGCTTTTGCCGGGTAATCTCTTCTATATGAGGTCTAATACAAACAAAACACTCATCTCCTCATCAGCACAAAGAAGCTTTTCTCTTTTCTGATCTTTCATAATTGTCAGAGGTGAAACACAACAATATGTCACGGAGAACTGCAGAAGAATAGCCAATGTTCTTGCTCTCATTTTGAAAAGATATGTACTGTATCCATATTCTGCAAATTAAAAATAATTTGATACCATACCATAGGATACCATACTGAAATGTTTAAATGTCCTTAAATCTTCCTGCCACACTGGTGCGATGTGCCTCACCCTTCGAGATCTGCTGGACTAGGAACTGGCAGACCAGAGTTTAAAACCTCACTCAGCCATGAAGCTCACAGGGTAACCATGGGGCAGTTTCTCCATCTAATCTACCTGTCAGGGTCGTTTGTGAGGATAAATTGGTGAGGGAGAAAACCACGTATGCCACCATGCTTGATGGGAAATTTCGAGAAAAATGCAACAACAAATACAAAAATGTGGGTGGGCCACTGGTTCAAAATCTCACCTCAGCTGTCAATAGCTGGAATGATTCAAGTTGTTATCATTCAGCAAGAATTTCCCCCAGTTTGCAGTATAGGGCTGATAAAACTGATCCACCTTAGATGGTTGCTGTAAGGATTGCAAATGCTTCCAACACTTACAGACTGCAATCCTATTCCCCTGGGGTTTAGGATGTGGGATAAATTTGTTTGATTTTGTCTTTTAATGTGAGCCTACCATATTTACACTGAAATCCTGCCAGCCAGTGTAGAACACACTGGCAGAGATAGACCAATGTGTTCCTACATTCCTGATGTATCTTTTTTTTTCTAATGAAGCCAACAGCATTTGGGGGAAGGTATTTGATTTGAGAAAATGATACTGTGGTGGGGTGAGAGGCTAGCACCCCCCTCCCCTTCCCAGCTCACAGATTGCCAATATCTCATCTAGTTTGGCTCTTACAATGCAATTTCAGAGATGCACAATTTATTGGACAGAAGGGGTGGGGAGAAGCTGATCTTCAACTTATTGTTGTTGCTAGGTCTAAAAAGTTATGGGATGCCGAGGAGTGGCGGCTGGTGGATTTTTTGTGTGTGAATGTTTTGGTAATTTTCCAAAGAGGGTTGTGCAATTTCTCAAAGCAGGAGGAGATGAGCATTAACAGAGTTGATGCCCCCCCCCCCCCCGTTCCGTACAGTGGTAAGTGAAATACACAGATACTGGAATAATTGATTATTCTTCCTCCCGGGGAAATGAAGAAATTCACATAATGCAGACATAATAAATAAACCTGGAGGTTCACAGGAAGGAGGGGCTGTAAATCTGATAGCTCGCTCCATTTGTTTATAACCAGAAAGTGGCTGCCTTCGAATCAGGAACGACAGTGCAAGAATGTTAATTTGGCTCCTTGCCTATATCTCAGCGCTAATGAGTGTGTAGTTTTACATATGGCTGCATTTCACTGTGATCTTTTGAACTACCCTTATGAAAAGCTAACCATTCTCCGTAGCACTTTGAATCATTAACCGGTGTGATAATTCACATGGCCACAGATTATGACAAGAGACTCAAGTGCTTATATTCATGATCTTTTAAGCTTTATGCATGTGTCCGCAGCTTCTTAACGAGGCATAATTCATTTCCTCCAAGACTGTGGCTAATTTTTTTAAACAGGGCCCACATTTGGGGATTTCACGAGAGGTGAAGGGGCAGCACAGTTGACACTTCTCACCAAGTCTCTCCCTTGGGAGAATGGCAGAAGAAGCCATTTGGTCTGAGATGTGGTCAAATGGAGCTGTTTGCTGTATGTTTGAGAAAGGAGAGAATCAAAGAGGGCAAGAACTTTGACGTTCTCAGTTCTAATCTTGCCTCGGTCAAAACATAAGCATGTAGGAAAGCTAGTATTCTTACAACCTCACCAGCAGCACACACATGCCAGTAAGGGGGACTCACTACAGGGAGCTAGCCCCCATCATCCTAAACGTCCACCTCATCAAGTACAGAGAGCAGCAGTGGTTCTGAAGCAGCCAGAGGGGGAGGAGGAGACTAGGAGAGGGAGAGAAATCAGAGTGAGGAACAATGGGAAAGCTCGGAGGCAGACAGACACTTGGGAATACTGCAGAGCCAGGGAACCAACTGCTGAGGGAGGAAACTGAAAAGGCATCGTGCCAGAAATGAAGAGAGCACTGCAACGCAGGTCAAGGGGGCAGCGTTTTGGGGTGCCCAGACTACTTTGCTGGCGTAGGAACAGACGTACGCCATTGCCGGATTCTGATTCGGGATGAGAGGTCATGTTTTAAGCTGTCTACACTGTAAATAATTAGCACAATAAACGTCTTTGAAGACAAACTGGACTCAAGCGGAGTTACTCTAGAGTAGCCACGACGACCCTCTGACAGTATGGAAATAACAATGCTGGTTGATTCTTCAGTGCTGTGATCTGGAATTTGTGATTACTATGGACCCCCTCTTCTGGTATAGACAAAGCTCTAAAGCTGTTCCTGCCATCTAATCTGTAGGGGCAAAGAACAGGACCTTTAGGGTAGTGGCACCCAATATGTGGCATGACCTCCCTGCTGGCATTAGACATGTGTCATTAGCTCTGAATTTTCAAAACATTCCAGTGGGCTTCCTGCATGCAACAGCGCTCTACCCATTAGTAATTCTCATCAACGGATATTTCATAAATTGAAATTCATTCACTGCTACAGTATTCTGCTGGTAGCATCTAGGCTTGTTTGGTCACCACCCTCTGTAATGGGACACAAATACGAGATACATTCAAGACTGCTATACACACATAGCAGAAAGAGATCTGAGATGATATAATGAACTGTACCATTTTGGTTTGCAGTTTGAGGAGATCATATTTTTGAATGCTCTCCCAGCCCAGCAGAAGATAATTTGGGCTAAAATCTGGTGTCAGGAACATGCCTCCCCCCACCCCATCCAGTTGCAGCACAAGTGCCAGCCTCAGAAATTGAGCAAAGCGAGCAAGGGGCTGACTCTGCAGATGAGAGCTGTTCGTCAGAGTTTAGAGAAGACAGCCCAGCACCCTCCTTCCCAGGGAAGAAGCTGTTAGCTCCCAAGGAGAGGAAGAGTTGGAAGTCAGCCCGAGCATTGCCAGGCAACCAGCAGATAAGCCAGAGGCTGAGGCTGTGTCTTCTGGGAGTGGGGAGGAGACAGGCCAGCCGCTCAGTCCCCATTACTAAGGAGACTGGAGAAGCTCAGAGAACAATGGAAAGGAAGGAGAAGGCGGGATTTTGGCGTTCTTCCTGTTGGGGGAGGGACGAGCAACTACTGTTAATGACAACAGGTGGGAAGGCTATGCTCTGGATGTGTTTTCTTGTAAATAAACTGGTGTCCAAGCACACCAGCTCTTAAGTACACCAGAAGACTGATTTCTTATTGTGCAGCAGGACTCTCCAGCCGAGAATGGGTCACAGAAAGGGTCTTCATTTAATATGCAGAGCTGAGTTAGGGCATCTTTGGCAAAATTCCTGACACATAAATAGTGGACCTAGATTAAAAGAGAAGTGGGATTTCAACAGGGGGGAAGCAGAGAGAGGAATTTCAGTGTTGCACTATTATGACTGTCCTGTCAGTGCTACTGGGAATCATTGTGCTGGCTCTCATGGAATCCAGCCCAATGACACAGAGATAAGGTGGTGGTGATTTTTAAACTCAGTATTCTTGACTCACAATGCAATTTGAGATTTACTCTTTGCCACAGAACTGGTCCTCACAATTCCATCTGATATTTGCAGTCCCCCCAAATTTATGTTTTTTCAATCATAACAGCAGACCTGCTCCGAGTTAACTTGAAAGAAACGACTTGCTGAAATGAACCGGGAATAAAAGATACTGCCTTTTTCCTATACAGAAGTTTGCAGCTGTTTCTCCCTACCCTATTGAATGCCATTCTTTTGCTCCCTGCTTGCCTCCCCCCTCCCCACCCTGCAGCCTTCTGCTCCAGCTTGTTACTTTGAATTTTGCACACCTTCTCTTTGGCTGCAAAAAGCTCTTTGCTTTGTTCTGTCTTACATCTGATGAAGTAAGATCTCCCGGGCCTGTGGAAGTTCATGCCACAATAACCTTGCTGAAGCTAAGCAGGCTTGGATCTGGTCAATGCCTGGAGGGGAGACTTCCTAGGAACTCTTATGAATACTACCTTGAGCTCCCCGGAGGAAAGGGCAGGTATAAATCTTAGAAACAGGCCCACCTTCAAGTGCCACAGGACTCGCTGTATTTGGAGCAACTGACTGGCATCAGAGATGAAAACCTCATTCCAGCAAAGGCAAAACAAATGCAAAACTACAGGCTTTTAAACTCTTTGTTTCAGGTCCTCCATGTGCCAAGGAATCCAGGACAGAAAATCTGGGCCTTTGATTGCCTGACTTTGAGAACAGCAGAAGCAGCTGGGAAGAGAAGAGTTCAGGGATATTTTTTCAAAAATAAGTTGTGTGTCCTTGTTTCTCAATTGGATCCATTTATTTGTATGTTTTGCGGTATATTATGCTTTGTGATTTGCTGTTATTTTTACTAATTAGTAATTCTTTATTGTAATTGATGAGTGTAAACTGTTTAATTTTTATTTGCTGATGTTTAATGCTACTGTTTATATTAGATTCGAATGGATTATTGAATATTGCTTTATTTGATATATGTTGTTTATTTCAAATATTTTTTTTGGACTTTAAAAATATTGGACCCAATTGTTAATATTAATATTTGATGTTTTATTATGTTTTTATATGTGTTGGAAGCTGCCCAGAGTGCCTGGGATAAATAAAATAATAATAATAAGAAGAAGAATAAGTTCCCATGATGGCTCAAGGTCACTTGCATATATGACAAGAAGTTGACAAGATAAAGGCAGCTACTGGTTGGGTTGGTTCTCATTGAATGCTACTCCCTGGAAAAGACCCTGATGTTGGGAAAGATTGAGGGCACTAGGAGAAGGAGACGACAGAGGATGAGATGGTTGGACAGTGTTCTCGAAGCTACGAACATGAGTTTGACCAAACTGTGGGAGGCAGTGAAAGACAGGAGTGCCTGAAGTGCTATGGTCCATGGGGTCATGAAGAGTTGGAAACAACTAAACAACAACAACATCAACAAAGAGTATACAGAACAGACAGGACCCTGATGTTTCTTCAGGAGCAACCAAGATGATCATAGGACTGCAGCCCCTTTCCTAGGGAAAATGTTATAGATTTATAGAATTATGCATGCTATGGTGGAACTGTATAGAGCTTAATGTTCTTCCCTTTTCTGTAAGACTAAAATGTAGGATCACAGAAAGCTGTGTTTTACCAAAACAAACCACTGGCACATCCAGCTCAGTATTGCTTACAGAGGTCGTTAGCAACTCTCCAGGATTTCAGAAAGTGGTCTTCTCCTGGAGATGCTAAGGATTGAACTTTGGTCCTCCTGCATGTAAAGGCTGTGCTCTACCAATGAGCTCTACCTTCACATCAAGGTTGACAGTAAGTCCAGGGCAGACAACAGTAATTTATGTAACAAAATGATGTAGCTACTGCCACCAGTTTAGATGACTTTTAAAGGGGAATTAGAAAAGTTCGTGGAATATGGCTCTGTCTAGGCTTATTAGAAATGCCGGTTACCTTCCCGCTGTAGTGGTACCTATTTATCTACTTGCACTTTGACGTGCTTTCAAACTGCTAGGTTGGCAGGAGCTGGGACTGAGCAACAGGAGCTCACCCCGTCGGGATTCGAACCGCCCTAGGCTCTGTGGTTTAACCCACAGCACCACCCGTGTGCTGCTCTGGTTTGTGCTGCTCTGGTTCGCCAGAAGCGGCTTTGTCATGCTGTCCACATGACCTGGAAGCTGTACACCGGCTCCCTCAGCCAATAGAGCGAGATGAGCACCAAAACCCCAGAGTCGGTCATGACTGGACCTAATGGTCAGGGGTCCCTTTACCTTTACCTAGGCTTATTACCGGTAGATGTTTGTATGACATAGTTTAGTCGGTAGAGCATGGTACTCTTAATCTTAATCTTGTGGGGCAAAAGATTTCTGCATTGTAGGGGGTTTGACTAGAGGACTCTCATGGTCCCTTCCAACTCTACAATTCTATGATGCCTCCAGATTTCAGAGGTATATTAAATAGTAAACACATCCTCATAGCATGGATCCCTATACATAGCCATAACTTCACCATCCACTCGCAAGAGGGAGGTATCAGAAGGCATGGTGAAACTCTGACGTTCGCAAAGATGCAAAAAATACTTATTCATTTATTTCATAAAATTTATTTTAGGAAAAATCCTCAAAATGGTTTACCAAGAAAGATAAAATAAAATTATCGCCAATTTACAACCATAATCTCAAACAGTCAAAAATTAAAAATAAATAAAAATAAAATTCATACACCCTATTAAACATCTGGGTGGGCGTGTCTAAATAAGATTGTCTTCAGCAGGCACCAAAAAGAAACATTTATCATTATTTAGAAATGAAAATGCTCTCCTCCAATAGCTCAATGAGAACTGAGTAAGTTCAATCAACATGGTATGCTGAACGTCTCTTAGGGGTGGGGATGGCTGGGCAGGACAAAGAAGAGAGAGAGATGTGAGGAAAGGGCATGGCTTGTCTTGGATTCTGAACAGGAGCTCTGTAAGAACAGGGACAACATGGGATAGACTGTTTCAGCATGGATCTTATGCTTATCACAACATTCTCTAGTTTGAAAATGCTGACCACGATTTTGGTTGGGACACCCTCAGCCACAATGCCAAAGACAGTGTTTACTGGAATGGTGTCCAATCCTGCCTGCATATATTTGGCAGATGGGCTGCAGAATTCAAATATGGGTGGTCCTGGATTGTTCAAGGCCAAACCAGGCTATTTTGCCTGGTCCTCTGCCAGCCTAAAACCAGGGAATGATTAACTATGATTATATACTTAGCTGTAATGAACCTAATCCCAGTAGCCAGTCATTTAAACATGGTGCCCATCAGCTGCTGAGGCAAATTATTTAAATGTTTCTCTTTTGCATCACCGCATAATCTTTGCCTTCCCCAACCCTCAAGACAAATCTTACGAAGCTTTGGCTGGGAAAGCATAAAATATCTGAAGGTTGAGCCCTCCCTTGGCCACAGCAGAATTGGCCCTGAATTTGTAGATTCTTCTACTGCTCGTGCGTGAGAAAACATATAGTTTAAATTACAACCATGACCCTTCAAGCAACCAGCTTGGGCTCGGTTTGAACGATCTTATGTCCCTCGAAAGATTAACAGTAATTGGTATTATAGGACACATTCCTTAAAGCCAGTGTAAGCTTTATCATCTCAAAATGGAGAGAACATGTTGAATTTACAGCAATAATGGCACATTTGTGCTAGGTACTGATCATCATAAAAGCAATATTTACTTTGCTAAATCGGAATTTATTTATTCAGGCCCAGCTGTGAAGATGCCAGACAATTGAAAAAGATATACCAAAAAAGAGAGAGAAGAAGTAGTGAAAGCTAAAACAGCATCATTACATACCAGCCTGCTTCTAAATTAGGTAAGGGTGGATACTGAAATATTTAACTCCTTTAACTCTGTTGAATAGATTCCTAACATTTTCTTTATCTCCTTATACTCACAAAACAAGTTAGTACTTAGTTGTATCCCTATATTTGCTTTTTAAACAGCTGGCAAGTGGGCTCTGTCTTGCTGAAGGTCATCCACTACAACTTAATCCATGTGTTATTCTAATCTCTGCTATAGAGGCCCAGGTCATTGCCAAAAGAGTTACCAAGATGGGGGCAGCAGAGAGTCACCATTGGTATGCCAGGCACTATTTTGAATCAAGATGGTGGACCAAAATGTGACTTCACTGTGACTTTGACCGTTATTTTTACATGTTTGGCTACCGCTTGTGATATTGTCACCAAACTTGGCTTGAGGGTCTCCAAGGTGGAGGTAGCAGTCTTCATTATTGTTTGGATCCTAGTCAGATAGGCTTAGAAAGTGCTTGGTCTTGAATGACACATAAGAATCGGACAGTGATCAGCTTAGAGCCTAGTAGTAAAGGTCACTAACTCTGTAAGGCCTAGCTTATCTGTCTACACACAGAGAGAGTGGTGGGTTGGGGGAGAGCAATATACTGAGAAATTGTAAAGCATGCCCACAAAATATAAGGTAAATATAAAACCTCACTTTCAGTAAATATTTTTTCCCCTTTGTTGACTTTAATTATGCATCTATGAATGGCAAAAAGGAAGCGCACGTCTGTGAACATTCCACACTGGAAGAAATGCTACACTTTGAAGCCCCATCAACTCAAGGACAGACCCCCGTTGATGGCAGTTTGAAAGTCTGCATTGTATGAGACGCTGGAATCTTTTCTCTCTGTTACAAAGGTATGCAGGCACTGCCCCCCCCCCCCCAACTTTAATATGCCACAAAAAAGGAGGGATGCACACAGGGAGGGTTGCGGGCAATGACTAGATACAAGCAAGGGTTGTTCCTTAGGAAATTCACAAGCTGTGTTCAGAGAGATAGAATTCTGGAATAGGAATAGGAAAAGGTGCTAGTCTTTCCCTCCTGAGTGTTCAGATAATGCACAGATTTGGAAGGCCGGGTGTGCTTCAGTTCACGTATCATTTGGGAAAATGCGGATTTTGTGAGTTCAGCTTTAAAAATGTGAACTGAATCAAATCCCCTCTTCCCACCGAGAGCACAATATTATGAACATGATTGAACCTTCTTGTCTGATCCAACAAGGCGCTGCTCATGTCTTACAGGCTTTCAACTCAGGAACAAGTTTAGAACTGACATGGCTCCATGAAGCAATGCTGTCCTGAAAAGCATGTCCTCCCTAAAAGAGGGCACGTGTTGCGCTGAGACCTGGAGACCGACCTCCTGGTTGTGGGTGGGGTCTATTGGATAGCCACAATGCCTGATTGGTAGGTCCCTCGTTGCTGGGTGTAATCTGACCAATGGGGTGCAGCCTAAATGGTTCGAGGGACCTATTTTATCCCTTGCACGTGACCCAGAGCTTCTCTTTTGGCTTGTGCAAACGGAACAACTGCCCACCTCTCCCTATTTTTGGGGCATTTTGCGTTTGACCTTGCTATGCCGTTGTGTGGCATCTGTCATTGGGACAGGGGCACGGCAGGAATTTCCCCCACTTGGCTGATTGGCTGTTGCCATTTGGGTTTCGCCTGCCACATAGCAAATCGTCACAACTTGTAAGGTTGCAGATAGGCACTGGTTCAGGTGATAGGGATGGGAGAACAGTCTCGCCATCCCGATGGGAAGGGTATTCCGTTAAAGGAACCCAGGGACTTAACTTGGTTTGGTCAGCCCCCAAGAGGGGGGTTGTGCCCGTGCCTGAGTCCAGGGGAGCATCTGGGGGAGTGGACAGAGTCTGTTCCCAGGCTTTTCACCTTCCTCAGGTGTTCACCCTTGGCTGACCTATGAGAGAGCTCTGGGTCAGTGCTACCTGCAAGGATGTAGAGACCTAGTCGAACCAGAGCCTATGCAACCACTCACTTTTCTGTAATCAATAGAGTTGTGGCCTAAATTATGCCAAAAACCAAAACTAAAATTTGAGTCAAATGTGTTTTTATTTGGGGGGGGGGGGGGAGAGGTCTCTGGGTCTGAACATGCAAAAAAGTATAACCCTATTCTTTTGTGGGAGCCACTTCTCTAATAATAGTAATAATAATAGTAATAATAATAATAATAATTTTATTTATACCCCGCCCTTCCCAGTTTAAAAACTGGGCTCAGAGTGGCTAACAACAGATAGAAAAACATTGATTAAAAACAACTTAAAAACAGCATAAAACACAACATCAATATAGCATCGCCAGGGGAAGGGAAAAAGGAATGGAAGCTTAGGTTGAATTGAAGGCCAGGTGGAATAACTCTGTCATACAGGCCCTGCGGAAGGAGATCACGTCCAGCAGGGGCCTAGTCTCATGGGACAGAGCATTCCACCAGGTCGGTGCCATCACTGAAAAGGCTCTGGCCCTTGTGGAGGAACGTCTGGCTTCTTTAGGGCCTAGGACCCTTAAACTGTGGGATGAGACAGCAACAATTCACCACAGTTTTCTGGATGGGGTGGTTTTTAGGAATAGGGGGAACCGCACTGGCTCTTGAGCTGCTGACATTATCACCTACCATGCAAGAGTGGGGTTGGGCTACCTTTAAATAAGGTGCCCAAGAGGGGAAGTTTCTTATTTTCCAAAAACATATCACCACCACCATCATGCAATCAGGTTTTTTTTTTTTTGTAAAACACAACAAAATGAAAGTCTAAGGCAAGCCATCCCACAAACACACCAAAATCCTTGAGGGAAAGTCTGCCCCTTCCCTCCTCTTTAGATGAATTTTCCTTCCTTCCTTCCCTCCACAAACATCCAAGCTCAGATCAGCTGACACTATTACCAGAGCAGCTGAATCCACCTTTACAAAAGAACAAAAATGGAAAAAAATGCCTCTATTTTGTCCCCACCCTGCAGAAAAATGTAAGAGAAAATATAAACTAATAACTCTTATGATTAAAATGTTTAATGCTCAACTTACAACAATGTTAAGTAACTTAAGAGAGTGTTTCTATATGCCCTTAGTTACAAATGTGCCACATGAAGTGAATGGGACTTACTTCTGAGTATTTAACCGAATAGGATTGTCCTGTATACCTTCTTAGGCATGAAATTCTTTATTTTTAGATATTAATCACCTTCCAACCATGACATGTATTGGAGCATAGACTTTTTAGAATGAACAGTTGTTCAAGGTTCAAAAAAATAATCTGTGTTGCAAGGTGATTTCTGGCTCTCCAAGGTGTCAGGCAGAATAACTGAGTGAAAATTTGGTTTCATTTGCATTTGGATGAGAACCTGCCTAATTCAAACTTCTTGAACCAACATGCGAACTGAAACACAGCTGCCCTTTGAAATTTGCATTTCTTTAGATTTTACGTTGCAGTTCTCTAAGCAAGTATTATGTACAACAATGCACATACGCAAAATCTGTGTTAAATGCCTATAATGGTGGATATAGCATTCAAAATACTTTGCATTTGGGGAAATTACTTGAAAAAAATGTGTACATTGAAGAAGTGTGCATGCACACAAAAGCTCATACCAAAATAAAAACTTAGTTGGTCTTTAAGGTGCTGCTGGAAGGATTTTTTTTATTTTATTGCAAAAAAATGTGTTTCGTATTTGAAATTTCCGCTAAAATGCTGGTGAATTTTCATGAAGGAAAGCAAATGTGGAAAACTTAATTTAAGATTGGGAAAATGAGAAACTTCGAGAACAGAAATTGATAGATTTATTTATTCCTAAAAAGAAATCTTAAAAGCCCAGACTGGATCAGACCAATAACCCTCAAATCCTTTAGCTACACGTCAGGGATTGAAACTTGAACAGCGTGGGCTGAAGCTGATGAGACGTAATGAAATTGATGGGTTTGACTACCTTCATAGCTGCCAAGTTTTCCCTTTTCTCGCGAGTAAGCCTATTCAGCATAAGGGAAAATCCCTTTAAATAAGGGATAACTTGGCAGCTATGACTACCTTAAGTGTGCTGCTTTCAGTGGGTCTACTCTGAGTATAATTATCATACAGCGCTCTTGTGTCCAAAGCATGTGTTTTAACAATGAGCGACAGGCACTTCCCTGAGCTTTGGTTTGGGACCCACATACAGAATCAATCAATGAAGAAAGAAACGCCTGCTCTCACACACAATGTCTCGGTGTGTGGAACATAATAATTCTACCACCATTCATAGATTGACTATGGATAACTGATGTGTTACTATTTATGCTTAACTACAGAACTCATCAGATAAATTACGTTCTCCCCTCTATAGCTGCAGTTCCCTTTCATGTACCATCTCAGACATTTCCATTACAGGTGAAATTAAATTACCCCGCCTCCTCCCCTACACTCCATTTAAAGTAAATAAAACTTTATTGAGCTCTCTCTTCCTCTGGGGGACTATACCGAAGATCAATGTGCAGATGGTATACAGATGGTATTTTTAGACTCTGAATCATATAGGTGAAGTCCTACAGAAGGATTCTGTTCTGCTGCAGTCTAATAGACAATTGGAAAGATGGAAGAACCTTAACAACACGCGCTAAAAAATATTAGATTGCATCAATATTTCCTTCTTCTCCGAACAGTTCCCAACTCCTGAGCTGCCTCAGTAATTTAAGAACGTGGAGAAAGATGAAGCAAAAGAAACCATCCACTAAAACGAGCAACTCTCATCTGTCTGAAATAAAGAGGAAGGATATGTATAATAAGCAGTTTGGATTCTTCAAGTGGCTGGTAATGTAAAAAGAAAATTGCAAGTACATGTTAAGCACAACCTGGTCCTCAACACCTTAAATAAAACTTACTAGTGCAACTGGGGGTTTGAAGCATGTGCTGTTGCATTCTGGGCTTCCCACAGGCATCTGCTTGGACACTGGAAACCTCAGGAAGGCAGAATGCTATTGTGCTCAATTTCTGCTTTCATGTTTTCTATAAGTGTCTTGTTGACCACTGTGAGAACAGGGTGCTAGTCTAGGTGGGCCATTGACCTGACCCAGCAGGTCTTGTCTTGTGCTATCGTGTGGGGCCAAACATGATACAGTCATACCTCGGATTAAGTACACCTCGGTTTGAGTATTTTCAGTTTAAGTACTCCGTGGACCTGTCTGGAACGGATTAATCCACTTTCCATTACTTTCAATGGAAAAGTTCGCTTCAGGTTAAGTACGGACTTCTGGAACCAATTACACTCATACTTTGGGTTAAGTACGCTTCAGGTTGAGTACTCCGCGGACCCGTCAGGAACAGATTAATCCACTTTCCATTACTTTTAATTGGAAAGTTCACTTCAGGTTAAGTACGCTTCAGTTTAAGTACTCCACGGACTGTCTGGAACAGATTAATCCACTTTCCATTACTTTCAATGGAAAAGTTTGCTTCAGGTCAAGTACGCTTCAGGTTAAGTACAAACTTCCGGAACCAATTGTGTTTGTAAACCGAGGTACCACTGTATTGTGTGAAACACATTTTTGGATTGAGTATGACTATTTTTAAAGGCCAAAGTAGAAGCTATTGGGGGCAGAGAGATGCAGGATTAGGACCACAGGGACAGTGTGGAGTTTAACCCCTTCTCTCCCTTCTGCAGAACCAGGAAAAAAACAAACCATACACACCTTTCTGAGCTTCCTCCTAGTCATTAAGGCTATGATAGAAAGGCAAAAGGTTAAACTCCCCCACCTCGCCATGTTCTCATTGAAGGGCAGTATTTCAATATGAGTAGGAAAATGAGAGTACCCCTAAACACTTTTTGGGGGGGAAAGCACTGGTCTTATGGGGTGGTTCAGGGTCTGCACAATTTGCTGGAGCTGTAAATCAGTCTTGGGGGACTTTGGAAAAGCTCTGTCTCTAAGCTCTGGTTCTCTCAAAAACTTAGGGAGCAAACACAAAAGTCAGAGTGAATTAAGTAAAGTTTAAGCCAGATCCAAACTCCATTCAGGAGTCAGTCTACTGCTACCTGAGCCAGGCTAAGCCCAGCCGAAGGGGGGGAAGCCTTTAAATTACACAGCCCTTTTGGGCTTATACCATGTTGTCAGGTCACACAATAGAGCTATTGAGCACCAGCTGAGCTGGGATGAGGGATGGCTGAGCCAAAGTTGGGGACTTACGCCAGCATAACTAGAGACCTTCCACATCCTAACTTGCTCACCCCAGCAGATCTAGCTTTGTGATTGTGCCATTAGTTTTAAAAAAGTATTTAATTTGCTTCATTTTTCACTTTGGTTACTTTTACTTTTTTAGGTTTGGAGGTGATGTAGATATTCAACAACCCTAACCTAAGGGATAAACCTAACCTAATATTTGATTAAATGTTTTCTCCCCTTGAACGGGTAAATTCTGACACGAAAAATGAAACTTGTAGAAATTTGGCTCAGTTCCACCAGTAATTAACACCCTCTCCAGACATTAAAGTAAACACACAGAGGATGCCAGGAGTGAGTCTTCTAGCTCTGACCTGCTACATCACACTTTCTGCCACATTCTGACTCATGGAAGGTCAAGTTCTGAAGTGGAAGAACTTCTGCACCCATAAACTTTTTTAGAACCCCAATTATGCAGGGTTTCAAAAGGTGCTGGGCACCTCAGTGGATCTGGCACTTTCCCAGAGCAACACAAAGCCCTTAAGCCTGCTGGGATAACACCAAACTCATTTTACTTTACAGACTGTTGACTTCAAATGCATTTGGTCCTGCCAAAAGCCACAACAGGTCTACATAAATGTGTTTAATAAATTAAAACGTCCATGCGACAAGATAAACTGTATGCAATTACAAGTTCAAAATTATGAATTCACATCCCAGAAAAATAATTTATTTTACTAACGTGTCAAGCGCACATGCATCTTTAACATTTGTCTTGCTTTGCCAAAGGCTCATACTAATGTATGTAAGGGTTCATACTGTGTGGCAAATCCCCAATTTCCCCATCATTGCAGATGCTAAAGAGCACTGGGATATCTCCCTTCAAGCACTGTGGATGGTATTAACTGAAATCTGGAAAGAGGAAAAGTATTTTTCAGAGTGTGCCTACCTATTAAAAACCGTAAAATAATTCTCAAGGCCAAGCAGTCCATTTCAGGATTTGACCTGGATTTGTTCGGCTTGAAACTGGATTGAAACTGGACGTGCATGGAAACCCACCCTCTTTACAGTGACAAATTATGTTCTGGGGGCTTCCAGTCAAGTACTAGAAAAAAATTCCCACCTCATATCCCACCCCACCCCCCAAGTATCTGATCCGAACACTTGAAAAAACCCGAAATTAATCTTTTGTTGCTGCTTACTCCCTTCTTTGCTCTGCTTTCCTAAACAAGAGAGAGAGAGAGAGAGAGAGAGAGAGAGAGAGAGAGAGAGAGAGAGAGAGAGAGAGAGAGAGAGAACTGCCTTACTTTGGGAGAGTACGATGGAACAACAGGCTGCTGAATGACATTTCCTGCGAGGAATCATAGGTTACAAACCTCATAACCCCAGATGGAAATGACAATCCAAACATTATCATTATTTGCAGCTGAGGATACCTTCAAAGGGAGCTCCCTGTGACCTGCTCCTTCTGTCTAAAGGTAAGGCATTTTCCCACAGGGAAGGTTGGAGCTGTCAGGGAATTGTGGAGGTGGGGGCAAGAGACCCCAAACATTTAACCAAGGCTTCCAGGCTGAGCTCCAATTCTAGTCAAGCTAAGCCATAGTCAGGCAGAGGCAGCTGACATTTTTAGCCCTTCCTTCCCTGGAGGTTCATCTTGGCCCTGGCTCAAATGTTACCTGAGGGGGATGGACTCTGGAGTCCAGTAGAATTTGGGAGCAGATGTCTAGGGTCCCACTTAGCAGAATGAGCAGGAGGAACCTAGAATCATAGAATCTTAGAGTTGGAAGAGACCACAAGGGCCATCCAGTCCAACCCCCTGCCAAGCAGGAAACACCATCAAAGCATTCCTGACAGATGGCTGTCAAGCCTCCGCTTAAAGACCTCCAAAGAAGGAGACTCCACCACACTCCTCAAACACAGCAGCTTACCACATTTTGGAGCAAGCAAAGTAATATGATTGCCATCTCGATAGGGGACCATTTCAAGTTGGTGAAATGAAATGCATTACCAGCTAAGACTATTACCCATAAGATCATTAAGTCCAGCATCTATAATTACCTAGTACATCAGTGCTGGAGTACATAGCTAAATGTGAGAGTTGTCATCCTGCTCAACTGAGGTGGGTGGAGGCCAATGGAGGCGTTTGAGAAAGAGGTAACAAATTAGTTTCCTTACCACCGCCACCGCATCAACATTTCATGTGATAATTATCTCAAAGAAACTGCCATCTCCCTATCCAAAAGCACTTCTGTCATTGCTAATCGTTCCAGCACATACCACGGGACTGTTCAAATGCAGATGATTTAACGGTGACTGTAATTCTTCCTGTAAACAGGATTGATGAATTGTGCATTCTCCAGACCTCAGGGTCCAAGGATAGAGTGACAGGGAGCCCCTTTGAAATCCTTTTAGTATCAAGGACGCGTGTCAAAGCAGCTGCCTTGTTTGCCAAGAAAGGTGAAAGAGGAATCTTGCACAACGAATGTTCTTTAATTTGCAGCATTCCCAGCTTAAGGCTTCATAAAAACTCCAACAGGCCATGACAAGAAGTCTTCTCTCTACTCTTTCCTACATAGTGGCAGCCTTTGCACAGCAGTTGCCAGGTCTACCTGCTAGTTCCACAAACGAACCCTCTCCATGGATTTCCTTTTCCTTCTCTCTGATGGAAGCTGCCTTGGTCAATAAAAAGGGCTTCAGAGGTGAGAAGAAAGGAGCTTGCCTTCTTTGTTGGGTTATTGCTCTTTTGAAGGTATAAGAAGTTGGGAAAACCTGTGGCTTTCCAGATGTGGTTGGACTCCAACTCACATCAGCTCCGTTCAACATGGTTCAAGACCAGGGATGATGGGAGCTGTGATTCAGCGACATCTGGTGTTCCACAAGGTCCCCATCCCTGGTATACCATCCCAGCCTATGACCTGAAGGCACATGAGGTCACTACTTTGCCTGAAGATAAGCAGGTTTAGTTCTGGTCAGTGAATGGGAACCTCAGTTATAGCACCTTGGGTTCCATGATGGAAGGAAGGGGATATAAATTGTAAGAAACTGAGTAAGTTCATAAGACGTTCGTGAATCAAATATGTGTAGTACATTTCTATATTCTTGTAGGAGATAAGAGATTTTTGGTGAAGGAAGAGGAGGTTAAAAGGGAAAACCTGGAGATGGAAAAACTTGAGAGTACTCTACCAAGAATATAGGACTGTCTACCAAGACAAACAGAAGCTAACATCATCTTTAGTCAGCATGATGAACACCATTGAATATCTCTGTGTATACCAAATTTCAGGACATGATCTATTGTAGAAGTACCTGAACATTTTATTTTATTTTATTTTATAAAAACCAAACCAAACCCCGGGACAATCAGTATGTCAGTGAGGCCCAAATATTTTAAATATAAACAGATTCTGAAGCTTTCGTATTCTGAATATTGAGAATGTGAAATACACTCTAATGCATTTAAATAACCAGCCAGGCTGGCATATACAAATATTTTTGAAACCCCTTTGAAACATAAATTGATTCATTCATAATTGGTTAACATGAAAGGAATGCTTGTATTACTGAGCGAGACATCTTAAATTTCCTCTACCTTTGCGATGGATTCATGCAGGCTGAAGGAAGACACCAGTTCATTGGATATTGTTGAATGTAGAGGGAAAAGGGCTTCAGAGAGAAAACTTGCTGTCTGTGTGACAAAAAAGAGAAAAGGAGAGGGAGAGAACATTTAAGACTTCTTATTGATTTCCTTCTTCAAATGCCTTATTGGATTCTATCTGAAGGTTCAAAGGACCTCAAATTGTTCTAGGTCCTTTGTGCTGATGATTAGACTTCATTTTAGTGATCTAATTTACTTGTTCCAAACTCTGGAACAGAAAAAAGGGATACAGTTATCTTTACTGTAAAAAAAAAAGTGTTCTCCTGAAATGACGTCTATCTTAGAAAATGTACTTCCCCGTTCAATGCATTATTACGCCTAAGGGGAGAAAAATCCATACTGATTTCATATGTGCATTGCTAGTAATTCCAAAACTTGAAATGACTAATTGGCTTGTCAGAAATTATATATGCATGACAATTAGAGCTATAAAACACAAAACTATTTATTCAAGAGGAACTGCTTCCCTCCCCTTCAATAGTAGGTATAGCTTAGAATGTTAATTATGAAAATGAACTAATTCCTGTTCATGTACATCCATTTAGAAATTGAACTAGTTCAGTTCACAGTTCAATTCAGGTTCATCCATTTACCCTTGGGTTTTTTTTCCTTTTGTCATTCAGGATGTTGTGCTAAAGTGCAAAAACAGTTAACTTCATTTTAAAAAGAGCTAGTTTATTTGAAGAACTGGTAGTAGATAGTTTTCAAAAATGGACCATTGTTTATTACTGAGTTCCCGAGATTAACAGTAGTAAATTAACACTTCTTGTTATCAGGTGCTCACTATTTCACGCTTTATGCATTTGGTTTGGGCTTTTTTTGTTTTTAATCTATCCCATCAATATTTCCAAGCAAACTAAGGCAGCTAACAAATCAATAACAGAACAATAAAATAAATAAATAATATAATATAATTTCAAACTTAAACCAAATCACACACCCAAAACAGCAGCATACAAATTAAGAACTAATAATAGCAAAAATAATAGGAACATAAAGCTAAAACAAATGCAACAATTCTAAAGCAGCCATCAGATAAGCACAAAGCTAAACCAGCTAAGAATTTAATGGATGAAAACCCTTTTAACCAACATGTGGAGAGTTACCACATGGAGAGAACGAGCTTTTTCTTTCCCAACACCAATTTGCCAAAAGAAGGTGAATTAACTCCAACTTCTGCCATTTTACTTACATTTCAAAACCTTCTAAACACTACCGCCATCTATACTATACTGCTTGTAGGCAAAAAACAATAAACAACAAGGCACAAATTACTATTTATTTATTAACTATAAAGGTAAAATAAGGTACTTAAATGGTTGCTGCTTCTTTAAGTCTTGCACTTGCATTTATAAGCACAGCGTCAATATAAGAGGCAGTTGCTAGCAAATACAGAAACTTTTATAAGACTGAATTGTGACACGTAACTCCTATCCCTATCAAACTTACATGGCAATTAGTATCTCCCCTCCCCCAGTCGCCCACTTCTCACCACTACCAGCTAACAAAGGCCTTCTGCTGGTTTCCTATGAGCCAGTCCTGGTCAGCTCTACACAATCAGAGGGTTGTAGAGTTGGAAGGGGCCCAGAGGATCATCTAGTCCAACCCTGTAATGCAGGAATCTCAACAAGAGCACCCCTGACAGATGGCCATCCAACCTCTGCTTTAAAACCTCCAGTGAAGGAGAGTGCACCACCTCCTGAGGGAGTCCATTCCACTGTTGAAAAGCTCCTACCGTCATAAAGTTGTTTCCGGTGCTTAGTCAGAATCTTATTTCTTGTAACTTGAAGCTCTGGAGCAGGAGAAAACAAGCTTACTCCATCTTCCAAGTGACAGCCCTTGAAGATGGCTGTCACAGCTCCTCTCAGTCTCCACTTTTCCAGGCAACCTTTACTCACAAAGCTTGGTTTCCAGACCCTTGATCATCTTGATTGCCCTTCTCTGAACACGTCCCAGCTTATCCATATGCTTCTCAAATCATGGTGCCCAGAACTGGATGCAGTACTCCAGGTGTGGTCTGACCAAGGCAGAATAGAGTAGGACTATTATTTTCCTTGCTTATTCTCACTAGATTTCTGTTGATGCAGCCTAGAATAGCATGAGCTCTTTTTTTAAAACTGCCGCTGCATCACACTGTTGACTCGTGTTAAGCTCGTTGTCTGCTAAGACCTCTAGATCCCTTTCACATATACTGCTGGCAGAAGCTCCTTGTTGAACCTTACTGCTCAAATCCCATTGGTAGCTTCTGCTAATCTTCAACTTAAGGAAAGGACCTCCATGTGTATCTTGCCCAAATGAGGAAGAACAAATGTGGTTTTCGGTACATATGGAAAGAATTCAAGGATCTGAGAGCAGGGGTCAGCAAACTTTTTCAGCTGGGGGCCGGTCCACTGTCCCTCAGACCTTATGGGGGGCCGGACTATATTTTGGAAAAAATATATGAACAAATTCCTATGCCTCACAAATAACCCAGAGATGCATTTTAAATAAAAGGACACATTCTACTCATGTAAAAACACCAGGCAAGCACCACAAATAACCCAGAGATGCATTTTAAATAAAAGGACACATTCTACTCATGTAAAAACATGCTGATTCCCGGACTGGGAGCGGGCCAGATTGAGAAGGCGATTGGGCCGCATCCGGCCCCCGGGCCTTAGTTTGGGAACCCCTGATCTGAGAGCAACCAATTTGCACTACGGAGGTTGTGCTGCTGCTTCATCACATCACAGTTATCAGTGTCCATAATATAAGCCTGACTGGGCACCCAGTTTTGCTTCTGTCCCCACCCAGCATTAGCAAGTGGTCCTTGGAGCTGTTGACCAGGACAGAATATAGCCCTCTGGCTGAAAGAAGGTCCCTCATTTCTGATTTAGCATCTGAGTGTGAGCCAGGGCAGATAATGGCACGTTTGATGAACTCTGAATGCAATTCTGCTGGAGATTCTGTTTTTAAATGTTCCTCTAGCTGTGTTTGGCCATAGGTGATAAGCACCTGTATGTTTTGAAATAGTAGAGTCCTGAATTTTGGAATGGTTAGTATCAAAAGCGTGATTAATCCATTTCTGACTTGCCAGAAAGTTTTCCTTTTAGAGACCATACATTACTGTGAAGTGTTGAAATTGAAACCTATGCTTTGGAAGTGGTGTTAATGCTGCTGGAAGATTTAACAGGATTGATTTGCCATGCCATGCATTTTGCAACTTTCCTAGCTTGTTTCTGACAGCTAGGACACTGCTCTCAGGGTCTCTGGTTGTTTTAAACTTCAGTGTGCTCCTGTTCTACAAAGAACCGAGCTTGGCTGTTTCACTTAAACAAGTTTAGATGTCAGTGGCATTTCATGCGAAATAAATTTGGCAAATGCTTCTAGCAATTTTTCTCACAATTCTCTCTCATTGTATAATGATTTTTTATTAAATCTTCCAAACTATTACATAATTCCAATCATATGCAGTATATCTTTTTGTTGCACATTTTCTTCTTGGCTTCCTGTCCTTCCTTCCCTGTTTTTTTTTATATTCCCCTTAATAGTTGCATTAAAACACATCTACATTTATTTTCTAAGCCCCCAGAATCCATTCTCTACATTCTTCCATTGCTCATATCTCAAATCCTGCATGTGATTTCATATAGGAATGATAATTCAATAGGTAGTCCTCCAATGGCCTCCATTCTTCTATGACAATACCATCATTTTGTCCTCTTAACAGTCAGTTTCACCATTTCTGCATAGTTCACCAGTTTTATAATCCATTCTTCCTTAGTTGTAGTCTCTTCGTCTTTCCATTTCTGTGCATATAAAGTTCTAGCTGCAGTTGCTGCATACATAAAAAGGTTAGTCAGCTTTTGGGGAATTTCCATGCCTATTATCCCCAACAAAATGCTTCAGGTTTGTGGTCAATTTATACATCTTTTTCAATTCATTGTAAATCATTTCCCAGAAATCCATTGCCTTGCCACAAGTCCACCACATACGATAATCACCATTCTCATATAAGGTGCAAACTGACTTCCCTCTCCTACGAGCAATCTGCGCATATAAAAGGCAGTGGCCAATGATCCTTTCTATTCTTCCAAGATCCAGCCCCAGTCTAAGCTCCCTTCCAACCTCCTCTTCCATAAGTTCTCTGCTGGAATTCCGCTAAAACATGAACCTTAATTGTACAATGCTCTTGAGTACAGCCATACCTTGACATCTGAACACTTCGACTTCCGAAGGTTTCGACTTCTGAAGTTGATAACCCCCGGAAGTCCTTTGGCCCCGCGTGCCCGGTGCGCACGTTCTGCGCCTGCGCAGAGCGGCGCATGCGGTCGGTGCATGCGCAGAAGCGCGAAATTGTGCTTCGCGCATGCGCCGTAGCAGTGCTTTGAGAACTGAAAACCTTGACTTACGAAGACGGCCGCAGAACGGATCGTCTTCGTAAGTCGAGGTACCACTGTATATGGAACACCCATGCGGCTTTGGACCTGCAAGTGGAGACAGTGGCAGAATCCCTCTTCTATGCACAAAATGAACAGAGAAGAAAATGTGAAGTCTAGTGAGCAAGAAACAGAATCTCAGATGGAAAAAGGCAGGTGAAGGGAGTGGCTATGCAAATATCCTGGTTCCCAGTGGCTAAAGAGACCCCGGACCGGTCCTATCACTGATAGAATATATGGACCATAAGAAGATGCCTTCTACTGAGTTAGACCCTTGCTCAGTATGACCTACACTGACTGGCAGCAGGTCTCCAAGGTTTCAGATAAGGAACATTCCCCTGTCTACCCAGAACTGTCAGGGATCAAACCTGGGGGTTTCTTCATGCAAAGCAGATGCTCTACCACTGAGCTATTGTAGCAGCAGAAAAATAGAGGACAATAAGGCACAGCCAAAGGCCTGGATAAATAAGTAGGGCTTTAATTGGCACTGCAAATCTAAAAAGGTTTATATCAACAGCAGTGTGATGGGCATGGCTGGAAAGGGTCTTGTGTGAAGCTTATATCTATATGGTCCCAGTACTGAGAAAATCAGACCCACGAACACTATACCTTACAAATCTATATAGCAATGTGGAAAGAAATAAACCATATGCAATCTTTCCAATACATTATATAAAAATAATAATCAGAAAAGACGAAGTGGTAGACCTCCTTGCTTCTCGCTGGATGAAACATTAAAGAAACCCGCAAGATCTGCATGTTGCATAATCAATTATTCTCAGAAGAATTGATGAGATAATAGATTCCTTACCACTGTATTTTCATCTATGAGAGCTCAGCACTTGTTTGTCTTCCACGCTCACCCTGCCACACACACACACCAAATATCTCCAGGAAGAGAACCACTCCAGTCATTCATTATTAGGATGACAGTGCATAAGAGAGCCATGATTGACAGTAACGATTCATCTTTATTTTAGATGTTTATGCAGGGAGACTGAACAGATCAGTACATTTAAGTGGAGAGGAGCAGAGCCCAATATGCTGCTGCACGAATAACACACACAAATTGCCAACAATGGATAGGTAACAAATCAATAAAGCGCTTGAACCAGCACCCTCCCGCTTAAAAGAACTAAGTGGTGATTCTTGCACTTGAAACAAATAAGGCTGTGTACATACTATACGTTAAAGCTCATTCAAAGTACAAATAATGAAATTATTATTAATTCTTCTTCTTCTTCTTATCATTATTATGTCTTCAGGAGAGAACCTTTTCACTGTGCTACATGCCCCCTAAGGTCTGTTCCGTGACCACGCTAAGCAAGCACTGGGTGATTGTTGCACTTATTTTTACAAAACACCCTCCCAAACGAGTGTCTATGGTGCGATGCTTTAGACATGGGCTTAAAGCTTTCTCATTCACACAGACTGTCTCTGTAGTGTGACCCTACCATCTTGCCCATACTACTGAATACCCACCCCCACCGCATATTTTATGTTGTACATGCTTTCAAATGTTAAAACACACACTATCCCGGTATTTTAATGCTTAGTAACTTGTAAATAATTTTGCTTGCAGAAAGTAGGTGCAAAGTGTGTCACGGCAGGATAGTACAATTTTTGCACTCCCCCTTGTTGAACATTGCCCACATTATTTCCCAACTTTTTAAATGCAGCTTTGGAAACACTCCAAAGGTTCTCGTTATGGGATAAAGAGCCGACCACCACTGAAAAACCATCAGATCTACCTGCCAAGGCAAAAAGCCCCTCCCTTCCATGCTCCCGGTTGATGGGGTGGCATCTTTTGATCAGCAGCCATCAATCAACTTTCTTCTCTTCAACCGAATTCCTGAAAATAACCTTCTGTCACATCACAGCTGAACTGGAACACTGTAGGACTGCATGATTGATGGAAGAGGCTCTGAGCAATTCACATACATATGACGAGAGTCCTGGAAGCTGAGCCACCCACTTTGCCTTGTTGATAAGGCACAACTTTAACACAAGCAGGATTAAGGCAGGGATGACAAGTTGGGCAAAGACTGATAATCAGATATGGAGTGTATCCTAGTATTCTTAAACAGGAATGTAGAGAACACAAGAAGCTGCCTTATACTGACTCAAACCATTGGTCCGTCTAGCTCAGTATAGTCTACACTGAATGACAGGTGCTCTCCAAGGTTTCAGAGAAAGGACATGTCGGAGATTGAACCTACATGCCAAGCAGTTGCCCTTCTACTTAGCTACCACCAGGCTTTGTCTCAACCCTGTTTTAAATCACACTGTGAAATGCATTGCTCGAGCAAATCTGTTTCATGGCCCTGAACCAATTCACTTGACCCACACTGCCTGTTCTGAATTAATTCCCCAATAGCCCTCCTGTCTCTGAGTGTTTTCTGAAACTCTGAATGAATTGCTCATCCGGACTGACTTTGCATGCTGAAAAAGGCCTTGCCTCATTTGGGTTGAGTCCAAACTATCCAACCATTACCATTATTGTAAAGGTTCATGAGCCACCACTGGAGGGGTAGCCTAACTACTGTTGTCTTACTCTGGTAACCTCAAGGTTAGATTACTGCAATGTGCTATATGTAGGGCTGCCTCTGAAGACGGTTTGGAAACTTCAGCTGGTGCAGAATTCAGAGGCCACGTTGCTCACCAGAGCAAGACAGTTTGAGCACATTACATCAATCCTGGTCCAACTGCACTGGCTACCAATTAGTTTCTGGGCCCAATTCAAAGTGCTGGTTTTGACCTATAAAGCCTTAAATGGCTCAGGACCTCAATATCTCAAGGAGTGCCTCTTTCCATATGAACAGACCCGGACCCTGAGATCATAATCTGAGGCCCTCCTTTGTGTGCCTCCCCCTTGAGAGGTCCAGAGGGTAGCAACACAAGAACGGACCTTCTCTTCAGTGGCTCCCTCTCTTCCCAGGGACGTTCACCTGGCGCCAGGCAAAAACATTCCTTTTAAACCAGCCCTTTGGTTGATCTAATTGACATCCTATGCCCTTTTAAAAAATGGCTCTTGGGGGGGGGTAATTGTTTTTATTTTTATTTTATATATTGTGATCTTTTTTGTGAACCGCCCTGAGACCTCCAGGTATAGCGCGGTATATTAAATAAATAAGTAAATGAATAAATAAATACAATGGTACCTCTACTTACAAATAACTCTACTTACGAATTTTTCTACTTACGAACGGAGCTCCGTCCGCCATCTTGGATGCGGCTTAGATAGGATTTTTCCTACTTACGAATTTTTAGATAGGGTTGCTTCGACTTACGAATTTTTTCTCCCAATGCATTCCTATGGGATTCGACTTACAATTTTTTTCGACTTACAAATGTGCGTTCGGAACGCATTAAATCCGTAAGTAGAGGTACCACTGTAAATACCACATGCTGGAAACCACAGGAGGGCAGAATGCTCTTGTGATTGGATCTTGCTTTGGGGGTTCCCATAGGCATGTGGTTGGCCACTGTGAGAACAGGATGCTGGTGAGATGAGCCACTGGTTTGATCCAGTAGGCTCTTCTTATTCTCTTAGGTTTCGGTTGGTTGCATTGGTTCGTAACGCAGGTGTGGGAAAACATTGCCCTCCAAATGTTGTTAAACTACAACTCCCATCATTCCATGGGGCCAGGGTGAGCAGATTTATGGTTGCCCCTAATGTACACAAATTCACTGGACAGCCCTTCAGTTTTGTTATTTGCTCCCAAGGTCAACAACACAGACATTGTCTACTTTCCCCCTGGCACCTGCATGTACAGCACCAATTTTTTTGAGGGGGACTTTGCACATCTAGTTGTGCTTTTGAAGGTCTTTGAAATATGGAACACTGAGCAATCAGGATTCTAGATCCTGGAGAAGACTTCGCATAAACAGCTGTACGTGTGATGGGTTCATCGCTATGGGTGTTTATGCTATATGCACAGGTTACAGGGGCGGGCATAGATGGAATGTGGAAGGATCTGTCGATTTCACTTCCTTTTCCAGTCTTAAATTCAGCTCTCCACATTTCTGGAGCAACCTGTGATTTATTTATTTTTTAGTATTGAAAGTTCTTCAGCCTTTTAATGTGAATTTCTTCTAGTTACCATGTTTGTGTGCAGTTTTGACTAATGCACACATTTTTGTAAGCAGTTTCTCCTAATATAATCCATTTTTGTATGTTGTTTTTTACAAATATATTCATTTTCATGCACACCTCCCCCATATATCTGTATATTTGTGAAAATTGGTTGGAGAACTGCATTCATTGCAAAATTCAGATAAGGGTACCTTTTCTGTATGTTCTGGTTCTCATTTTTTGGGGGGGAAATGCTGATATGATAGATGTGGCTTTGAATGTGAACTGAATCAAATTCACCCCCTATTCCAAGGCCTGTGCAATGTCAGTGGCATGGTTGCTTTCTCCCAGGTTGTCAAACAGTGTGGTGTAGTGGTTAGAGTGTGTGGCATGAGAGACCAGGGTTCAGATCTTCACTCAGCCATGAAGCTCACTGGGTGATATTGGTCTAGTCACTGTCTCTCAGTCTAACCTACCTTATAGAGTTGTGGTGAGGACATATGACCAGACACTCCCCAAATGATTTCTATAATCTTATGGAATGCCTTTCTGGCCAATTCTAATTGTTGCATGCTGTTTTGAGAGCTGATCTTTGTTGAACAACAGGTTCTGAATACGGTTAGGCAAAAGAGCAGCAACGTCCGTTGCCAGATTTAGGACATATTCTCAGTTCACACAAGGTGACAATGGAACTCGACAGGCCTGCTGTGTGTCGCCCCCCCCCCCCAATCCTACACTGTGCGTGCTCTAGAACATATTCCTACTAGAACAGAGGATATTCTGCAATTCCTGGAGTTAGACATTTGGGAAGAGGGCACTGCACTGATGACCTGACATTGAGCCATCAAAATCTCATGGGCTAGAAAATGAAATAAATAGGTAAATACCTGAATGGTGGGAAGTGCTAAAACTCCATTTCACAGAGCAAAATAAAAAGGATATTGTGTCATCCACGGATTGGTCATGCAATGCAACATCAGGAACTAAAGGGGAAAGTCTTTCCTTTATTCTTGGTGCCTTACAATTGCAGCAACAGTGTCATTGTCCTTCAAGTCCTTTGCTGACCAAGAGGCAGCCTGAACTGCCTTAGCAGGAAACAACCTCTCTTTATCCCAATGAACAGTGTGCAGCCCAGATACTTTTAGAAGCACATCTCAGTACTTAGTAAGGGCAGCATTATCCAGCAGTGCTCTCTCTCACACACAGACAAATGAATGAGTCTTCCCATTGATTTATTCAATAGAGTCAACAATAGCAATGCTCTCTCTCCCTCATATGCATAATAACTGAACATGTGCTAGTTAGCCGACACTAATGCAATGCGTTAACGCCTTGAGGACTGAACAGATAATAAAGGAATGTCATATTGCCATACGTGAGATGCTCACTTTTGCTCTGCCTTTACATCTACATTTGTCTTGACAGACAAAGCTGTGTCGTTGATCTGCCTCTTTCACTATTCAAGGACTACAACAGCTACAAAGCATTCCCATCAGATGTTGTCTTCTGCTGTTCCCTTGCCCTCTGGAGAGGGTAAGGAGAGTTGGTATTAAGAAAACAAACAGATTATTTCAACAGCCAGGCAGAAACAGAAAGTTCCAGCTAATTAATTCCACCACCACCCACCATAAGTACTTAAGAATGTATTGAGAGACTGCGATCAGGCCAGTCTGGTCCAGCATCCTGTTCTCACAGTGGCCAACCAGATGCTGCAGCAGTTGCAGTAACAGCCTAATAATACTAATAATAATACTAATAATTTATTATTTACACCCCACCCATCTGGCTGGGTTTCCCCAGCCACTCTGGGTGTCTCCCAACAGAATATTCAAAACAAAATAAGACATCAAACATTAAAAACTTTCCTAAACAGGGCTGCCTTCAGAGGTGTTCTAAAAGTCAGATAGTTTATTTCCTTGACATCTGATGGGAGGGAGTTCCACAGGGAGGCACCACTACCAAGAAGGCCCTCTGCCTGGTTCTCTGCAACCTCACTTCTCCAAGTGAGGGAACCGCCAGAAGGCCCTTGGAGCTGGACCTCAGTGCACGATGGGGGCGGAGACGCTCCTTCAGGTATTGTGGACTTTGTAAAGTTTATCTGATTTTTCAGAACAATATCCTGATGTTCCAGGTTGGATGTATCCCAACAGCAAACTTGATAATGGTCCTTGTCATTCCTCCACTCCTTTGATCAGGCTGCTCTCGTGTCACTACTGTGTCCATCACACTTGCAGTCAACCAAAATGTCCTCGGACAAGATCACTCCCTCATCTTCCCTTAAGAATGATCAGTTCTCCTGATCATTTGAGCCTCTGTTTAATGACGTGTTTTGTGAAATTAGAAAGATATTAATGCTCCCCCTTTCACAACAGTGGGTCACTTCTGATTAGACTTCGATTGAGCATCCGACTTCCAATCTTAAAAGAGAATTGCCTCCTTTTCATTTTAATTTGGGCACCATTTTCTGCTGCCCTCTGGTCTCTTGACACAGTGATTAATTGATTCATGAATCAATTACATTTGGCCTCTAAATGGGAACACACATACAAAAAAACATTCCCTTTGATTTTATTTATGGCATGTGTCAGAATGTACATCTCCTTTCTTCCATCCATCCATTCTTTAGATTTTCTAACCCTTTCCCATGTAATTAACTTCATTTTAGAGGGATATGAAATGTGCAACCCTTTTCACACTCAGCAAAATACACCACACAGATTCGAGGGAGGGTGATTTTCATCAAGACTGCAGCACTGAGGAAAAGTTCATATTCTCTCTGCTCCTGCCCCCCAAAATCCCTGATATGCCACATGAACTGAACCTTATGTGGTTCCTACTTAAATGCAAGACCAGGCATGTTAGATATGATTGCATATATAATGGAATGTGCAGCATGGTGATAAACCAACTTTCACAGCTCACATGAAAAGCCTTCTTTTCTGTTTACTTGTTGCCGATGATATGCATGGAGTGTCCTTGTGGAACCACCCCAAAACAAATAAAAGAAACGGCATAAGATGAAAGAAATGAATAAGAACTGACCTACTCAAGAGCACATGGAGATAGGAGACACTGCACTATAATCACTTCCATACAATTTAAGGAATCACAAATGCAGCTGTCGAAATGGAGGCTAAATTTCCTTGTACAGTGAAAGAAATGTAATATTTTTCAATTCCTCCCACACCATAGAATCATAGAATCGTAGAGTTGGAAGAGACCACAAGGGCCATCCAGTCCAACCCCCTGCCGAGCAGGAAACACCATCAAAGCATTCTTGACATATGCCTGTCAAGCCTCTGCTTAAAGACCTCCAAAGAAGGAGACTCCATCACACTCCTTAGTAGCAAATTCCACTGCTGAACAGCTCTTACTGTCAGGAAGTTCTTCCTAATGTTTAGGTGGAATCTTCTTTCTTGTAGTTTGAATCCATTGCTCCGTGTCCGCTTCTCTGGAGCAGCAGAAAACAACCTTTCTCCCTCCTCTATATGACATCCTTTCATATATTTGAACATGGCTATCATATCACCCCTTAACCTTCTCTTCTCCAGGCTATACATACCCAGCTCCCTAAGCCGTTCCTCATAAGGCATCGTTTCCAGGCCTTTGACCATTTTCGTTGCCCACCTCTGGACACGTTCCAGCTTGTCAGTATCCTTCTTGAACTGTGGTGCCCAGAACTGGACACAGTACTCCAGGTGAGGTCTGACCAGAGCAGAATACAGTGGTACTATTACTTCCCTTGATCTAGATGCTATACTCCTATTGATGCAGCCCAGAATTGCATTGGCTTTTTTAGCTGCTGCATCACACTGCTGACTCATGTCAGCAACAGGCAACCAACCTGTTGCCACAAAACAACTGAAGTAGAGACCCAGGTAACAGAAGTGATCTTCATGCATACACTTGTCTTGTATCAGGGCAGGGGGACCTGTGGACTTTCAGGTGTCATTGGACTCCAACTCCCATCATTCCTGGCCATTGACTTTGCTTACTGGGACTGGTGGAAGTTGGAGTCCAATGGCAGGCCAGAAGTTCCCCAACCATGCTGCTCTTAAGTGGCTTTCCTTCATACTCTGACGGTCAAAACTCCAACAGTTAAGAGCTGTGGATCATTACACCGTTGCTACTGTACTTATGGTACATTTTAAACTTTGCTTATTTTTAAATAATCCAGGATAGTCTAAGAAAGCCGAGTGAGTTTCACACAATGTTACAAGTGCTTTTAAGCTGTAGAGTCTCAAGACAGACCACTGAAATCATGAGCTCTGAATTTATTTTGAAATCCACTCTAAACTTCATGTATGATCTGAATGACCTAGACAAATTGAACTGTCTCAAGAAGCTGGAAAGCTGACCCAACAGCTCTAACAACATAATGCCCATATAAAAGATAGACTAAGAGCTTCACAGCAACACTGCTACAGGTGTGGGCAGCATTTTATTTATTTTCATCTAACCTCTCCCACTGTTTGCGTTGGCTTTACAATATCATAAAAAAGCAGCAATAAAACTGCATAATCCTAAAAAAAATTGCAAGCATCCCTTGAGAACATAGTAAACCATGCAGAAATCAGAAATGGGTTTCTATTTTTTTTAAAAAAAAGCAAGTAAGAAGTCATCGTTTTCTTTCTTTTCTTTTTCAATCAACAAATGATTGTGAAAAGGAGGAAAAGAGATACGAATGTGAGCTTTGCCTTTTTTAAAATATAAAAAGCCAATGAGGTGCAGCATTGAGGAACCTTTCAGAGGCATCATTACCTATCATCATCCATTATATATATTACCGAACATAACACAAGCCAGGACTCCAGCACAGAGGCCTGTACAGAGGTGGGGTACCACTTAAACACTGGCCTATAAAGTTTGGCACAGTAGACTAGTTTCTTCACACAGAGGCAAGCAAGGGGCATTCTCAGAGTTCCAGGAAACTCTCCAGCCACACAAAAACACTCAACGAGGATGTGAAACAAGACCGGCGAGGGGTGTGGCCCGGTGTGTGTGTGTGCGCACACCCTCCAACATTTCTCTGATGAAAATAGAGAGAAATAATGATGATGATGGTGATAATTATACCCCATCTGACTGGGTTGCCCCAGCCACTCTGGGCAGCTTCCAACATATAGAAAAACATAATAAAACATTTAACATAAAAAAAAATCCCTATACAGGGCTGCCTTCAAGATTTCTTCTAAAGGTTGCATAGTTACTTATCTCCTTGGCTGGGGGGGGGGCGTGTCGCATAACTCAATACCCTCCAACATTTCTCCAATGAAAATAGGGACGTCCTAAGGAAAAGCGGGACATTCCGGGATCAAATCAGAATCCAGGATGTCTCCTGTAAATCCGGGACACTCTCTCGAAAATAGGGACACTTGTAGGGTCTGGGTGTGTGGCCTGGAAGGAGTCCTAAGGGTCAGAAGGAGACACTTGGAGGGCCACATTTGGCCCTCGCTTCTTCACCCTGGCCAAGTTGATTCCCAGTGTCTCACATGCTGCCAGAGTCAATTGTGGCTAAAAGCAGCCCTCACTCACTAGGGATGGGGCTAGTTTGCCAGAGGACGCGGCAGTGCTACCTAAGGATCAACCTGGGCGTGGTGGTTCTTGGAGCAACCTCCAAGCATGCTTTGTTTGACCTCCAGGCAACCTCAATTCAGAGTGCTTTGCTCACTTGCCTTTTTTTCACCTTACTTTGCTTATCTGGACCTGTTTTGACTCTCTTGTTGACACCTGTTGTCTGTTTTGCCTGACCTTGGCAAGTCTGGCATTGCCCTGCTGGAACCTGATCTTGTCTCGACCTGATTTTGCTTACTGGATGCTGAATTGGGACTAGCAGTATGTGATTACGCATCCTTGTTCTCTGTGCCTAGTAAATGCCCCACTATCACTTATTACTACTGCTGCTTTAGGAAATGCAGATTGTAGGCTGGCCTTTCCTTTTCTCCCATTGGCTATTTATAATTTATTTTACATCTATTGCATTATATTGCTTCATTACACTATTGATTTTTACATTTTCTTTCAACAGTTGAGAATAGCATGTTAGGAAGCCTGTCTGTGTCTGCAATGCCACCAATGCCTATGCACTTGAAATCCCCAAATGCTCTGGAGCATTAGCATTTAATTCTTCAGTGTTTACAAACAGCACTCACTGTTTGACAGGAAGGGTGGTCATGGAATCTCACCTGGTGAATTTCTTCACTCCTTTTAGACAGGAGGTCATTCATTATTTGGCTACACCCCACCTCCTGGAGCCAGAACTACAAGGGGTATGTCATTTTCTGAATGGGTAGAATTTCCTCAAAAATCTCTGCCACAACTGCAAAAGCAGACACCTCTGCACATGTAGCATCTAAAGATGGAAGTTAGGGATAGCTTTCTGTGACAATACTTGGTCAACTTTTCAGAGAGCTAGTTGAAGTGGCAAGCTCTTTGGCCCACAATGAAATTTCTTAGGAAAAGACAGCAGAAGTGGAAGAGGCTCAGAAGGCCAAGGTAGGTCTCAGTCTCACACCAAATGCTGCTTGTGTTTTGAACAGAAGGGACCTCCACAGAATCAGTTAAAATGGAGGCTAGCTACTGAGGCATGTGCATTATGAAACTTCAGATCCATGCTAACATCCTCTGAGGAGCAAACTCTAAGCATTCAAACTCTGACTACCACCACCTTGATGGGAGATTATGGGAAAGGTTGAATAGTGAGGTGAGATATATTCTGTAAGGAACTGGGGAAGCAGCCTGAGGTTTTTTTTAGCCTTGGTTTCTCCCGTAACACTAGGGTGGGGAACCTTTTAAAGGGTTTATTCCCTGGGATCAGTTTGTTTTAAGATTAAGGAATGTGGAGTATCTTTTGCACACCTTCAGAATATCTGAAAAGGATAGAGGGTAAAGTCAGAGATGGATTTAGGGGAGCATGACCAGTTCAGTCTCACTGGGCATGTAGCCTCATGCTGGGGACGTCACAACTATGATTTAGAATGGAGCATGAGGGGTGGAGGAGCTCCGAATTTTGGCACCACACAGAGTGCTGCTGAAATTTGAGCCACCATGGATAAAGTATCTAAAATGATGGCAAAACACTGCATCATCTGCAAGGTGACCAGCTGTTAATACAGTAGCAAGGTCCATAGTTATGTCAGAAAAGAGAGTGGCTTCCCCCGTTATGGGCAAGAGTATCCCTTCTCCATGGAGCCCACTGACTCCTGTTTTAACTAGAACTTGCCTTGTGGATGTGAAAATAAGAAGGTGAACCTTGTTGAATCCTCACACTGCATCCTCTGTGGTGGAGGAAACCCCTTAATCTGTTTGGGCATTCTCCATGTGCAAAACCTATGCATGAAGAAGATGGTAGCAGTAATTTGCTCTAGGTCCCACCCCTGAAACCTTGAGTGGCGCCGGCCACTCCTCCTGGAAGTCCATGCATCAGTGTGCATGTCTGCAGAGGCAAATCAGATGTGTAAGAAGCTACTCCTGCGTAGGCTTTGCCTTTGCTGACATGCATGCAAGATGTCAGGGCCAGCCTAGGACAACCTACCAACTCTTCCTTACATACGTTCTGCATTTGGATAATGCCCAAACAGTACTTTTGGGTGAGACAGAGACTAAAGTTCCTACCTCATCAGAATTAAGCTCTGCCCTCTCCAGTTCTTGGAAGAAGGTCCTGAAACAAAGTTGAATGGCTCCTTCTCTACAAGGGGAGAAACAAAGCCGTTATGTTTATCCCAAGACCAGACAGTGTGTAGGCGAATGCTTTCCCTCTGCAATGCCAACTGACTTCATGTCTGTTGTTTTTTCTCCGCCAGAAGAGTAAATAATTGGTGTGGGTGAGAGGATGATTCATTCCTTGTGCTCAATCGCTCTATGACTTTTTAAAGGTGTGGGTGGGTGGGGGTAGTAGTATTTCAAAATGGCAAACTCTGCCAATTCTCTCAGGAAATATTAATGTGAGTTTATAACTCAGCTGGAATGTACCAGAAGCATTGTTCAGATAGACAGAGAGCACTTTTGTTGCCATGTTTACTTGTGTTTTTTAACCTTGCTTTATATTTCGACTTTAACAAGCAACATGCTTTATAGTTGGTGACATTTATATTTACAGGGGTTAGGTCCATAAAAATAACTCCTCAGGTCTATATAATTGTAGACAAACCCTCTCTTCTCCACTACCGCCTACAAAAGCATCTAAATGAAACTGATGAGACAATGGAAGCCCTCTTCTCTGTGCAGAATTTAACTTACCTCGCCAGTTGTATAAATATTTAGGAGATATTATTAGGCCGATAAAGTGAAAGCTAATAATAACTGACCTGCTTACTATGCTCCTGACGTTTCCCGTTCAAGATTTTGATGGGGAACATGTGTAAACAAGTATAAATGTATAAAAGAAAAGGGAATATTAAACATAGTTTTTGAACTTCAGCAAGCAGAGGGGCAAAATGAGATGCAACCATTTTGAAATGCAGCAGTTATTCTAAAGTAGCTTGAAATGAAGCACACCAGTGTAGTGTCATACTGTAATTTCTGGAGCTACAGGCTTCACCAATCTGTCAGCCTCCTGTATTAGCAATTCTCACATTTTCCTGTGTATGCAGATGTGGGAATAATGCCTGCATCAGCGCGAAAGCCTTGCACAGCTTAAATGAGGAGTCAGTGGAACGTTGAATTTGAATTTTTGTATGCCAATGGCTACTTCATTAAAAAAAATGGGGGGGGGGTTACTTAATTAAAATGATGGGTCCTGATTGAACACCTGCCCAAATAGTTGGGTGCTCAGTTACGCTTCCCTTTGTTGGACTGGGGAGGGAGCCGTTCTTGACAGGTAAATGGAAGCCTATATGGATCTTCTCCATTAGAATGAAGAGGTGGAATTGCTCATGCAGGAGAATGATGCACATATCAGAGCACTCTGAGACCCCCGCCTAACGGATTTGCAGCACTGCTACACTAATGATATGGTTTGTTCCCATGATCTTCAGTTCAGCAGCATTAAAGAATGATCCGAGTCCTGTCTCTTAATTAGGGTTGGGTGAATATATCAATTTCAGGATTCCACGCCCCCCCCCCCCAAAAAAATCTCTCATTTTCTGGTTGTAAGTTCCATTCTCTGTTTTTCCACATCAGTTTGTGATTTGATTTTGTAAAAATCCTTCTGAAAATTCAGTACAATTTTAGTGTAATATCCATTCTTATGCAACTTCTTTAATATCCACATTTTTTCGAAGCAATTTTGCGTGCCATTTTCACTGATATATGCATTTATATACACACGAAACCTTACTACAGTATATGCATTTTTTGTACACATTACTTCGCTGGAGAGCTGCATTTCAGAATCTGGACACACACGAATTTTAAAGGATGGGTTTGCTTTGGTTTGCATATTGCTCCAGAATGTGTAAAATAGGGAAGTTCATCTATAAATGCAAAGTGAATTGGATTCATCCCCCAACCATAATCCTACTGTATTGATCCAACTCCCCCTTACCCATTAACAAGGGTTCCTTGGTCTCATGGTTTGTCTCACAATGACAGGGTATGTTTATTATACACAGTGCTGGTGGAAACCCTCTGACTCTCCAGACATTGTTAGACTACAGAAGGCATCCCCAAACTGCGGCCCTCCAGATGTTTTGGCTTACAACTCCCATGATCCCTAGCTAACAGGACCAGTGGTCAGGGATGATGGGAACTGTAGTCCAAAACATCTGGAGGGCCGAAGTTTGGGGATGCCTGGACTACAGCTTTCATCATCCCACCATCATCCTCCCAGCATCACTGGCCAAGGCTCATGAGAGTTGAAGTCCAGCAACATTTGGTGGGGTGAAGATTCCCCATTCCTGATTTTGAATGCATACCCTGCCTTCCCACAACTGCCATTACCTGCTACAACCAAGACGACTCACAGTGGTCACATACTGACACAATATCAGGCATATGTCAAGAATGCTTTGATGGTGTTTCCTGCATGGAAGGGGGTTGGATTGAATGGCCCTGGTGGTCTCTTCCAACTCTATGATTCTATGATTCTATCAAAGCTGATATTAAAAACAATAACAGCACAATCAAAAGAGGAGAAAATAAAAGCAAAAGCAGTTTGGTGGTTTTTGTTTGTTTGTTTGTTTAAGCATCCAAGAAAAACAAACCACATTGGAAGGCTCCAAGAAGGGAGATTAGTAGAAGAATTGCAAACCCTTGGCACAGCCAGTGAAATGCCCTGCCAAACAGGAATGTAAGAAGGCATTGCTTTCTGTTCCACCCTGTTTATCACCTGCAGCACTGTTTCTGTTCCTCTGCAGCTTGGCATCCTCCCCAAACTGTGCCATTCATCTCACTGCAAAATTATGTATCTCATGTGATTGACTGAATTAATAGTGTATATTACACAGATCATCCTGTCTCGACGTTGTCCCATCCTGTTCGTTTCAATGCAAAGGAAATGCAGTACAAAGGGAGAAAAAGCATAATCATTTTTACATCGTTTGCAAAATGAACAGCAAATACCAATTCTATTCATTTCCATTCCAGACATGAGATGAATCTGTGAACGGTTGCAATTTCCACTCCAGCTCCGAGTGGAAATTTTGGGCGTTCCCTCACTGTGAGACATGAAGTTACAGGGAACCAGGCAGAGGGCCTTCTCGCCAGTTGCACCCGCCCTGTAGAACGCCCTCCCATCATATGTCAAGGAAATAAATAACTACACAACTTTTAGAAGACATCTGAAGGCAGCCCTGTGTAGGGAAGTTTTAAATGATTGATGTTTCATTGCATTTTTATGTCTTGGAAGCCACCCAAAGTGACTGGGGTATAAATAATAAAATAAGGAAGTTGTTGATAGTAGTAGTAGTAGCAGTGTACTGAAAACACAATGGGAAGATAAAAAAATTCCTTCAGTAGCACCTTAAAGACCAACTAAGTTTTTATTTTGGTATACCAAAATAAAAACTTAGTTGGTCTTTAAGGTGCTACTGATGGATTTTTTTTTTATTTTGCTTCGACTCAGACCAACACGGCTACCTACCTGTAACTAGAACAATGGAAAGAGAGAAACAAAATTGTGCTGGAGATCAGCTGAAAGAAGTTTCAAACTTGTCTAACAAAATACCAAGGCATGTCAAGCTCTACCGTTGCTCAGCTCGGCTAGGTTCCACCTTTGAACCCCTAGGCCTCTCCCCTTGGGCCTCTGAACAGAGGCATAGCAAGGTCAGGTGGTACCCGGTGCAGAATTTTTTTGTCCTGTCCCCCCCACATCGATGGCTCGGGGTAGGCTTGGGAGTCATGGGCAGGTAGTGTGCCAAATGTCACCCCCCCCCTCAGCGAAGACACCTGGGCAGCCCACCCCTTCCTGCCTCCCCCTACCTACACCCCTGCCTCTGAATCCGCAGAACCTCAGGTTAACAGCAACATTTGTCATGATAAGTCCTTTGTACTTCATCAACAAAACAAAACAAAAGGTCTAACAGAGGAAGTCTGATAACTTTTTAATGATGCCAAATGATTGGTCTCATGATTAATAGCCATAAAGTATTTATTGCGATTGGTCCCAGAAAGACAATATAGAGCCTGATTTTCCCAAAGCAGCCATAAAATTGGCAGCAAAGACAATAACGTCGCATCTCTCTCCCTCTCATGTATATGTACTCCACCTGCTCCCTAGATTTAGCCATCCATTCACTACATTAATTAGAACTCACTCGTCCCCATTTTACCTATGTAGAAGTATAAAATGTGAGGCAAGCTAATTACAGGCGGGCTTACTTAAATGCACACTATAAAAACCTACCTTCCAGAACAGATGGTCTAGCAACGAACTCTCTGCCTTTCCTATGTAGACATGGCCGAATTGCACAAGAGTGGCCAGTTTGGCAGAGGGATGGATTAATCTGCCCAATTCAGTTTCGCTTAGTTTCTCATCCTCCCAATCCTAAATTCACTTCTCCACATTTCTGAAGAAATTTAGGGGTTTTTTTGTATGTTTGTTTTTAAAAATCCTTACAAAGACTTCCCACATTTTTGTGTACATTTCCCCTAATACACATGTTGTAATGCATTTTTTTTTCCTAATATAGACATTTTGCAAGCAGTTCTGCTTAATATAATTAATTCTTGCACATTATTTCCATGAGTATCCACGTATCTTCCCTTAATATATGCATTTCTGTACACATTGCTTTGGTTTGAGAAGTGCATCACAAAATTCAAAGAAGTGTGAATTTCAAAAGATACCTGCGTTTCAATTTGTATATTGGTTTGAAAAGTGAGAATTGTTGTTGTTACAGTTAATTTACTGATCACCATATCAAGGTGATTTACAATTAAAAACAGTTAAAAATGCAAACACAACAAACACATTTACAACAAGACCATATATAACCTTAAAAAGTGGGCACTCATGGTAAAGGCCCATTTATCCAGCTGGGAAAGGATTTGGCAATTTCTCACTAAAACATGAACAGAATCTCAATTCTGCCCCATCTCTCACATCAGAACAGAAGTAGCCAAGATAGCCAAAGGTTGTAACAAAATCAACAACAAACCCTCTGTCATCTTAAATTGCTGGAAGGAGGGAATGCTTTCCACATAAACTTTCAGTAGTTTTTTTTAAAAAATCACCCCTGCTCTGGGCAATTTGGGGAGGGAGATTTCACTGGCTCTCTGATATTGTCACATAACTATATATGATGTAACATCATGATGTTCTCACATATAGCTTGTGATCTCTGCATGCCTTGAAGTACCCCATGAAAGTACTGGGTCCATTGGGGCCTTTTCCAGGGAAAAGGCCCCAATGGACCCCAGTCCTACCTCCTGCTAGTGATGTGCTCCCTCCCTTCAGGGAGGGAGCCGAGCCTAGGTTGGGCAGTGATCTTGAGTCACTGACTCCACCAACATCTCCATGGCCAAGATGCTGGTTGTGGAGGTGTGTGAACAGACCAAGCTTATTCTTGGGAGTGCTCCCTTGCTTGTGCGATCCCGTGTCTTGGGACAGGACTCTGCCCACTTCACTCTGCGAAAGGAGAACTTAGGGGACATGTCAAGTATTGGTACTGCATCATAGCATGTGTCTAAAGGTAAAGGGACCCCTGACCATTAGGTCCAGTCATGGACGACTCTGGGGTTGCGGCACTCATCTTGCTTTACTGGCCAAGGGAGCCAGCGTACAGCTTCCGGGTCATGCGGCCAGCATGATAAGCAGCTTCTGGCGAACCAGGGCAGCGCACGGAGACACTGTTTACCTTCCCGCCGGAGTTGTACCTATTTATCTACTGGCACTTTGACGTGCTTTCAAACTACTAGGTGGGCAGGAGCTGGGACCGAGCAATGGGAGCTCACCCCATCACGGGGATTCGAACCGCCGACCTTCCGATCGACAAGCTCTTGGCTCTGTGGTTTAGACCACAGCGCCACCCACGTCCCTTGGGACAGGTGTCTTGGGACAGGACTCTGCCCACTTCACTCTTCAAAAGGAGAACTCGGGTGACATGTCAAGTGTTGGTACCACATCATAGCATGTGCCTAGCCATGTTGTATTAACCCGCTGAGTGCACCTTGAAAACTCATCTGTGTTTAGATTGTGCTGAATATTGGAATAGGTAATAATTGTGCCAAGGGTCTGAGTGGGAACCAGCAGGCCCGTCCTAGCCATAGAGGCTAGTGGTGCGGAGAACCACGGCGCCGAGCACTGGAGGGCACTGGAGGGCGCTGGAAGGGCGCCAAGTGAGTGCAGGGTTCCGGCGATCTGGCCAGGACTGGGCTCCACAAGATGAGAGGCTGCGCCGTGTCTCTCTCCTTCTCCGAGGACTCCGCGCTGCGCCTCCTTCTCGTTTCCCCAGTGCTGGGTTCCGCTCAGTCGAGCTTTGCCACCAGCGCGCGCACAGCGCCCAAGCAGCTCTTGCTGGTCCCGCGGTGCACGCGCTGGTGGCGAAGCTTGACTGAGCGGAACCCAGCGCTGGGGAAACGAGAAGGAGGCACAGCGTGGAGTCCTCGGAGGTGGCCTCCCACTGCTGCCGCAGTCCGCTTGGCACTCCCAGGTCCTTGGAGGGGGGCGCTGGAGGGACCTTAGCGCCAGGGCGCTGGATGGGCTTAAGACGGCCCTGGGAACCAGGATGAACTGGGTATATCACTGATGACCAGATGCTGGGGATAAACACTGGGATAACCATCACCAGGGTAGTGATCATAAGCTCAGCTTCTTGTAAGCTTCCAGATACATCTGGTTGGCTACAACTGGAAGCAGACCAGCTCTACCTGAGCCCAGCAAGGCAATTCCCATGTTTTAATGTTTCACATAATTCTCCCAGAGCCATGCTCAGTTATGCTGCTTTGCTTACCAAGCACAAACCTAGGGATGGGAAGTGTAATGACTCATTTACCATAAGTGCATTTTTCAAACATCCTCATGGCTAAAAATAATCAGAATAAAATAGGCATTCTTGTAACTTGAGGTCATTAAATATGAAGCTAAGTATGAAAACCAATAAAACAGTGACAACGCAAAATGTGAGAAGACTACAGCAATATTTGCGAGCCGGAATAAAGTTACACACAGTGCGCAAAAATCGTATGCAGATGAGGACAAACTAATTAACAAGCTTGAAATGGAATGGGCTGCAGAACTGCCATATATCTAAAGTGATGGTTGTTTTGGGGGAGGAAATATGCATTTACAGCTTTGAAGATGCTTCATGGTGAATCCTATTTTTTGCATTTTCTAAAAATGCAAAAAAAGAAAGAAAAGAAAATCTATAACTCAATAGCATCTGTTTGTTACCATGATGTTTGTGAGTTTTAATGAAACTAAAGAAGGATTAAGAAAAGGCATGTACCCCCTTTGGTGTGGAAGCGGGGAAAGACCACAAATGACTGAAATGACAATGAGGCCTCTATGACAGGGCCGGATTTAGGTTTGATGAGGCCCTAAGCTACTGAAGGTAATGGGGCCCTTTATATGTCCAGCTGTCCTTTGTCAACAACAAATTGTCCCTGTTTTTTGTGTTGAATACATGCTATATGGTAATTTATGGACCTAATAGGTATCTAAAGCCATTTGCACATACAGCATATAGGCACCCTATATATAGAAATGAGCAAACCAGTGATATTTTAGGCAGCAGGCTAGCAGGCGGGGCCCATTGCTTACATCATAGGAGCCTAAACAACACAAAACACTGTTGCTGTATGTAGGTTTTGTTTTATTTGTTTCTTATCTTATATTTTTAGAAATGTACATCAAGTTTTTTTCCTTTAATTTTTTTGGGGGCCCCTAAGAGAGTGGGCCCCTAAGCTTGTTTATCTTATACATAAATCCAGCCATAGAGCCTTTGGCAACAGCACCCCAATTACCAGAGAAGCGGACACGGAGCAATGGATTCAAACTACAAGAAAGAAGATTCCACCTAAACATTAGGAAGAACTTCCTGACAGTAAGAGCTGTTCAGCAGTGGAATTTGTTACCAGGGAGCGTGGTGGAGTCTCCTTCTTTGGAGGTCTTTAAGCAGAGGCTTGACAGGCATATGTCAAGAATGCTTTGATGGTGTTTCCTGCTTGGCAGGGGGTTGGACTGGATGGCCCTTGTGGTCTCTTCCAACTCTACGATTCTATGATTCTACTGCCAGTTGTTGAGGGAGCAGGGCAATGGCAAGTTCAGAGCAGTTTGGGTACAGTGACAGGATCACCGCCGTGCCTGAAGTGCCCCAACCTCTCCCCAGCCTGAAACCTCACAGTCCTGATAAGCTGTCAAGGTTGTGCACTCATCTCGCTCTGTATTAATGAAACAACCCCTGTGTTGCAGACTTGAGTCAAAATACAAAAAAAAAAAAAGGCAACACGTCGACCAATTCCAACGGGTGAAATATATCTATTTTTATCTTTATAAACTATAACGACATGAGAGACAGTGATCCAAAGTAATCATACTCTTTCGGTTTGGTCTTCTTCAGTTTTTTAACTACAAAAAATAAATCAAGTAAATACATATCATTAATTATGTAATTATGTCATACATTATATTAAGGCCAATGGCCAGCATGAACATGAGTCTATATGGTCCATAATATCTTAACATTGAAAAAATACAGAAAAATACAAAAATAAAACATACCTTAGTGTTTGTATACAATCTGCGGAACAGGGGTCATACACATATGTAACCCCTTTGTATGTTTTATTTTTGTATTTTTCTGTATTTTTTCAACTCGTGTTCATGCCTATCAGCTAAAGTGGTGCTCCAGGTTAAGAACAGTTTCAGGTTAAGAATGGACCTCTGGAACAAATTAAGTTCTTAACCAGAGGTACCACTGTATTTGTCACACGCAGCTCTGTCTCTCTTCCACCGCAGTTTGTCTTCCAACCAAAGGCTGTAAGTTACATTGACATAAAATTATAGAATTATAGAGTTCGAAGGGACTCTGAGGGTCATCTAGTCCAACCCCCCATGTTCGGGTCCTACCTTCTGAAGCAAGAGAAAACAAGCTTGCCCCATCTTCCATGTGACAGCCCTTGAGATATTTTAAGATGAGGGTCATATCTCCTCTTTTCCAGGCTAAACATATCCAGTTCCTTCAACTGATCCTGCTGCAACGTAGTAATTTCAACTGAAGCATCCATGACAGATAGCCACCCAACCTCTGCTTAAAAACCTCCAATGAAGGAGAGTCCACATTAACCTCCCGAGGGAGTCCATTCCACTGTCAAACAGCTCTTAATGTCAGAAAGTTCTTCCTGAAGCTTAGTTGGGATCTCACTTCTTGTAACTTGACTCCATTGGTTCAAGTTCTACCCTCCAGATCAGGAGAAAACAATCTTGCTCCATCTTCCATGTGACAGCCCTTGAGATATTTGATGATTGCTATCATATCACCAATATCAACAACCTCACATATGCAGATGACACAACCTTGATGGCAGAAAGTGAGGAGGAATTAAAGAACCTTTTAATGAGGGTGGAAGAGGAGAGCGCAAAATATGGTCTGAAGCTCAACATCAAAAAAACTAAGATCATGGCCACTTCTTGGGAGAAAAACAATGACAAACCTAGACAACATCTTAAAAAGCAGAGACATCACCTTGCCAACAAATGTCTGTATAGTTAAAGCTATGGTTTTCCCAGTAGTGATGTATGGAAGTGAGAGCTGGACCATAAAGAAGGCTGATCGCCGAAGAATTGATGCTTTTGAATTATGGTGCTGGAGGAGACTCTTGAGAGTCCCGTGGACTGCAAGAAGATCAAACTTATCCATTCTTAAGGAAATCAGCCCCGAGTGCTCACTGGAAGGACAGATACTGAAGCTGAGGCTACAATACTTTGGCCACCTCATGAGGAGAGAAGACTCCCTGGAAAAGACCCTGATGTTGGGAAAGATGTAGGGCACAAGGAGAAGGGGACGACAGAGGACAAGATGGTTGGACAGTGTTCTTGAAGCTACGAACATGAGTTTGACCAAACTGGGGGAGGCAGTGCAAGACAGGAGTGCCTGGCGTACTATGGTCCATGGGGTCACGAAAAGTCGGACACGACTAAACGACTAAACAACAACAACAACAACAACAACCATATCACCTCTGTGGCTGAAACAACATTACAACATCATTCCAGAAAAGTCCATTGAGACAAGCAGTCTGATCTAGTATAAGGAGCATTCTGCATTCCTCTGAGTCTTTCTTTCCTTGTTGGAAACAAACAAGCTGGGTACAGAATAGAGCCCATGTGCTTTTTTACTCCAGTACCCTCTCAGTACACCTGATATATCAAGAAATGACTACAAACATTGTGCAGTCAAGTAAACCACCAGAGAAGTATTAGCAGGAGTGCAACTTTGCTTTGGGAGAGTGTTGACTCTCCCATGCAGCTCCTGGCTATAACCAGGTTTCTGAATTCAGCCCATCTTAGATCAGAGAAAGAAAAAGCTCACCTCTCAAAAGAAATATTAACAGCAGGGCAGTAGAAACTGCCAAAGAGATTGGAGCAACTAGCTGCTAGCTGGCCCTGGATTTTCCCTTCATCCCATTATGGTTCCATGCCTTTGTATCTGAAATCCAGAAAACGACAGGGATTTTATACATATCCTTTAAATAGAACGCTGGAGCAAAAATGCCCACTAGGAAGCAATAATGTCAATGGGGCACATTTTAATGACTGGCTGTGGTCCTAACAGCAAAGTTCGTTTCCCCTCTGTCATTCTGGAGGGCCATTATAACACAGACCTCTAAGTGAGCTAGCTTAGGTGTCATTCACAAATCCCATGATCCACAGAGGTAAAGAAAAGAAAAGTTCTATTTATTTAGCTTGCTTGCAGATAGTCAGCTGGCATGAGCCATCGGTCATGCAGAGGTACTTACCCATTTAGCTCCCTGCTCTGAATCTATTCTGAAAAAGCCCCAGGTGATGAATGCAAGTAGAGCTTTTGTTTATTTCTTTGCCTTTGCTCAAGGGGGTAGCAGACATCCTTCTATTATTAGTATCTTTCGTGGTCTGTATAGGCCAGTTCAAAAGCCGAAGCACTTTTGAGGATCAAAAATAAAGAACGTCTCCATACAATCCATACCTGCCTGGCTCAGACTCGCAAAACTTTGTGTGTTTGTCCAAGCTGAACCTCAGACCCTCCAAATGTCCCTATTCTCCAGGGACAGTCCCAGATTTACAATAGCTGGCCCAGTTTCTATTCCCAGAATACCTTGCTTTTCATTAGGACATCCCTATTTTCCTCAGAAAAATGTTGGAGGGTAGCCTACACCGAGCTTGGCTTGTCACTTGGTGGGCAAGGGCCTGCTCTTGACAAGGAAATAAAAACCAACCCTACCATGAAGTCACACTGGTAACTTGTTGCTGTTAATCTGGGCCTCGCTAGGCCTAATATAATATTCATCACACTCAGCAGTCTTTGTATGTTTTAGGCTCATAGTAGAACTGCAATGAAGGATCAATATGGATAACATGAGGCCATGCCTGTAGCAGCTCCTTGGACCTCTGTGCATGAGTTTCCTGCCTTGGATGGAGAACTTGTCATTTTTGATAAGGGTAACAGGAAAAGCGGCTATGGCACCTATGCAAAACTGAAGCGTTAAATGATTTGGCAAACCAGAGCTGGAAGTGCGTAAAAGTTCCTGGCATGGGAAACACCATGCTGAATCTGCAAGAGGACAAATGGACGCCTTCATCTGCCCTAGCTGCAACAAAACATGTGTCTCCTATATCGGTATATACAGCCACAGCAAGCGCTACAACCTTGCAACAGTTTGACTTAAACAAACAAAGGTGCACCTCTCCATTGTCTCCCAAGACAGACAGATGCCAACAGACTGCATCATGCAAACTGCTTTTTGAATAATGCTTTTTAAGAGGCCTCCCACCAGATGTCAAAGAGAGAGAAAAACTACCAGATTTTTAGAAGAAATCTGAAAGCAGCCCTGTTTAGGGAAGCTTTTAATGTTTGACGGACTACTGTATTTTAATATTTTGTTGGAAGCCACCCAGAGTGGCTGGGGGAATATATATATATATATATATATATGTTGTTGTTTAGTCGTTTAGTCGTGTCCGACTCTTTGTGACCCCATGGACCATAGCACGCCAGGCACTTGCCTCCCACAGTTTGGTCAAACTCATGTTCGTGGCTTCAAGAACACTGTCCAACCATCTCATCCTCTGTTGTCCCCTTCTCCTAGTGCCCTCAATCTTTCCCAGCACCAGGGTCTTTTCCAGGGAGTCTTCTCTTCTCATGAGGTGGCCAAAGTATTGGAGCCTCAGCTTCACGATCTGTCCTTCCAGTGAGCACTCAGGGCTGATTTCCTTAAGAATGGATAGGTTTGATCTTCTTGCAGTCCATGGGACTCTCAAGAGTCTCCTCCAGCACCATAATTCAAAAGCATCAATTCTTCGGCGATCAGCCTTCTTTATGGTCCAGCTCTCACTTCCATACATCACTACTGGGAAAACCATAGCTTTAACCATATATATATATATATATATATATATATATATATATATATATATATATATACACACACACACACACATACAGAGAGAGAGAGAGAGAGAGAGAGAAGGGGGCACTGGTGATGAGTTCATATAACCAAGGGGGCAGTGGCTCCAAAAGTTTTGAGAACCACCTTTAAAAAACCTCAGCTTAGGCTGTATGGCTAATGACAGCTGGCAGTGTTTTCTCTCTCTCTCTTTCTTTGTTATATTTGCAAATAAACGTTCTTTCTTTAAAAAGGTCCTCAAAAGAGATGTTACTCCACGTCCCTTCATGATAAGAGTGATGGGGCACAAAAGCCATCTCAGTAATTGTTCCGTCTCTCTGGAATTCCTTCCCCGGGAGCCCCCAACAGGTCACCTCTCTCTCCTCAACTCCCGCCAATTTTGTTGAGAGACATTTTTAATTCAGTCGGTGTTCAGAGGGCAAAGCAGATTGCTACTTTAATTCAGCCGGTTATTAGTCATTCTCTGCTTTGCCGTGTTTTGTCAAGTCTCTAGGTGTAACTGTTGTACTGTATTTCTTAATTAAGTTTTATTGATATTTGGAGATTGTTTTTATATTACTTTCACATTCGGAGATGGAGAGAGATGGGACTGTGCAGCCTCTCTTTTCTCCTCTGTTGAAAGACTACCATCTTCTGGATCCTCCTTCAGCTGCAAACTACAGCAGACATTCTGTCAGGCTATAGGAGAGGGAGAGAGATCAGAGTGCAGGACTTCAAGAGCTTGGTTGAAATACAGTAGTACCTCTAGTTATGGACTCGATCCGTTCTGGGGTGCCGTCCGCACCCCGAAAAGTCCGCTACTAGAGCACCGCTTCTGCGCACGCACGTGGCGCAATAGAGCACTTCCGCACATGTGCGAAGTGTGCAAGCCAAAATTATAACATGAACCTAACGCGACATGAACCTAACGCAACGCGAGGTATGACTATACCAGCAACATTTCTCTTGTACTTTCCTTGAACTCAGCTGCTTCTTACAATAGCTTTGTAATTAAGAATGGGTCTTGAGATTTATTTTTTCTTCCTCCTCCCCAGTCCTCCTTCCTTTTGTGACGTGTATTTTCAAATTAAAATCTTGAATCCAGGGGTGGTCTAATCACTGATAGTAGTAAGCTGTTGTGGCAGCCTTTTGAAATGCTTTGAATAAACAGATTTATTTCTTTATTTAGTGGTCACATCTGACCTGCAGCCTTTTTATTTTAAAACATTAGTGCTGTAAAACATCCTTTTCTTTCTTTCTTTCTTTCTTTCTTTCTTTCTTTCTTTCTTTCTTTCTTTCTTTCTTTCTTTGCATTTATATGCCACCTTTCCTCCCAGCACCTCAAGGTGGTGAACACAGTTCTCTTCCTCTCCATTTTATGCTCACAACAACCCTGTCAGGTAGGCTAGGTTGAGAGAGAGTGACTGGTCCAAGGTCACCCTGTGAGCTTTGTGGTTGAGTGGGGATTTGAATCCTGGCCTCCCAGGTCCTGGTCCAATTCTCTAACCACTACACCACACGGGCTTCTCCTTTCAGACGACAAGGAACCACCTCCAAAAGGGAATAAAACTAAAAAGGAGGGGTTATAAATAAATAAATAAATAAATAAATGATGCAGTATAGCCCAAGTGTGCAAAACACCAATAACAGGGGAAGGGGGAGAGTATGGGGTGAACACAGGGCCGGATTTAGGTTGATGAGGCCCCTAAGCTACTGAAGGTAATGCAACCCTTTATATGTCCAGCTGTCCTTTGTCAACAACAAATTGTCCCTGTTTTTTGTGTTGAATATATGCTATATGGTTATTTATGGACCTAATAGGTATCTAAACCCATTGGCCCATAACAAAATATGTATTTAATCAAAGTTATTGTTGAACTGAAATACAATTACCATAAGAAGAAGTATATTAGTAGTGAAACACAATGTTTTAGGGGTTGTTTTTAAAAGTCTGGAATGGATTAATCCGTTTTGCATTACTATCTATGGGAAAGCACACCTTGGTTTCAGAACGCTTTGGTTTTGGAACAGAATTCCGGAAGGGATTAAGTTTGAGAACCAAGGTATGACTCTATATAGAAAAGAGCAAACCAGTGATATTTTAGGGAGCAGGCTAGCAGGCAGGGGCCATTACTTGCATCGTAGGAGCCTACACAACACAAAACACTGTTGCTGTATGTTTTATTTTATTTGTTTTTTATCCTATATTTTGGAAATGTACATCCAGTCGTTTTTTTTCTTTATTTTTTTTGGGGGGCCCCCAAGAGAGTGGGGCCCTAAACTACAGCTTGTTTAGCTTATACGTAAATCCTGCACTGCGTGAACAGGATGCTCCCTTCCCTGAGGAATGTCTTCAGTGTTTACAGAGATGTACGATTGAGTCTTTGTGTCAGCTCATTCGTCACATAGTACAGATAGCAAGGAATCTAAACATTAAAATAAGATAATGCAAAATAAATTTTACAAAAGTAAATCAGTGGGGAAACAGTGAGAATGTCAGCAATTGCTCACTTAGCAATTATAACTGTGAGTGTATCTATGTATACCTCTATCTATCTATCTATCTATCTATATCTATTTATCATCATCTACCTGTATCTATTGAGAGAGGATGCTTTGAAAGTAATAACAGAGGGTGAAAGTTACCTTCAGAAAGTTCTGCATATTTCAAATGAAATAAAAATCATTATGCATTCCCTCCAAAGACGATACAATTTCCAACTGTCAAGACTCTTCAGTGTATTTTAACCGAACACCTCTTTGAATCTCCACCCTCCCTCCCCTTACCCACCTAATTTGCTTTGTGGACCATGATATTACTGTATCTCTGCATAGGCTAGGAGTAACGCAACAAGGAATTTTTTATGCTTCCCCCCATCTTCTTCTTCTTCTTTTGGCCTGTACTTGCGTTTGACTGAAGATATGGAAAACAACTTTTATGACTTAGGTGGTAAAAATAAATGTCCTGGAAGCCTTACATCGCCAGAATTTGGACAGCTAGCATAAAATACTTCATGCTAAATTTACATCCATCAATAAATAAGGAGAGAGAGAGAGAGAGAGAGAGAGAGAGAGAGAGAGAGAGAGAGAGAGAGAGAGAGAGAAATATCCAGGTTGGTTTTTAATAATGTACATCACATTATTTTCTGAAACAAACTAATAACACCAGCCATAATCTTGATCTACCTGCCTTATTATCGCAGCAGAAGAAAGCACATCACGTTACAAGCTAAACGCTATCAGAAACGGTCAGAATGAAAGGGTTGAACAACAAATAGATAATGTTTTAGAATGGCTATTGGTTATTTTGAGAGCTGGATATGCCTCTAGATTATGGAAGAGCATAAAAGCGAAAAGGATGATTATGGCTGTGCTCTATTTTCCACTTTTAATAAATGCCAATCATCCTCTCCATCCTAGGCTGTTGTAGTAAATGCGGAAACTATCGGGGAATCACTCTCATTGCAGAAGGCTTTCTTCTGTGGCTCAATCAAACTTCGCCCAGGGCAATGTGGAAGAGAAAGGGGGACAAAGAAATCTACATCAAGATAAGTTAAATTCTGTGGCATGTACAAGCCATGACAATTTGCATTAAAAAAAACAAAACCACACACATTTTGCATATGTAATAGTAATTTGGTACTGAAAGATCTATGAAGGCACCAACAGGAAGACTCCATCTCCTCTAGCTCACTAACTGTAATGCGTATACTGCCTCTGAGATTTAACCATGCATTGCCTGCACAATTTCAAGCATTACTGGAATGTTTAAACTGCTGTTATGTGGATGATGGAGTGAATGAGTTCAAATGACAAGGAAGAACTTCTCGAGGGTACGAGTGTCTTTCCTGAATCCAGACTCTTTAGGGCTGTCAAGGTTAGAGTCAGGACTTCCACTTGGGGCCATGGCCCATTAATAAAACAAAAAATGTTTCTGAGCACAATTCAAAGTGTTGCTGCTGATCTTTAAAGCCCTAAGTGCCCTCGGCTCAGTATACCTGAAGGAGCATCTCCACCCCCATCGTTCTGCCCGGACACTGAGGTCCAGTGCCGAGGGCTGTCTGGCGGTTCCCTCGCTGCGAGAAGCCAAGTTACAGGGAACCAGGCAGAGGGCGTTTGCCCTGTGGAACGCCCTCCCACCAGATGTCAAGGACATAAACAACTATCTGACTTTTAGAAGACATTTGAAGGCAGCCCTGTTTAGGGAATTTTTTAATGTTTGCTTTTTTATTGTATTTTTAATATTCTGTTGGGAGCGGCCCAGAGTGGATGGGGAAACACAGCCAGATGGGCGGGGTATAAATAATATATTATTATATTATTATTATAAAACACTCAGGTTTAGGAGTGAGTTTGGGTCGTTTTCTATATGAATAAAGGCTAAAGGATTTGGGTTGCTGTTGTTAAGATAACTCAGAGGCAAAGGAGATATAAATGATAGAGGTTTATAAAAGATGGAACGTCCGTAATAGTTAGAGTGTTTAATTCCATTCTTTGTTTTGAACTACATTCTCAACATTTTGTTAATCTCTTATAGCAATAGCTTGAATCAATGCACAAGCAAAAGAGAAATCTGTTTACTGGTGGCTTTGTAAACTCAGTCGCCATGGCAATGAGGATGGTGTAAAAGCTAGGAAGGAAGGAAGGAAGGAAGGAAGGAAGGAAGGAAGGAAGGAAGGAAGGAAGGAAGGAAGGGAAAAGGATACCCTGGAGAGAAAGAGAGCAGGAGAGGGAGAGGGAGAGAGAGAGAAATAACAACAGTTATAGCAAAGGATGGGGCCTGTCAACCTGGGAAGGTGGCTTCTGTAGATGAAGGAAAACTTGTCCTAAACCTCTGCTTCCTTGCAGAACAAGAAAAGGCTATGGTTGGTGTAAACCCTAAGGTGGTTTTACATCTTCTTCTGACAACTCGGGCAGCCAAGCAGGAACCAAACATATTGTTCTGCTTTCCTGTAGCACAAGGCCAAGAGGGGAGTCTTGTCATCTGAGCAGCCTAGGACATCCAGACACACTGCCGAACTTACAATCCATGCATTTATAATGCATAGGAATGCTACACACACACACACACACACACACACACACACACACACACTGTATTAGCAGTATAATATTTTTGCACTGAGTCAAACGGGGGGGGGATGTAACTAGGAAAAAAAATGGATGGGGAGGAAGTAAGTTTGTTTTTTGGACTGCCTAAGTTCTATACTCCCCCACCTCCCCAAGGTATGAAACTACACCGGTGCATGAGTATTAGAAAGACGTTAAGGAGAGGCCTCATAGTCTCAAGAAAAGCCATTTAGCCTCCTCAAATCATTACTGGGGATAATTTGTGACACTGCGTGACAGCATATAGCATAAGCTCTGAGCCACCAAGCCATTTTCAGGGGGAAATGTTAATTAATAATTGAAAACTGTGTGGAGATTATCCAAGATTAACTGTCCACATGACCTATAATATACTCAATAATAAAGCTAATCAGAATCTAATGGCCACTAGCAAGTTTGCTCTTAAGTAAAAAACCCATCCGCCTGCCTACACAGGCATTTTGTTAAGCATTTAGCTTTCTTCCGCCTCCAGATTCTGCACAGTTCAGGTTAAATGCAGCAGCCGAACAGAGGTGGGAGACTGGGGCAGCAACTTCTGAGCACCAGGCCTAGTGCTCCAAGGCTCCATCATGTCAGGTGTCAGATACTGATAAGGAGCGGCCACCCAGCAAAAACACAGGACATAGTGCCAAACTGCACGTTCTGCTTAATGTGACACTTTCTTGCTCTCCTTTTAATTATTTTTCAGGTTCAGGGACCAGTATTGTTAAGGAAAGTAAAGAGAGAGGGAAAACGGGTGGCATCCCATGAATTTGCTCTGTTAGCACAGAGATTTACAATTGTGCAGTATAGGCTCTGCACGCTATCATGCCATCTGCCCCAGATTTATTATGCTTCATGTTCCTTTCCTTTGAGAAGAAGGGCACCTGTGTTTGATGACCTGTATGGATAAAGGAAAGAGCCACATGCTGCTTGGACACAGGTGGCAGTGTGGTCTAAACCTCTTGGGATTGCCGATCGGAAGGTTGGTGGTTCGAATCCCCGCGACGGAGTGAGCTCCCGTTGCTCGGTCCCAGCTCCTGCCAACCTAGCAGTTCAAAAGCACGCCAGTGCAAGTAGATAAATAGGTACCACTCCGGCAGGAAGGTAAATGTCATTTCCATGTGCTCTGGCTTCCATCACAGTATTCCGTTGCGCCAGAAGTGGTTCAGTCATGCTGGCCACATGACCCAGACAAACGCCGGCTCTCTCGGACTGAAAGCGAAATGAGCACCGCAACCCCATAGTCGCCTTTGACTGGACTTAACCCTCCAGGGGTCCTTTACCTTTTACCTTGCCTGGTGCTTGAAACCCTACTCAGACAGACCGGGATGACTTCTTGTAGAGTGGAAGCCGCTTATGAACTTGGCACAGGGGAGATGTAACTGCACCGAGAGCCAATGATCTGGCTCTTAATTTTAATTGTTATGCATAAAGTAAGAATAGTCAAACATATATAAAAGATTAACTACAAAGGAATTAAAATTATAATTACAAACCAAAGATTAGTAGAGGTGTTCTCATTCATAATTAATTGGGGGGCATATAATCAATAGATATAAAAGGCAGCTTTGAGGGAGGTTTTATGTAGGAGGTCATGAGGAAAAGGCCGTTAAATGAAGCTCAGAGCACCTCCCCTCCCTAAGAAAATCAACAGAAGCACTATATCCTCCTTGGCAACTTAAATTTGACGCCTTGCCTTAATTCATTTTTGCAGTGATAAGTCAAGGTCAATTTTTTTAATGCAATAAAAGCAATGGATAATCATCAGTCTTTTCCAAAAAGATCTATACCAGGTCTTTGGGGACAATTATGCCAATAATATTCTCTTTAAGATTAGCCTTTTTAAAGACTTAATTGGGGACCAGAGAAAATGTTCCCGTTTTGTCATCGGTTGCAACAATGGTTTAACTACTTAAAAGGAGATGAGGTTTGGCCCGTCTGCCTTACAATTTATGATCGGCGGCAGGTCTCCCATTCAGGCTGAACAATACCCTTTCTGATTCCTCCACTATGGTGGGAAGGAAGATTTGGCTATGCTTCCCTGCCCCGCTATCACATCTGCCTCTGGCTATTCATGGCAGTGTGTAATATTTCAAGGAGGCCTGACCACATAGTCTTATACACAGGTTCAAAACATATTGCTGATGGAGACATTTTATCTGAGAAATCAATTGGAATTTATCTACTGGCACTTTGACGTGTTTTCAAACTGCTAGGTTGGCAGGAGCTGGGACAGAGCAACGGGAGCCCACCCCGTCGTGGGGATTCGAACCGCCAACATTCCGATCGGCAAGTCCAAGAGGCTCAGTAGTTTAGACCACAGTGCTACCCCACTAAACAAGTGATTCCCACTCCTCAAGTGCAGAATGAGTATTGTATGGCAAATGCAACAGGGCCAGTTCTGCTGATCAGAGTGGTTGAGTGTACCTAAACAGTACACATATGTATAATCAAAGACATATACGGTGGTACCTCGCAAGACGAATGCCCTGCAAGACGAATTTTTCACAAAACGAATGCGTCTTGCGATCTGATGGTGACTCGCAAGACGAATTCGTTTTGCGAAAAATTCGTCTTGCGAATTGCGGTTTCCCATTCTTAATTGTATTTCAGTTCAACAATTACTTTGATAAAATACATATTTTGTTATATGCAAATGGCTTTAGATACCTATTAGGTCCATAAATTACCATATAGTATATATTCAACACAAAAAACAGCGAGAAATTGTTGTTGACAAAGGACAGCTGGACGCATAAAGGGCCCCATTACCTTCAGTAGCTTAGGGCCTCATCAAACCTAAATCTGGCCCTGTTCCCCCCCCCCAAAAAAAGTTAATTCAAAATGGCAGAGTTTCTCTATTAATCAATTGCAATTGTATGAAATAATGTTGTGTTGTTGTTGTTTTTAAGTTTGTCTACTGCCCTGAGTTCTTGTACTTCAGAAAGGTTAAGTCTGTCTGTCTGTCTGTCTGTCTGTCTGTTTCGCTCTCTCTCTCATAGATGACTGAAAGAAAAATGGCTTCTGTGCATGCTTTGATGTCATCGGAGCCCATAGATTCTTATATAGATTAGTGAACACACAGCTCTGGAACGGAAGTTACATAGAACAGCTGTTAAGTGACAAAAGAAATGAGCATTGGACCACAAGCCTGTCATAAACATTGCACTCTTAATCAAAGAACATCTGCTTTTCCATTTCTTTTTACGACAACCTCTGCCTTATACTTAATCTGAAACAGAATGATTTTCCTAATAAGGTGCAACAGTGTTTTACAAATTGAAAAGCCTCCTTGCTAAAAAGAAAGGATACCATCTACAGACGTTTCAATTAACGCAACCATTTCTTATAAAATGTCTCTGTGTGGAGTGGGGGGGGGGGCTTGGGCAGGGTGGAAGAAATGACTCCGCCATTTGGCAAACCCAGAGATTGCTCTGCATTCGCGGAAATTTAATTATGGGCAAATTAGTGGTGCAGATGCCAATGCACAACGGGTTCCAAGCTCCCGCTACTCGATTTGAGCTTTCCATTTAGGCGGGTAATGGAATGTGCATGGAAGAAATAATAATTATTTTTTTTAAAAAATGCAACTTCTCCGAAAGGACAATGACAGTAAACACATTTAAAATATTGGGTATGTTACCACAGATGCAGATCCATCTTTTCCCAAGTATTCTGCTTTCATATGCGCATAAGGACATACGAGGAGCTTGATGGATCAGGTGAATGGCTGTGTTCTCACAGTGGCCAACCAGATGACTGTGGGATCCACAAGCAAGATTTGAGCACAAGAGGAATTGTTCCCCCGCCCCTCCTGTGATTTCTAGCAACAGGCATTCAGATGCATTACTGCAGGCATCCCCAAACTGCGGCCCTCCAGATGTTTTGGCCTACAATTCCTATGATCCCTAGCTAAGAGGACCAGTGGTCAGGGAAGATGGGAATTGTAGTCCAAAACATCTGGAGGGCTGAAGTTTGGGGATGCCTGCATTACTGCCTTTGACTATAGAGTCAGAGCATAGCCCTTTCCTCCATGAATTTGTCGAATTATCTTTTACAGTCATGTACGTTGGTGGCTATGACTGCCTCATGTGGGAGGGAATTCCATCTTTCAACTATGCACTGTGTAAATGTGCCTTCTTTTATCTGCCCTGAATCTTCCAACATTCAGCATTCTAGTGCATTCTAGTGTAGCAAGAAGAAGAGGAGGAGGAGTTTGAACATGATATCCCGCCTTTCACTCCCCTTAAAGGTAAAGGTAAAGGGACCCCTGACCATTAGGTCCAGTCGTGACCGACTCTGGGGCTGAGGTGCTCATCTCGTGTTATTGGACAAGGGAACCGGCATACAGCTTCCAGGTCATGTGGCCAGCATGACAAAGCCGCTTCTGGTGAACCAGAGCAGTGCATGGAAACACTGTTTACCTTCCCGCTGTAGCGGTACCTATTTATCTACTTGCACTTTGACATGCTTTCGAACTGCTAGGTTGGCAGGAGCTGGAACCGAGCAACGGGAGTTCACCCTGTCGCGGGGATTCAAACCGCCGACCTTCTGATCGGCAAGCCCTAGGCTCTGTGGTTTAACCCACAGCGCCACCCGCGTCCCTTCACTCCCCTTAAGGAGTCTCAAAGTGGCTAACAATCTCCTTTCCCTTCCACTCCCACAAACACTCTGTGAGGCGAGTGAGGCTGAGAGACTTCAGAGAAGTGTGAGTAGCCCAAGGTCACCCAGCAGCTGCATGTGGAGGAGCAGAGACGGGAACCCGGTTCACCAGATTACGAGTTCACCGCTCTTAACCGCTACACCATGCTGGCTCTCTAGAACATATACAGGAGTGCCTCCTCTGCCAGATGCCCGTTGTGCTGGGGGCATTGTTGTAAACTCGGAGCCAAGACAAAGTTACCCTTGTTGTCGTTTGTAAATGTGAAACATCTTCACATTTCACTTTGAAATTGTACTATCTTGCAAACATTAAAAACCCTAAATAGGGATAGGGATTGCCAACTTCATTTCCCTCCAAATGCTCTACATCCAACAGCATCTATCATTTATAACAATAAATTATGTCATGTCATCTGCTCTCATTTCTTTTCTTTCTTATTTTTTTATTTAAAAAAAAAAGACAAGAAACAAAAATCCTCCAAACTCAATTTGGTTCCAGTTTAGGCCAGAGTAGTTTGGGAGCCCCTTGACCAGCACTCACTTGCCTTTAAAAGAAAATGCTAATAGCATCTAAGGGCAGGTGGGAGTGGGGCGCACAGAGGGCAGACTGGTGAAATTGGATTATTCAGATTGGGACTGGAGCAGGGAGGGCTGAGCTGAATTGTACCTACGTGTTTTTCCTGCAGGGCAAATCAGAAGGGGGAGGGGGCACTTCAGACTGTAAAAAAAGAGAGTGTGTTTTTGGAGTTGCAGAAGGGGTTAACTCTCTCCCAGTGCTGCTGTCCCGATCCAAAATCTCTCTCTCTCTCTCTCTCTCTCTCTCTCTCTCTCTCTCTCTCTCTCTCACACACACACACACACACACACACACACACACACCAGGGTTGCTATTAAAGTGCATAGGCTGATATCTCGGAACTCCTGGTGCTGCAACAGTTTGCTCGTAAAACTTGGAAGGGAGGTAAAAGAAATCATTGTGGCAATAAATTATGGTGATGGGGGTGGTGATAATAATCCTTTAACATATTTAAGCTCCCTAGAAATACTGGTATCATTTTTCTTCTCTCCACTCACTCATATATTCCTCTCCTGTCCCAATATTTCCTAGGCAAGGAATGCTTTGTATACATATAATCCTCTTGTGTTTAATATCAGGGACAGCACACAAGCCCATCTTTCAGTGTAAAACAGCAAAAAAAAAAAACCCACAAAAAACCCACATTGCACATCCCATGTTGCTGTGAATATTACAATTATGTTCCGATGTTAATCCTGCTGCAGCAATTTCCTTGTTATGATTGCCTGCGTGAAAATGCAAAAGACAGCACATATTTCCCTTTCCAATGGAACATGACATGCACTTCGAGAGAGCTGATGAGACCTAGTATTCTGCAGGATACATCCATACCTTTCAAGAGAAGCAAACAAATGAGCCAGCAGCTTCTGACAAGCCATCTACTTGATAGGGGCAGAAATTGCTGAGGGAAGCCAGATTTGGCTTTCTGATTAGCCTATCCTATCTGGTGATTTCATTAGCAATTACCTCTAATGCTGTCGAATCTTGGTATGAAAATTGCAGAGCCGGGACCCCCAGATGGTTGATGAAATAATCAGAATCGCCTTGCATTTGCACGGAACTGACATTAGATTCTGCACATTTGTCTTGCCCAAGACAGGTGAAGTTGTGCCTCTGAAACACATAAAATTAGATTCAAGGTTAGTTTGGAGAGTTGCACGTACAGCTATATTAAGTTTATCAAAACTACAGCAAATGTAGGTGATATTTTCCTAAGCGCATTAACCACCAGCATGCCTACAGATTTGGTCAGCAATTCTATAATTTAAATGAATGTATTTAAAAAATGTACATGTCTTTCTTTAGTAATGCTTCATTCTGCACTGTCTTATTTGATGTTTTAGCGTGTTGTAAACCACTTTGAGTTGGTTTCTCAAAAATATAAACCGGTATAGAAATTAATAGTAATGATAGTGATAATTGGGGGAGGGGTGGGCATTCCAAGGGCCCCTGGAAACATGGATGTGATCAGGCTGTGCAAAATCATCCTACTTTTGGAGTGTACACGTTACGTACACTTAGTGTGCCTCGGTTTTTCATACAGATGCCTATAGTCTGCAGACCCTATGGTCAGAAATGTTGTAGTCAAGATCTCATAGAATCATAGAATTGTAGAGTTGGAAGGGACCCTAAGAGCCATCTATTTCAACCCCCTACAATGCAGCAGCCTCAGCTAGATCATACATGGCAGATGGCCATCTAACTTTTGCTTCAAAACCTCCAAGGAAGGAGACTCCACAACCTCCTGAGGGAGACCGCTGAACAGCTAGAAAATAGGGTGCCCCAAAGGTCAATGCAAAACACAAGTTCCCTCCACCTGAAATATGTGGAAGAGGGAGTGGGACCATACCCAGTGTTCCCACCCTTAGCTTAATGTCTAAACAGAAGGTCTGTAGACCTTTCAGTTGATATGGTATTATGTAAAAAGGTAAAGGACCCCTGGGCAGTTAAGTCCCGTCAAAGACGACTATGGGGAGTGGCACTCATCTCGCTTTCAGGCCGAGAGAGCTGGCCTTTGCCCACAAACAGCTTTCCAGGTCATGTGCCCAACATGACTGAACCACTTCTGGTGCAACGGAACACCGTGACAGAAGCCAGAGCACACGGAAACGCCGTTTACCTTCCCGCCACAGTGGTACCTATTTATCTACTTGCGCTGGCATGCTCTCGAACTGCTATGTTGGCGAGAACTGGGGCAGAGTAATGTCCCTTCCACCCCGTCACAGGGATTCAAACTGCCCGCTTTCTGATCAGCAAGCCCAAGAGGCTCAGTGGTTTAGACCACAGTGTCACCCATGTATTATGTATCTACAGATGTACATGGTAGGTACATGGGAAACCTGAATATGCACATTTTCCAATTCTACATCGCACCTACATGCATACATCTGCAAGTGCAGGCATAGACAAACTCTGGCCCTCCAGATGTTTGGGACTACAATTCCCATAATCCCCGACCACTGGTCCTGTTAGCTAGGAATGATGGGAATTGTAGTCCCAAACATCTGGAGGGTTGGAGTTTGCCTATACCTGTGCCAATGCATAGACATCTCTTATCATACCTTGGTGTCAAGGTGTAAAAGATTAATACAAGCTGGAGATTTCAGGAGGGGTTCCAGCATACCATCCATGCACAGCTGCAACATCTGCATGGCCACTTATCATGGTTGACATAGTGCCCTCCCGCCCAGCTGCTTGAGCACCCTGCAGTTATTTATTGTTCATTTATTTCATTAAATTCTATCTTGTCTGATCATGAAAAGAAAGCAAAGAGGTTTCCAGAAAGAAGAAAGCAATAAAATTATGGGCAAAAAAAGAAGGCAAAGCCAGCTGTTTGAAACTTTCACAAAATTAAAAATCATATGTACTGCTGTTGTGTTGAACAGACAGCAGAGCCCAGAAGGCAGCAAGTGACCTCAGGCCAGTCTTCACAAGTTGTGGCCCACCAAGCCTAAAAATAGCCTGAAAAATAAGTCACATGGCTTGCCGGACACTTGACAGTGTCCCTGTTTTTGCAGTTCAAGTAAGGCTGGTTTACAGTGCCCTTGGTATACTGGATACGTAGAATTGGGAAAGGACCTCCCAGAGGTGTTTGGGTTGGTGGGTCACCAGTTCCACAGACTTGCTGTTAAAGCACGCAATCAAACTTAGCAAACTGCTTCAGATAGCAGCGGATTCCTGTTCAACCAAACCCCTCACTCCTTGGTTCTTAATTTATCTTTACCCTCTTGAGCTTTCTTGAATCAGAGTTTACAAACACTTCCGAAATATATTTAACAACCTCACACTGTGTGCCAGTTTAGAAATGCAGATTCCTTCCCTTTTTTTCTTTTTCTTTTTAAAAAACTTACACTCCCTCAATCCTGTTATAGAAACATGCATGCCTTGTATTGTGGCACAGAGAAAACTGATCTGTTGGTTAATGGGGATAGTGGCATGCTAAATCACTTAAGCAGTCACTGAAAGAGAAGAATTAAACTACTTTATTTTAAAGAAATGTTGCAGTCCTTCACTAGATATACTTTAGAATAGCCACACAATTTCTAAGTACTTACCTTGAGTCTGACTTGCCCTCAAACTTATGCCAAGTTTGATATGGCATCAAGAATATGTCCCCACCACACCCATTCAGTACTTTACTTATTACATCACACACAGAGACACTCTAAAGTTTCCATAACCCTAATATTTATTTTTTTATTTACTTCTTTACTTAACTTCTACACTACCCTGAAGATCAAAGGGCAGTTAACAATTGTTGTTGTTGTTGTTTAGTCGTTTAGTCGTGTCCGACTCTTTGTGACCCCATGGACCATAGCACGCCAGGCACTCCTGTCTTGCACTGCCTCCCGCAGTTTGGTCAAACTCATTTTCGTAGCTTCGAGAACACTGTCCAACCATCTCGTCCTCTGTCGTCCCCTTCTCCTAGTGCCCTCAATCTTTCCCAACATCAGGGTCTTTTCCAGGGAGTCTTCTCTTCTCATGAGGTGGCCAAAGTTAACAATTAAAAAAACCACAAAAATAAATTCAGTGGTACCTCGACTTACGAACGACTCGACAACTGAATTATTCGACTTACAAGTGGGGCAAATGGCCGCACGCTTACGAATTTCTCGACACCCCAATGGAAACCGCGGCGATAGGGTTTTTCCGACTTTGCTTTGCTTTGACTTACAGATTTTTTCGTTTCCAATGCATTCCTATGGGAAATCACGTTTCCAATGGCGCTTTTCGACTTACGAATTTTTCGACCTACGATGTTGCCTTCAGAACAGATTAAATTCGTATGTCGAGGCACCACTGTACCAGCACCCACCCCCTGCAACAGTTTAAAAGGTCATTGATTGTTTAATTAGCCGAAGGCCTGGAAGAAGAGGAATGCTTTTGCCTGGCACCTAACAATACGTAACTAAGGCACTGGGCGGGCCTCTCTGGGGAGAGCGTTCTACAAATGGGGAACAACCACAGAAAAGGCCTGTTCTCGTGATGCTGCCATCTGGTCCTCATTCCAAGGCAGATAGCTGGTCTGTCCAGCTCAGTGTTATTCATCTTGATTCACTGAGGATTTCCAGGATGTTAGAGAGAGGACATTTCCAACCTCACCAGGTGATACCAGGAACTGAACATGAATCTTTCGTTCATGCAAAGCAGATACTCTACCACCGAGCTACGTCCTTTTGCTTAAAAAACCCTCTCATTTCAGATGGGACTCAAACCAACTCAAACCCAGAGTGGGGGCGGGAGCGGTTGATAAAGTGGGAAGCAGCCCTATATAAGGAACTTTACATCTTTCCTTAATGCAGGAGACAGTGACAAACACAGCGATCCGAGGAGGCGAAGGTATTTGCTTGGGGATCAGTTTAACATCTTGGCATCAGCTGTTCAAGCACATTCTCTTCTCTGAAAAATTCTAAGCACACCGGGAAATTCCAGGGGCAAGAAGAGAGAAGATGGATTGTTAACATTAATTAATTTGCCAATGCATTTAGCTCACTTTTTCAAGCCGGTTTCTCTAGCTTTTGCTGCTCGGCGTTCTGATTATTGTAATGCTGCCAGATTTTATCAGGCACACCGTATGGCATTCCTGTTTGCTACACTGCGCACAGCATCTTTTAAAGGATACGTTCAGAGGGAATGGTAATGCGGGAGGAATTCATTTCAATTAGATGTTGCCACTTGCAATTCCCCCCTTGTCAGCAATCTGGCCAGCTTCAGCTGCATGCTCTGGCCCTCAAATGATTGTTCAGTAGCAAGAGAACAAGTACCAGTAGCCTTCCCCAGCTTTGGCACCTTCCGGGGGGTTTGGACTATGACTCCCATCAGCCCCGAGCTTTGGCACTGCTTGGTGAGGCTGATGGGAGGTGGAGTCTAACAACATCTGGAAGGCCAAAGAATTCCCCACCCAGAGGAAGACTTTTAATTAGGATTTTCCCAGACATTACCAGGATTTGAAAGGCAGACTTGACATCGGGGTGGGGTGGGGATTCTGAAAGGTGGCGCTTTGTCATGGGTTCTAAAAAAAAAGCTCTACAATTTTGAGGTCTTCCTAAGAAAAGCTCAACAACTTTCTGGGTGTCCTGGCTTTTATCTTTTGAAATATGGCAACTCTAGTTTTAACTGCAGGGAGTGCTGAAAGAACTACTGTTCCCAGAATGCATTGTGCCCAGGATCCCTTCTTTTGGGCTGATGGATGGAGAGGAGAGGGAGAGAGACATTTCAGATTTGGCGTGGAAGGATTGGAACCCCCCCCCCCATCCAATTGGAGGAGAAACTTGGAGGGTTCTCCAGTCTCTAAATATATTTTCACATTTTTATGCACTATGTAAAAGTTGTCTTGAATGTAGAAGAAGGTGAGGTACAAACGAGACATAATTTTCAAGATGATGCCTAAGGGCTTGCATCTTTCTCCAAAAAATGTTAAGGGGTTTTTCTCATCTCTGGCTGATGAACAAAATACTGCTTATGAGTAACGAGATAAAGTATTTTATAATATGGAAAATGAATTTCCAATAGCAACAAGGGGTGTTTAAAATTTTATAATGTAATTATGTAGTGCTGAGCAGTATTTTTATTAAATAGCATCATCCCTCATGTACGCAATATTGATGAATTTGTGACATTGGTGTACAAGATCAATAGTACTTGTATCTCAATGCCTAACTGCTTAGTTCAACTTTTTATTGCACTAAGTATCAGAATATAAATGGCCCTGTAAAAACATAAACCTGAGAAATACTATTTAACTTTGGTTATAGAAGCCTTGACTCCTTAGTTCTGAGGACATTTACATAGAAGTAAAGAATAAATTCAGGGGTCAGAGGGAAAAGTCAATTAGAAGGCTCCAATATTGGAGGAGAGACAGTGCTGTGAAATATTCTGCTCATATACACCAATCACTTGGTGTCTCCCAGATGTTCTGGACTCCGGGAGGGCCTGTTCAAGACATTTTGGCACCTGAGGCGAACCACAAAATGGTAGCCCCCCCACCAGGGAAGGAGGAGTGAATGAAGATCTACATCAGGAACAAGGTGGGGGAATCAAATCAGCCTTTCATGATGGTTGAAGAGAGAATCAAAAGAGGTAAAGGTGGGGAGGGGCCCACTCTGGGTCATGCTGGAAGGATCCAGAGCCCAGGAAACCTCAGAAAACAGCCCCCTTTTCCTCCTCAGGGGTGGGAGGAGACCAGCAATGCCTGCTATTCACCAAGAGGGTGCATGGGGTGGAGGAACTGCTGAGGAGGGGGCAGATCCAGCCTCCAAGGAGTACACCACAGCTGTTGCTACGGCAGCAGCAGGCGATGCATTCCTTGCAGGCTGCATCTGCTACCCATGTGAATCCTGCAGCCCGAGGTGATTGCCTCCCTGTGTCTCATGAGTGGGCCGGCCCTGGGTTTCAGTTCCCAACACAGCCTTCCTTGTTGAGGCAGATGGGAGTTGTGTGCTCCAAAATATCAGGAGGACACCCCAGGGCAGATCTACTATGAAACTAGGAGAGACCCCAGAATTGACTTTAGTCCACATTGCTTAAAAAAAGGGGGGTGTCTAGTAGACCTAGTTTGAGTTACATTGATTTGAGTCAAACTGATTAATCTTTTTTGTATATAGTTCAGCAATCCCAAAGTTTGAGAGTCAGCAGCACAGACATTGTAAAGGTGTGGTGCTACAATCCCATTGAAAAAAAGATAACAGTGGTTACCCAGACCTTATTGCTGGTTGCGAAGGGGCCCCCCATAACAATTCAGGCTTCAGGACCCCAACAGTGTAGGTCCACCACACAGGACACCGGCTGGGGGGAAATGGTATGCACACAAAAAAGGAGCATTACCAGGTCATCTCCCCACAAAGGAGAACCTTTGGGTCATTGCCTGACAATATTCATTAATTCAGGACCGAGCAACTTGGGGCCTTCCTGTTGTTGTTAGCTCCCACCAGCTTTAGCCAACATGGCCAATGTTCAAGGATGATAGGCATTGCTATTCTCCAGCCTTGCATTAAATGGCACCATTTTTTGAGAAACACCACATCCAAATGGGGGCTAGAGACGCTGCTGCTGAAATGAATGGGATTGTGGTCACATCCCATAGTAAAGAAGTGATTAGGGGCTACAACTTCTCTATCATTAACAGCAAATATCTATGATGAATACTGTCAAGTGTGCAGGAACTGGTTAAGGCCTTCTTGCGACCTCCCTTGGCTTTCCTAAAAGGTAAAGGGACCCCTGACCATTAGGTCCAGTTGTGACCAACTCTGGGGTTGCGCGCTCATCTCGCATTATTGGCCGAGGGAGCCGGCGTATAGCTTCCAGGTCATGTGGCCAGCATGACAAAGCCGCTTCTGGCAAACCAGAGCAGCACATGGAAACACCGTTTACCTTCCCACTGTAGCGGTTCCTATTTATCTACTTGCATTTTGACGTGCTTTCGAACTGCTAGGTTGGCAGGAGCTGGGACCAAGCAACGGGAGCTCACCCCGTCACAGGGATTCGAACCGCCGACCTTCTGATCAGCAAGCCCTAGGCTCAGTGGTTTAACCACAGCGCCACCTGGGTCCCTTCATTGGCTTTCCTAATCAAGGGTAAAACTGACTCTGTCTTACTCTGGAAGACATTTACTGTTCATACCCTGATGGCTACTTTAGGACTGCATCCAGTGAGAACTCTTCTTGCTCTAGCAAATGTACACCTGAAGTCCAGTGACTACAAACATTTGCCTGCCTCTGGCCACAGCTTAACTGACAACTTATCAGCAGCTTTGCTCAGCAGGTTTCTTGCCTCCTAGTGTTGGCAGACTGTGACCAAGCCTTCATCTTGGAGCATCTGGCAATATTTAGTGGCACTACCTTGCCTGAGTGTAGCCCATTTGGCTCCAGATTCAGACAGCACATCTGCCCTTGAACCACAGGGACACAAGAAGCTATCTTATATTGGGTCAGACCATTGATCCATCTTGTTAAGTATTGTCCTACTGGCAGAAGGTGTCCTTGATTTCAGACAAGGGTCTCTCCCTGGATTTCAGAGAAGGGTCTCAGCCCTACCTGGAGATGCCAGAGCTTGAACCTGGGACCTTCTTTATGCAGTGCAAATGCTCTACGAGCCTTTGCTATGGCATGGCCTGAGAAGCCAATTTTGCTGAACCTGTTCCTGACTTGATGTTATTAAAATGGAAAGGTATCTCCCTCCCTCCATCTCCACCTTACTATACGCTGACAATCTCTTTTTACATTCACTCTAGTCCATGCAGAGATTCTGGAATGGAAGCCATCTTTGGATGTGCCTACACTGTAGCTTCTGGTGTTCTTTTGCAAGCAGCATCCAAGGAGCTCCTTGATATTCCCTAGAGTGTTAATGCCAACTCATGAACAGATGGAATCTGTGCTTCTCAGTGGGTATAGAGGAACAGAATACTCCCCACCAACTCTGGAGTGGAAATTGGGTTAATCTACCACAACACCAGGCTGTCTTAGCATCTGTTTCTCGTGCAGATGGGAAAAGCTGGTGAGACAAGCCAGCCAGCTGCCAAGCCATCTAGAAAGCAACATGTTTGAGACTGCCCCACCTACAGCGGACTGTGCTTTTCTAAGCAGGGGTATGGGCTATCTTCTGGATCCCTGAGCATTTCAGCTGAGTTACAAAGGTCTGCATTGCACATTACTGCCCTCTTGGCTTCGTCGCACTGCAGAATGTAAGCCAACAGCACAAAGGTCCTAGAATGCCAACGACACTATGCATTTAGTAACACCAATGATTAGAGAAGTTGCTGACCTTCGTAATCAAACACATGGATTAGCCAAGCACACTTCCAGTCCAATTCACATCTCTAGCTGAGAATGTAAAATGAGAGTTTGACCATGTGCATTCAACGTTCAGCTGATCAGGCAGTCAAGGAAGCTGTGCTGTCAAAATCAGCATGGAACTTCCAATGAAGCTGAATGTTGCAAGATTCGAGAAAGACAAAAGAACATACGTCTCAGATTTGAGCATCAAGTGCTTACACTGTGACAGAGCAGCTTAAACGACATCCATCATCTATTAAGTTAGTCCACCTTACATTCAAAGAAACAGTCCATCATAAATATATCATTCAAAGGGACCCAGGTGGCACTGTGGGTTAAACCACTGAGCCTAGGGCATGCTGATCAGAAGGTCGGCGGTTCGAATCCCTGTGACGGGGTGAGCTCCCGTTGCTTGGTCCCAGCTCCTGCCAACCTAGCAGTTCGAAAGCACGTCAAAATGCAAGTAGATAAATAGGAACCGCTACAGCGGGAAGGTAAACGGCGTTTCCATGTGCTGCTCTGGTTTGCAAGAAGTAGCTTTGTCATGCTGGCCACATGACCTGGAAGCTGTACACCGGCTCCCTCGGCCAATAATGCGAGATGAGCGCGCAACCCCAGAGTCGGTCACGATTTAAACAACCAAGTTTATCTCTATGCTGAATGAATTTGTTAGTAAACATGTCCCCCCCAACTCCTTAGATTCTTAAGCAATTGTATTCTCATTTCAACTTATGCACATCATAATTTGAATCTACATACAGTATATGATATATTCAGTTTACTAAAAATAACTAGAATATTAATACTGCTTGGGTTAATTTTGAGGGCAGCTTGAAGCCACTCTTGATAAAAACCACTCTGCAGTGGCGTAAGGAGAAAATAATTTCAGCAAAGACAAAGCATCAATAACAGAACAGATTAAAGTTAACACCCACTAGATCCCCTGACTCTAGGGTTTTCAAATGCTTCATAATAAAAGTACGGTAAATAAGGATTTTCATTTTTAAAGAAACCCATATACAGTCATACCTCACTTCAGGTTGCATCTTTTCAACTTGCAAATGCGGCAAACCCGGAAGTGTTTACTTCTGGGTTTTGCCATGCGCGCACTCGCAGAAGTGCTCTATTGCGTTTCACGTGTGCGCAGAAGCGCCGCTCTGGTTGCGGACTTTTCGGGGTGTGAACGGCACCCTGGAACGGATCATGTCCGCAACCAGAGGTACCACTGTATCTGACATTGGATATATATTTGCTGAAGTCCTACATAGGATAAAATTAGTGGGTGGTTGCGGGAGCCACTTCTGTGGGTTTTAGGACAAGAGTTAGAGTTCCATTGTAATCATTGTTGGCATACATCTGTCTCGAGAGACAATGGAGTGTGCCTTCAGGGGTGAAGACAGTCAAAGCACCTGCTTTGGGGCTGCAGAGACCGGTAGCTCACAACTGCTGCCTCCTGTGTTTATTTTGCTGCATTAGCAGCACCAAAGCAATCTATCCAGGGTGCAAGCCTGAGCAGTATGTCTGGAGGTCCTAGGCTGCCCAGACAACAAGACCTCCCTGTGGACTGAATCCCACTGATCTGTCTTGAATGAATATCGCTGTGTGATTTCCTCAACACACTTTGCACTACAATAAGGAGCCAAGCTAGCTATCAGATGCACACAGAACAGTTGCAAAGCTCCTTGTTAAAATGTAAGCCTGCTGCAGGGCAAGGTAAGCAGCAAAGATGCTGTGCTAATATCAACTTCTACTTTAAAAATAGTGCTTAAATATTGTTGGGGTTAGGGTTCCCTGTGTGTCTTCAATTTGAAGCAGAGCCCTAGAGAGGGTTCAGATAATATTTGCTCTGATTCCCTGTAGGAAATAACTGTTCACGCAAAAGTCTATTGCTCTGATCAGGGCTACAACTTTTCCTGCAATCATGGCCACACGTAGCCACACAACCTCTCCAACACCTCATTCCCACAAATGTCCATTGGATGCCTGAACAGGACGTTTCTTAGTCCTGTATCTGAAAATACTGGTTCACTAGCTTTTTAAAAAATGTGGAATGCTACTGTGCCCTGACACAATTCTTGCAAAGCCTCTTAGGGTTTTGCAAATTTGCAAAGTCATCATTGTTTGGTGAATGAATGCTCTTGACCACAAGGAGAAAAGATGGGTGGGGGCAGTGGTGAAGCTGCATGCTCTGCTAACGGGGGTGGAGAGCAGGCAGGGGCATGGCTGGTGCCCTGGGGATGTGGCGCACACCCCAGGGGTGTGGTACGCCACCTGTGAGGGTGTGGCACATGTTCTGGGGGCGTGGCACCCAGCGCGTGGGGGTTTGTGTGGCGTGTGTTGGGGGGCATCGCGATGGCACCCTACCAGAATCCCTCCGCACTCCCGTTCCTCCACCAGTGGGTTGGCGTGCAATATGAAGTCCCATCCACTGACCATCACCACCACCTCGATTTCAGCTAAATCACACCACTCCAAGCTTTTAAAAAACACTAGCTGGGTGGAGAGGGCAATATAAAATAAATGGATGCATTAGGACAGGAATGGGCAAACTGAGATCTAATGGCAAATATATACAGTACTGTAATTCATCGGCAGTAAATCAGCATGGGCTTCTGACTCCCAATTGTTTACCAGTAGCAAGAACAAAATTTCTCCACTAAAATTAAGGAGCTGAAATTAACAAAGCTAACCAGGGTGGACTTTTATGTGAATGGACTGTGAGGTGAGAGAAGTTCTGTTATTGAAAACAAATCCCTTTGCTTAGAATGTGCTCAGAGACATCCTGTCCTTGAACACTATCTGCATTTTTTTTGCACCTGGCTCTGACTGGTAGATCTCAGCAATCCAGTAAAAAAAGAAAAAGGAAGAAAAGATAGAAGTCTGACAAACCTGAAGTCTGCCCACCCCTGCATTGCATTTTCTTGCTGGTGCCTCCTCTTATCCAAGCACTACCCTAACCTCTCCTTCTCAAATTCATCAGTAGCACTGTGCAAGCCCCTCCCCATCTGCCCTCACTGAAAAAAAGACAGATTGGTCTCCTGTACTGCTACCTGCAGAGTTGGCACTCTTACCCAGGAGGAAGTGCAAATCAGCAGACCAAAGACATCAAGCTGAGATTTTTCATAAACCTGACCTGGAATGGCTAAAGTGTCAGAAGTCAAGCAAATGTCAATCTATTGCTCTTTTATCCTCTCAGTAGGCTGGAAAAGCCATGCTGAGGCAGCTAGAAACTGGCCACTTAGTGCACTCATCGCAACCTAGGTGATAACAGAAAGAACAATGGATGTTCAAAATTCCTCCTCTGCCTTGTAAAGCCTCTAGGAAAACCTGTTCTTCAATGCAAAGTGAATGAATTTGTGCTGGACTTAGACCAATGGAAAGCACTTTTGGCATTTTCAGAATATGTGGGTCATATCACAAGAGCAGTGTTTTTGGCCTAGGGCTTGCTGATCAGAAGGTCAGCAGTTCGAATCCCTGCGACGGGGTGAGCTCCCGTTGCTCGGTCCCAGCTCCTGCCAACCTAGCAGTTCGAGAGCATGTCAAAATGCAAGTAGATAAATAGGAACCGCTACAGCGGGAAGGTAAACGGCGTTTCCATGTGCTGCTCTGGTTTGCCAGAAGCGGCTTTGTCATGCTGGCCACATGACCTGGAAGCTATACGCCGGCTCCCTCGGCCAATAATGCGAGATGAGTGCGCAACCCCAGAGTCAGTCACGACTGGACCTTAATGGTCAGTGGTCCCTTTACCTTTTACCTAGACCAATGGAAAGCACTTTTGGCATTTTCAGAATATGTGGGTCATATCACAAGAGCAGTGTTTTTGGCTTTTCTTTGTTTGAATGATTTTATATGTAAACGGAATTTTTTTTCGTGTAATTTGGAAACCGGTGCTGAAAAATATTGCCCCAGAATATTTCCGTAAAAATTATCCCCCGTGGATCAGAATGCCAAATATTCACTAAACAGTATTTGACAGCTGGTGTGCATAAATAAATAACATAACAATAGTAATAATAATATACTCCCCTCTGGAGAAAATATATGAAAAAGTTCATATTAAGGGGTGAACCAGCCACAACATTGGCTTTGTATCTTTAGCACTGAGAAACAACTCAATCTGTTTTGATTCAGTTGGTTATTCTGGCCTGAACAGGACCTGCTAAATCTGAAAGTCTGCTCCCCACCCACTTTGGGTATAATGGGGAATATAGAAATGGCCATAACACCCCCCCCCCACCACCACCACTTTTTACACAAGTGGATAAAATCTGCAGGCAAAGAATCAACGTTTCACACACTTTTGGCATAACAACAAGGAGGCTGACATAAAAACTAGTGTGACGCTAGCAATGAATGTCTTTTCAACATGTAAAAAAGAATATTGATGGAAATGCCATTGGTGGGGAGAAATGAGGGACAGTGAAAATTTATTTCCCCTCAACATTAACTGCAGCAAGGTGGCTCATACAAAACAAAACAAAATGACACAACAACAAGGAATTAAATAATATCACATGATACTGAAGATGGGAAAATAAATTAAAAAATGAGGCTCAATGTGAGAATGAAATGAATTACATCAGGATGAAAGAATGACATATAAGAAGACTTGGCTTGTAGTCAGCAGGATCCTATGGCACCTCATCTGCTTTCCTTGGTGGGGACTGTAAAATTGCTCTGCAGATGAATTTTGTAAATTCTAAAACTGTAGTGGATATAGATAACCAAATACGAACGTTGAAGTTATTGTCACCACCCACTATTATGCATCTGTAGTTCTTTGTGTGGTAATTCTCGGTACTCATATGTGGCTGTCAATACAAACCAACTACTATAGTGTAAGGGTATTGTGTGTGTAACTATTTGCCCAGCTATTTAATCACATCCACAAAAACAAAACTTGAAAAGATACCTTCTCATACAAATACCACCCAACTTCCCTTACTGTGAGCCTTTGAATGAGTCATTGCTGGGGCTGTTCATTCCCCCCCCCCCGCCACCGCCTTTTGCTGGTTTAATCTTTGGTAAGGCGAATGTTGCCTTCTCTCTCAACTTGATGTTCACAGGCACAAGGGTTTTGATCCCCCTGTGAATCATATCCAAAGCTCCTGTGCTGAACTGGAAGTAATGTCAGTGACAGTGCAGTGATACTGGACTTTTCCAATTCACATGCCTGTGAATGATATTGGTAAGAGATCGCCTTCTACAAAGAAGGAGACGGAAGAAGTCCTATTGTAAAACAAAACAAAACACAGCCACACAAAGGATGAACGTTGTCCTGCAGCTGGAGGTGCAGGGGGATGAATCAAGTGGCCCAGAAGATGTCACTGAGTTACACTTTTCACCATCTGAATTATTACACAGTTTCGCCATCCTGCACGTATAAGAGCAGAAATCATAAATTTCAACCCTCCAGTGTTTTCTCCAAAACACCACATCCGATGAGGAACTTCTTATCTCTTTCAACAGCCCGCTGCACAGGATAATTACAGTGCTGTAATATTTATGAAACCTGCCTTTCAGCCAAAGCACTTAGCAAGCCTTAATTGAGATTCATAATGCCCTTGTGAGGTAGGTGTGAGGCAGTACCATTTAATATGGGAATGCACAGTATGAAGGCCAAAGCTTTATGGGATATTTAGAGATATTTCTGGTTGTCTCACATTTTCGCTTCCTTACTTTGCCAGATTATTGAACATACATGCCTCCATTTGAGATAAGTAGAAGCTCTAGACACTGTTGGCCTAATTTAGACAATCATTTGTAAGGAGGTGGATCACGTGGTGAAGTCATCACACAAGGTACATATTTTTTTGGAGCAGAGATCTGGGGGTGACTAATAGTCAACCACAAAGCACACAATGGCTCTACTGTACTACTGAAGGAAGCTAGTTGTCATTACCCATTAATGCAACAGCATAAAACACACTTTGAGAGCATTGCTATGAACTGAATTCAACTAGTCTATTGTAATTGGAAGAATACAAAACTAATGGAAACACTTCAAAATACTAACTCATAAACATCAAATATGAATGGGCCAGGTAGGGTTTTTTTTTTTTTTTTGAAAGCTTACTGTGGAAAGGGCACACTGAAGGGCAACGGAAGCTGCCATCCTAAAGCCAACCAAGGACAAGCTGAAGGAACCTCAGGATATGGTTTAAGTGCTGCTCTATCCTGGGAAAATGCTTTTGCCTTTGGAAGAAGCATCTGGTATAATTGCAGAATGTTCTGCTGGCATAGATGCATTGCTCACAGCCGTCTTACCCATAGGTGCTAGGGGTGCGGGGCACCCAGATGCTGGGCTCTCAGGGGTGCCAGGCCGAGTGTCTGGGGCCGAGATTTGGAGTCTGGGGGATTGGGAAGAGCCAACAGCTGCTGCCGAGTGGAGCAGAGTCCGCCGGAGCGGCGCAGCTCTTCTGCTGCGGGCGAGCGAGGCGCTGAGGCAACCGGCCGGCTCCGCCCTCATGCACGCCTGGGATTGGTGGGCCGTTGAGAGGCCCGCCCAGCAGCTGCTGCTCACACAAGGCACCAGGCTTTGCTTAGCCGCCACCGCCGCCTCCGCCTCAGGCTTGACTGTTCTTGCGCTGGACTCTGCTTGCCCACCCTACACCCCAGGTGCCCTGGCATTGCTAGTGCTATTCTGGAAGCAGCAGGACTGAATAGGATGGGAATGGGATGGTGATGGGTTCTGGGAGGCCTTTGGAACCACAGGACGCAAAGTACCAGATTTCCCTGACACACTATGGTAAAGTGAGGGGAACTACGCCAGTCCTGAAGTGGAGGCTCCTCTGCTATGTGATTCACTCCCAAACACCCACACACTCACATTCTCTGGCAACCCCAAAGTTTTGGAACTCCCTCCTCACACAGAGGTTTGTCTGGCATCTTCATTACACAACTTTTCAGGAATGCTGAAGATGACATCCTTACCCAGGCTTTTGGCAGATGGGATGCATATTTTAGTACCTGCCTTATTTCTGTGATTGCAAGTTGTTTAAAACTGCTTTTAACATTGTGTTTTAATTGCTGCAACTCACCCTGTGACCTTAGGGTGAAGGGCAAGTAAATTACAGCAGCAGCAATAAATGTGGGCCTAATTAATTAAGCTAAAATGAACAAGCATATGATTGTGGGTTGAGAGAGAGAAAGGAGTCATCTTAAAAGCTTGGAAGCTGGAGCTGAGTGCATGCCCTCCAACATTTCTCAGATGTAAATAGGGAAGTCCTAAGGAAAAGCAGGACATTTCAGGGTCGAATCAGAAACCAGGACGGCTTCTGTAAATCTGGGACAGTCCCTGGAGCAAGGAGTTACTCAGTCCTACCAGCCATTCTGTCTCATTTATACATCACAAGCATTGCTAAAAAGGGAAAGCGCGTGCACGCACGCACACACACACACACACGTGTCCCCACCGGTTCTACACTACATGACTTGAGCTGCCTTCATGGGATCCTCATGCAAGAAAAGAGGGAGAAGAGAGCAAGCGAACAGGAGGAAGGGACAGAATATAGGTGCCAGTGGGAAATAGCAAAGTGTATTTTCCCTATCAACCCTGCCTTCTACTGGCTGGAGGCCTGCAAAGTTGCTTACGCAGATATACCCAAGAATAGGGGTCGGCAACCTAAGGCCCATGGGCCACAAGCAGCCATGGGGGTCGTTTAACCGACCCATGGACCCCTGCCGCCTGCTCGGGGACCCGCACCGCCCGCTTGGTTGGCTCCCGTGTGCCACGCTAAACCAGCACGGAGCAGAGCTGGGACCGCCTTCTGCGACACTGGCCAGCTCCTGCAGCCAATGGGAAGTTGCGCACGCCTTCTCCACGCCAGAAGGAGCACTGGGAATAGCGTTTGCGCATGCATGCGCATGCACACACACACACACACACACACTCCGGTCCACCGTGGCGTCTGCGGGACCGTGAACCGGCCCAAGCCACAAAAACTTTGCCGACCCCTGCCCAAGAATGTATACTGTGATTTCACCTGCAGTGTGGAACTACCACCTGTACAATTTGTGCCTCAGGAGACTAAACTGCTAGATTTGTCCTTCTAAAACATATGTGTGTTGTGCGACATTCTTTCTTTCTATTTATTATTACAGCAAGTGCAGCATAACTGAAATTAAATACAAAACCTGTTATGGAGAAACAGCAGGCTTTACAGTATACAGATTTCTAAAGCTACTTGTCTAGGAGTTCCTTCTCTCCTCCCAACAATAACAACAACCTGATAAAACACTTTTCCTGGGACTTATCTCAGAATTTATGAGATCAGATCTTTAAAGACTGAAAGCTGATAGTTTCAAAAAAAGTTGCGCAGTATAATCTGGTATGAATACAAATTACAATAAATTTCAGAGGTGTGTTTTTTCTCCTCTCTCTCTCCTTCCTTCCATTGCAAGGTGACCTTCAAAACTTGCAGAGTGAAAGCTGAACTTTGGCAGCGAAAATGATGTGCACACTGCATCTTCAAGACAAAAATGTTTGGAAGATGCCGCAGAAGATAAAATCAATAGAACAGTGGCAAGCAAAGGCCTTTTCTTCTTATCCCTTTCAGGGAGCAATGGAGTTCTGTAGATGAAGACCTCTTTTGTAGAAGTAATCAGCATAGCTGAAGGATTTGACAAAACACTGCAAAGTTTTTTCGGGTTCCACAGAGCTTCTAAATTATGAGTGCTACACAATGTCACGATGCTTTTGGGAGTTTGATCCAGGCTTCAGTCATTAATGAAAGGAGCAATTTCATGAAAACACTCCATCATTTCAGAGACAGAATACCATATAGCTGGTGGAAATGGTAAAATAATGTACAAATTTCTATAACCATAAGGCAGTTCCCCCAATAACAGAGAAAGACAATGTTCCACAAAAAAGACCTCTTCAGTAGTGCCACCCCATCTGCAAATTCACATCAGGAAATTTTTTGGCATCAGGTAAAGACTCTTTTATTTTCCCAGGGTATTTAATATGGCTGCATACAAACTATACCTTTAAAGCACAGTCATACCTTGGATCCCAAACACCTTGTGAGTCGAACGTTTTGGCTCCCGAACGTCGCCAACCCGGAAGTGAGTGTTCCGGTTTGCGAACGTTCTTTGGAACCCGAATGTCCGACATGGCTTCCATGGCTTCTGATTGGCTGCAAGAGCTTCTTGCAGCCAATCAGAAGCCGCGCCTTGGTTTCCGAAGGTTTTGGAAGTCGAATGGAGTTCCGAAACGGATTCCGTTCGACGTCTGAGGCACCACGGTACACTCAAAGCACATTCTTCCCCTCAAAGAGTTCTGGGCACTATAGTTTGCCTTGCGCAAAGTTATAGTTCCCAGCAACTCTCAACAAACTTCAGTACCCAGAATTCTGTGTTTCTCAAGTGTGAACTGTAGAAATTATACTAGTTCGCTCTCTTTCCTTCCCCTGAAGTGCTTTGTGGGTAGATTCAAATACACTCTACCCCCTACCCTCCATGTAATGACCATCTGTTCTCTTTATTTGGGTGGGTTTGCAAAGATCGGAGATGATCGGAGATGAAGGTGTGTCAGTGTGCAACATTCAGGGAAGGCACTACGCAGGAGGGCAAAATCTGCTCACGGTTTTTACACAGGCTGTAAAGCATTGCAACCACAACTGTATGCTTTGAACTGTGCTGTTCCAGGCACCTGTACTGTTGATCCAACATGCCGGGCGGGTGGGGGAATAGATAATTACTGCACATTACAGTAGCGTTTCCCTGCTTGTCAAACGACGCCGGGTGACAAATTGTATTTTGAATTATTAATCCTCTGTTTTTCAAAGCCTGTCACTTCTAAAGCTCCCCCCCCTTCAGCTTTGTCTTCAAACGCGGCGATCAGGCACAGGAAGGTGCTCAGGCTGCAGTCCACCTCTCTGGGCCGAAACGTCTACATCAAGGTCCCTGTTTTCAACACGTTTCAGTGAAGTCTGATTGACTTCTCAAATCGCTGAGGAACACCCTGCAATTGGAGCCAGCCACGCTGAACTAAAAGGAGTGTGTGAGTGTGCTGGTGGGGAGTCTGGGGGGGGGGTGCAGGGGGAAGCTTCTGAGGCAGAGATTACCATAAAGAGACAAACAGCATCATATTTCATTAAGGGTAAGGAAAAATTCCATTTAAGAACATTAAATGATTTTTTTTTAATGCCAAGCATTCTTTTGAACACATGCCATGTGCTAAATGGGGTACCTTTTGTACAAGTTTGTTTGCCTTATTTTTTTTACAGTTCACAAAAGCCTCCTAGGAAGCTGGAATTATGTCTGCTGGCACAACGAAGTACAATATTGGACATGCATTTCTCCCCTTTATCCATCCCGCCTGTTGTATTCTGTCCAAAGAGAATAAAGAGCTTCAAGGATCATCTAATGCAGGGATGTCTACCACTACCTCCTACGGTGACTGCAGTGAAAATCCACAGTGCGCATGAGATGGTTTGCTCTTCCTGCTTTGTTCTGTTTTGCACTGATTCAACCCCTCCTATGCACCCCTGTGGCAGCCATCTTGTGTTAAGCCCCACCCTCACAGCATTTTGTGACTGGCACCCACGTCGCTTTCTCAAAATTCCAAATGGCCCCGGCAACCCTTGATCTAAGGATTCTACTGTCCTGAAAGATCTACACTGGCTCCCAGTACATTTACGAGCACAATTCAAAGTGTTGGTGCTGATCTTTAAAACCCTAAACGGCCTCGGCCCAGTATACCTGAAGGAGCATCTCCACCCCCATTGTTCAGCCTGGACTCTGAGGTCCAGCGCTGAGGGCCTTCTGGCAGTTCCGTCACTGTAAGAAGCAAAGTTACAGGGAACCAGGCTTTTCGGTAGTGGTGCCCACCCTGTGGAACACCCTCCCATCAGGTATCATGGAAATAAACAACTATCTGACTTTTAGAAGACACCTGAAGGCAGCCCTGTTTAGGGAAGTTTTTATGTTTGATATTTTATTGTGTTTTTAAGATCCTGTTGGAAGCCACCCAGAGTGGCTTAGGAGGCCCAGCCAGATGGGCAGGGTATAAGTATTTTTGTTGTTGTTGTTGTTGTTGTTGTTGTCATTAGATCACAACAGCAAGGCTCCAAGGAGGCTGAAGCACACAGTGACCCTGAGCCAGCCATCTTTATTCATCTTGATTGACTAATTCAGAGTTTTCCAAACTTGGGTCTCCAGCTGTTGTTGCACTACAACTCCCATCATCCCTGTTCCTGGTAGCTGGGGATGATAGGAGTTGTAGTTCTACAACAGCTGGAGATCCAAGTTTGGAAGAACCTAGACTAATTGATTGATTGATAGCATTCCATTCCATTGCATTTCTTCTTCTTCTTCTTCTTCTTCTTCTTCTTCTTCTTCTTCTTCTTCTTCTTCTTCTTCTTCTTCTTCTTCTTCTTCTTCTTCTTCTTCTTCTTCTCCTCCTCCTTCTCCTTCTCCTTCTCCTTCTCCTTCTCCTTCTCCTTCTCCTTCTCCTTCTCCTTCCTCTATCATTCATAGTCAAGTAAGATTGTCTTCCATAAACACGGTTTTAACAATGAGTCCGTAAGCGACTGTGGAGGCCAATTCTGGATCCACTCGTCCTTTCACAGTGGAGACATAGGTTTCTAGGCGGCAGTTGATCATGGTGAGGGTTTCCCAAACATTCCTTCCTCTTAGCACATTTCTCCCTTGCATCCTCAGTTTGAGCGTCTTCAAAGCCCATGATACCTTTGGTAAAGGCTGTTCTCCAATTGGAGCGCTCGCAGTCCAGTGTTTCCCAGTTGTTGGTGTCTATAGTACATTTTTAAAGATTTGCCTTGAGACAGTCTTTAAACCTGTTTTGTTGACCACCAGCATTACACTTTCCATTTTTAAGTTCGGAATAGAGTAGTTGCTTTGGAAGACGATCATCAGACATTCACACAACATGACCAGTCATCTCACACAACCCCCCAAGGAGCTCATTTCCTCCCTATTTTAACCTTACAATATTTACAAAACCAACCAACCAACAAAAAAAGCAACCAATAAGAGTCAAACCATCACCACAGCAGTCCAGTGACCAATAACAATGGGAGATATCATCCATTAACCCCTAGTACCAGGGAGAACATCAATGGTTTTACTTCTTGGCAGAAACCCATTGAGGACCCAGGGTAGGACCATAGCTCAGTGGTAGAGCATCTCTACTTTGCAATCCCTGGCATCTTCAGATGAGGCTTGGCATGTCCCCTTTCTGAGATCCCGGTGATCTCAGTCCCAGTAGACAGAACTCAATGCAATGGAACAATTGCCTCATTCAGCACAAGGCAGTGCCCTCTGTTCTTAAGCAAATTCCATATGCAGGAAGCCACAATAGAAAGGGCTTTATCTCTGCCTGCGTTTCTAATGTGGTTCCTCACCCAGCATCACCTCTCCTCCTCTCTACATTTTCATGACACTGTAAGTTTGGTGGGGCAAAAGTTACTTGGAGACTGATGTGCCTGAAGTAGTAATACTCCCAAAAGCCGCCGTTAATGAGGCATGATCTCTTAGTTACTTGAGCTGAATTAATCCATTTGAAACATTAAACTTCACGCTTACATCTATGCAGTGGCACTGATTCTCCGAGAAACTGACATTTGGTTTATAAGAGAAGGTGTCACCTCTTTGCTTTTCATCTGAAGCCTGCAATGCCTGTCAACAGTTCCCAACCTCTGATGATCAGAAGCGGCTTGTTGGGTTAATTCTACTGAAGCTGGGTGAAATCTCATATTTAAGATCTGTGGGTGGAGCAGAGAGCGGCTTAGTCATGCATGCAGAAGCAAAAGGTAGAAGAATCTCAAAGAAATCATTCCAGAAAAATGGAATATTATGGCATTTCCATTCTTCTTCTTCTTCTTCTTCTTCTTCTTCTTCTTCTTCTTCTTCTTCTTCTTCTTCTTCTTCTTCTTCTTCTTCTTCTTCTTCTTCTTCTCTTAAAAAAGAAGAAGCTCAAAACACAAAATCCACATGGATTTTACATTATTGTCCTCCCTACCAGCTCCTACTCTTGAGTATTTTCCTTAAAATCCATGCCTGCATTGAACACTCCCTTAAACATGTCGTATTTCAGTGCATACCTAGATTGGACACTTTCCATTCCATTCTGGTATGAAGAGAGGTGCAAAGAGCTTCTTTCTGTGGGTGAACGTGGTGGTGAACGATGTAGGTGCCCTTTTCCATTGATGGTGAGGGGGACTGAAGTGGTGGGGCATTCCTGCCCCATTCTCTGGCCCTGTCTCTTATTATTTATTAATATCATTTATTAAAACCGTATACCACCCCATACCCGCAGGTCTCAGGGAGGTTTGCAAGATAAAATCATAATATAAAACTATAAAGCACATAATATAAATAAAAAAGTACAGCCCAATAATACCCCTACTCTTTTCCTGCTCTTTTCAACGTGGCAAGCATTTTGTGTTGTCGGGAACGTGTGTCCCCTCTCCCCCCCCCCCCCGAGCTCAGGGGATGAGTTAGACTCAGAGATTGAACTCAATGAACAAGGGTCCAGCTCTGCAAATAAGAACTGGCTGTCAGAATCAAGAAAGGGCGGTTTGACCCCCTCCCCTTCCTAGAGAAGACTCTATTAGCTCTCAAGGAGAGGAAGAGTTGGAAGGCAGCCAGAGTGTTGCAAGGCAATCAGCAGATAAGCAGAGGTCTGAGTCTGGGTCAAGTGGGAGTAGGAGGAGGGGGGAGGTCAGCCTCTCAGTCTCCAATCCAGGCATCTGGATAAAATCAGAAGGCAATGGAAGGGCAAGAGGGAAAGGTGGGAGTCTGGCATCCTTCCTGCTGTGGGAAGGGCGAAACTTCAGACTGACCAACAAATGTAAATGCGAGCAGGCAAGATGCCGGGCTCTGGATGGGATGTGTCTTTTTGTAAAATAAAAAAGGTAAAAGGTAAAAGGTAAAGGACCCCTGACAGTTAAGTAAAGTCACAAATGACTCTGGGGTTGTGGTGCTCATCTCGCTTTACAGGCTGAGGGAGCGGGTGTCTGTCCACAAACAGTTTTTCCCGGTCATGTGGCCAGAATTACTAAGCCGCTTCTGGCGCAAAGGAACACCGAAACCAGAGCAGTGCACAGAAACACTGTTTACCTTCCCGCCAGAGTACTACCTATTAATCTACTAGCACTTTGATGTGCTTTCGAACTACTAGGTTGGTAGGAGCTGGGACCGAGCAATGGGAGCTCACCCCATCGCAGGGATTCGAACCACCGACCTTCTGATTGGCAAGCCCAAGAGGCTCAATGGTTTAGACCACAGCACCACGTACATAAAACTGCTGGAGGGTCATTACTTCATATTGGGGCTTGATTGCCTGCCAGAGATCATTTTGTGTGTTATGTCATGTCCCCACTGCAGCCGTTTTGTTACTGGTGCCCAATCCAAATGTGCTCACCATCCCCCAAAAGTTGGTGAGCACTGGATTCCAGTCAGGAGTGGTTTTCTGGGGTTTCAGACATGAGGAGATCCCAGAGGTTGAACCTGGGACCTTCTGATGCAGCAAATGTTCTCTACCACTAAGCTAGGGACCTTTCCCAAATTCATGGAATATAGGGCTATCACCTCCCTGTTAGTAAAGTGAGTAATAATAATAATAATAATAATAATAATAATAATAATAATAATTTATTTATACCCCACCCATCTGGCTGGGTTTCCCCAGCCACTCTGGGCAGCTTCCAACAGAAACATTAAAATACACTAATTTCTTAAACATTAAAAGCCTCCCTAAACAGGGCTGCCTTCAGATGTCTTCTAAAAATCTGGTAGCTGTTTTCCTTTTTGACATCTGATGGGAGGGCAGGCGCCACCACCGAGAAGGCCCTCTGCCTGGTTCCCTGCAACTTGGCTTCTCGCAATGAGGGAACCGCAAGAAGGCCCTCGGAGCTGGACCTCAGTGTCCGGGCAGAACGATGGGGGTGGAGACGCTCCTTTAGGTGAGTGTCCCATATGCTGGCAGGCTGGGCAGAAAAAGAGACCAAGAGAGATAACAAAAGTGGAAAGCTGACCTAGCTGTTGGAGAGGCTATGATTAACATATTTATTCAATGCTCATCTTTGGCATCTTGTTTTTGTATGGATGTATGGACGCCGGGATGCAATGATATTTCAGTTGCAGAGATAACTCATTGTACATGATTACTGGCAGATATCTTGTAAATATGATCTATGATTTTGGGTTTGCTCTTCTGGTTAATTAAAAAGTTTGATTGACAGATGCAAATGCCTTCTTTTATGAGGAAGCCCAAGAATTCTGCTTTGCAGAATGCTAAATGACTCAAAGCCTGCATTCAAGATAAGGACAAACAACAGCAACAACGAGGACACAATTACTGTTTTATCAACAGTAGAGATAATGATTTCACTTCATGCACACTTTATACAATTATAGATTTAAGCAGAAGACTACAGAATAAATTTACCCAGTGACTTTATAGTCCAAATTCACGTTAGGGAACCTTTAATATGAATCTACAATGGATTTTTTTTTATGATGCCACATATATTGTCATAACACATTGTTTTTTTATTACTGCTAATCTTTTGTATTGCACATAATGGATTTGATCAAAAAGTCCCGTAGGGTACTCTTCCTCCTCTTCCAGAGTGTAACGAGGCTTTATAAGAGACATGGAGCTGCTCATCTTTGAGTCTTTCTGCTCTCTCGTTCTTATTACATGTACAATAACACAACTGGTCAGGCAAACACCATGCAAGCTTTGGTAACAATTCAGATTGGATTCAAGAGGCTGTCCTTGGAAATAATTTGGAAACTACAAACTGGTGTGAGACCAGACTGCCAGAATCTTAAGTGCAACCTTTTTCTTTCTTTCTTTTTTAAAGATTGCATATCACACTGGTAATTTACTGGTTCACATTTCATTTCTGAGTTCAATTCAAGGCAATTGTTTTGATATTCAAAATCCGACGACCAGGATATTTAAAGGACCACCTGCCCCCAGAATGTGACATACTCAAGGGCCCAGCAGATGCAGCCGACACAAACACAAAACCTCCCCTCGTACTTGGGAATCCCAAACCCAGAGGCTTCCATATAATAGAATCATAGATTGGGAAGGGTCCTCCAAGGCCCATCTAGTCCAACCCCCTGCAATATTGGAATCACAGCAAAATAATGAAGAGCAGGTAGTATCTGTGCTCACGCAGACTCTTTATCATCGAAGTCTTAGCCCCTCTCCCAATCCTCCTAACAATTCTTAAGATGCTAAAAACTAAGGTTGAAAGGATAAAGTTCAGTTGCACTGGCAAGGTAACCCTGTCCTAAACTTCATTTCGGTATTGATGTTCCTCCCCCCTCCCTCTTTTTGCTAGTAATAGATGGCATGGATATGTGGCACATGGCTGGCCTGTTGAGTGCTGTTGAAATGCACACCCAACAGATTAGGAGAGCTTATTTATCAGGGGTAGCCAGCATGAAATTGTCATAATATCGTTGGGCTGCAACTTCCATTGCATTGCATTGCAGGGGGTTGGACTAGATGACCCTTGAGGTCCCTTCCAACTCTATGATTCTATGATTCCTTCAGCCCAAGCCAACATGACCAATAGTTATACTGTAATCCAACAATAATTTTACAACATTGACTCTCCCCTGCTAATTCCCCTTTACTAGGGACGTGCAGTGAATTTGAATGAATCTTGCATCTCAAAATGAAGCAGGCTGTTTTAGAAAGGTCCGGGACTTGCGCGAGGCCAAGTGGGGTCTCTCTCAAATGCCCTGAACTAGGGGCCTCTGAAGTGATCATTATTCATGGTTGTGGTTCATTCATAATTGCTGTTCATGGTTGTGGTGCTTTTCAGTCCACAAACGATACATGATTGATGACACACCCACACCCACACACATTTGCATTATATTTCCTTTGCACTGAAATGAATGGTGCAGAATAACATAACAATGCAACAACGGTGTGACTTCTTATATAATACTCTACCACAGCAGACAGCCAACTCAAATACCATAGCTTTTTCGGAAGCTGAACTGCAATAGAAAAGAAACAGCAGAGCAGGTGGCGAATACAGTTTGGAGCAGAAATCAATGCCTTCTTACATTCCTAAATCCTCATTTATAAACTGCTTCCCAAAAAATGTTTATGAAGTGGTGTAAATGAGAAAGATTTCTTCTTCCCAAATATAGTAAAAATAAATAAAATACATCCATAATCTAAAGAAAGGATCTCAAAAAACATAAAATTGCACAGATTCCGGATAGCATACAATACAAAGTGTGAAGCTTTATAAGTGGGAGAGACTGCACGAGGAGATATTCATTCATTGCATGTATGAGGAGCTGACCAGCACTCTTTCAGTTGCTCACAAAATCTTACGCCACAATCTATTTGTTTGGCCTCCGAGGTGCCACAAAGTTCTTTGTTGTTTTAGCTGCAACACACTAACAAGGCAAGCCCTGGGGAATGTCAACTAATTGATCCGTCAAGGATAACTTCTGTGCATGTGAAATGTAAATTCAAGACTAATGAATTAATGGTCTTATTTGGGAGATTTAATTTCCGTACCAACCCACTCTGAGTTTTCAGTGACAGTCTGCCAAATAAATGGTGATTCATTAGCACAGCGAGCCAACAAATGGCAACTTCCCTCACAAAACAGTCAGAGGCACAAATGTAACTTGGCAGACTCCTCCTGCCATGAATGTGGACAATAATTAGCATGGCTGAACAAAGTTCACTCTTGATTTCCAAAGGTCTCGAATTGTTTGAATTCCTCTTTGGCTTAATAATCCAAATATTTAAATCAGCCTTCTTCTTTTTAATTCAGTATATCAGCCAGAATCCCCATGACAGGCAAATAAAATGAGTGCTTGCATGTTGTTTATGTGCCAAGCAACAACATCCCCTGCAACCAATTAAAGAAATGAAGATCAGCATCTCCTCCCCCCCAAGTAACACGTCTGAGCAAGAAATGTGCTTCTGCACATTATTCAAAGCTGAGTGCAGAGTTCTCATTTTCCTCATTTATTTATATAGCATCAGCCCACTTAACTCTTTCTAATGACAATCATTTAATAGGTAGAAACGGCAACCTGCCCAAACAATAAAACTGCTCTGTGAGAAGGAGAAGGAGAAGGAGAAGGAGGAGGAGGAGGAGGAGGAGGAGGAGGAGGAGGAGGAGGAGGAGGAGGAGGAGAAGAAGAAGAAGAAGAAGAAGAAGAAGAAGAAGAAGAAGAAGAAGAAGAAGAAGAAGAAGAAGAAGAAGAAGAGTAGTAGTAGTAGTAGTAGTAGTAGTAGTAGTTTGGATTTGATATCCTGCTTTATCACTACCCAAAGGAGTTTCAAAGCGGCTAACATTCTCCTTTCCCTTCCTCCCCCACAACAAACACTCTGTGAGATGAGTGAGGCTGAGAGACTTCAAAGAAGTGTGACTAGCCCAAGGTCACCCAGCAGCTGCATGTGGAGGAGCGGAGACGGTAACCTGGTTAACCAGATTACGAGTCGACCACTCTTAACCACTACACCACACTGGCTAGTGGTCTGAAATTTTTAGGTAGGCCCTGACCTTCTAAAACGACATTCACATAGACTTGGTAGGTCAGGAGCATCTCAATCCCTGAGATTCCAAGAGCCAAATCTGAGACCTAGGAATGGCCCCTGGTGATGGAAAATAATTAGGAGAGCAGAGCAGAGCAGAGGTAGATAGACCTCCCCAGAGTGTCTAACTATGCTATAATTTGCAGCCAGCTCCTGCTGGGCCATAGGTGCCAACTCCGTGGGGCCCTGGGTGTACAAGCACCCACAAAATTCCCTGTGGTCAGGCACCCACAAATTTCAGTGCCAGGGCCATGCACACTGGGTGGCATCCATGACCCTGAGTGCCCGTAGTCACGAAGCCTGTGCTGGGCTGAAGTTTGCAAGCTGCATGCATGGTCTTCTTAATAATTTTTAAAATATTTTTTATTATTATTAAAAGCACTCTTACCCACCTGGAGAGTCAAGCCCTCTGCCTACCAGCTGGAGGAGGCCAGGCAAACCTGGAGACTTCAAGTCAGACCCGGAGGTCTGGCAACCCAACATGCACGTAAGACTTTACACGGATGCCCTCGGCAGGTGGTGAACTCTCCTTCCTTGGAGGTTTGTAAGCAGAGGTTGGGTGGCCATCTGTCATGGATGCTTTAGCTGAGATTCCTGCACTGCAGGGATTTGGGGTTCTTTCCAACTCTACAAATCTATGCTTATATATATCAGGAATTCTGCAGCTTTTGGCACTTTTGATCATTCAAGCTCTCAAAGACTGAAACCTCCAGAAGGAATATATATATATATATATATATATATATATATATATATATATAATGCTGAAATATAAAATGCCTGATCACTGTGATGATCTGGGGTAGACTCCTACACTTATCTCCCATATATTTAGTTTCTACATGAACTATATTGTTTTTCCATAGAGTTTGGGGCATTGCTGCCGTTGAAACGAGACAAGCGCCCACAATTCTGACATTTCGTCGCCTATTGCCATGGTGTTTTTAAGAAGATGGATTTGATTGAATGTTGTCCTTTCCCCCCTGTATTTTATGTTACGGTATATGATATTGCAATGGTTTTTATTGCACACCGTCATGATATTTGCAAATGTCAAATATGAATTTTTGCATTACCCCTGATTAAACATCGCAAAGAATTGAATAAGGTTCTCACCTTTCTAACCTCAGTTGACAGTTGCTGAAGACAAGGAGATGCGATGGTATGCAAAACTGCTTTGCCCCTTACCGGATCATGGAGACTCACATACGCCACAGCGTTCCTCAGGAGAACTTCCTTGAGATCCTGAAACAAGGGATCATACTGAATGAGAGGATCAAATTTAAGATGTATAATATTCATTTAGTCCCTTGAAAAGGTGTGTGTGTGTGTGTTGTGTGTTGTGTTTTACTACCCACTCCAATTCCCTAAGTAATAATTAACTCATTGCTCCCACCCTCTATAATATCATTTTAGGAACTTCAAAGAACGCCTTTGTTTAATTTCTCTCTAGCAAGGTTATAATTCCTTTTCTCACATCGTCTGAAACAAAATGAAAAACAGGGCCTGAAGGAATTAAGAATCTTTACAGTTCTAAAGCTGAGAATGAAAACATTACATACTGCAAAATAACAGGAAGCTGTTATATTTAAGAAGGGGGGGGATCTTAAACTTGCTTCTGACAAGACACCAAACTTAATGCAATCATTGACACACTCTCAACGCACTTGATGTTTCAGACCAGGCAACTATTATTTTAGATTTGAATTGCATCCTTTCTCCAGTGTTGTCACTTTATTATGTTTTTTAAGGGATCCGCATGAGCCACATTTCAATTATTTCCCATTTGCCTTCCCAGTAATGAGCCGCTTGTTCTATGAAGAGGCTCTTTACACCAAGCAGAAGGGGTGTAACACAATTATGTCTGATGTAAAGATGATTTGAAGTGGAACTAAACAAATTTTGCTTCCAGTCAGTTACAAGGGGCCCTTTTGGTACTTCGCCCCCACCTCCCACAGCTCATTCTAAAAACATCACTCCGTTGCAAGGAAGAGGCTTTTTTTTGGGGGGGGGGATTTCCGTGCATTGCTTATACATGATCCCAAGCAAATCACACCCCTTTCCATTTAGCTATAATTTCAGCACACTTCAACTTTGTTACGGCGGCATCCCTTGTTAAATCTCTCCATTAGAGTTTTACAGCTGCTGCTGACTTCATAAAGCACCTGAAAAGAGCCAGGCCTAAAGTTGCTTTTTCCACCCTCTTCCCTCTCCACCAGAATGCCAGTTATAAGAACATGAGGCCTAGCCAGTTCAGCATCCCGTTCCCACAGCGGCCAACCATATACTTATGGGGAGCTTGCAAGCAGGACGTGAGTACAACAACCTCCTCCCTACCTGTGATTCCCAGCAGCTAGGGCTCCCACCTTCACACATTCAAAGATGAGCTACATTTGTAGCTAGACACAACTTTGACTACCAGATGCTATAACCCTTGAAGCCCATTTGATGATATGACCACAGGCTCTGGAAACATTGATAAAGCTCACAGAGGTACGGTTGGGCATGAAGTGCGCCCCCCCTTGATTTGCATTCCTCTCACCGGCTGCAAATCTGGTGTTCGTGTGAAAGGGCCCTATGTGTGTGCACTGCTGTACCCATGTGAGATCTCGTCCTCCCAAATGAGTTTCCTAGGATTTCACTTCCCACGTCCCTTGGACCCATTCATTTTGAATGCCCAGTGGTAATCTGTAGAGATAACAGCATTGTTGACACTTTGCTCAGCAGTGCTGCGGAAGCCCCCTTCACATTTGTTGTGTGTGTGTGTGTGTGTGTTAAGCCAATCAGCATGCTGTAGCTCAAGAATGGCACGTTGCAACATTATTCAATACACTTACGCATGCTGCAAATAGAAAGCACAAGTCTGAGAGCAACTGTTTTTACCTTCGTGGGCTGTTTGATTTTAAATAGCTGGGAATGGTAAATTGGGAATCATAAACTGAAGCACAGTAATTCACCGCAGTTGAATCAAGCTGATAATGCAACAATTCAAAAATTACAGTTTCATCTTCTTCATTGTTTCAGATACAGGGGATCACAAGAGGCCAGGTAAAACATGTACCTGTTCTGATCCATCTTATTCAAGTGCTCTGATTAAATGTGCTGGTATGTGTTTATCCTAAGTTTTAACATTTCCCCATCCATCTTTTCCTTCTGCCTTGCTTTGTTGTCTGATCTGACAGACAGGCATGTACCAATTAACCACCCACCTAGATTGTCCTTACTGCTTATTTACCCAGTTTCCTCCACGGTCGCTGATTGACTGAGAAAGGTAGGGACTTCTACCAGATTGACAGATTGTCTCATTAACACTTCTTGTGCCCTCAATGGATTCTGACATACCTCTAGAAAATTATTTTCATCTGGTAGGCTCACCATTCAGTTGACTCTGCTTAGCTTTTGTTTGCCACGGAGGAACACTTTAATTGTCTACAAATTGCGGGGGGAACTCTGAAAAGCACTTGTGATTAATTGCTTGCATTGATGTGAACTAATAGCAGACAGTGCTCAGTTCCCTTCTACTATTTTTAGGCATCTCATTCACCTTATTTACCTTGCTGCTGACTCATCAGTCACCACCAAATAAATATGAGTCTGTAGTGCATTTTTTTAAAAACGTGTCCTCCCTAAAAGAGGGCACGTGTTGTGGTGAGACCTGGAGACCAACCTCCTGTGTTGTGGGTGAGTAAGATTGGTCAGCCACAACACCTCGATGTTGGGTTCAATCTGGCCAATGGGACGCAGTCCAAACGGATCGCGGCACCAATATATACCCATGCACATGACCCAGAGCTTCCTCTTTTGGCTCATGCATTTGGAACACCCGCCCACCTCTCCCTATTTTTAGGGCATTTTGCGCTTGACCTTGCTATGCCGTCGTGTGTCGTCTGTCGTTGGGACAGGGGCACAGCAGGAATTTCCCCCACTTGGCTGATTGGCTGTTGCCATTTGGGTTTCGCCTGCCGCGTAGCAAATTGTCACAACTTGTAAGGTTGTGGATGCGGATAGGCACTGGTTCAGGTGATAGGGATGGGGGAACGCTCTCACCATCCCTATCTGAAGGGTATTCTGTTAAAGGAATCCAGGGACCCCTGTGAGGGGGACATCTGGGTGGTGGACATAGCCTGTTCCTGGCTTTCTGCCTATCCAGGTGTTCACTCATGGCTGACCTATGCTGGTACCCTGGGTCAGCACTACCTGTAAGGATGCAGTGAGCTAGTCGAACCAAAGCCTACGCAACCACTCACTTTCTGTAATCAATAAAGTTGTGGCCTAAATTCTGCAAAAAAAAAAAAATACAAACATTTGAGTCATGTGTGAATTTCTTTAGGGGGGAGGTCTCTGGGTCTGAACACGCAAATGAGACCATCTTCATTTTAGTCAATAAAGCTCTTTGGTAGGCCTGCCAGAAACCTTGCAAACATTTCAGTCGACATTCCAAGGGGCTGAGCTGCTTAGAATAATAGAACGGAAGAGTTGGAAGAAAAGGATCATCTAGTCCAACCCTGCTTCTTGGGAGAAAAGCAATGACAAACCTAGACAGCACCTTAAAAAGCAGAGACATCACCTTGCCAACAAAGGTCTGTATAGTTAAAGCTATGGTTTTCCCAGTAGTGATGTATGGAAGTGAGAGCTGGACCATAAAGAAGGCTGAACGCCGAAAAATTGATGCTTTTGAATTATGGTGCTGGAGGAGACTCTTGAGAGTCCCATGGACTGCAAGAAGATCAAACCTATCCATTCTTAAGGAAATGCTCACTGGAAGGACAGATCGTGAAGCTGAGGCTCCACTACTTTGGCCACCTCATGAGAAGAGAAGACTCCCTGGAAAAGACCCTGATGTTGGGAAAGATGGAGGGCACTAGGAGAAGGGGACGACAGAGGACGAGATGGTTGGACAGTGTTCTCGAAGCTACCAGCATGAGTTTGACCAAACTGCGGGAGGCAGTGGAAGACAGGAGTGCCTGGCGTGCTATGGTCCATGGGGTCACGAAGAGTCGGACACGACTAAACGACTAAACAACAACAAGTCCAACCCTCTGCAAAGCAGGAATCTTTTGCCCAACGTGCGGTTTGAACCCATGACCCATCTTTAAACCTTTGAGTTTCTTTCAGATTCTAATTTTTTCCACTTTTAAGTTGTTCTCCCCATTAATTTGCAATTAAAGCCCTCACAGCAATGCACTGGGCCCATGTCGGACAAAAGATTCCTGTATGTAGTGGGTTGGACCAGATAACCCTCACAGTCCCTTCCAACTCTATACTTTCTAACGAGGGTACCAGTACAGCAGTACCTCAGGTTACAAACACTTCGGGTTACAGACTCCGCTAACCCGGAAGTAGTACCTTGGGTTAAAAACTTTACCTCAAGATGAGAACAGAAATTGCGCGCCGGTAGCACGGCGGCAGCAGGAGGCCCCATGAGCTAAAGTGGTACCTCAGGTTAAGAACAGTTTCAGGTTAAGAACGGACCTCCGGAACGAATTAAGTTCGTAATCAGAAGTACCACTAGCTTCTGGCTGATGGTGCTGATCCTTCTGGCAATCCCAGCTTCCCTTGGGTTAAGGAGATTGGTAAAAGGCAGCATTTTCTTGTTCAGTTTCTGTTAATTGGTTCTCATGGGAAACTTACAGATTCTTGCTTCACACAATTAACTCAAGGCAGTGTCAATTTACTCTTGGCAGAAAGCCAAGGTCTGCCTGGCCTGGAAACTACTCTCTGATTGGTTAACGACCAGCACTGAACTCTGTTATCTAGGAATGCTAGCACAGTTGTTTCTTGTTGGGTGTTAGGAGTAGGAGTGCTGCATGTGGTTGGAGAGAGAGAGAGACAGAGAGGATTTATTTTGCTTTGCTTTGTATGCAGAAACTCTGCTGGTTTTATTTTCTTTTAATAAATCCTGTAAATAGTTATTCTGCGTCTAGCCGACTAGTCATTTCCACCTCAACTAGCTTCTGCGCTGTGCAGGAAAACTCTGCTACGTTTGGGCTAAAGCCACTAGAGCTATGCCTGACACATCAAAATTCTAAGATTTCTTACCTCTGCCCACTCATAGGAGCCGATCTTGCCAAACACAGTTTCTCCCCATGAGCAGAAAATGATGGTCCGGTCAGGTATCCATCCTTTCTTCACTTTCCTCATCAAGGCTTGGATGAATGCAGTCATCACGGCAGTTCCATGAGCCCACTGCTGCCTACTGTAGGCACCTAAAGTGCTGTGGTGGCTGCCAACTATTACATATCTATCTGGGGATGGGGAGAAGAAGAAGAAGAGAGGAAAAAACCAAGCAATTTTTGTTGTTGTTGTTAATTAAGCAGCCAGAGAAATCAGCTACTTTTAAGCATTAATTGTATTGGTGATCTTTCCCATTTTCCCCCATTGCATCTGCTGTGCACCACTGAAATCAGCCGGCTTCAAGGTGTCTGTTCACGAGAAAGCAAAAGCTTCAGACCTGTTAAGCCTTAGTTAGATATTGGCTACTTGGTGCCCTGATCCTAACCAGAGATGCAAACATATTTGCACGGAAGTGCCAGCTAATGTTGTAGTTCTCGGTACAGAACTCTTCCGAGTGCCTCGTCTTCAGAACCTATCTGCCGTCGCTGAAGATTGAGCAGGTTTCAGAAACGACTGGAACTGGTAAAACTGGAGTAAGCGATTACACTTAAATTCATGGCTGTGCCTCGGGGAGTGAACCGAAATGGGCATATCCGAACTCTATGTGACAATGTGGGCTGTTGCCTTCTTTGCTCTAAAGTGGCCCTCCAGATGTTTTGGCCTACAACTCCCATGATCTCTAGCTAACAGTACATTTCCGAGCACAATTCAAAGTGTTGGTGCTGACCTTTAAAGCCCTAAACGGCCTTGGTCCAGTATACCTGAAGGAGCGTCTCCTCCCCCATCGTTCTGCCCGGACACTGAGGTCCAGCGCCGAGGGCCTTCTGGTGGTTCCCTCGCTATGAGAAGCCAAGTTACAGGGAACCAGGCAGAGGGCCTTCTCGGTAGTGGCACCCACCCTGTGGAATGCCCTCCCACTAGAGGTCAAAGAGAACAACAACTACCAAACCTTTAGAAGGCATCTCAAGGCAGCCCTGTTCAGGGAAGCTTTTAATGTTTGATGGATTTCTGTATTTTAATATTTTGTTGGAAGCCGCCCAGAGTGGCTGGGGGAACCCGGCCAGATGGGCGGGGTATAAATAAAAAATTATTATTATTATTATTATTATTATTATTATTATTATTATTATTATTATTTAACAGAACCAGTGGTCAGGGATAATGGGAATTGTAGTCCAAAACATCTGGAGGGCCGAAGGTTGGGGTGCCTGCTCTAAAGGCACTAAGGTGTCATAAGAGCATAAAAAGAGCCGTTATGTGGAGAATCTTTGGCCCCCAGATGTCGTCTGAGCAGAGCACGGGGAGCGGGGGTGCTGAATTTTAGCATCACACAGGGTACCGCTGAAAATTCAGAGCCCACAGTCTATAGAACTACAGCCTGGTAAAACTCATTAGTCTTGTCAAAACCCTTTGGTTCCTTCAGAAATCCCTCAGAGTTGTCACCTCAGCAGGCAATGTCAAGCTGTCACTTCAAGAGACTGTAGGTGGCAACTGTAGCTTTAAAGCACATCAAAAAGGAACAACTCAAACAGCCCCTGCCCAGCCTCAAATTGCTCTCGTACATTTGCTCGGAAACATAATATTTATGTCTGTCAAGATGATTCTAGTCTAACAACAGTTTAGCATAAAAAGCCCCTCTCTTAAATAAAGAAAAGTTAAAGGGTATTCTTATTTTTATTCTTATCTGAAGTTACACATCCCTGCTGGCAACATAGTTGGCGTGTGCTGGGGAAGTATGTATAGCAAATTGTCTGTGCATTAAATTGTCTATGAAATTACATATTCCTCAGGGTTTTTTTTACCCCCCTGCGATTATTACTTATGAACATTTTTTAATTGGGCACACACAGTCAGATTGACAAATTTCCCTGGCACTTTTCTTCACTGCAATAAGACTGTAGAAGAATTTTAGACACACTCTGCAATGAGCTTTAACTGGTTCAAGAATCAATAGGCTGGAGTTCAGAGGATTTTGTTGTTGTTGTTGTTGTTGCTTTATATAATATATGAAACTAACAGAGTGTAGGTGTCTATATTTCCCCCCATAATGTCTAGGCTGCAAAGGTTGGCGAGAGAACAGAAACAAGAGTTTCGGTGCCATTCAGCTAAGTTTCATTCAGAGTGGACCTGTCAAAATAAATGAACGTGACTAAGTTAGGTCTATTAATTTCAGTGGCTCTGCTCTGAGTATAAAACTTAGCTGAGGGCTGCCTGAAATACACCAATCTGAAGAGGGAAAAAAAGATGGAACCAAAATGGAAATACTTATTATTGTTCAATATGAAGGAATGGTTGGAGACAAAGTTGATGTGTTTGAATATATTGATTTGGGCCATTTTAAAATGAGGCTGCATTTTAAAACAATTTTAAAATCTAAATTACATTTTAATCAATTGTTTTTCTTTCTTTTACGTTTTATTGTAATTTTATTGATGTCAGCCACCCTGAGCTCTCACTGGGGAGGGCGGGGTATAAATAAAATTATTATTATTATTATTATTATTATTATTATTATTATTATTATTATTTTAAGAAAATATATATCACTGGTAAATAATAATAATAATAATAATAATAATAATAATATAATAATAATAATAACAACAACAACAACAACCATTTTTGGACTTCTAGTGTAGGAAGGAAAATGAATTAACCTATTTGGGTCAGAAGATTGGGGAAATATTGCCTAACAGAAAGTAGGTCCACTGGGGTCATTCTATAGTGATTATTTTAAATAATTTCTTTTATGTAACTGACAAAGGGAAAATGGGAAGTCCTTTTTACTTTTCTTCCCTTTTATTTCTTTTCTTCTCTTTTTTGGTTTTTCTGTGGTGTTTTCTTTTCTTTTTCTTTTTCTTTAGATTGTTGTTGTTTTTTACTTCATTTTATTATGGAAAAGCTTTAATAAAATCTTATTTTTAAGAAAATGAAAAACAAAGTAATGGAATTTAGAGAACATGGAGCACTCAGTGAGGCCCTGCCCTGTCAAGCTCAGTCTGCCCCCAGTCATTCCCCGCCCAACTGCCTTCTTATTTTCAGCCACTCCAGGTGACAGACTAAAGATATACGTACCAGGAATTGTGGCTCCTTTTAAGTATGCAATGACGTTGGACATGGTTTTGTACATTGGTTGTGTTTGAACTTTCAGTGTCACAGTTCTTCCTTCTGCAAGAGAGAAAAAAAACATATGTTTGAGATTATGACGCATCCAGCCACAAAACGCTTAGAAAAACCTTCTTTGTTTGAGTGGTTCCATTTTGGCTACATAAGCAACGGCACCCTGAATATGAGAAATATGACAAGGAGCAAAGGAACGCCTGCAACAAAACGTTGCAGTGTGAAGCGCTTCTTTTCGGGGTCCCAGCCACTCCCACCTGCTCCCCAGTCAATCAGCATTCTGGGTCCACTATGTATGTTTCTTAGACTCTGCAGTTTTTCATTTTGGTTTTTTGTTGTTATCATTGTGCTGAACACCCTGCCCAATCCAAGTATATTAAAATCTCAGATTTCCACATTGTTTTCTACAGCCTATTCTCCAGAAGCGTCTTGTCACATGCGGTAGAGCTGCTACACTCACTTCGCTGGCTTGATGTTTAGGGTTGCCAGACTCAATAGAAGACAGGACTTCTGTGCCTTTAATTGCCCTTTAATTGTTTAATTTGCAAGCAAAGGGTCTGCTGGTTTCTCTTTAAGGTTTCCAGACTCAAAAGAGTGCAGGGTAATTAAAGGCACAGAAGTCCTGTCCTCTACTGAGTCTGGCAACCCTATTGATGTTGCTTACTGGGAGGGAGAGGGAAAAGTGAGGCAATAGGGGGATTAGGGCAAGGAAAACATGCCAGCACAGCCAATCTGGGCTCCTGCCAATGCATTTGCACCATGCTGACTTCCTCGCTTCCTCCCAGTAACTAGCAGTGACCCACTAGCTAGGAAGATAGCACAGTGGCTCCACCACACCCAGTATGATCCAGGAAGTGGCCTACCCAGAGAATGAGGTTATCTCAAGGCCTTTTATATCTAGATGCCTCTTCTTTCCAGCCAACCCAATGTCCCATAGATATTGAGCATGCTCAGTTTGTGCTGCTCTTCTGGGGTTCCTCCTCCTCCGTTTTGTTCAAACAAGCAGCAATGTTTAATTAATACCCACTTTACTAAGAGGAAGAAAAGAGCCACAATGGGGCTTCTGGGAAGGGGTTTCCTTCTTAAATAATAAATGTAGTTTCTCTTTCCCCTCCTGCTGCAACCAGTATTAGCTGATGGTGTTAAGTATTGCACTATATAGTCACCTCTGTCTTCCTTGAGGTGAGACACAGAACCTATTCTGCAACAAGCCCCCTGCCACTTTAAAACTCCAAAATTTAATGTTCCCCTGCAAACCTCAGGGCTACCCAAGCCTAGTAATACCTCCCTTTTCAAACATGGCTGTCGCCAGTTTGGCAGTCGAGAGAAGAGAATTGGAATTGGAATGTAGGATGGTGTATGTATCAAAAGTCATGGAACCAATGGGAAGATGTGGGGAGGATCAGAGACGATTATTTTGTTGGTTGTTCCTCCTCACCCAACCCCAGTCAGCTCGTTTTTCTGGTCTCGTTCCACAAGCACACAGAAATGTTTCCACCGAGAGAATATTGCAACAAGGAAAATAACCCGTCCCTCTGTCTTTGTCAAAAGGGCTTTCAAGTTCATGTTCCCAGCATTTGACTAATGAGTTTGTTTTAAAAATTAATTAAAACTAATATCTTCCCCCCCCCTTCCTTTTACCTCTCGGGCTGAGAAAACAAATGACCTCATTACGGGCTGAAACGGGAGCAATAGCAAATAGACTTTTCCTTTTTTTTCCCCTTTCAGCAAAATGTTAATAATAATACAACACAGTGCAAGCCACGATACTGAAGTTCTTAGCGTTAATGCCAATAATGTTAGTAGGGATTTCGCCTGCGCATAGATTCACTACGCACACAGATTCACTCCACCAAGCCTGGGGTTTGGATGGGGTGAGACAAAGATAATCAATCTTGTGGTACAGATTTGCCTGTGTGCACGGTTGTGCATTTATTTATTTATTTTTATAAAATATACCGCCCTCTTACAAAACACCAGGGTAGTGTGCAGCTATATAAAACCATTAAAAATGGTACAAGCACAGTATATGGTCCCATCTTCACTATACATTCAAAGCAGTATCGTACAACTTAGAGCAGTCGTGGCTTCCCCCAAACAATCCCGAAAACTGTAGTTTGCTAAGGATGCTGAGATTTGTTAGGAGTCCCCTATTTCCCTCACAGCGCTGCACTTCAGACTGACAGAGCCTCCGAGTCTCCCTATTTTCCTGGATTTACAGAAGCTGCCCCTGTTTCTGATTCAATTCCTAAAGAGGTCCCTATTTTCATCAAATAAATGTTGGAAGGTATGGTGGGGTGTCCCTCTTTTCATTGGAGAAATGTTGGAGGGTATGGAGTTAAGCAGCCCCCGAGCCAAGGAAAGAAGTAACTATACAACTTTTAGAAGACATCTAAAGGCAGCCCTGTATATTTTTTTATATAAGGGACATGGTGGCGCTGTGGTCTAAACCACTGAGCCTCTTGGGCTTGCCAAGCAGAAGGTCGGCGGTTCGAATCCCCGCGATGGGGTGAGCTCCCATTGCTCGGTCCCAGCTCCTGCCAACCTAGTACTTTGAAAGCACGCCAAAAAGTGCAAGTAGATAGATAACATAGTACGGTCAGAGACCAGCATATAAAACACACTTGGGGGTAGAATCCCAAAAGGAACACAAACATTTAAAACATTGAACAACAGTAAATTTTAAATTTATAAATGTGATAAGCGTATCGACACTAAAAACTTTAAGATAAGCTACCGCAGAGACATGACCCAGAATCACCCGAGGGACCAAGTTTGGGGGTTTTCTTGACAAACTAGTTTGGATCGGGGGATGGTCTGCGCCTACAGATCTGTACACAGAATCTGACGGCCATCCGGGTCATCTTTTGATCTTTGCCTAACAGGAGAAGATCGAATTTTTGCTTTTCCAGGAGGTCGGCGAGCCTCACCAGCAGGGGATCAATGGTCTCACTACATGCCTCTTCATAAAAGGGACATCTAAAAAAATAAGTGCTTTGCACTTCCTATCTCCCCCAATGAACAGGCACAAATTCTCTGAGCATATGGGACTTTAAAAAAGAATCCTTCCAGGACCGGTGAGGGCAAAGCCAAGCTTCTGGCAAGAGTAAAAGCCCTTCTTGCATTTTTGGATACTAGAAAGAAGAGATATGCTACTGGCGCAGCTATCTCTCTCTCGATTTCTCCAGTTTTATAGTCGGGGCACCTTGAGCAAACCTGTTGTCTCTCAGTGTCTATGATTCTTTGCCTAACCATAGCTTTTGCTTGGTTCAACCCCAGACTTAGAAGGGCTTGAGGGGCAAAACCCAGTTTCTGAAGGGTGTTCGGGACTGATGTCTGCCAGCCTGACTGGAACTGGTCACAGAGGATCAGTGGAGCTATTCCTCGGGGGAGCAGATTCAATGACAGCCATTTGTAGATTGATGTTAGGCAGATATAAGCCTCCACTCTCATCATCCCCATTTCTAGTCTGACCCATACATTTGAAACGCATCTGGGGACTTGTAGGAGAGCTCTAAGAAGTTTGGATTGAACTCTCTCAAGGGGGGGAGAAAGCAGAGGAAGGCGGGCCCAGAAAGGATCCATAGAGGAGCTGTGCCATTGTTTTGGCTTTGTATAATTTTAGGGCTGCAGGGACGAAGAAGCCCCCTTGGGCTCTGAAGAATTTAAGAATACAGTTTGTGTTTGTTCCCCACAGAGCTCCTGATGGAGTTTATGTGAAGTTTGTTGGTTCCTGAAGCCTGTACCACCATTCCTAGGTACTTATAATTTGTGACTTGTTCTACTTTATGGCCTTGAAGTTCCCAGCTTCTAAGCTTTGGTTTCCCTCCCCCCGAAAGCGAGTATCTTAGTTTTTTGATAATTAATTTTGAGACATTCAATTTCACAATATGCTGCTCTTTTGAGTCCAATAGGGGTTCGAGATAGGATTACAGCGTCATCGGCATATACCAGAACCAAAATATGCCAATTTGTGAGCTTCGGGGAGTGGAATTCTAAGTCACTGAGTGCGGATACTAAGTTATTTAAATAAAAATTGAATAGTAGAGGGGCAAAAAAAGGCACCCTTGCCTCACTCCCTTGAAGGTTTTAATGGGGTCCGTTAGGTATCCTAGGCGGCTACACCATGACTCTGAGAGCCATGTTTGTGTGCAGAACCTGAATTAAGAACAGAAGCCTTCTATCTGTGCAAGTAGATACATAGGTACTGCTCCGGTGGGAAGGTAAATGGCATTTCTGTGCACTGCTCTGGTTTCGCCAGAAGCGGCTTAGTCATGCTGGCCACATGACCTGGAAAAACTGTCTGTGGACAAACAGCGGCTGCCTCGGATTGGAAAGTGAGATGAGCGCTGCAACCCCAGAGTCGTCTGCGACTGGACTTAACTGTCAGGGGTCCTTTACCTTTACCTTTTTATGTTTTTATATATATTGGAAGCCACCAAAGTAGCTGGGGCAACCCAGTCAGATGGGCGGGGTATAAATAATAAAATTGTTGTTGCTGTTGTTGAATAGGACGTCCCTATTTTCATCAGAAAAATGTTAGAGGGTATGGAGTAATGGATAAACCATTATGAGAACTGTAGTTCCGTGAGGGGAACAAGGGTCTCATTTAAGTGAAGCTCTGAACATTTCCATGTCAATATTCAATTTTTTTAAAGGAAAATATATCAAAATTCATCAGCAACATTTACCCTAATATATACATTTTTAAATGGGATTTTGCCTGATTCACAAACTTTGCAAACAATTTTCCTGGTGTGGGCAGTTCCCCCTGAGAGTGATGAGAACTGATGTTGCATTATCACTGTCCAGATGATTTTTTTTGGGGGGGGGTGGCTGCTCCCCATGGATCTAAGGGGCAATGATCCCCCCATACAATCACGGTATGGGAATATCAGTGGCATTTTAAATAGGCACAGCAAGATGATTTAGCTAAGTAGACCCACCAGAATTACTCATTTGGCCTGGAAAGCCATTACAGTATGGTCAGGCCAGACCTATCTTCTCTGCACCTGGGGCAGGTAAAAATGTGGCTGGGCCAAAAGCAAGGTTGCAGCCTTACCCCATATCATAGCTGGGTGCACAACTCTTTGCAATCAGACAATTGCCATGGCTTGCAGAGAGCTGTACACAGAGCTTTGCAAGCACTGAAAATCAGTTGATTGACTAGCTGCACCAGGGAGTAGCTTTCTGTAAGAAGAACAAAAATTTTGCATCCATCTCCAGTCCACAAATTGGTTGGGATGTGTAGATGAGATGAGTCCACTTTCGAAACTGAATTCCTCAAATTTCTCCCCCGTCCCTATTGCTACAACAGTTACAGAAGAAGAGGGGAAATAGAACCCATTTTTGGTGGCCACACCATGGCTTCTTCAATGGTCATTTCATCCTTAAATGGGTAGTAATGAAAGAGAGTGTTCTCCACCGGCAAGCAGTATGTTCTGGAATCAGATAATAAAATGAATGGGCACATTGTACAGTAACACTGTAACACTGCTTGGTTTAAAGGCTTAGTGCGCCTAACAAAAGGCTCAAAGAGCTCTCAATGGAGTATGGAAAAGGAGTAAAATTTAATTTCCCTTAAACAGTTCTGACAACAAATCTCACTTTCCACTGTTAGACGTCCGATGAAAGACTTTAAAGGTCTTGACAACTTTATCTCTTTCTACTTTATGCTCTGGAAAGTGACAGGGAGACTTTAGCTTAATGCGGCTTGAAATATTCTCTAAACTTTATCTAAGCCATAAAGCTACTTCACGACTAAAAGAACAGAAAGGGATTACTCTCATCATTAACAGTTCCAGTTTGGCCCCATCTTCCTGAGCCCTTTTAACTTTGAAAACCATTAGCCGGTGCATAATGAACACTCGTGGCCTCATGTTCCTTTGTCACTGTTGTACACAGTGCATATCTGTGGCCGCACATAGATAGCACTGAGGGCCCAAATTGTGTAGAAAACGTATCATGTGATATGTCAGAGGTGGGTCTCCAAATGCTGGACTACAACTCCCATCATCCCTTATTATTGACCACATTTGCTCAGCTAATGGGAACAGACACTCAGAAACGTCAGGTTGTCTGTTGATGGGGCATGTCCTTTATGTGCCTATATATGGTTCAAATTGTTCCAAACCATGTGGCTGTTTCATGCACACATCTTATCATGTAGTTGCTCCTATAAATGTGGTCTCTTACTGTGGGTTTGTGGCAGTGCAGTGGGGCAGCACAGGCTGTAGCCTGCAATAATAATAATAATAATAATAATAATAATAATAATAATAATAATAATAATAATAGCTAGTTTTCTAGTGCTGTGGAACATGGTGGGAAATTAAATGTGTCCTTAGACCTGACTGCCCAGTGCCACCACAGCCAGAGAACCCACTGCTGGGAACCACTGACAGGGGAGGAGTCCCACAAGACCAAATGATGCTCAGGACTACCTCAAACTGAGCAGCCGTTTACAGGTGATAAACAGACAAGCACCCACAGTGCAAAACTCCATGATTTGGTGAGATTCAATGTAGCTTGACTGGGTGTCTTCTCATGCAGTGGGGGGTTCTACTCTCCCCGGCAGCTACTATATGCCCGCAAAATATGCTCAGGAGGATTGGGGGACCATCTGGAGCAGATTGGGGGGGCATGCGGGTAGCTGATAAACTGGAAGTCTTATTGTGCGAGTGGATTTCTGCTGCATAAACCATTTGTTGTTGCATCTCACCCAGTGTGTAGTTTAGGGAAATTTATGACTGAGCAAGGATATAAATTAACATCATTGCAAATCCAGTATTCCCCCCAGTACATCACTGGGAGCCTCCTTCTCTCATAAGGATAAAGGTAAAGGTAAAGGGACTCCAGTCGCGGACAACTCTGGGGTTGCAGCACTCATCTCGCTTTACTGGCCGAGGGAGCTGGCGTACAGCTTCCAGGTCATGCGGCCAGCATGACTAAGCCGCTTTTGGCGAACCAGAGCAGCACATGGAAACGTCGTTTACCATCCCGCTGTAGCGGTACCTATTTCTCTACTTGCACTTTGACGTGCTTTTGAACTGCTAGGTTGGCAGGAACTGGGACCAAGCAATGGGAGCTCACCCCATCACGGGGATTCGAACTGCCAACCTTCTGATCGGCAAGCCCTAGGCTCTGTGGTTTAGACCACAGGGCCACCCGTGTCCCCTCATAAGGATAGATATATTTTTTTAATCTATGTATTAAATCTTCCAATTCAATAAGTTAAAAGTGTATCAATTTCAAATGCTTTTTAATAGCAGGGGTTTCTTTTAGGAATAACTAATGCTACTAATAAATGGTCTCTTACACCGTTGAAAATACACGAACAACTTTACTAAATTAGTTTCCGTTGCTTTTTCCTGGTACCTTTTTCATCTCGGAAATTGATCCCATCCACATTTTGACTCAAATCCGGAAAGAATTTGTAACACGAGGTTTTGTAAAAGAGAAATGTGCAGTCTAAAAGGGATGCTATCTATGTAGCAGGCCAGCCTGATAGGGAAATATTCTACACTACATCATTAATACAGTGCATTTATCTCTGCAAAATTAATTCTTGCTTAGCACTGTATCAAATAGTCTATGAAGAAAGTTAATTGTGAATCAATGGCTGCAGACAGAGTGGTGAATATACTGTAAACTTTCTCATGCAATGCCTTATTTAGCACAGCTGATGAACGACTGGAAGTTGCTGCAGAACAAACTTGCTCTTCTGTCACCTTTTGCACGGAAGTGATTGATCCCTTGGACACTGTTTGTTTAATCTGATGTAACTGTTTTGCACCCGCCTCTAAATAAAGCTGGATTGATTTTTAAGACCTTTAGCTATTCAACAGCATGAGCTGGTGTGGTTTTCATCATTAATATAATATACATTCCTTTCGTGCTGGACAGAAATTGATGATACCACACTACCCCCCCTCCCCCCCAAAAAACACCAACCTCACGAAATTATGTGATTACTGAAAGACATGAGGCTCTGCATGGCTCTGCAAAACAGAACTGCACTTCCTCAGTCCCCTTGTCTGGGGACTCTAATTGGTTCGCTCTGGCTATCATTGGCTGAGACGCCACCAGTCATTGGCCTCACTGATTTCTACCCCACCAGTCTCTATGGGAACCACCCACCCACTGGCAAAAGGTACTTCATCTTCCCCCAAACCTGTATCTTTCAGTTTCTTGGCTACCATTCTGGATATATCTGAAGCACGTTGGTGCCATCTCAGGGTATGGGTAGATGTATCAGACGGAATGTAACATCGCCATATATCCTTGCTAGAATCCTTTCCACCAGGCCAGTAGCCTGGATAAGTGGAGACTGAGAGGAGGTATGAGAGCTGTCTTCAAATATCCAAAGCCCTGCCACATGGGCAACGGAGAAAGCTTGTTTTCTGCTGCTCTGGAGGGCATGACCCAAACCAATGGTTTCAAGTTATAAGAAAGAAATTTTGACTAAACATCAGGAATAACTTTCTGACAGTAAGAGCTGTTTGACAGTGGAATGGTCTCCCTCGGGAGGTTGTGGGCCCTCCTTCCTTGGAGATTTTAAAGCAGAGGCTGGATGGCCATCTGCCATGGATGCTGAGATTGAACTGCATTGCAGGGGATTGAACTGGATGACCCTTGAGGTCCTTCCCAAGTCTACAATTCTATGTTTCTGATCAGATGCCTTCCAACTTTAAAATGCTGTGATTCTATCTGCTGCCTTACCTTGAGCGTATGATGCTTTCCAAAACATTCAGATGAGAACACCTTTCACCAAATTGCATTTCTGCCTCTTTGTTGTCAGATTATTATTTTTACCCTAAGCGAAAAATGGCCCCTTATGATGTACAAAACACACACAGAGGCGCAAGCACAGCACTCTATTTCCTGCAATGTGATACAAATGAAAGGATACACAAACAAAACTATTTGTAGAGAGCTTAGTAGATATACTGGAGGCACACACTCGGGGGTGGGGGGGGAGAGAATCGTGAGGAAAGCCAACTCTTTAATGCTCTTCTGGTGCCTTAAATGCTTCCCTAATATCATATGTTGTCCAACAAGGCCTAACAAACGGCACTGCAGCTACAGAAGCCTCCCTTGGGTGAGTCGGAGGGATCGTCTCAGTCAATAGCATGAATTAGACTTTAATTCCATGTGCTGAGAGACGTGGTACTCCTGATATCTGGCTTGCATCAGTTAGATTTTGGCAGATGCAACAAACAATGAGACAGGTACAGTGGTACCTCGGTTTATGAACACAATTGGTTCCGGAAGTCTGTTCATAAACTGAAGCGTTCATAAACTGAAGCAAACTTTCCCATTGAAAGTAATGGAAAGTGGATTAATCTGTTCCAGACGGTCCGCGGGGTACTTAAACTGAAGCGTTCATAAACTGAAGCGAACTTTCCCATTGAAAGTAATGGAAAGTGGATTAATCCGTTCCAGATGGGTCCGCGGAGTACTTAAACTGAAGCGTTCATAGACTGAAGCATGGGTGTAATTGGTTCCGGAAGTCTGTTCATAAACTGAAGCGTTCATAAACTGAAGCGAACTTTCCCATTGGAAGTAATGGAAAATGAATTAATCCGTTCCAGATGGGTCCGCGGTGTTCATAAACTGAAAATTCATAAACTGAGGTGTTCATAAACCGAGGTTCCACTGTATGTGTAAGCTTTGTGAATTTTTGTGTATTTTTAAACGAGTTTATGAAATACTTCCTCCCCACCCCCCTTAACATCACTCTTCTTATCAGCGGCTCTTCAGAACATTCTGAGCTCGATCGCAGCAAGCTCTTCAGAGTGTAATTGATATATATTTTCTCTATCTCCTCGCCTCTTCTTAAAGTGCTGCTAAAGGAATGTACCTGCAATTGGTCAAAGCCCCCCAATTATACACAATTATGTGTAATGCAATTTCAAGGGCTTACGGAACCTTCTGAATTTAAAGAGGATAGTCATTCTGGGGGGGGGGGGATGTTACCTGTAGCCAGCAATTCCAGGGGTTCGCAATCTTCATTTCCACCAGCCTTCTCGGAGGAAGGGAACAGCTTCCTCGCCAATGCCGCACAAATAGGCTGGACTAATAGAGAAGTGAGGTTCGATCGGTTCTGTTTATAGCTTCCATCTTCAAGGAGAGTTGAGGGGGTAAAGAGAACAACTTAGTACACGACAATAAAACCTTTCTCTAGATCAGTGCATTTGAACAGTTCACGAACAGAACACGCCACTCTGATTCCACGTCTCCCCTCGGGGGGTGGTGGACTCTCGATCCTTGGAGGTTTTTAAGCAGAGGTTGGGTGGACATCTTTCATGGGTGCTGAGATTGAACTGCATTGCAGGGGGCTCAACTGGATGACCCTTGAGGTCCCTTCCAAGTTTACAATTCTATGATTCTAATCAGATGCCTGTAGGAAGCCTGTAAGCAACTGGTAATCAGAAGCATACAGCCTCCTACCGTGGAGGCAGAGCACAGCCATCATAGCTATTCATAGCCTTTACCTATGAATAGCTATGAATATGAAGGGACCCAGGTGGCGCATTGGTTAAACCACTGAGCCTAGGGCTTGCTGATCAGAAGGTCGGCAGTTCGAATCCCTGTGATGGGGTGAGCTCCCATTGCTTGGTCCCAGCTTCTGCCAACCTAGCAGTTCAAAAGCACGTCAAAATGCAAGTAGAAAAATAGGAACCGCTACAGCGGGAAGGTAAACGGCGTTTCCATGTGCTGTTCTGGTTCGCCAAAAGTGGCTTAGTCATGCTGGCCACATGACCTAGAAGCTGTACGCCGGCTCCCTCGGCCAGTAAAGCGAGATGAGTGCCGCAACCCCAGAGTCGTCCGCGACTGGAGTCCCTTTACTTTTACCTTTACCCTTATGAGAGAAGGAGGCTCCCAGTGATGTACTGGGGGGAATACTGGATTTGCAAGGATGTTAATTTATATCCTATAGAGGATGTGTCCTGGAAAAAGTCTAGTCCCCTTGTAACCATGGAGCAGAAACGAAACTCCTCCAAGACCTCTTTCTGGAACCAAATTCACAATGTTTCTTTCTGTTGGCATCCCACACCATTATCAAATTCTACTGGGGGGCTAGATACCAAACAAATGTCACGGCCGATGTTTCGGTAAGGGATTCTAAGAGGGTCTCTGTATTGCATGGTGGTCCTTGAACCAGTGTTGACCTTTATATCGTCCCTCCTCATAAACATTTAACCCAGATTTTTTATGAAGGGTCGGAGCTCAGTAACGGAGCATCTGCTTTACATGCAGAAGGTAAAGTCCCTGGCATTTCCATGTAGAGCCAGAAAGGTCCCCACTGAAACCCAAGAATACTGCTGCCAGTCAAGGTAAGCCATACTGAGCTAGATGGCTCACTGGTCTGATTCAGCATAAGACAACTTTCTGCATTCCTATTGGCAACCTACGCCCAGCCAAATTATTGCACAGGAAAGTCATGTTTTGTCAGTGATGAATAAAGCCAAACATGTATCCAGACGTCTGAGGAAATGTGTGTGTGTGTTCCTATTGTGGCCTAAAACAGCATTTTTATGATCTTCCCTTTTGTTTTCTTTCTTTAGATAAGGGAAAGTTTGACACGACACTGAACTGTAATTGTGCATACCACTTCTTTGACTTTCAGCTACAAAGCTAATAGAATTGTATTAGTTTTGAAATAACTGAACTGAATGGTTCATTAATTTTTCACCTTAAGCTTAATGGGAATTTGACGGTTTTATGCTGTGAACAGACACTGCAAGGAGGGCCGTGTTGTCTTCTAGGAAATTATAAATTACAACAGAAAAGGGGAAAAAAAGGATGTTTGTGCTTGATCAAGATTTTGGCTTAGTCACCCTGGCTGCAAAATGAGCTCAGTATACAATCGAACAGAGACAGGGATATTGTGGCAATATCCACTGGGAAGAGCAGCATAGGATGCAGCAGATCTCTGGCTCAGTCGGTTAATTCCCACTCAGTTGGTTAAGCCAAAGACGGTTGAGCCAATAGCCTTGTAAGTACCCCAAAAGGGATGCTTCAGGGGCGTGGCAGGGGGTGCAGCCAGGCTGGGGGGACGGGATGACTTAGTTTGGATTCTAAGCCTTCTTTGGATTTTTACATTGCAGGTACTCTACATGACCAGTGCATTATCATAGGCATAGGGTATTTATATTTATTGAATTTGTCTATTTACTAAATTTATTATTTATTAAATGTCTATACCTCCCTTCATCCGAAGATCTCAGGGCATGCCACAGCATAAAAAATACAGAATAAAAACTCAAAATACATAAAAAAAACCAAGAACAAAAACAAAGCAAAGCAGTAACATACACACACCCCAAACACATTTAAAAGGATGTAAAATGCTAAAAGCTTAAAGCTATGGTTTTCCCAGTAGTGATGTATGGAAGTGAGAGCTGGACCATAAAGAAGGCTGATTGCCGAAGAATTGATGCTCTTGAATTATGGTGCTGGAGGAGACTCTTGAGAGTCCCATGGACTGCAAGAAGATCAAACCTATCCATTCTTAAGGAAATCAGCCCTGAGTGTTCACTGGAAGGACAGATTGTGAAGCTGAGGCTCCAATACTTTGGCCACCTCATGAGAAGAGAAGAATCCTTGGAAAAGACCCTGATGTTGGGAAAGATTGAGGGCACTAGGAGAAGGGGACGACAGAGGACGAGATCGTTGGACAGTGTTCTCGAAGCTACGAGACAGGAGTGCCTGGCGTGCTATGGTCCATGGGGTCACGAAGAGTCGGACACGACTAAACGACTAAACAACAACAAAATGCTAATCAGCCGAAGGTTTCAGGGGCTGGGCAGAGGAGAAGTAATGGTGGAGACCACCTCCCCATCCTGACCCTTCCAGGGAGGAGGAAGAGGAAGACAGTATAGATTTACAACAGGGGTTTGAGGGAGGTCACAGCTGAGAGGCAGATGAGGGGGAAAGTTGGGAAGTAATGGGAGAGGAGGAGCAGGCACAGCCGGAGCAGCAGGCTGGCTGACACATTGTCCCTAGAAAGCATTCCAGACCCACCATCTCCCAGAACCTGGCGAGCCTTAAAAGTAGGAGAACAAAGACTCAAAGACAGGGGGCACTTAGCAGCACCCGTGGAGGAGGTGATGATGATGACGATGAATGAGGAAGTGGGAGAGACGGGAGGTTAATATTAACTCGGGACAACACCATTATCCAAGAGCTTGGGTGCTATAGCCTCTCTCTGTAAAGTTTGAAGGGAAAAAATGGACTGTAAGAAGCCTTTCCTTGTCTTTATACTTTCCTGGGCAACCAGCCGGTAGCCTCTGACAAAAGACCCCTGTAATGGTCTCTACAAACACAGCAGTTCTACAGTTCTACTTCACCCCCAAAGGCACATTCCTCCAATGTCTCTGAGCCAGACGAATGCCAGCCAAAGGCCTGGTTGAGGAGGAACACTCAACCTCCTGTTTTAGTAATCTGCAACTATCCAATATACTGATCTAGAGCCACTTTAACACGCCACTGTAAAACACTCCACATGACACCACTGGCGAAATAGTGAGCTACTAATTCCTCACTCCTTTGTCAAAGGGGCAAAGAAATGGCATATGGTTTTGCAGAGATTGTTTGGGAAAGGTTAACTGGATCCAGCATGGGCAAGGCGGCTGTGGTCCTCAAAAGACTGTAAAAGATTTCAGCTGAGAGCGAGGGAGAGAGTTTCAAGTATAAGTTGATGGATAGCGAGTGGGTGGCACTTTCAGCAAAGCAGAAGGAAGGAATGTAGGAGTGTGCAAATGGAAACCCTTGAGTTTGCGTGGAGTAAAGAGCAAAATGGAGAAACATGCACGTTAGGAAATGACAACATGGATAAAGTTAAACTCAAACATTCTGCTCTGTTGCCACGGCACCAGTAAGCAGAGGCATGGCCATCTGCCAGCTTGCTACGTGCATCTTTAGGTAACGGGTGTCGTTAATAAGCAAATGTGAGAACATCCCTAGGTTTCAGTGCAAAAAGGGGGGAGATGAAAAATGCAAATGAGACATAATGTAAATCTTAATCTATAACCAATCCCTCCATGGGCTGAAAGAAGGGACCTCCGTTTTGCAGCTGCCTTTCTAAATATACTTTCAAAGAGGCTTCTCTTTTTTTGTTTTTCCTGGAAGCTGAAACGAGCT